>NC_088606.1:5676209-6284876 GCF_036013475.1 Columba livia | reverse complement strand
TGCTGATGTATGTTATCCACGACTGCTTTCCTGCGGCTCCCTGGGAGGTGATGCCTTTCGACAACGTGGCCTTAGGCTGGCAGAAGTACATGACGTACTCGGGAGCTTTCTTCTTCTTTCTGGGTGACTTTGTCCCTTTAAAATAAACTTTACAAAAAAATATTCAATTCCTACATGTGAAAGAAACCTATGCTTTACTGAAAGCAAAGGCTTTTGGTGACAGTTCTGAGCGACCATTGAGAATTCAGGGGAAACAATCATCCATGTAATGAGTTTTATCAGCTGCAGTATTGATTCCCATTCAGCTGCCCTTCCTGTATGGCCGCTGAGCACATGCTCCAAATCATCTCAGAGCTGATACCTGGCTATTTATTATTACATTAAACCACTATAAAAGTATTTCTTATCAATTTAGTTTCGTGTATAATATGGTTTGGATTTTATGAGAACTGTATTCTTCCAGTGTTGCTGCCAGTGAAGGATAAAACAGTCTGAGTTTGCAGATTACCTTTTAGTTTGTGTAGGATATTCTTTAAAGCTGAATTCTTTTTGTTGTTTAGCAAAAGAAGGTTTTCTCTTTTTATTTTTTTTTCCTGCTAGCTTTTAATGCTGAAAACGTCTTGATTATGGAAGCAATCTATTTTAATATTTTATATTTTAAGAAAGACTCACTTGCCTTGAAAGTCTCTTTCAGTTGCTGTGTTTTGAGAATCTATCGCTGATCTGAGGAGAAAGGGACAGAGAAAGAATTACAAATTGCAAATTTGTCTACTACTAGAATCATAAGTGACAACCCGGGATTGACTATGGGATATTCTGCATCTTCAGTTTGACAGGGTGTAACAGTCCTGTGGCCATACGGACTTCACAGTTGTCATTTATCCCGCAGTCCGCGGCCGCACAGATGTTGTGGTTATAAATGGAGACAGATCGTGTGCGAGACACTCCAGCGACACACAACCCTTTACTGCTAAAGCTTAAGGACAACTTGTATTACAGCTGCTGTAGCAATATTGAATCTACGTGCATCCTGTGTCCTTGAGCATTTCACCCAATTAAGAACAGTCATATTCACACGTGCTAGTTATTAAAGATGAGGTTCAAATCACCGCCATCAGGTATCTGACTTTGCAAGGACTTAAAAAAATATTATTGACCCCAAAAATAAATTTGATGATCTAAGTGAGACACCTGGGCTTTATGCAAGGTTGGGTACAGAGTGAGTTGGTGTCTCTGGGGGATAGTTCGATGCTCCCTGAATGGAGAGCATATGATGTTGGCCATCAGGAGACATCACCCCAAGAGCAGGTCTGAGCTGCTGTCACCATGTATCTGATTCCTGGTGGTGCATAAAGTGCCTTGATCCGGTACCTGCCAAAGAAGGACTGAAAGGTGCCAGGAGCTTCCTTTTACAGAGCAACCAAGAGGAAGGAGACCAAGGGCCTTCTTAGCCTGAGAATCCAGGTCATGGTGCCACTCCGTAAAAGATGTCCTAACCGTGAGGCTACAGACAAGACTGTGGAATCACTGAATCACAGAATGGTTTGGGTTGGAAGGGACCTCTGGAGATCATCTAGTCCAAACCATCTGCTAAAGCAGGTTCACCTAGAGTAGATTGCACAGGATCATGTCAGGGCAGGTTTGGAATGTCCCCAGAGGAGGAGACTCCACAACCTCTCTGGGCAGCCTGGTCCAGGCTCTGGCACCCTCCAAGTAAAGAAGTTTCTCCTCATATTCAGACGGAACCTCCTGTGCTTCCAGATATGCCTTCAGATAATGGAAGAGCCATTATCTGCTGTTCTGGTAAAATCGAACTAGAGAGAGAGCCTGATCTTGTCACCTAAAGACGAGCATTTCCCTTGTGTGCCTGACTTCAAGTGTTAATTAGTCCTTACCTGTTGCTTCTAATTATGTCTTCAGAAAAGCAGAGCAGTGAGAGAAGATCTCGATGTGAAGATTCTCATGTGAAATTTCCACAATATTGAGGAGTTCGGCTTTGGGATACATCAGAACCATCCCTTGCTTGTGTAGCATTACAGTCCATTAGATCTGCTGATCAATCTCCCACCCAGAGATGCACTGCCAGCCAGCAAAGTGGTTCCCAGAAGCAGAGCTGGTCCTTCAGAGCTCTTCTGGGTGGTGATAATCAATAGTATCCTTAGACGGTAGAGGAACTGGGTAAACTGGTTGCTCAAGAAGAGCATGTGAATGTTCCTCTGTTTAAACCTGTCCATGTCTGTCCTAAGTAGTAAACCAGTATACATATAGACAAATGGTGAAGTAATGTTCTGTGCTGGTTCTTAGCACACTGTAATACTGTTAATTAAGCTTTGTTAGTTTGATGTCTGGTTTTTCTGACATTGGTTTTGATGTAATCTTGGGAGAATTTTAAAACTCGGCCTCTTTTTCCTTTGTATGTGCAAGTACATTGAAAAAAGGATTTTCATACTTTCTTTGCATCCAGCCTCTCTAATAAGGTTGGACACATTCTCACAGTTTCTGTTGCTAATATGATTCCTGGCAAATAGAGCAGAAGGTTCAGGAGAACAAAAGAAATGATCTAATTTTAGTAATGGTGCAGACCGAGTCTGTCATTTTTCTCTTTCTTTTATCCTCCTACCCTTTCTGAATGTCAGAACCTCTCTCAGCGCTGCCTCTTCCAGTTTGAATTGAATTCTTGTTCTTCGTCAAGGACTGGGCATGATGAGTTTTTAGATACTTCTCTGAACAGAAGATGTATATTTGAGAGGCTAATCAGTGAAATCCTGACTTGTCACAGGTAATTTGTTAAGAATGAACCACTTTCTAGGGAAGCTGCTTTCACAAATTTAGAAAACCTCATATCTGAAATTTCACTTAATAGGGATGTAATGTTTCTATTATGCATTTTAAATCTTAAATTGAAGTTTGAGTCTATTACAGTTAAAGACAATAAAGCCATTACTTTAGTTTCTAAAAGACAAAGAGAGTTGCATTTGATGTATTAGGTCTGCTCAGCTTGCAAGGTGCTCAAACCTCTACCCAATGAAGTTCTTTGGCCTGTGCATACTTGAAGTAAGAGAATTGCTATAGAAGACTTAACATAAAGCATATTCTTTCAAAGACAATGGAAATACTAACATGTTTTAAATTAAATATATGCTTACAAACTTTGATAGGTTTGGATCTCGGGGGATTGTTGTAGTGAACAACGACACTTCTCTTAGTCAACCCGTGTTCTTATTCTTGTGCTCCTGTTTTGGATGCGAGAAATAATCTGGCTGTATTTTCAGTTTGGAGGATGGCAATTATAGACCTGTGATGTGCAGAACTGGACAAGAAAGCAAAGAGTAAAGAATAACATAGTTTGAAGTGAAAATTGCTTGAGCAGTAACAAAATGCAGAGACCGTCCTTTCTTGGATATTAATTTTTAAGTGTACAAGAAAAATACCAGTATGATTAGAAATAAATTATAGTTCAACACTTAGAGACCTACTATATTACAAAATGAAAAATAAAGCCAGCCTAAAGATTAATTTTGTTCCTGAACAGGTCTACTTAAGTAACCATGTGAAACTTGAATAAAAATGTGAAATCATTTTTCAAAATAAATAATTCTTTAGTTTCTAGCTCCAGTTTGTTTCATTTTGTGTCATCTATATAGAGGAGGCAGGCAAGCATTGCAATTAAATCTATAAAACCTAAAGCCATATTCATGTTAAAATAACTTGCTGTGATCGATATAACAGACTACACTATTAGGCCCAAAATTGGGCTTTGGAATACACTTGATGGATTAATACTTCAGTATTTTCATCTGCAAATGCTCAATAAATAGACAGGCAGACCTCCTCCCCTAACTTACGCGATGGACTTAAAAACAAGGCTGAACAATTCTGAGATGGGAAGAGTGTTGCTTGTCAGCTTTGTGTCTTTAGGAATTATATTTACATTGCTTTTTCTGACATCATTAGGCCTGATAAAATGAAAGCTTAAGTGTATTCCAGGTATTGGAGCTTAAAAAAGCCCTCTGCGAAATCGGCAGGGTTTGCCATGAAATCTCCCTTATCCTGACCACACAGCTCATCATTTAACCAGGAAACAGGAGGGAAGGCACATTTTTTCTCCATTCCCATTTTCCATGCATGATGAGGTTTGGATGGTTCCCACCAAGCATTCAGGCTGGGACAACGTCCCCTACCAGCTGCAGGTTGGATGGTGCTGGGGAATGGCCACACAGCAAGGTGGCTGTCCCCCACGATACGTCCTCTGTGCTTGTTGCACCACGTGGCATTGACAAGAGTCAACGGTCCCATTTGTCCTCTCCCTCTCCTGCCACTGTAAATATACGTGTGGCTGCCAGCCCACCTCGTCACAGCTTGTCCCAGCTTGTCCCTTACCTCTCCTGGCCGTTCCTCCCACTCCAGCTACACTGATGGAACAGCAAAATATTTCTCTTTGAATGGATGTTCATGAAATGGTTCTTGTCCAGGCGCTGGGTGGAAGACAAGAAGTGGACGGGAGGATCTGGTGGTCGCTGGCAGTTTTCCCCAGAGCATGAGAAGCTCAGCTCTCCCAGGCCTCTCCGTTGGGTGCTCTCTAACCATCTTTATAGTTCTTTCCTGTATCTGGCACATGTTTGTCACAGGTGATTTTCTGGCCGGGTTATGGCAGCCGCAGCCCTTGTGGTGGAGCAGAGCCTGTGGCACAGACTCAATCACCGTTTCAGCCACCTCTGCTGTTTCTGTCACACGCGGCTCTTCTCAGGGTGCTAATACTGTGGCTAACGATGTCTGTGTTCTTGAGGCACATTAAGAAATCTGACGTACAGCCCACAGCCAGAGCTCTGATTCTGCAACAATAATGTTTATGTTGGCAGGCCTTCCAACAGAAACTCGTGTTCGCTCCAGCTGACTGGTGTGATTCTAGCAATTAATGCAGCATTTCCAGTGGCAAGAGTTTGTTGATACAGATTGTTGCTCTTCCTGCTGCAAAACACAATAACGTGGAAAAAAAAACCTGGCTAGGTAGTCACAGAATCACAGAAGTGTTGAGGTTGGAAGGGATCTTTGGAGGCTGTCTAGTCCAAGCCCTGCTCAAAGCAGGGTCAGATACAACAGGTTCCTCAGGGCCATGTCCCGTTGGGTTTTGAATATCTCCAACAAGAGAGACTCCATAATGTCTCTGGGCAACCTGTTCTAGTGTCTAACCTCCCTTCCAGTAAAAACTTTTTCTGTTTAAATGGAGTTTCCTTTATTTCAATGCATGTCCACTGCCTCTTGTCATCTCACTGGGCACCACTGAGAAGAGTCCAGCTTACTACAGCCATCTGAAAGGAGGTTGGAGCATGGAGGGTGTTGGTGTCTTCTCGCGAGTAGCAAGCGATAGGACGAGAGGAAATGGCCTCAGGTTGCACCAGGGGAGGTTTAGATTGGACATTAGGAAAAAATTTGTCATGGAAAGGCTTGTGAAGCATTGGAACAGGCTGTCCAGGGCAGTGGTGGAGTCACCATCCCTGGAAGTGTTTAAAAAGCATGTAGATGAGGTTCTTAGGGACATGGTTTAGTGCTTGATTTAGGTTATTGTTGGACTCAATGATCTTAAGGGTCTCTTCCAGCTGAAACAATTCTATGATTCTATGATTTATCTTCTTACTCCTTCACATCAAGTATTTATACACATTGATAAGATTCTCCTGAGCTTCTCTGGTCTAAACAGTTCAAGCTCTTTCAATCTCTCCTCGTGACAGATTTCTCCAGTGCCTTAACCCTCATTGTGGCCCTTTTCTGGACTCATTCCAGTTTGTCCATATCTCTTTTGTACTGGAGAGCCCAGGACTGGACCCAGCACTGCAGGTATGGCCTCACCAGTGCTGCAGAAAGAAGAATCACCTCCCTCAGCCTTCTGGAGATGCTCTCCCTAATGCAGCTCTGGAGGCTGTTGTCCTTCTTTGCTGCAAGGTCACTGTGCTGGCTCATGGTCACCTTGTTGTCCACCAGGACCCCCAGGGCCTTTTCTGCAAAGCTGCTTTCCAACCAGTTGGCCTCAGCCTGTAGTTGGGGTTGTTCATCTCTGGGTGAGGATGTGGCAATTCTCTTGCTTGAACTGGATGAGAGTGCTGTTTACCTGTTGTAAGTCTTCATAAAGAACCATTTGGGATAGAGCTGGAGGATGGAGATTTAGGTTTCTGAGGTTTCCACAGAATCCACACATAGGTAGTTGCCTAATTTTTTAATCCATGACCCTCACATCTAGAAGACCATGTGAGAACCTGAGCTCCAGATGCTGTCAGAAATCTGAAATGAGGACAAAAGCAATCCATACAATGATGAGCTTTTAAAGTTTATACAGAAAGAGGAACTGCAGGTATTTAATTCTCTGTTTTGTAGTCTGAGTCCTGAAACTTTGTATGTATAGCATTTCTGTTCTAACAACAGGAATCCTGCCCATAAATAACTATGTGTAAATGGAATCCTCTTGGTTATGAATTAACCACTTATTTTCTGTATATTTATATAACTGAAATTAATAGTTTCTTATGTATACTATGTTTTTTCTGCAAGGTTGTTCTTTCCAACAACAAGGCCTCACCACCTCTGCCCTGAGCTCACCTGTGGTGAGGAAGAGGAGTGTCGGTGTAGTTTACCTGGTATACAGAATACAGCCCAATTCTGGCTGTGACATGTCGCTGACCAGAATCACCATCGGATTGCCGAATGTCCCAAACGTCTCATTTTGTCTTTGCCTTTAGCATGTCACCTGTTATTTTGAGGGCAAAAGAGACCAGGAGCTTCATGGAGGAATCTGACAGAGCTCTTGGTTTCTTCCTTTACCTTTGCCATTCACATTGGACAGTCACCGATTCACGACACGGATTAACACCCAACTGTGAAGATTTGTTACTTTGGGCCCTACCATGAGTCCAGACTTTCCGGTCTATAATGGATGGCTCAGACAGTGCATTAAGGACATAGCGAGTATAATCCTGGCTTCTAGGGAGTCAATAATGAATATGTCTTTGTGTTGGAGGCAGCCTCTATTTTCAACCCATTTGGAGGTCAGGAGCACCCAAGGCTGCTCTTTTATCCACACCAATAAATTGAAGCCTATTCAAAACCCTCTAGCCGCCTTTCTTTACCCAGACTCACCGAGTAGTTTTTAACAGATAAACATAGTTTGCTTACTTTTAAAATTTACTTATTTGGTTTTAAATCTTTATGCTTTCCTTCACTTTCTATGTTACAAATTTATCAATAACCAATTTATCAATAACAAATTTATCATATCAAAACCAATATGTTATGTACTTATCAATACAAATTAGATTTGTCAGTAAGGTGTGCAACAAGAATAACAACACTACAAAGTGGATGCAGCAAAGGGAGGATGTATAAATGTTACTCAAATCCACTTAGGATATTTACAGTTAATCTGCTCCCTCCTAACTTCACTGTTTCTTCATGGCATGGTGGCATGAATCTCTTTGGCTTCACAGAGATCTGGGCTGCGCATATTAACCCCCCAGCTCCATTCCTTGCATGGCTGGATGTAGCTCAGTTCCCTGCTGGCTTGTGCCTCCCTGCTGGGAAACTTCGATTCGAAAGGTGGAAGAACTGCCTTGTGTTTAAGTCACTGGACTGAGGTGCTTCCGGGCTAAAATAGTAGAAAACTGTTTTCTTTAAACAAATGTGTTTTCATCCGACCTTCAGTAAATCTGCTAACTTCAGCTTTCCCCCTGCAAATTAGGTACGGTCAGATCGGTTGGATACCCGGTGGTAGGAGGCAAAACATAATTACTTAAAAAAAACCCCCGAATCCTGCTTCACAGGCAGAGCTCATCTCTTGTAAGTAGGTCAGAGTTGTTACAGAAAACGTAGTGCTAGTTGTACTAACGATAGGCTCCGTTTTCTTTAATAGGTCCTGTTAACATTTAAGACTTTTTTTCCCCCTTTTATAATTTCCATTCTGAAGTCGGATGAGCCGTGATAACGCTGGGCAGCCCTGATGGTGAACCCAGGTCCTCAGGTCTCTGAAGGCAGCGCCCATGAACGGGGCCCTGGGATTAAGGAGGAAGCGGAGGTTTTAATGAAGCAAACTCCATTCTTCCGAGGGGTGAAGGGAGGTAAGGGAAGCGCCTGTTGCTTATGTGATTATTGCTAATTACTGTAATTGAACATCCTCATGACAGGAATATTTGGTGCCTGGGGTAAAGCTTCTTTGCTTCCATTCCTTTTTTCATCTGTCTCGTGGTGCCCTCTCGAGGTAGGAGCGCAGCCCAGTTTATTCACTATTTTATGGCAGCTGGAACACAAACTGGAAACACAGAAGCCGGTGAAGAAGCTGAGAAACTGCTGTTTGCTTTGAAAAATAAAAAATTAAATTCGCTATAAATCCAGGTAAAGTCGGTGTTTTTTGTATTCCCACTTTAAAAAGCACATCAATCTCATTGTCTCCATCTTTTCCATGAGATTAAGCACCACAAAGGACACAAAAAGCACAGGGGATGCTTCTTCACAGTGCCTCAGGGCCACGAAGGTGCAGATCATTGCAAGGTTAAAGTCTGGCTGTTCCCACAAAGGAAGGAAATGGCATTGCCACAACACACTCTTGTGCCCTTCAAGTTTAGAACAAAATGCCTCAGGAAACGCTGACATGTTTGGATACTAAGGTGTCTTAGGAAACCTTGACATATGAGCAAGGCCAAGCTTTGGGCTCAGGTCAAATAGAAGGTGTTTTGCTTGTGGGGAAGGTCTGTGTGTGAGGTGACTGTCCCTCCTGGTTGGAGGAAGCCATACATCTTGGATGTGATCACCGCCTTACTGGGAAGGACTGCAAGCTCTAGGTTTGGTCTTAAAAGTGACTATGGGATGCTTGGTCTTGAAATATCTCTTGCCAGGTGACAGCAGATTGTCCATCCAAAAATGCCCCATCTTAAATCCAACAAGGAGCAAGGCTTGGCCTTACGGTGGGTCCTCAAGAGTCAGTGAATTCAACACTTTTGTTTTGCACTGGATTAGGGCTGATGCTGAGTGTTGGGCTCAAGGACAGTCTGTTTGAGATGAGCACGCTATGGGTGCACACTGATTTATTAGTAGCCTCCATTAGTGCTGAGTAGGATATATTTAACCTCTGTGCACAGCCTCTGCTGTCACCTTGCCATAGGATGCTACTGAGTTGCTCCAGGCTGTTTCTATCTGATCCCATTCAACGGGGGTTTCAGGAGAATCTTGTTGAGTCTTTACAGACCTCCTGCCCCTTCCAGGCGCAACAGCAGCAGTCACTATGAAATCCGCTATGTCCATTTGACCAAAAACTCCGGTTCTTTGTTCCCCATGGAACTTTCACGCTGGATGATGTGCTTGATCTGGAATCAGATCAGAGTGCTTGATCTGGAATTGCTGTTCAGACCTGGGGGAGCAGAGGCTGTGGCACCATGTGGAGGTGTCGCCCCCCAGGGCCCACCAGCACGGCGGGGTGATGGATGTGACGCTACTCGGTTGTCTTAGTGAGCGATGTGACACCTTTTCTCCTCCTGATAGCATGACAGCCGTGATTTTCTGAGGCACCTGAACCAGTAGGCACCTGGGGAGGAAGATTTTCTCAATGAAGGGACTTTTTGCTCCAGTTTTCCTCTGCCACTATTATATATTGCGGGGCTCGTGTCGCGGTTGAGACGGACAAACGACATGGACCAAGTTCTTTCAAGATGAAAGTAGTAGATGCCATTTATGCATTTTTATACAATTCTACCAGTTCATGTGTCTTTTCACTATTGGTTACAAGTTACAGCACTAACATCTCATTGGTTAATTTTTCTATCATCCATGTTATTCTTCTATCCCCTTCTCTCTCACGGGTACATCTCTCCTCTTTCTGGATACTCCTTTACTCCCATCCCTCTCAAGGGTAAATCTTAATATCTCAAGGCTGATCTCTACTCTCATATTTTCTGTCAAGGATTCCACAGACCCGTTGCAGTTTCCCACAGGCTCATGAACTCCATCCCCTCTTTTATGTGCAGCTCGGTTTTGGAGTTCAGAAGGCTTTTCATGTGTTGATTTTGTGCCCATATTTGATAAATTTTAAAAATACATTATTTTTTGTTTTCCTCAGCATCTCTGCTTCTCATGGACAACTTTTGATGGCAACAGTTGGAAATAAATGTAAAAAACTGCTGAACGACATGCTGAATCTGAAGGCATAAATCCCCTCCACGGGGCAGTAAATTGGAGACTCAAAGCTCCTGTTGTATTGAAAAGAGGGACTCTTGGGCCCAACAAGGGGTAAGATGTTAATAAAACCTTTGTGCGCTGTTACAATAGGGAACAGCCAAGTGTGGTTTGGGGTTTCTGCCAAGTTAACCCTGACTTAGTCGCATTGTCACAAGTACTGCTAAGAACCCCCTCGACATGTTGTTAAAGATAAAGAACGAAAAACAGTTAATACTTTTGATTTTCAATGCTGTGTTTAAAGCAAAAGCTTTAGTTTAAAAAACATCCTTTATTCCCTTTCGCAGTTGCTAGACTAGCAGCTTTAAGGAAAATTCACATCTCACATGGCATTAAATTTCTTATTGCAGGGAAAAAACAGTTAGCTTAAATGGTCTGAAACTGGCACTGTCTTTAGTATCAGTGGAGTCTTTATTTTCTATAAGATGAAAATGCAGGTGTTCTGAGTACCCCGAACACATGCAAACCTGACTTTTTTGATTGTTTCTTCCTCTGCCCACCCGTGTCTCTCGCACTGTTGCCGTTGGCTCTGCAGGGCAGGAACCATGTGCCGCACGTTCAGATCCGTGACCGGACAGAGTCGCTATGACCATACGAATAATAACAAGAAGCCGTGGAAAAATAAGGCAACATTCAATCAGCATTTCAACTTGTTTTTTTCAGTGAAGAAAGGGAAACAAAGACAGCTGCTGTCTGCAGTCCTGCCTTTCACTTGCAACTGTGATGTTGAGGCTGATCAATATGTGGTCTTGGAAACCCTTTGGCTGAGTATGAAGTCGTAGGAGGTGTTGGACGAGGTGCTTCTCCACGGGAAGCTGATAGTGGTATGATGATGGATTGCGTTATGTTGACAAGAAGGGAAGAAAGGAAGGAGAGAGGTGGCAGATGTACCTCTCTGGTCAGGTCAGGATGTCGTGAGCGTCGGGGCCACAGTGGTCCAGGGGTGTCACATTTAGAGCAGGCTGGCAGAACACACTGGTGATGCTCACAGTTCTTCCATCCCTCGTATACTCCTGTGCACTCCTTTGTGCCACCCACTCATCTAAGGAAAGGTGGCATCTTTATTCTGGTAGAATTAACTAATCAAAATATGCTGTTGGTGATTTCAATTATAAATGTTTCCTCCCATTCTTAAAATGTTTCTACTTGTTTTCTTGGCAGGACCTTGAGGATCTCTCCCGAGAGTTCCTTTCACGTAGATTTGCACAGAATGAATAGTTTATCTCCAGCTCCTGCTGACTTTCATGAATAATTTGATGTAAAAAGCTAAGTTGGACTTCAGCTGTCTCAGATAACTTGGGAGTACCGGCTTCTAATATTCCAGCCACAGACCAAAAGACCCTTTCTAGTTTTAGAGGCCAAAGTGGCCTCTCTGGCTTTCGCTCAAGAGCTTTCTTGGAAATTTACACTACTTCACCTTTCCCTCTTTTGCTACCTGGCTGCTTCAGGCTCCCCCCAAAAATTAGAGAGTCTCTGGGGCTTTCAGCTGGCAGAACTTCTCTTCTGAATGAAAACTATTTACTTAAAGGTGATTTGGTGGGACACACAACTGGGATTTTTACTGTTTCATGTTCACCTCCCCAGGTATACGCCAGAAAATAGTGTGGTCACTCCAGAAGGTGGGGAGCTTGTTTTACAGGGTGTATTCATCTGCCCGGTCTCATTGAAGGCAAACTGAATTGCTTATCTGAGTAATGTCACACATGCGCCTAAATTACTGCAAGAGACTGAAAGGAGTTGGGAGTAGAAATAATAGCACTACTTCATCTCTCACAGCGCAGTGCCAACAAAATAATGAAGCTGTGTGAATAAAGAACCAATGTAATAATCAAGCTCTAACCATTTTTGGAAAATTAGCACTCCTTCCATAACAGTAACGGCTGCTGGGAAAATGGTACAAAATATTAACTGTCAGGTTAAGCACACCTTAATCAACATGTGCCGAGTCCCACTGATGTGTCCTCGAACCTGTTACTTAAGTACTTGTTAAGGCCAATTAAATAAACAAAATTTTAAAGCCTAATAGCATAAGCCACATAAATAACATAAAAGAGCCATAATGGTTGAATGGGTGGGTGTTTAGCCCTTCTTGATTTAAAACAGTGAAGTGAAAAATGTTGGAGCCCTTGAAGGTGATTTTGAAGACGAGGAAGTGACTGTGCTACACAAACAGCAATCAGAGACAATTAAGAGAACTGGGACAAGTGCCTCATTCTCTCCACAGCCTGCATGGGAAATTGCGCTTTACATTGCGGTCTCGTTGCATTTCAAATAAGGCCCCCAGCTATGTCATTTTTCAAGTCCAACTCAAATCAAAAGATACTGCTTAAAAATCTTCCTATTACTCCAGAAGTGAAAGGAATGATTGTCTATGCTGATGAGCCTGGAAGATTGCCTTGGAAAGATTTTGACAGTTTTGTCTCCCGGTCCCATTATAATGTTATTACTGCCCCTGAAGACTGACAGAGCCTGAATGCCAGTGTAAGTACGGGGGTAGTTTAGGACTGTTCTCTGCCGCAGCAGATTTCACGTTGTTTCTCTGCACAGTAGAAAAACTGTGCGCTACGCTGTGCATGTGTTTTCTTTTAAAGCTTAATCTGATGAAGAATCTTAGCACGACTGTATAGTAACAAAAGAACAGAAAATACGAGCAAGCTAAAAAAATAAAACCCCATAAAAATGGAAAGAATGAAAATGGGAAATTTGGAAATAATTATCCATGTCTAATTATAACCCTGTCCCTATGCAGAATGCACGGCCCATGAGTGATACTTTTTCATTAACTTTCTGGTAAGCATGGAAAGGTTTCGGTACATAATTGTGAGATTTTCTGATGTGCTGAAGTGGCCTCACTTTTGTAGCCTTTCTTTGCAAAGACAGGAACACAATGAACTTTCAGGGCTCTTGGAGATGTTTTGGTTTGTCATAATATGCTATGATGCCTAGAAATGGGCACCTTAGTTCTTAAATACTGATTTAAGTGACCAAGTTCCCACTGGTGCAAATACTGGTCTGCATGTCATTGTGTAATACAATAACTGTGTAATACAATAACAATACATATAATACAATAAAGAGTGTGAGATCTCTCCACTCAGGTACAATGGCCTCTGCGTAAACCAGGCCATCTTAGAAAACAAAAGCCTAGATCAATTATTTCCAGATTAAAGATTTAAACTTTTACTTTTCGTTATATGACAATTGACTGAGAGGTAAATTACGGTTACAATGACAACCCGGTACTTGCTCTCCTCAATCCAGCACATAAGCTACGCAGATCTCTGGAAGAAAAAGCAATGCCTTTTTGATTTGTGAGGGCTGCAGAGCAAATCTGTGCCCTGAAATGAAGAGGAATTGGTAAAAGAAACTGCTGCTTCTGAGCCAGGGGTTGTAGAAGTGATTTGCAAATCGTGATGACCCCAACAAGAAGCCTTTTCCAGTGTGGTGTCAGGAAGCAAGTCCAGCTAGATCATCCACATATGGAACTACACAAATGAAAGAAAAACACTGGGAAACCATATTCACTGCTCTCAGAACCTTACCCCGCTACCCAGAGTCGTGGTGGATGATGTCTCCAGCAGAAATCTCAGTCATTTCAGCAGGACTTCCTTGTACTACTCAGCTAATGATTGCGAAATTGTGTCCTAACCTGCTTGTTTTAAAACAGCTTTAGCAAAAATATATGTATGGGCAAATTCTTGTCACAATAAGGCCAATTGGAGTTTTCTGGCTTAGTTTCTGTATTACACAACAATATAACTTCTCTTACATTTTCATGTACTTCAAATACGTAACTCTTAACAGGAGGGAATTCGTTTATGTACATGAAAGTGATGCATATAAAAATGCAATCTGTATTATTTTATATTCACTAGTAACTCTATGGCTCTGAAGTAATACCTCTCTATCATTTTCTGAAACAGAGCTGGGAGGCCAACGGGAGCAAAATACCAACCTGAGCTTGCAGTCGAGCAAGAAAAGCAGCGCTGTCACTGCAGAGGGACTTCTGGCAGAAGAAGCGACACTTGCTGTTAGCGAGACTGTCAGTCGAAATCCATAGTGCTCCGGTACCCCGGATAAAGATCAGGCCAACTGCAGAGCTGGCGACACACTGCGCAGACAGACGGACAGATTGGTGAGGGACCACGTGGGAGCATCAAGTGTGGGTTCTGGAGGCAGCGTTCCCAGCCCAAATTTTTTACAAACAATTTCCGTTTTAGGAAATGCTGCGGTTTGTTTGGTTCTAGACGATGTAACATACTGAACAAACCAGGGATGTTGTTATTTAATGTGGGTAAAGCTGGCTTGAGCTGCACCAAAAGGAAGCAAGTGACATTCTCTCCGCACCCTGGAGAGAGTGAGGATGAGGAATGGTAATGGATATATAATGGAATATAATGGAATATATTGGAGTTTCTCTGTGCTTTTCTGTGGCAGGACACACCAGATCCCACACACGGCTGGGCAGAGCAGCAGAGGCAGTGCCAAAGCTGCTTGTTAGAGATGGGGAAGAGAAATCCCACCTTGGATTAGGGAGCTGGAGTTGGTTACAAACTCACAGGTCCGCCTTCCTCTCCAAAGAGGGTCAGTGTCGGTGTAGGGGCGCTGTGGACAACAGGATCAACTTGGACTCTTATTACAAGCTGGAAAACTGAAATCCAGAGGTGAAAATCTGATGCCAGTGCATTTTGTTTCTGAAGAAAATAATTTAAAAGAGTTTATCTGAATTTAAACATTTAGCTTTAAGCGGTTTATTTCCTGGCACACCAGACTTCAAGTGGTTAAATGAAATTATGCAACTCTAAGTAAAAATGGGGCTGCTGTATAGGAATTTGAGTGATTGGTCCTCAGGTGCATCAGCATCCTTTTGACAGCGTTTCATCCCTTCTGTTTGTGAAATGGGTAGGCTTTTCCCACACAGATATTCTATCCATACTGTACTATATTCTGCCTTCTAATAATCAGTCCAAGCTGCGTTTCAAATACCACTTCTACTCCATTTTCTGTAATTCTTGCATTATTTCTCTCAAAATCCTGGGTTGCCCCATGTATTTTGCCAGTGTTGATGTACATCAGGCAGTCAGGTCTATGGTCATCCTAGGTCACTCTGTGTTATGCTTGTTGTGAACTCAGCTTATGTTAAACCTGGAAATAACAGTCAAAAAATGCCAACATTATTATTATTATTATTATTATTATTATTATTATTATTATTATTATTATTATTAATAATAATAATAATAATAATAATAATAATAATAATAAGGATAATGATTCAGTGCAGTCAGTATCACATCCAGTCACAAACTGAGCTGGAAAAGGATGAGTGAAGGGACCGATAAAGAGCACAAGTACCTCATTTTTGGAAGTGGTTTAGATTTGCTAAAGCAGAAGACTATTACCGACTGAGAGCACTGATGTATTGCTGGATTCATCTCTTTGGGTGCACTAAAGGGGTAACAGAAAAAACTACACCAGCAGACACCCTTGTGGGTCTCTGTAGAAGAGAAGAGTATATTTACTTATCTAAAGCATTTGTTCTCACACCTGCATATGATCAGATTATTGTTGTGGGATCAGAGTGGGGCCATGCATGTGGCAATTACAAAATTTAAAAAATTTAAAGCAGCACCTTTAATAAATACTAGCATAATGCATATTTTTTTTTAAGTTCATGGAAGAAATACTTTTTCATTAACGCACTTCCATAAGACCTTTGTTCTTCTATCAGAGGCAACCAGTCCTGTTGATTTTGCACTGAGATGAACACACAGCTCCACTTTTTAGACTTCTACAGTTTATGCTTACAAGCTTAATAATAAATATATGCCTACAGTACATTAAATAAAAGAAATACATGGAAGGAACATAAAGGGTATGAGGATGAGGTTGTAGCATGGAGGGTGTTGGTCTCTTCTCCCAAGTAGCAAGTGATAGGACAAGAGGAAATGGCCTCAAGTTGTTCCAGGGGAGGTTTAAATTGGATATTAGAAACAAATTCTTCACAGAAAGGACTGTCATGCATTGGAACAGGCTGCCCAGGGCAGTGGTGGAGTCACCATCCCTGGAGGGGTTTAAAAGACGTTCAGACAAAGTTCTTAGGGACGTGGTTTAGTGCTGGAGTTAGGTTATGGTTGGACTCGATGATCCTGAGGATCTCTTCCCACTGAAATGATTCTATGATTCTATGCCAGCAAAACAATTGAGTTATTGTATTTTAGGGTAAAATCCTAATCTGGGGACTTCAGCATTATTCCTAAACCAGATGACGTGTGAACATTTCTAGTACCGTCTCAGGACAAAGACAATGGGACATTCCTCCATCTTCCATGGCCTTTATAGTTCCCACATAAAGGTAGCAAGCCCCAATGTTGTGTTGCATTCGGGAGAGCTCTAATTTGGATCATCGGAGGCCCAAGACCACGGCTGTCAGTGTAGACATTATCTAACTGTTGGCCCTGTCTTGTCTTGCAAAGATCAAGCGCAGAACCTTGTGCACCACCAGCAGAGAGAAAGAAAACCTCACCGTGACCCCAGCTCTACGTCAGTGATGTTACGAAGGGGTGAATCTGGATTTAAATCTGCCTGGGCTTTTTTAAGGTCACCGGTTCTCTCTAAAGAAACAAAACAACATGTACATGTCTGTGCACAAACACGTACACACCCAAATTAAAAGAATTAACACAGGAATTAGTTTGTGTTGCAAATCAAGATTCTTGTTAAGTGGAAATTTGCCATATGCTCTCCAACACCAGACACAAAGAAGAGCCGTTTTACTCACTTAAACCTCAGTTTTGATGTAGGATCGGAATGTCCATTGCTGTCAATTGGCTTCTTTATTCCCGAGCACTTATATTTATTTGGGGACTGTGTAACAAGGCTGCTTGGATGAAATTTTTGGCAGCTCTTAGGCTGCTGAGCTTTTATTTTGAGGAGAAAGTAACACAAATAGTAAAACGCAGAGGTGCCAGTGGGCTTAGTGTAAAGAAGACTTGGAGGTTTATATGTCTTCCTTATGTTTTTTTTTTTAAACAGTCCAATTATCTACCACATAGCAGCAACTGGGCTAACAACAGCCATATGATGGAATAGCTTGTAATCCGGTTGTGGGTCTAGCTCCATGAGACAGACTCCAAGTAGATGAGTTTTAAATCTCCTTAGAATTAAGGAGGGTTTGGCAACCAAATTAATTGTTTTGGAAAAATCCTGCTTTATGGATCATGAAGAGGATAAAAAGGGAAAAAACATGTCATCTGTAGTGGTTAGTCAGATGTTCTTTTGGAGTTACAACGATTTCCTCTTTAATTCCTCTTCTTGTTGACATTCCCGTTAAAAGAATAATGAGTACAATGTGCGTTGCCTTAGTGCTGCTCATCCCTGTGTACATTACGGAATCTTTGCATTAAGCCACCCAAATGGATTGAGTCGTATTGTAAGGCAGACATTAAAAACAACCGCACTCAACTGTAGGCATGCATAGAAATGAAGTATAAACTGATTCGCTGCGAGACAAGTGATGATAATTGGTGGTTCCCTGTACAGGAGTTTGTTTCAAAGCAGTGGGGCCCAGACAACCGAGACTGTGCATCATTCTGGTTGAGCAAGACCGAATTATTTTAGTCTTTGGATTTTTAATATTTATGTGGTTACCCTTTTACCAGTGAGGTTGTGATGCTTCGGAAAGATATGTTATATGTATTATTGATGGCATGTTTAAATAATGGGAGACAATTAAACAATCGCTGGGTAATAGCCTCCCAGGTGTATTTCTGTTTTATATATTTTGTAGATATATAATATATTCTCACAGAGGCTACATTACTTAATTATCCAATGCTTTTAAAGTATTTTGGTAAAAATAGGTGTGCAAAAAAAAAAAGGTATTATTATTTCACAGGTGGCATGAAAGCAGCTTCATTAAGGAGGCTGGTACTAATAGTCCTTTAATACAGAAAGCCAAGAGATGTTTCTGCACATGGTACATTAAACAGTGAAATATGCCAATTTTGACTTGATTTCTATGCTGCTAAACTACCGCACATTCATTTGCTTCAGCTTTAAGCCCTTCCATTCTAGTGTTCTCCAGCCCCAGTTACAGAATTGCAGCTTGCTTTTCACCTATCTTCTAGCAGTTTAACATAGATGTCTGGGTCCAGTCCATTGTTCCAATTGTATATAGTTTAAAAAGCTCTGCAGTATTTTACTCTTTCCATTATATCTTGGCTTCCCTGAGCGCTCTGCTCGCCGCATTTTGCTTGTACTGGCTCTGTTTTCTAAACCCATTTATGGCTCTTTTTCTGTACACACTCGTTCATTGGGGAGCTTAAATTGACTTCTCTCCATTCTGTTTCCTTAACTAAAAACGCACCATTAAGGTTGATTGAAGTCTTTTGAAAACACTTCATAAAAAATGAAAGGCCACGAGAAATTAGGCTACCAGTGTTTGCAAATACCTGTTTTCAGCCAAATTGATGGGAAGGAATAAGAACTGAAATTTAAAAATGCTACTGATATATATTTGTTTGCTGCTTATTTTTATGAGACTAGAACAAGCATGTGTAAAACATTTTGAGGAATAAAATATTGAGACATTAACAAAATACGCCATGCAGTAGGTTTTTGTTGCGGAAAGCCTTTTCCCCAAAAACCATCAGGCGCAGTTCTGAAGACAAAAAATGGCAGAATGAACAGAAGTATCTGGACCAGTTGTTTGCATGATTTTCCTTTTTAAAAAACATTTGAACCATGGAATAATGTATTTATCAGGAATAGAAGGAGTTCTTAAGAAATCGCTTTACAAATGGGAGAAAAAGAAAGGTTAATTAAATCAGCAAAACTTTGAGTCTCCTTTCGGCACAAAAAACATCTGTGCAGTGGTTGGGGATATTAAGTATGTTTTACATTATGCACATGTACACTTAATAAACAAAGCAGCCTCATTTCACAAATCACCGGCAGGTCTGGGGCAATTCATTCTGAACAGCATGCGGAATCGTCAGGGAAACTTTTATGGACATATGGAAATGCATCTGCTTTAAAAAGAGAAATATCAAGAGGGATTTGCACAAAGTTAAAAGCGGAGCAAGTGCTTTAGAATCAGAAGTGATTACATTGGAAATGGCAGCTTGCTTGTCAGGGTAGCTGAGACGGCTCCTCACCAAACAAAATACTAATCGTTCCAGCTGTTGCCAGGCTCTCCTAATACTGCTGCATATTGTTAAAAATATATATATACTTTAGAATTATTCTTAAAGATTCTTAGATTATTTTTAGATAATTTTTCAGACAACTGCCAGACATATTTTATTTACAAGAGATATTACTTCTGTGGCTTGTTCTCTTTTCAGAAATACAGATATCCATTCTGACAGTCATCTCACTAAGTGGAGACATCTAAAATGCAGAAGACTTTCACGACAAGATTTCTGTTACAGAACAGCAGCAAAAAAGTCTGCATAGTGTGAGTATCACAGTTTTAATCGTCTTTTTCCAACAAAATAAGTCTTAATATGAAAAAAACACCCAGCCACCTAACTGTAAGATCAAACTCGGGTTTGAATCCAAGATCAAACAAACTTGTAAAGAAAAGCTGTTCCCAGGCTTTGCCTTTAATAATATGATCCATTTAGGACTTTTGTTCCTTTTTATTGTATAAAAGCAATAGAATAAGCCTGCCAGACCTCAAATGCGGTGGTGTTTGATGGGGTGCGTGAACACAAATCGTAGTGTAGGGTATCACTTGCTTTAAGAATTCTCCCGTTAATGGAGGAAAAGAGCAGCGAGATCAACAAGAAAAGTAGCTAAGTACAAGGAGGTCATGCAGCAGCGCTGGGTTCTGTAGCAGAGGTACAAGGAAACCCTGTCAGATTCCATCCCATTAAACAAGCTATGAGCTATGTGTTGGACTCGCTGGGATTACCAGCAAACCCCTACCAAGCTGTGCGCCAGCTCTTGCTCACATCCTCTATCAATTATTCAGCACCTTTTATGCAAATAATGTTTCGTGGAAGCAACAAAGATCCATAATGGGAAGAAGAGCAACATCCATTTAGAAGAATTAAATGGCAGATGAAAAGTGTGACACTTTGCAGGCAAAGGCTATTGAAATGGTGCAGTACCGGTACCTTTTAAATGTCTGCGTGCATGCACAGAGGGGGAGATTCAAAGTTTTGTTTGCTTTTATTTTGATGATCAGCTTTATACAAAATTAAATAAGATGGCAATAGACAAAGACTCCTGCATTCACAGCCCTGCCCAGGGGAGAGCTGCAGAAACGCGGCCTCTGTAGCAGATCTGGCCATGTTCTTCAGGCTCTAAGCTTTCATTTTGTGTTTTATGGGGAATGTATGCAACACCCCTGGATGCAAATAGTGTTTATACTGAAGACAGACTGCACTGTTCTTCAGGGTCAGGAGTCAGAAAAAATCTAAGGGCCACTTCTGCATCCTTTTATCAGGAAAATATCCTATAGATTTCAATGTATATATGGGATTAAAGCTTCTCTGCTGTTCCACCACCACAGTTCATCGGGCCATATTCACTGCTGGTGTATGTAGAGGCGATTTCATCCCATCGGTGGAATAAGCCTGCGGAGTGAGATTCAACAAAGATGCTCCGAGGACTTTGCTTTCTTCTGAGGTTCTTCCCACACAAGAGATTGATAAGTACATGCAGACAATCCTGGGTGCGTCCAGCCAAAGAACTGATCATGGCTCTATTGCGAGCCTTTAAATCCATGTCTGGGGTTTTACTGGAAGGTTTATCCCTTTTCTTATCAGTAAACTAATTATACTCTTCCTGCTGAACTGTCTGTGGGCTGCTTGACCACTTATGTCTGGGTCTACACTGGCAAGTTTGGGGTGGTGATACCCCACTAATACGTCTCAGCTGCAAAGTTTGAGCTGCTTATCACAGACATAAACAGGTCAGTGAGGGTGAGAGAACCTCCATCATCCTGTGCGCTCCAACATCAATTGGAGAATCCCGTAATAACCTTGAATTTTGTACCGGAAAAACGGTGTTTAATAAGGCAGAAGCACAGAAATAGGACTGCAGCCTCAAGGTTTCTTTCTCTGTCCTGCTGCAGCCCCCTTGCTGCACTTTGCTAGTGCTACTCGTTGTGTGTGAGGGCTGTGAATCAAAAGCAAATGAATTGTTATTAAATCTTTCCGTTTTGGGAGAGAACGCCAAAATGCTAAAACTTCTCACTGCTTGAAACTGTATTTCCTGGATCTCTCAAAAATGCTCTAGTGTTTTAACTATGTCTTCTAGACACAAAGATATATTTTCTAAAAGCTTTGTAATGTGAGTGCCCTGTGTATTTATGGTGCTTCTGCATTTAACTATCTTTAATTATACTGTTATTTGCGAAGGAAATTCTTTGCTAAACCAGGAGAGACTGAAAGTGTGTTTAATGGAGTGTAGTTAGCCCCCCAAGCAGAATTATGCTTCCATTATAATATTCTACACTTAAAAAAGCCCCAGCAATAGGCAAAGGTGGAATTTAAAATCCGTGAAAGAGATGGAAATTCGAAAGAATATTACTCACAAACATAGAGAATTAAAAAGAAGCAAAGCTATAGGAGGTACACACGTATTTCTAATTTCACGTTCACCGCATTGTGCTTTTACAGCCTACAGAAATGAAAGCCATGCACCTGTGCTGGGCTGTCAGAGCGATGGGGGTAACACAGCACAGAAGCTCCAAGACCTTTAGGAAACTTTGGCTGCTTTAAGGCACAGGATATTTCTTCTCGGGATTATACAAGGGGCTCTCTGTAGGGTTCAAAATTACACAGAGAGCACAAGAGCAAAAAGCTGCATTGAGCAGTGTCTGCAGAGAGCTGAGCTCACCCTTGCCCCTTTCCTCTCCCCTTACCTCTAGTTAAGACCAATCGTTAAGTCTTGCCTTGAAATTCAGTTGTAACCTGTGGGGTCTGGGCCTGAACTTGTACATAGGTCAATAACACAGGGCCACGGGTGCCACATGCTGTGTGAGCAGCCCTACTCTTCTTCTTCCTCCGCATAGTACTTTTACAACCAGTTCATTCATAAGGGGCTGTCTTCTGTTTTGCATTGTTGCTCTGCTTACTTCAGCAACACCTGTGCTTCTCCCTCCTTCGGGCTCATCTTAGAGGTACAAATGTTTTCCCTGACACTACTGTGTCCTTGTTCAGGTCCCTCAAGCTCTCCTGCACTGAACCAAACTGACTACAAGCAGGTGACAGCCGGGCAGTGACATTTAGATGCAACGTGATCCAAGTTGTCTGTACAAAAACCAAACCAGTCACACTCAGACCCATTTCCCAAGAAAACAGGGCTCCAAATAAATCAGAAAGCAAAATGAATCTGACCCGAAGGCTGTGTTGCTCTCACAGCCCCTTGTTGAACTCCGCAACTGGTCTTGCCTTGCCTTGAAATTTCAAATCTTTGATTTATTCTGGTGCAAATCTGCCACAACAGGTCTGAAGTGAGGGGGGAGTCTCTTTACCCTGTGTACTCACAACATGTCTTAGTAGCCCCGATGTAGAAAATGAGCAGTACAACAAAGACATCTCGTGGCTGTCCTGCAAAACGCATGCGAGACAAAGAAGATTTGCCATCCAGAAAGGGGATCTGACCACAGCGTGAGTGTCTGGGGTCTGGTAACAACCTTCACACTTACCGCCGGCCATCTACTTGTGAGTATAATTAATATTAATCCCTCTTTCAAATCACCTAGGAGAAACAACAAAATAAATTGTATGAGTATAATAATCACTTAATTGTAAAAAAATAAATAATATATTTCATAGAAATATGATGATGGCTTCCAAATTAAGCATAGAAACTCAAATAATTTAATTAAAAAAACCTCGATAACTGTAGTAGTAATTTAATTTGACCTGATATGTGAAGTGAGTGCTATGAAAAATTTATCAAGTCTGGAAATAAGCTCTTACATTAGAGACAGTGCTCTAAAGTCTTCTAAGAACTTTAATTTCATAGTAACATGGTAAGTTATCAACATTAATTTAAAAATACTTATAACTTTATTAGAAATCAGCAGATATATAACATGTTTATAGCTTTGTATACCAGTATATTTTTAAAACACTATATAATCCTATACGCTATACCCCAAACCCTGTCTTTTCAAAAATAGAATATGAAAAATGTAATGTATATTTTAAAAATAGATGGAATAATAAAGACCATATTTACACTCAGATGCAGTTTCATTGCTATTTCACACACGTATATGCGAGCAAGGCTCTATAGATACAGTAAGCGCATCTGTTATAGCGAAGTGGCAATTTTTGTTATTATCTAAACTCTGTTTCTGAACAGCAAAACAAAATCTCATGCAGTAAATTTACCAGCATAAAACCTTGATCTGGTATGTACTGATGTTTTTCTTCCTTTCCTACTTTTGCATGGAAAATCATTATACTCTAATCAATGATATTTTCCCAGTTTATTATAGTAAAAATGAAGAGTAATTAAGCCAGATAATGAAGCTCTTGGAAAAAAGACCAACCCCCTATGTAGTAGAGGTGGAGAGATCAGACTCTGCTCTCCATTTCTCCAGTGCAAATCTGAAGAAGTCATATGGAATTCACACTTATTGGCAACGAGATTCTGAGATTTCATTGCTGATTTACACCATGGCAAGTGAAAACAGAACAAGATAAAGAGATCTCTTTGAGTCCCACAGGATCCAGGTATTCTGCATATGTGTAAATGGTTGCCTCACCAAATCAAAATTATTTTTATACAATTTACTTACAGAATTGGTATTTCATATTCATTATACATTCACAATCACAATTTTAAAATAAAAGTATAAATGGTTAAATTATCCCTTCAGTAACATGACTTAAGTCTACAGAAGAATCCTCAGCAAGATTTTCTTCCCAGAATTTCTCTAATTTTCACAGTTCTTTTATGGTTGATTTAATGTGGAGAGGCTAGAAACTATTCCAAGTCAAACCACAGAGAGTTTGTTTTAAAAATACTCATTAATTTAGAGAAGTAGTAACAGTAATAATAACAATAATAATAATAATAATAATAATAATAATAATAATAATAATAATGCATGTTTAATATATTAAGAATATGATATTCAGTCCTATCATGCACTCCCATGACAACAGCTTTATTATGTGTACCCTCCATGGATGAAATCGGGATTTCTTGTAATTAACCTGGAGATGTACTGCAAATACAGACAAGCCAAGATTTCACCGTGCGCTTCAGTACAGCCCTCTACAAGCATTTTTAGAACATATTTTGGGTTTTTTTAAATGAAGAAGAGATTATTTACAAAGAAGGTGAAATACCGAATTCCTTTAGCATCAGATTTGTAAACATACCCGGGTATTGCTCTGTTAGCCCAATCTCCTACTGGTTTTAATCCCATTGAAAATCACCCATCATATTCCCCCTACCAACAGGTGATTCGCAATTGCAAGCAGAGAAATATCCTGTTAGCAGTTCATAAAATTCCTGTTGCAGCTGTTATCTCCAATCTAACACCTTTATTTCTCTCCATATGGAGAAAGTTTTTAATCCTGCACCCGTTGTGATAACATGAAACCAGTACTGACCTAGTGCTAAGGAGCATGTGTCCCACAATGTGACCTGAAAGAACCCGTAAGATAATAACCTATTATCTCTCTATTAGCTCTCATCTACAAGCCATTGATGGATGGAGTGACCATCTACTGTTTGTGTCATCAAAGGATAAAAAGACAACACTCTCAAGTCCAAATTATATTTTTTTAATCATCTTTTTTTTTGGTAGAATTTGCCTTCTATTGAAATATAATTTATCTGTATAATATTTAAAACAGAGCAAAATGAAACCTGGAAGGTCTTGGTATTCAGAAAGGCAAAAAAAAGTGATGTGCTATTTTAAGCAGGGACCGTAGAGGAGACTCCAACAGTAAAGCAAAGTTGTTTTGCACATTAAGTAGGGATCCAGACTCCTATTGTATATTAAACAGTGTATTACCAGCTCTAGGATAGAATGGGAAAATTCGAGCAAACCCACTCTGGACTGAAGTTGGACCAAGGGTTGGACTTGATGATCTCTGAGGTATTTTCCAACACAGTCAATTCTGTGATTCTGTGATTAGTTTTTTAAATAGAATGAAGTGAAACTCTATCTTTTAAGAGCTTTGCCCTCCTGTGTGGGTTTTTTCTCCTAATCATAATGAAGGAAAAATCCACGTGCTTGAAACTTTCAAGAGAAATATATATAATACATGGACTGCACCTGAATAAATTAGTTGGAAGTAAATTTAACTTACTAATAGAAGTTATACACAAGTGTTATGATTAACTACATCACATATAAACCTAGGAAAAAAATTCTGCTAACTCCAAAGGGCAACTGTCTTAATATGCGTCTACCAACCACTCACCCTGTGGCCTCCAATGCTAATTTTTGTACAACAATTGTAGTGTCTCACTGGCATAAAATTGTTAATTGAATGTCAACTGTCCTAAGAAATGTCACGGCTACATGAGGTCTTGAACATCCGTGGATCAAAGGACAGTGGGCTGACTTTGGGCATGGAAAGAACTTTGTGAAAATACCTGAAGCAACCTTAAAATGTTAACAATTTTTGGACTCAGAGCCCAGGATCTTCCCTCCTTCACAGACACACTGTCAAAGGTGAACTTACATTACCATACAAACCCTTTGACTACCAAAGATGAAGGAAGGAACGCATGGGGCATGTTTTCATATGTTTTCGGGTGGTGGAATGAAACTCTAAATTTAGCTGAAGTGATTACTGTAGCCTTCCTGCTTTGATGTATCAGTGAATCTTCCCTGAAGTTCAAAAAATAAGTACTGATTAAAGACAGATCCTGTAAACAGAAATAATGGAAAGTACTGCGTAAGAGCATTCTTGTTTCATTTTTAGAGTTGCGTGCTGAATTTCTCATTATTAATAAAATAAAATTTAAATTGAAATTAATCAGTAAACATCAGTAACAACTGCAACGTGATAAGAGATGCTACAAATATAATCTAAGTTAAGAAGTATACAGAAGATAATACTTCAAAGCAATCTAACCACAGTAAGGTAAGAATTAGGCTGTTAAGACACCTGAATAGCTTTAACTCTGTCTGAAGAGATGCCATGAGGGAAAAGCTTAAAAAAAGGGTTGATTTATCCTAAGATATCACTTTATCTAATCTGGGTTGATGTGACTGGTGTTTAATCAGAGGCAAAGATTTTCCTTTGTTACTATCTGTGTGCCTATGTGGTTTTCTTCTAATTTTAGCATGCTGGATGTAATAAAAAGTAACATTAAATTGGAAACACCCAGACGCTATGGATAGTTTTGTAATGTTAAAACAAGCTGAGAGAAATGGGAAAACATCAAAGCACATGTGGCACGTGAGGAAATGCAAACATAGCTACTGATAGAGGCTGCTTGCTACAGCAGCTCTTCTACATTATTTAAATATACATGGTCTCCATGTTTTTTGTTTTGGTTTTATGTACAAGGATCAATCTATAACATGGGGAAGGAGTCACACGTACTGTTCTAAGCCAGAAAACAACACTTTTTAAGTAAAAGAGAAGTGCCTGTTAAAGGATGTTGGACATTATGCAGCTAAGGAGAGTCCAATCTCATGTAGATTGAAGGCATAGGGAATTTAGTTCTGTATAAATCAGTCATGCTGAGTAATGTCACATCCTCTGACCACGGCTTTGTCATCTCTAACATCTGAGTCAGCATGGGACTATCTGGTTTAAATAAGGTTTATTTAAAGTGTTTCCTCTCTAGAGCTTTGGTGATATTGGTCACCAAAAATAGATGTTCCTTTGCAAACTACTCCTGTCATCTCTGTGCATATGTAAATACCACAGATGGCTGTGGAGAAGCATCTTTGGGAACGAGCCCTTAATTAGCTCTCTCTTCTTCATTGTCAAATATGGCCTTACAGCTTTTAAACACATTTTTCTGAAAAGGACAAAATATGGCTTATTCCATGGTGTATAGGTATGATAACGTATAGGTAAGAAAAAGGTTTGTTTGGGACTAATCTTACATGAAAAGCAGTTATGCATACTGATTCCAGAAAGAATCACCTCACCGACTTCACAGATGATTTTGAGGGAATCTCTTTATGTAGTAAATATTAGTAATTAAGATGGAAATGCAAAAGTCCTAGTGCCAAACCTGTTTGTTCACTTCCCTGTTGTGGAGAAATATTGGACACAATAAGAAATGTTGGTGTAACGTTCAATCACACAGTGGCTCCTTCCGGCTGCTGGCAGTCAATAATAGCGAGATACTGCTGTTTGTATTGCAGTTATTAGATATATTTAACCACAGTAACAGCTTTACCTTTGCATTTCTGCTTCTATACATAATATTCTAAATTACTCAACAAAACTAGACTTCAGGCAACCAAAAACAAGCAAGCAAACAAAAACCCCCAAATCAGAAAGTCTTGAGTTAGTGATAGAGCAGGATTAAGCATAGATTTGGGAGATAATGGCTTATTTCTGTTAAACAGCTGATTCCATTTTATGGTATAGTCATTGCTCTAATTGCAAAATTTTAAGTTGTTGCCTAGATGTTTTGTTGTATGCGTTTTAAGTTTTATTGGAAGGAAGGAAGAAAGTAAAAACATTTTTGGTGCATCTGGAAACTGAGGTCAAGAAAATATGGCAGCATTTAGAGAAAGCAGTGTAATGCTTGAAGTATTTTGGCTGAGACCCTTCCCTAAAAAAGGAAAGAAGCAGCAGCAGCAGCATTTAGGGCCAGTAAGAGCCTCATCTGCCTGTGTTTTCTGTGTTGCCCTGATGCAGTTGGCTGGTTTGAGGAGCAGCACTGTGATGCACCAAATGGTTTAGAAGATTAGTTGCTGCTCTTTTAGCTTGCCTAAGAGCTCTGTCTGCCTGGATGCTTCAAAGGGTATTTGTCGTAATTCCTGGCTTCTTAGGCTTATCTCTAACACGAGCCAGACATGGGTGTTCTCCCTGCACCGCCTCACCCCAGCTGCATTCATGCCTCGTCTTCTCAGTTTTCCTCACCAGAACAATGTCACATCGTTTGCTTTCAGTTTCTAGCATAATTGAAGCCTTAGTTTACAGACTGAAATTGGTTAATAAATTAAAACAAAACAAAACAAATCAAACCAACCAACCAACCAACAAAAAATCCTCACAGCAGAACCCCAAATTGTTTGAAAGCACTGAAAGGCTAATTCTTCTATCAATGGTTCAGACTGAATCTGAAGATCAATCCTAGAGTGAAGAACTGACAGAGATATGTATTCCTCTAGAAACACATTTCCCAGCTCTGGGAAGATTGCAAGAAACTTACAGATTTGCAAGATATTCGGGAAAGATAAAAATGTCCTTGTTAAAAATGCTCTTTGTGGCCATATAATGTGTAGCTTGAAGAAGTATAAGTTAAGCATTCAGGAATAAGTAATCCTGTTTATGCTTACTGTCATTTGATTTAATCAGTAGAGATTCCTCGAATGTAAGATCAGAGCCAAATGAATGGCTGATGTTTTCATTCAGATTCCCATTTGTTATTCTGAGAGGATAATGTGAGGTTTGCTGGCAGTGCGGCAAATCCAGAATCCTCTGGAGAGTTTGCAACAGGAAGACCTTTCATAAGAAAAGGAAAAACAAAAATAAAGATTACATATCTTGGTCTTTATGGTGGAAATGTCTTTCTCTTTTTTTTTTTTTTTTCTTATTTTGCAGTAATATAAACTGTAATGATCAACTTGTTGTGAGTGAAGAACTGTTCTTCACATTACTGTTCTGAGCTTAAGATTTGACTATTGCAATTTCTGGATAAGCTGTCAAACAGAGAAGCTATGCAAGTTGTGTACATTAAAAAGCACTAGTAGCTATGAAACTCAAATGCTTGAAACAAAATCCTAACCACCTCAAGAACAAAGTTGCTGTAATGCATTGAAGCTGTTTTTACTGAGAAAGATGGAAAACAGTACATTTTCAAATGGGAATCCCTTGCAGGGGGTGGCTGGCAGGGGGCTGATAAAAATTCATGTTTAGAAGGATCTTTACAGTATTTTAAAATACTTAGTAGTTCATAAGTCTCACTTTGTGACCACCACTTCTTGTTGCAACTGATTTTTGTGCCGGTCTGTGCTAATTTGTTAACTTTGTTAAAACTGGGTACAGTACAATGACAGCGGTGATTTATTTCCTCCTGTAAATCATCTCTAATTCAGCAGTGACAACGTTAAAAGAGATTTAATCAATAGCATGAAAAAATAAAGTATTACTATGTACAGAGTGTTCTGGTGTCTACCTAAAATAGTACTAAATAAAGCACTAGCCTACTTTCTGCTGGGAAAATTTCTTTTGAAGCCTAAGATCAAAAGCACGTTTTAAGCTTAAACACCACCATACGGTTTCAATTCTTGCTTTCTAACAAGCACTTTAAAAAGCACAACTAAAATGCAACTGACAAACTTGAAAAATCTTTTGTGTTGTTCCACTTGAATGATCTAATGAGAAAATGGCTCAGTTCTGTTGTGGCTAATGAGGTATAACATCTTCACTGAACCTGAATATAAAACAGAGATTTCTCTAAAGATATAGTCTTAACATGCTTCTATTGCTTTACTCATTCTGCCATGTTTTTATTTAAGTGATGTCCAATGAATAAGAGCACAGGTCAGTTTTGAAATAAAACATTTACACATGAAATTACTCAGTCTGAAAGTGCTTTGAACTCTGTATACAAGCATTGGGAAAATGTGTTTCGCTCAGGTCCTGAGTCTGCAAACAGAGATATTAATGTAGCCAGAGAGAGAACTGTGATAACACGTTGTTGACAGATGAAGTTTTGAGACAGAACCCAAGTGTACACGGATTTTAACCTGTCTGGTTTTGTCAGTGACCTGCTCTCAGTGTGAAGAATGAGACTGGGCAAAACACTGAAGACACCACTAGTATCAGTATCAAATAATAGCATTTATTCCAGTAGTACCTAGAAGACGATATCATACTAAAAGGCTTTATTTATTCAATGACATATTTATGCCAAGAACTTACAGTCTAAGGATACAATGTGGACACAACCCATAGGTCTGGAAAGATTAAGATAACACCAAAGGGTTTAAATTCCACATAGCAAGTAGTATTCGCAGCTCAGCAACATTTTAGATGTGGTTGGGCATGGTGACAGCATCATGGCAGTAAAAAATTTAAGGAGATAATTGGAGTAGAATAACCTTGTGGTGTCAGTGTCTACTGGTAGTGCTTCTTATCTATAGACCAAAGAGGTTTGAGGAAAAGCTGGAGAGGTTGATGAGGACAGGAGAATAAAACCAATTGTACTGATGCTTCTCACTGTCCTTAGTACTTATGTTTTGGATCTGTAAAAGTCCTCCACAAATATGAAACTGAGACATGAAGAGAGAACTGGCTTGTACAACACAGAATGAGCACAGACTGTAGATCTCCTCATTAATTGATTGATCCTGCTGGGGAAACTGATGGTTAGGATGCGTACTGCAGTCTTTTGGGCTGGAAGGAAATAATTCTGTTCATCAAACAAATTTCCAGGGAAGCTGCATGCTGTGATACAGAAAACACAGGTCTGCTGTGGGACAACAAACTCTTTCAGTGAGTGGGGTCTTAGTGATAAACAGAACCACAGAGACAATGAACCTTCTGTTCGTAGGAGACACGTGTGGGGAGAGCCTCCTCCCTGACTCCTTGCTGTTGTTCTTGTTTTTCTTTTATTTCGGAAACCTAGCAGTGAATCCTACAAAAAATCTCTGTTCTAGTGAGTTTATACTGTAAAATGAGACAGGGAACACCCAATGAATGCAGACAGACTGACAGATGGATGAGCACAAGAAAGTAATGAGCAATAAAATTTGTCAGTGTGACAGACAATGGTCCCAGCAGATGCCCAACTGTTGCGAAGCTTTCTTGTGATTTCATAGTGAGAATTTCAGGGCAAAGTCTGGAGGAAAACAACAAGGTAGCTTGTCCAGGGAACCCCTTCTCAACAAAAGGAGTAGCAAAGGTAGAAATACAACAGTGAAAAGGAGGTGTTGATGACCAGTAGCAGTGGTCTGCTCATGGTGTGCAATTGCATCTCAAGGCATTAGGAGGTGACCTCACTTCCAGCAAGAAATGTTGGGATAGAGAGAACTAAACCTCAGTGACAGAGACAAGTCCTTTGATAAGGAAGGACAATGAGAGCTAATACAAAGCAACAGGTTTATGGACAAAGCAATAAATGAAGAATATTATCTGTGTTAAAGTATTTATAATGGATACAGATGCAACAATACAGTATCTTTCAAGACAAGAAAATATGACATTATATTATCAAATTGTAGTTGAAAATAATTCACACAGAATCACAGAATGTCAGGGATTGGAAGGGACTTCAAAAGCTCATCCAGTCCAATCCTCCTGCCGGAGCAGGAACACCCAGATGAGGTTACACAGGAAGGTGTCCAGGCGGGTTTTGAATGTCTCCAGAGAAGGAGACTCCATAACCCCCCTGGGCAGCCTGGTCCAGTGTCTGTCACCCTCACTGTGAAGAAGTTTCTTCTCAAATTTAAGTGGAACCTTTTGTGTTCCAGTTTGAACCCATTACCCCTTGTCCTATCATTGGTTGTCACTGAGAAGAGCCTGGCTCCATCCTCCTGACACTCACCCTTTATTTATAGACATTAATAAGGTCACCCCTCAGTCTCCTCTTCTCCAGCTCCAGAGCCCCAGCTCCCTCAGCCTTTCCTCACACGGGAGATGCTCCACTCCCTTCAGCATCTTGGTGGCTGTGCTGGACTCTCTCCAGCAGTTCCCTGTCCTGCTGGAACTGAGGGGCCCAGAACTGAACACAATATTCCTGGTGTAGACATTATGAAGGTGACTATCAGCAAGAAGAGGAATTGGAATCAGGTGTGTCAAGAATTCAATTTATCGAGAGAAGATGGACAGAGAAGTTATAACAGTGAATACTGGATTTTGAAATTGCAGTTTAAAACATTCAAGCAGCATTGCTGTGATGCTGCATGATGTAGTAACATTATGAGGTAAATAAATTAGGTTCCTCTGAAACTTTTATAAAAGATTATTGGACACAGATACCCTGTGGAAGTCGGGTACTTTTGAATATGGATATTCTTGTCCTGCATGGACATACTTGCATGACACTGGTAGTGCATCTGCTTAACCTACGTATGAGGATTTTGTTCACCAAATATGCGCCCGTAAATTTAATTTCTCCTCATGACCTCATTTTACCTGTAGCCTAGACCGTCCAAAAGCTGTGTAACTGCATAGGAGCATGAACTGAGGATGAACCCCGAAATGATAGGTTGTGCTCCAGCACGGAACTTGAGGGTAAGTATAAGTTACTACAGGGGTTAAATTTCACATTTCTGAACAATATGTTCTATGGTGTCATCTATATTGATACATAGATGAGCCCAAGACTGTACTGGCTCTTTTATAGTTTTAAAATGTTTGGTTTGTACTGCAATTGTCTATCACAGGCAGCTCAATGAAGGTATCACAACACCCAAATAGTAGGCATCTTCCTGGTGGGGTGACAGAAAGAATCTGTTGTAGGTTCTCACAGTCATTAAACTCTGTGGTGAAGAAAGGGAGCAGATAGTATGTCTTTTGTTTTTCCTGACTTTACAGATTGCATCAGAGAATCTATCTAGAAGGAAAATAAAAACCCCTATTTTAATACAATGATAACTACTTCAGGCACCCATTATAGGTGACATGAATATTGTCCTTGGAATTTGAATAACATTTACTTTACCTGTTCCAAGGACCAGTAGTCAGCTCTCATCCTCTCTTCTGCATGTACTGGTGGTTGCAACACAAGCAATGAACAGCAATTCTTCTGGAGAGAATCCTGTGCAAAGAAAATACAAATTAACCCAGAAATGGGGTCCTTGTCCAAGAAGTCAATCTGATAATAAATTGGCTACGCCAGTAAATAGTAAATGTCTGAACCAAACCTTACACCAATGCTGCTCTCCTAGAAACAGAATCCAAACTGTGTGTAAATGACTATATACCTTTGAACATTTTTCAGCTTTAAGTGCCCACGAATAACTGGCACTTTGTACTGGCAAACTGACATGCTCCAGTCACTTCCTACCTTCCTCATCAAGTTAGCTCAGACCACAGCAGCTTCTCATAGCCCACGGCACATCTGAGGATTCGAGTGCAGTGCACCCTGCATGTGACTGGGAAAGAGCCAGACCTAAGGCCAAGTGTGGAGGTGCAGGCTGTGCTGCAGCCAGAAAGCGTTAGTAATATTTTTCTATTTTAATATACCATGTTATTGATAATGACAGGTGATAAGGTATCTGAAGTGTGGACCATAGCGACGGGTACTAAAAGATGCTTACTAGGACAACATGAGTTCATAATGCCACATCATACAGGAAATAGATGAGCCCACCACCTTGATCCCCTTCAGGAGAAAATCTAAGTCTGCAATTCTAAAGAAGGAAACTCTGGAACAGCAGTTTCCCAAGAGGAATCTGTTTGTCTTTTTCCCTTGTGAAGACCATGACTGTTCTTGCCATACTGGGTAGCATTCAGTTTGGCATTCTCCTGCCATTTCATCATCCATTTTGGAAGCCAGTTCATTTCCCACTGTGTGTAGCTCTTTGAAAGTTGGTCTAAAAAATGTCCTAAGTGCAAAAGTATTCTTTTGAGTCAACCACTGAAAACAGCGTTTGTAACTGTACCATATGTATCACTGCTCCAACATGCCCCTGCTTTCTCTGTTCCCCCTGTTTCTAGCTGTTGCTTTAGACTAGAAACTGCAGGTTTATGGTAAAGGAAGTTAAGGGGCATTTAGAACCTGGCCATTCCACCTAATCTTCACGCATCTGTTTATAAAAACATGCCCTTTGAACTAGATTTTCAACTGAACTTTAGAAAGCCACATTTGTTCTCAAAGTAACAATGGAAAATAATTTTTTGTTTATGTTTGATGCTACTTTAAAACTCAGCAGTGCTAAGATACTTAAATATATGAAGCTTAGATCCTACAAACTTTATTCAAATATTTGGCCCCACTGAGGTCGACTTGTCCTTTTATGGGCACCAGGAAAGCATTTCCTACAGTGTTGAAGTGTTCTCTGTCTTCTGTCCCATAGCTACACATTCATAAAATCAGAAAGGCTGGAGTCTTCTTTACTGTATTCCAATAGTTTGTTTCCAGGGAGAAAAAAGGCAAAGCAAGAGCACCACATTGGAAACCAGAAGCATTTCTGGAAAAAAAAGAAACCTGAAATTCCCCTTCAGGACTTTTTCAACCAGCGCTGAGCAAGACAACAACAAAAAAATTTGCTATCAAGCCATTTTAAAAGTAAAATCAAGTATTTCAGAAACCCTTTAACATTCTTTGACCTTTCTTCACAGATCTGACCTGCCTTGGAATATTGAAAGGACAGCGCATCACCGCAACATACCCAAGCGAACACATCCATTTTCAATTTGTCTCGCAGCGCTATGAAGAACAGCGTGCTGAGGAATAAGTGGCTTCTGATGACAGAATGGCACGGAGACGGTCGAAGTGGGGAGCGTGATCGTCACGCATACTATGAAGCTTTCAACCTTAAAACAATGATAGCAGATCCTTAGGAATGACCTGGTAATGGAGAAATTCTAAATAGTTTTAATGATTATAAAGGGTAAATATTCCTTGTATAAAGTGAAATAAGCACCTGGCTTATGTAACAACACAAACAAATATACTCACTGGATTTCCATGTTTTGAGAGCACCTTAAGACTGAGAATAACTTGGAGTTTTTCTAGTTCCCTTGGTTCCTGTCCAAAAGTTTTAAAAAAAACCCCGATATGTCAAGAGTTCTTAGAAATCTTGCAGCTGGTGTATGTATTTTGGGGACGATACTGGTAATTTTACTTAGGTAAATCCATAGAAGAAAATGGGAATTGTGTTTGAAAGCGGTCCATGACATTTAGCACACTGAATCTACATCATTAACAAAAACATCAAACAAATTAAGAAAACCCTTCTGCTGCTCACAGAAACCCAAGGACATGAAAAGAAAACAGCTGTAAACCACTGTTTAATTTAGTAAAATGCTCATGGCAACCTTTAGGTGTATTCTCACAACAGCTGAGGGACAATAGGGCAAAAGAAAACAACATACACTGCTCCATTAATTTGCTTGCCAAAGGTTCGTTTCTGTTACGTCTGACCTGTATTAGGTAGCACAAGCTAACAGATTGACAAGGGTTTTGATTACGGGGTGACAATAAAACCATGGTAGATGTATTGTTAACCCCTTCTTTCCCCTTCAGTCCCTCCCTCTTCCCCCTTCCCACCAAGGACAGGCGATTGGGAGGAAGAGAAGCACAGAGAGAAGAGAGTTGGAAAAATTAAAAATGTTTTACTAATGCTGCTAATAAGAATAGAGAAAATAATACAAAATATACAAAACCGATCTTGAAAGTCTCAGCAACTGCAGAGCCGGCACCCAAAGTCCTGGACTGGACTCTGCAGCCAACCGGAGCTGGATTCAGTCTGTCACTAGGCCTCAGTTTGGAGGGATGACTAGCAAGGTCCTCTCCTAATGTCGGCCATAAGCAAAAGGGACGAGATCCTCGTGATCTCCTACTTTTAAATGAAGTATCCATGTAAATGGGATATTATACTCCATTGCTCAGTTTCTTGGTCACCTGTTTCTCGTTGCCCCTCTCACGAGAGGTGCATCCATTTGTTATCAATAACTTCGCATTCCATTGCTATGTTTACCAAAACATGTATCTGGTTCTCCACGAAAATGCAGCTCATATGAAGCTTTAGCTGACAGGCAAATTCACTAAAAGAGAAACTTGTTTTTTAACAAAACCAGGACACAGATTAAGAAAGAGAAGGGAAAAGAGAGTTTTAATTTTAGCTTTGCTTCTTCCTTAGGACTCAGCTAATGAAACAATATCCTTAGCAATCTCTGTTTCCATAAAACCCCCAAATATTGGTGATTGCTGAGCAGGTAGTGAACATTACCTGATAATATTCATACATCACAAACAAAACAATATACATACTGTATGTTAATAGGTAATATTAATTTGTGTTAAGATGTGTAAATATGTACTATGCATATTTTATTATTTACAGATGCTTAATTCACAAGGGTACAAAAAACAAGAGCTAATTCAACTTCTGGAGAAAGTGTCAAGAGGATCTGGGGAAGGTTTAAGAACATTTTTGTTCCTAGAATATCTCACAATGCAGAAAGAAGGCAGGCAACAGTTGTTAAGACAGTATCCACTTAGTGGGAAGTTAAAAACATCAGTAATAAATGGAAAGATAAAGAAATTGATAGTAAGAAGTAGAGGCTTGCAAAAAATTATGAAAAGAGCAAGTACATAACAAGGGACATCAATGGCCTGTAGCTTTAAGGACACTAAGAAAGCATTTGAAAGTCAATAACAAAAGCAATCCTGATAGTGGAATTGAATCATTACTAGCTGAAGATGGTAGAAGCATCAATAAACCTGAAACGAAGCATAGTTGTTCACTAAATACTTTTGTGCTGCTTTTGTGGGGGAAAAAAGAGTCGTGTTATTCATATCATACAGTAATAATGGAATAATTTCCATTCCGGTATTGACTTAGAGGCTGTTAAGCAGCAGCTACTGAGCTAGAATCCGACATGTTTAAATCAGTGACTCTGAATAAGTCTCATTTGAAAAAGCTAGCTGAGAAACACCATGGAATATTTATATCAACTTGCACTAAGTTTGGGAACATCATCCAAATTTCAGTGTCCTACAAGAAAGCTAAAATTTGTCAATATTTAAAAAGGGAAAGGGGAGGAAGGTATAAGGCATTAGTGTAAAAAAATCTCTCCTGTCAACAAGACGGGCATTCCTACAGTTACTGAACAATTATTTTAGTACTTTTTGAGCCCCTAGTGTGTGTAAAGAATGTTCATCCCTCATGTGGAAAGAGATAAATAAAACAAGCACAAAAATTTGTCAAACTACGATGGAAGGAAACAGCCTGTACCCATGTGTGCTTCTGCCAATATCGCTTTTTCCCGGAAAATCTGAAAAGAAATTAATGTTTTTCTCACATTCCAGATGCTGAACATGTGTGAAGAATGAAGATAGGAAGAGCTGGGTGAAGTCTTGAGAAGTGTGCACATGACAACAGGGTTTTGCAGGATTTGCTGATGCTCTGTCACAGGTAGATTTATAGAACTTGACCAATGCATAGAGGGAACTCTGCATGGTGACTTCACAAGTCTTGTCTGATATGATAAAACTGAATTTGGTTATGGATGTTGCCTTATCCATGCAGAAATATGTAAATGAATCCTGGCAGGTCCCAGAAGTTTCAGCCTGGAGAGAGTGCACAGATGAGAAATGCAACTGAAAGGTAACTTGGAAATGCTCTTTAGGACACAGGCTGATCTAATGTTGGTGGCAAAAGGAAGAAGGAAGAAGTATGGCCATGTTTTTCAGAGGATGAAGAGAAGAGTATCACTTATAGAAAGAGCCAAGGAAAGGAGGTTTAATGACTGCTTAGACTAGACACAACATTCCAGAAGAACTTTGGATGAATATACAAAAGCCTTCTTCGTGTTCATAAAAGATACTCTAGTCCGAACTGATGGAAGTTGTTGGTTCTAACAAGGGGTTGTGACTGCCATCAGGAAACTATGCAGTGTAAGGTAGCTGAATCTTCACAGGTCAGGCTCAAGAGACTGAAATACTATCTCGATATAATCCTCAATATCACAGAATCACAGAATGTCAGGGATTGGAAGGGACCTCGAAAGCTCATCCAGTCCAATCCCCCTACCGGTGCAGGAACACCCAGATGAGGTTACACAGGAAGGTGTCCAGGTGGGTTTTGAATGTCTGCAGAGAAGGAGACTCCACAACCTCCCTGGGCAGCCTGTTCCAGTGTCTGTCACCCTCACTGAGAAGAAGTTTCTTCTCAAATTTAAGTAGAACATCTTGTGTTCCAGTTTGAACCCATTACCCCTGTCCTATCATTGGTTGTCACCAAGAAGAGCCTGGCTCCATCCTCATGACACTCACCCTTCATATATTTGTAAACATGAATGGGGTCACCCCTCAGTCTCCTCTTCTCCAGGCTCCCTCAGCCTTTCCTCACACGGGAAATGCTCCACTCCCTTCAGCATCTTTGTTGCCCTGTGCTGGACTCTCTCCAGCAGTTCCCTGTCCTTCTGGAACTGAGGGGCCCAGAACTGGACACAATATTCCAGATGTGGTCTCACCAGGGCAGAGTAGAGAGGAAGGAGAACCTCTCTGACCTACTGACCACCCCTATTCTAATCCACCCCAGGCACCATTGGCCTTCCTGGCCACAAGGGCCCAGTGCTGGCTCATGGTCATCCTGTGTCCACCAGGACCCCCAGGTCCCTTTCCCCTATGCTGCTCTCTAATAGGTCATCCCCCAACTTATACTGGAACCTGGGGTTGTTCCTACCCAGATACAAGACTCTACACTTTCCCTTGTTATATTTCATTAAATTTTTCCCCACCAAATAGATCTGAATATATTCCTAAAATTTTGTAGTGTTATGCTGTACAAATATAAGTAAAGAATGAAACCAGAATATCAATGATCAGTCTGATCAGATATACATGTCCATCATCTTCTAAATCACACCAGCAACCAGAGAGAGGTAGGTGGTTCCCTTACTCAAAAATAAATCCTTTATAGGAAGGTGAAAAAACTTCAATGTATACCTAACCACCATGCAACATGTTCCAAAGAACAGATGACAGCAGCCTAGTATAATTAGTTTGATGAAGAAGTGGCCTAACAAGTTGTTCACAAATAATTTAGAAAAATAAAAGCCAACTTGATGCCAAACATATGTGTGCAAAACAAACAAAAATCCCATGCATCGTGTTTCTTCGAGACAGGAGGGAAAAAAGGGGAGACCCAAAGCTATTGACACTGAAGACGCCTATTTCCTTCTCAGTGGAGGAATATTTTTAATGCTGATGTTTCTTGCTTCCTTTGGCAAGTCCTTGCTGTCCGTAGCCAGGAGAGGCCACATTTCAGTGCAGCTCCTATTTGCTACCTGATTTGGGAGTTTTTGTCCAGACATTATTGATTCAATGTGACTGTAATTCAGACACAAGACCAGTAAAAAGGAAATGATCCTCTGCTAACACATTAGCAAAACTGCCAATTACATTTTCTGATCCAGAAATTTGCTCTTTAGAAAGATGATTGGTCAATTTAAAGTGCTTCCAAAAGTTTGGTGCAATTCATTGATTTTGGATCAGATTACTCCAACAATACTGTAAAATTGAAACAGTGGTAGCAATCAGCTTTGTCCTGATTGATTACTCTTGTTACAAAATCCCACAAACAACAGGGTATTAAAGGAGGATACAGAATATTTTCAATCAAAGGAAATCAGTTTATCATTAATATTATTATGAAAAACAGAAAAGGCTGTGTCATGACCCCACCTGGGCATTAGGAAGGAAGATTAAACCACTAAAAGACATGAGATTATTGCTCTGTAAATTGACACTACAGACACTTCTAAACTGGTCTGCCCGCACTAGCTCTGCAGCTCTGAATTAAACAAAAAAAGGCAAATACGAATTGAGAATACAAGTAACATGGAAAAATATGATAGAAATTAAATATATGGCATACACCGTTCCATAATATGGAGACTTTGGGGTAAGAAATGCAACATGCTCCTCTGAAAGAAACACCCTAATGAAAATCTCACCACAAATTCACCGTTCTTTTTCTACTAGTAAACAACTGATTTGATTTTCACACCGAAGACAATGGCTTTGAACAGCCTGCTCTGTTTGCTTCTGTATCACAGTACTGAAATTCCAGTTCCATACCTCTTTGGCTGTTTTCATTGCTTGCCAGCAGCACTGGATGGATTATTCCATTCTGCACTTACCCTGAGGATACCAGAGCATGATACAGCTTGGAATTGTGCTCCTCAGCTGAGTCAAAGCCTGCTTGCAAGGCGCTTGTTGCTACTTAGTAGTAGAAGCAGGATACTCTGTGGGTCAGAGACACATTCCTCAAGTAATTTTTAGGAATTTACGACTCTGGTGTTGATATTAGATCTTCAAGAAATTCAGGGCTTGCAAAAGTAATACCTTAAAAGGCACAGCAGAAATGTTTCTACTGTCTCTCAGTTTAACAGCCTGCATTATCACTACTGTAGTAAATATAGTACCATCTAGTGTTGAAATGTAGTTTTCATCTAATGTGAGTTCTTTGAGGTTAAAACAAGACTCTATTCCTTCTATTTGTGTGAGACAGTTGTTGCTAAATGATGCCCATCTTAAATGTTCCAGTTTTTCCAAGTTGGAAATTTTGAAGAGTGTTGGTTATCCAGATTTAAGACAGTGATTGGTAGTTAAACTCAGAATTGAAAGAAACTGATCAGTCAATTAATCTGTAAATTAATTCCACTTATTTATCTTGTGCTCAGTTTCTATGCGTACACTTCCTACTAATATCAATGGCAACTTTTTGCATGCAGGATGTGTTGTTTCCTCACTATGCAACTCATCTTTAATACATTTCAAAAAAGCTCAGCTTCTCCTCCAAAACCAAGAACTATACAACATAAGTATGCCGGTTCCCAAATGTACCTTTGCAGCCAGAGCTATCTGAACATAAACACTTTTTTCTTGTCTGCGTTAGATCTGAGATAGTTTTGTTCAATTTAAATCCTTCTGCAATACGTGATTATTTTATTGGCTAGTCTGCTTTACACATCCTCATTCTGCAACAGGACTTTAATGGAAACAGGATTTCAGCCTAACACCAAGGCTGGATATTTAGTCTAGAAGAGGATGCGTGTAAAGTCAGAGCAGAATTTATCCTAACTTTATAGTTCTGCATGCTTTCTATATAAAGACTAAGTACTCTTTTCTCTGTATCTTACATTAACAAATTCAGCAATTTTCTTGTTTGAAACTTTCTTGAGCAGAAACAAATAAATGTCAATACCAAACATATATTTTGCTGTCCAGGTTGTGAAGTGACTTTGTTACATGGGATCTGACTTTAGACACCTGCCAGCAAGATTTCTGTGAAGACAAGACTGTCAGTGATCCGATCTCTAATCTGTTTGTGTGACTACGACTCACCATTTCTGGTAATACTACAGTATGTCAGCTAATCATTGTGCAATGGAGAAAATAAAAGATCACCGAGTCTCAATCAAAAAACTCAAACTGTATTCTAGGAGCCCAAAATATCCAGTATTCTACCTAGGTTTTATCTAAGACAAATAATCACTTAAATATTCAGTACAAAGAGATTGGATTTGGTAATGACTAAAGAACATTTTTTTGGCTATATTATTTATTTTCCAAAGTGTTTATTGTGTCCTTTATGAATCACTTTTCTCTGATGTCACAAAACATATATGACATATGCTAAAATATTAATTTTCCTGGCAATTTTTCTAAACACGAATCCCGTAATGCACACGAAATGAAACGCTATGCTTATCAGCAGAAATGTGTTTTCCTCTAGCTATTCTGTATTCTAACAACAAATTGAACTGACAGACGAGCTTTTAACCTTTCATACTGGGTAGATTAACCTGATTTCGGCTGATGGATTAGAACAGGTTAGGATGACCTTGGATCTTCCTCCATTGACTCTTGCAGCTTTTTGCCAGTTCAGTTTCTGAATGAAACAAAGATAATGTGATTGTGCTATCTGTGTATCCATCTGCTAGCCCTACGACTAATTTTTAAACCTGTTGGTGAGTTTTGGCCTAATTTGTCAGATAAGCACTACATGACTTCCTACAAATTCATTGAAAATAAGCAGCTGAATGAGAATTATAAACTGACGGTGCCAGGGAAGCAAAGACTGCAGTATTGGCTCAGCTACAGTGCCAGACGCTAGAGGATCCAGGAGAAACCTGTTCTGAATGACCTGAGAATCTACGAGAACTCACACCTGATTAAGCATTGGAAAACCCAAAGACAAGGCAAACTAATTTCCTTCAGTCCTGCCCTTCATCAAGTGACTGCCTAATTAGTTTATCATTTTAGGTGGTCTTTCAAGGTGAGAGACAATGTTCAAAGGGTTATTCTCAATGTTTGCTGGTTTCAAATTAGATCTACGAGCTCTCTTCTTTCAATCTGTTTTTCATATTGATATTTAGTAGTACTCTGTGAAAATTTTAATCCTTTGTGATCACAAGAAGTGGATTAGTATACAGAGTTAATATGCACGTGACAAAGCTCATTTGGCTTTAAACATGAAATATGCCTAAGCCTCTAAATTTTAGGGCAGGGTATATTTGAAGGGTGAGTATTAGAAAATGATGTTGCTGTATGCATTAGAGAATTTAAGTTTATAAACTTTACTAGGAGAACTAATGTTTCAACATTGTACTTTTGCGAAATCAGAAAAAAAAAGGGTTCAAAACTGGCAGAATAAATAAGCAAAGCATCGCTGCTGAGTTTTCTAATGAAAAATTCTCAAGGCCAGTCTCCACTGATCAGGGAGAGAATGCAGAGACGCTGGCTGCAATTTCCTGAATTGGCCTGGTTCTCCCATTATCCTTGTCACCAATGTCCTTGCTCTTTAAAAATTGCTCAATATTCTTGAAGCTTCACTGACACTCTCCTATTAAATACTTCCAGAGCATTTGGAATTCATGCAATCCTTAAACGAAACAAGTAGATTAAGTACTTGGTCTTGCCTTAAGAGGTGATTCTTTAAAAAACAAACAAGTGTATCTTATAGGCATGTCCTCTACAGACTTTAGTGTTTTTAAAAGGGCCATTTTCATATGCTGAAAGCAAGCACAAGCAAAACGAGTGGCACAAAAACTTACACTAAAAATGTGAAGGCTAGTTAGGAGAGGTTTAAAGATGCAGAAGGTTAAACAGAAGATGCTTCATCATTACACACTTTTTCATTTACAGTTGAAAAAGTCTTCAGCCTTTTAAGTTTACAAACTAAAGCAAATATTCATGAGCCCTACTGGATCAGGCCATGGCCCTTTTATTCCACTACATCATAAGTGAATGAAAAATAGGAAAAATGATAGCAGTGTGAATAAAATAGTTGTTAGAAAAATGAAAGTTAAAAATGTCAATAAAAATGTGATGGCTGATGCAATCAGAGATCGTTACCAGGACCTAATGGAATTCAAGGCTTGATCCCACCTAAGGACTGTAAAACAGTAAATCAGAATACACAAGAGATAGTTTTAATGCATATTTTTATCTGCCTTTGAGAAGAACCATGATGAGATGTTCATAATTTACATGGATAAAGAAATACTTTGTGTTTCATTAATAACTAAAAATAATCTAAAACTGGAACAACTCATATTAACATTTTTTTAACCAGGCATTTTTCAATCAAGAATATTAATGAACCAGTTGAGGAACTTCATAAGCCACTCATCAATTATACATATGATAGTATGCTTGGGAAGTTCTAGAAGGTTAGGAACCAACTGAATTTATAATAATATTGAGGATAAAGAAGATGACCAGAATAGGTTAGTTAGCTGGATAGCATCCTTAGATATCACAGCAAGGCTGATATGCAACACAGTAAATAATTACAATTTAATGTCCTTATGCCAGTATGATGCATAGGAGATACAAATTAATATTAAATTGGTTGATGAAAATTTACATGTATTGATAAGATTAATAGTTCTGTCTGAGAATGTACTAGAAAAATAACGATATCAAAATAACAATATCAAAAAGTGAAGGTAACTCTTGTTAACTAGACAAAAACTGGTTAGAGGATGGATCTAAAAATCACAGAATCCCAGAATGTTAGGGTTGGAAGGGACCTCGAAAGATCATCTAGTCCAATCCCCCTAACTATAGAAAGAAAGTATTCACTTTAGAGAGTATTTTTATTGATGTTCTGCTCAAAATAATTCTTCTCAGTGACCTAGCAAAAAAGAGCAGGAGTTCCTTCATGGTAAATTAGGAGAGAACATAAAGGTGTTGGTATATAAGCAACATTTTTATAATGACTAACTTGGCAGCCCTATTTAAAAAAGTACATTTGTAAATTATATAGCTAGGAACAGAGAAATTCCTGATCACATGATAAAAGATAGTGTTTCAGGAACACTGAAAAGGACTAGAACTAGGGATGGAAAGCCAGATGAATATGAGTGTCCACTGCTGCCACAAGGATATACATGTCAGTTAATATTTAATCATTGGATTAGTGAGTAGGATTAGGCAAGCGGAATTATTTCTGGGTATGTCATTATCAGCCCAGTGCTGGAAGTTTATGTATAGAATCATAGAATGGTTTGGATTAGAAGGGACCTTAAAATCATCTAGTTCCAACCCCCCTGCCGTAGACAGGGACACCTTTCAGAGCTTCGTCCAACCTGACCTTGGACACTTCCACATAACAAATAAGGTTCTCATCTACACTGTAGATAAGCAAAATTAGGTGAAATTAATCCTAATCTGGATATTTTACTGCAAAATCTGCTGTACTTCAATGAGGTGGTATGAAATTGATGTAGAAATTACCATGTAATTCTGTAGAAATGACTGTGCTTTCTTGCCTGCTTTATGCAGTTTAGAGAATCTTATTAGTCCTCCTCGGTCTTAAAAATCTATTAACACAAAAAAGACAGTTGCACTGCAAAATACATGACTTAAATGCCCTCTTCAGTGTATCCTGGTCCTCCTGTGAGGCATCTGGACCATTCGTAAAGCTCAGAGACAAGGTAACTATTGGTTAGACTTGAATGTGCTCAGAAATATTTTTTTAACAAAAAAGCACAAAACTTTAAACGTAAGACAACAAAAGAAACCTTTAACAGAGATTAATCTAAATGTTAACCTAAATAAATTAAACAGCATCAGCCCTTCCGCTGAATACCAGTTATAACAATGCATCTGCGAATCCACCCTGTTCTTGCAAATTTGAGACAGAATTTTAGTGAAGGGAAATACACTGAAAATGGGAGTTTTTTCTTCATCAGCCCTAGAATATTCTAACAGAGACAACTGAGGAAAAGAAAACACTATATTATATATATAATATAATTAGATAGGTACTAACTATAGGTAGTTCACAGCTTAGCACACAGAAAATGGCATAAAAATTCTGCTCTTCTTGGAAGGGGAAGGTGATATATTAGTAGACATAATAATTCATAGAACTAATAAGTTAAATAGTTTTGCAAGACTCCAATAATTCTTGCAGTTATCAAGTTTTTAGAGTTCTCAGTAGATAAAATAGAGAAGGCAGACCTTATTAAAATGCTCTGTATTAACCATAGTCTGTTTTCTATGGTGTTTGGGTTTTTTTTCCCAGAAATAAATAATCTTTACTCAACATGTGAGCAGACATAGTTTCATTGTGTTTCATTGTGACTCTGCTGTGACCATATCAAAGTTGTGTTAGTGTGATACTGAGTTCCAACCCATACAGCCCATTGAGTGGGTTCACTTAAAACCAGGCTAGGATTCAGGAGTGCTTTGGGATATAGTCCAGAGCTTAAGTATAACAAATTTGTGCTTAGGGATTGGGAAGGATTGCTTCATATGTGCATATAAAATACTCTGAAAAATTACCTACCGAAAAGACCTCAAGACAAGAGATTTGGCACTAGATACTTAAAACAGCATGTAGAACTATAGGTTTATCCTGTTCTTTTCCTCTCCATTGTTTCTATTTGGCAGACATAGTTCCTTTCTTGCATGCTGAATTCACTGGAACTTGAACATGACTGTTTCCAAGATCATGCTAGAATATAATCTTTGGTACTAGCAAAGGTCTTTGTAAGATTCGATATTTATTAAGTAATTTCTGACCTACTGCCAGAGGCAAGGACAAACCTATCTTCACAAAAACCAGACAACAAAATGTTATTTAAATAAAACAGGTGCAAGGCTATTCCTGAAGATTTCCTTTTCCATAGCACTCGTTATAAATTACAACTAAACAGAACATCAAACCTCGGTCATCTTCGATCCTGCAAGATATTGTAACACTTCTGCAGCTTCTTCATTAGCAGTCAGGACTCCATCCAGGTTAGTGAGAGCCTTTAATTGGCCAATGACACCCAGCTGAAATGAGGCTGGCTTGATGAGACAAATAAAGTGATACATTTTTTTAAAAACTGCCAATATAGTTTGCATACAAGAAAGAGACTTGTATTTCCTTACTATTCAGTGAACTGTCATCTCATGAATGTTAAGAGCTAGAGCTTTGCTATCTTCAACAGAGCTGCTGTGTCATCTCTGCTCACGTAGTTTCCTAGAAACATGAGACAAGGTACCTTTGGGCCAGTTCCAATTATGCTGATTTTATGTGACATTGATGGTAATAAACTGCTCTGGAGTCACATGGGCTAACTCAGAAGTTTACTAATCTTACAAACCTTACTAATATATAAGATATAATGGTGTTTGGCTTTATAATCTAGGAGTTTCACTTGTGACATAGAAATATTAAAAGCAAACAAAACAAACCTCAAACAAACAAAAGAACAAACAAACAAACCAACCGAAGAAAGTGTCATAGGACATGTGAGAAATGATTAAAGGATTTAGAGGTGTCACTGAAACCTCAAGACATCACCACAAACCTACCCTATACATACAGAATATGTTAGACTGCCCACTAGATTAAAATATAATAGATAAAATACACACTTCTTACACAATGAATAATAACATCTTTGTTAATGAAGGCCAGGTTGGATGGGGCTTTGAGCAACCTGGTCTAGTGGAAGGTGTCCCTGCACATGGCAGGGGGGTGGGAATGAGATGATCTTTAAGGTTCCTTCCAACCCAACCCAAACCATTCTATGATTCTATGAATGGAGTATAGATCTATTCTGACAGGCAAATAAGCCAAAAGCAATCACTTATGAGCTAGATGGTAGAACATTCTGTGAGAGGCAATAAGGATTTTCTGCTTTGCTCTGAACTGAACTTACTAGATATTTTGGTTGGATGCCTAAGAAAGTCTGGAGAGGCACAGGTTGAATGACATGTAAAACTCCAGAGTTACCATGTTGGCACACAGACAATACAGCAAAGTTAAAAGTTTAATTTGATGAAATCCTAAGTCATAACAACAAAGAACCAGAGACCAGAACTGGTGGCTCTTATTATATCTATCTTAGCAGGGACTGAAAAAATTAATTGAAGCTTAATTAACAGGCCAAAAAGACAAAGCAGCATCTTTTTGGATTTTTCCTGGGTGCCCCAATGGAGTTCTGTTTCCTGTGTTGGTTTGTTCAAATTATTTAAGAGAGGTATTCTGTTAATATAGTGACCTGTTTGCCTGACATTGGCTTGTACAAAAGATAAAATTTAGTGTTAAATGATAATTAAAAAAGCTTTTTAAAGAGTCTTTCAATGCCTCAAATTCATAACGTTTAACTCTGCTGATTCTGAGCCTTTTAAATGTTAGAATGTACTGATTCAAAGGGAAGAAGGAACAGAGAGAAACGTTTGTTCCAGAAGCTGCCTGGGCATTAGGAATGAATGGGAGTCAGTAAAACGGCTGAGTTTTGGCTTTCTCACCAAAGCTCCAGCCAGCGCAGCTGTGCTGCTGCAGACAGAGACGCAGGAACAGAGGGACTGATGGTATGTGTGCACATCCCCAAGGGCTCCCACCCTCATTCAGGGCAGCTGAGAGAGCAAAATTAAAGCCAGAGCTTGGTTTTTGACATCTAGCACAGGCCACCAATAAATCAAATTCTTAAGGGAAGCAAAAAAGACAGGAATTATGCCTCAGAGATGTCTCTGAGCAAAAATGCCACAGAGCTTATTCACTTGGTTTGGCTGTGACTACGAAAAGAAGTGAAGGCTGTGTGAGAACAAAGATGCCATAACATGCTCATAAGGCTTCTTACATTGCAAGGGCCTCGGAATTAATAAGGTGCAGGACCAGATTTTAAGCCTTTGTAACTATGGTCATGGTTAGTAAGCTTTCCCAGGAATTTCAAGTGCTGAGATGTACCTTATGCCACGGGACATCTGGGATGTCAGGACTAAGCTGTATGTTTATGTAGGATGTTTATATCTTAACTGGATTTTTTCAGCTGATTCTAGCCCAGGTTGAAGACCTGCGGTTTGCTTAAGCCTCTAATGCCCTCAAAAGTGATCACGTTATGGCTCAAATCAAAATATTCCCAGCTGGGCTGCAAGACAACACAGGTTTGAAAATATTTGTATGGCCAAAAATGTCACAAAAGAAACTTTGGTTAAAGTAATCAGACACATTTAAACTTTAAACAGACTTATTTGGATCCAGTACCTGGGACTCTGCTTGCTCAGTACTGGGTCTGTTGAGGGAGACTTGGTGTGCTCCAGCCATGTTACTCTATTTGTTAAAATGAAATGGCCATTATAAAGGTCAGATAGGTGATAAAGTGATGCCACTGTAATACTGTGATTCAAATTGGAGATAATATCAGCAGGCACCAAAACTGTGGGCTGCTAATAATATCAGTGTTCATGATCCGAGTTTAGTCCCCCATTCTGTTCCCCTGTGTGCATCCTGGCCCAATCCTGGCTTGTGAGCACATCCCACCATGTAAGAATACTTATGCTAGTAGATGTTCTTAAAAAAGTAATAAGAATAATTAGAGCTTGATTTCTCACCAGGTCATAAATATTATTTAAGGAAGAAAATTCATTAGAGGTGATGATAAGTTTTTTGAGCTGTTTTTAAGTCTATTGATGTTCAGCAGCATGCTCAGGTTGTTCCCATCCAAATTCAAAACCGAGGCCAAAAGTAGATCAGAAATGACAATTTTGCCGGACACGCAGCCAAATTCTGTAATACGCCATGGCTGCCTTTAAAATAAAAAAGCTTCAACTGCAAATACAATTACTATCTTATTGGCAAATAATGAAAAGATGATAAAATGTGAGTACAAACTAACATAAAATATTGAAAAGACAATAAAGGCTGTGATGACTCTTTTTTGTGTATTTGAAGGGTATTTATTCTCTGACATCTCCCTGAAATACAAGTGACCTGGGTAAGATGGGGAGTCAGACAGGGAATCGGTTCACAGGAGAAGGGAACAGATGCTGCTGACGCTGAGGCTCTGGCAGCTCTTCCGTTATGAAGGAGCAGAATGGGAAGAGTGGAGCTGAGACAGGGAGCAGATCCTGAGGACAAGGCAAAGTCATAGGAGAATTCCAAGTATCTCACTGCAAACACAGGTCACTGGAAAGATGGCACTTTGGTAAAATGAGAAGAGAACTGCTGTTTTCTTTCTTAACACTGCCTCTAAATAAAGTTTTGGAAAATAAAGTTTACTTGAAACTGTAATGTATACCATCAGGTATAAGAAATAACACCATCTCAGACGCTGGAGTTAAAAATGGCATGACTTAGAAACTATTTCACAGTTTCGTGTATCAGATATTTAGCAGGGCTACTGCATTAGAAAAGGGGGCTACTGAAGGCGCCACACAATAGTTATGCATATGAATGCAATGTGAGAATCAGACAAATAAATGCCCACCAGAAGAACTGATTTTCTATGCAGCTATTGTAACAATACATGTTTCTGAAGCTAAAATCTGTAGCCTGCTACAGTTTTGATTTTTTTTTTCCTCAGGTTATGTTCTTGTGGTGTCAAATCTGACCAAAAAACCCCAAAACTGTTCAAGAACAACTGGCTTAATGGCATGAAGTTATGTATTTCATAAAATTCAAAGCAAAGGCTGATGGTTTAGGTCATGTCCTATTCTCAAGTGCATTCTTCTTAAACTGTTTTTCATTCAAATTACTTGTCCTTTACACAATAGGAAATACAATTAGGATTCAGCCGAATAATTGTAATTCACGTTGCATAATAACAGATAGATAGGCCGAGGAACACAAGTTCTAGCGATATTAAGTAAATGTAAGCAACATCAGAATCAAGCCCAAATGCAAATGTTAATTTTTAACTTCTGTGTTTGGTTTAGGTCATGGGCCAACCTAAATAACAAAGTAACTGTTACATTATTTATTTATTCTATTGAAAATTTAACAGCAATACCTCACCTGTGCCTGACTAAATATTTGCCTCAGCCACTGAAAGTATTGAGCTTTTTCATTTAAGCAAGATATCCTAGGCCTCACCTTTCCTGTTGGTTCCATGTTCAAGAATTATCATCACGTTGCAAATCATGAGACAGAATAAATCTTTCTGCGCTCCTCTTTCCACCCTCTGTAATTATATTGCATGTAAAAAACACTGGTCTTTGAGCTATATAAAACAACAGGCACTTGAAATGTGTAAATTTTATAATTTTTAATTAAAGAATTAATTTAATAGTGAGTGTAAAATGAGAGAAGTTCAATTAGGAAATTATTAGCAATCAAGTCAGGAAATCATCTTTCTGTAACACAGATCTGTTAGAAACTGGCTTTAATTGCCCCATAATCAAAGCATTGCATAATGTTTTTGCTTGTATGGGTCGTTGTGTGCTGTACAGAACTCTGGTTAGAGTCAAAAGAAGTACAGATATACACTGAAATTCCCGAAGTTTAGGAATCACCATCGAGCAGCCCAACACTGGACCAGGCACACCTGACTCAGTGAATTTGACTCTCTCCTTCCTTTCTCCAGAGCTGAACATCCCACTTCCCCACACTGTCCTGTTCCTAACAGAGTAACTCAGAGCCTGAAATGAGCCCTTCTACCTTGGAAGAAAGTTATGAAGTCAGATGAGTGAAACAGCAGCATTAGATGCTGGTAATAAGGAAGGAATCATGGGCTTGTTAGGTCATGCTACTATTATAGAACAGAATTTAATCCTACCTACTTGTTTTTTTTCCCCCTATCTTGATCTGTGAAATCCAAAGCTTGTCTTCTAATACCACAGTAGGAAAAACAAAGTTTGTACCAGTGTAGCATACTCCAACTCAGCAACGTATTCTGGCAGGACCAGTTCATGGTTAAACACTGCTCCAAGGAAGCCCATATTTCTAAAGTGGATGAAACAGGGTAAATGTGTTATTGGATTTTTTTTAGCTAAGTTTGGTATTAATTTCAGAATGTTAATGAGTCAAAGGTATCTCCTTCCATGAAGATGCATCAGATTTATTCCTTTCTACCATCAGACTTTTTTTGCCATACATCTCACAAAGGCTAATAAAGGAGTTTGGCTTGGCTCTCTAATACGCTGTGTAGAATAAAAATTGTCAGATTGCAGCCTGTCAAAGACCAGCATAGATCCCGAGAGCTCAAACAGTTCACTGTCCAAAACTACTCCATCATATCATGGTGTGATCACCTTCCAAATTAGCTTTCACTTATTCTCTTGTAAGAAACCAGAAACAATCCCAGTTCCTTTAGGAAGAGACAGAGGTTGCTCCCTGCTAGCACTGAGTTTGGAGGGTATATGAGAGCAAACAGGCAAAATTATTTCTCAATTCCCACTCTGTTCTTTTGCAAAAAATACAATAAAGCAGAATCTATCACTCACAGCATACATATGATACAGAGGTTTAATTTGGTGATTTATAACAGTGGATTTCTCAGCAGTACTCATTTTTATATTGCTTAAATACAAAGGCTGTGGATTTTAAGGGTGAAGGTTTCCTCCGTGGTATATGCATATTACCCTTTGCAACAGTCCTACTGTATGAAGAGTGGGTATGAAACTGCACAAAATAAGCTTTTAGTGTGGACTAATGGATAAATAGCAGTGCGGTTCAGCTCCCTTTCACTCTGTGAACTAAACAAGTACAAATATTTATTCAAGGAGGAATCTCTTTCCTTGTTATTGTCTTCAAAAAATGCACTTCGGCTGAACAGAGACTGTGTTGTGAGGAATGAAACCTCTTGACACGACACAAAGTCAAAGATTTAAGTTTAGAATACAAATGTTAATTTAACCTAAACTTCATGCTAACAAGTTCCTACAAATACACATCATTGCCAGAAGTAGATGCATCACTTTCTAGGCATTTCCATGGCCTGAATACTGAATTAGCTTCTAGGTATTATAGCTGACTAAATAGAAGGGATACACTACAAAAGCTGGAGCACTGAAGCCAAGGAAAACCTTTGCAATTATCATTTTCCCTAAGTGAGGGAGAAAAGACACTTAATGCTTCTAATTCTAGCTTGGGGGTGTGGACAGGATATCAGAATGATGCTTAATGTAATAACATGCAGGCTACATCTTGGGCTGGCAAATGAATGCTCTAAAATGTATACAATACATATTAATAAAAATATGTATTTCTATATATATATTAGGAATTCATTTTTATGTTGTTTTTTTTTAATGAAACCAATGCACTTTTGCAAAAAGGATTACACTGTGAAATCTAAAATTTGTAGCTGCCTAATACTTAAAGCCACTGAAATCTACAAAAATCATAAATCCTTAATTACATTTAAGACTTCTATACTTTTTTTCAAATTGGGTTGCCACTGCAATGACAGAATCACACAACATGGCCGGGGTTTTTCCCTTTTGTGCTCTGTCCTGGACACAGATTGATCCAATATATTTGTGTCTTTCCTTCCTCATCTATAAAAGATCAGACACATCTAATTATTTCTCACATGAGGACATTTCTCATAGACGTTTCAAACCCCTGTCTGGGAATTACTCCCAGTAGCCAAAGCCCTTTGTGGAGCTTCCTAACAGGCAGAAATGCCACTGGGACAGATTTCAGCAAAGTTTCAGAGCTTCTTTCAAGGCTGAATATGCCACCTCATGGCCATTTACAGTATTTACAAAATGTCCTTTCACATACACTTAGACTGTTACAATGAAAAGCTGTGGGTTTTGTTTGTTTGTTTGTTTTGTCAGGCTGCTTCAAAGTCTAAAGCAAGGGCCAAGTATCTTTATTTGACTGAGATCATCCCTTAAAAATATAAACAAATTTAAGTAGCATGAAAATATAACTATGAATTATGATAAGGGGTGGCAGGCAGTGAAAGCAAAGAATAATGAATAAGAGAGTAGTTTATGGTGTCATAATTCCAACAGAATGAGAGATAGGGACAATACAGTCAGATTGTTAGCTCTGTGGGACAGGGCTCATCTTCCTATGTGCTTATATAGCACAACACAAAAAGGAATCTCAGTGGAGCCTCTGCAAGCTAGCATGAGATAAACAATAATAAAGCAAAACAGGACAATAGCTACTATGTTTGAAGATATATTTTTGCCACCCAAAAATCTGTTCTTTTCTCAGATCAAAAAGAGAAAGGCACATGTGCAAAAGGTTGGAAAGAAAAAAGGAGAGCAATAGGGACTAGAGAAGAGATGCCCTGAATTAATTTTCCTACTTTCTGTTCTTTTCCTTCATAAGTCAGAATGAAAACTTTCTTACCTGAAATATCTCCACCCTTGGATGTATTCAAAAGCTGAGATATTAAAAAACTTCATTAATAGAAGCTGTTTGGACATGGTCCTGCCCAGCCTGCTCTGAGTGACCCTGGTTATGAGGTGGGGTGGACAAGGTGACCTCCAGAGGCCCCTTCCAGCCTCAACCATTCTATGAGTCTGTGAAAATACTTTTTCTCTTCACAATTTCTTACTCAGCATTAAATAAAATATATTCTATCTGTTTGTCTGTTTTACAGTCTGGAAATGGAAGAGGTCACTGAGACAGGACTGACAGTTTCTAGGATTATGACTGGTCTGAAGTGATCCATGCCAGAGGGACCCTACATTTAGGGTTTGGTACCTGGAGATACCAGAGATAGAATCATAGAATCACAGAATAATTTTCTTTGGAAAAGACCCTCAGGACCATCGAGTTCAACCATAACCTAACTCTAGCACTAAACCATGTCCCTAAGAACCTCATCTAAACACCTTTTAAACACCTCCAGGGATGGTGACTCTACCACTGTCCTGGGCAGCCTGTTCCACTGCTAAATGGATAGGATTAATTTCAAATTAAGGACAAAGAGGGCAGTGATTTAGAGTCAGGATGAGGTTTGCAAGCCAGGAACTGGGGTGCTGTATTACTAGAACTGAGAGTGAAAGAACTGAAAACCCATGCTATGCTTTGTGCTAGAACAAAATAATAACAAAATGATATTGTGTTCAAACAAATACAAATGAAAATCATACAATAAACAGCTGAAGAAACCACTGATCCAATCTATTTCACAGGCAGGTGCTGCAGCTGTCACTGTGGAAACTTCCAAACTAGTCCTGCATCAGTCCCCACAAATTCTAGTGGGGGGCAATGTGGCAAAGTGGTGAGAAGAGACAACTGTAACAAAAAGAACGTGCAAGGAAAGGGCGAGAAGATGATGAGAAAAACTGGAAAGCACTAATCATACTTTTGCCATGGATGATGATAAGATGTGAAGAATGAAGCAGAGCTGACATGAAGAAATATAATGAGAACAGAGGAAGAAAAGAGAAGATGAATAGAAAAATGACGAAAAAAGAGTAGCACTTTTCTGCCTGCTCTTCTTTACTCCTTTAGTCCCTGTCCACAATGCAGCACACCATATGCACTCCCAGACCCTGGAAACAATCCTCCAGCATTTGTAGCAGCTATTTTTCCTTAACCGGCAGTTCAGGGTTGCACACATGAAACAGAGATTCCGTCTTTTCTTATTAAGAACCTACAAAGAGAAGAAATAGAGAGAGACTCCAGCTTTTCATTATGCTGTTGCAAAAGACAAGAATAGACATTCTGACTATCACACACAGTATCACAGTATGTTTTGGATTGGAAGAGACCTCAAAAGATCATCTAGTCCAATCCCCCTGCTGAAGCAGGAATGCCTAGGTGAGGTTGCACAGGAACATGTCCAGGCGGGTTTTGAATGTCTCCAGCGAAAGAGACATATAAAGCTTATATATTGTACAATATTTACTAAAGATATCAGACTATAATTAACACAAATTCTATACTACTAATGTTCATAGTAATAATGAGATTACTTGCAAGCCTTTTTGGTTATTTTCCCCACTGGCTCTTTATAATCAGTAAGAGAAGTCTCCATGTTCTGTATTACATTAAAAACAAAACCTGTGTATTTGCCTCTGGAACCACAAGTCTTGTCTTTGCTGAAGACCCCTAGCAGGATGGTAGCAATAGCACGAGAAGAAAGCGAACAGAACAATTAACATTGACAGCAGATCCAGAACCCCAAGCAAATACTACAAAACTGTTGATAACTTATTTTCCTCTTAAAATTCTTCTACATAAGGATGTAATTTTCTAGTGATTTACAACACTGCACTTGGAGCATCAGCAGGTTAGTGTGAGGAATTGATTAATTATTACTTGGTGTCTCTGCCAACATAAGCACCAGACCATGAGGTTTCAATTTAAGAACAGTGTTGGGCTGATAGTTGCTTCTCAGGGAAGATGCATAAATTTCCTGACACCAGCTAGGATGGGGTCTAATACGTAGGAATGGAGCTGGTTAATCCATGCTAGGAGCTAACAGGAGACAGTTTTTCATACAACCTGGAGGGTATCCTACCAGCATGATACAGAATGCATTGGGGATCTTCCTGTAAAGTTTTGTTTTCTTCCAGCAATATGAAAAGAGCTCCTAAAACCATTAGCTGTGCCAATCTGAGATTGGGCCAAAGAAAGTGCTGGAAGTGGGTAGTTGAATTGGCTGATACAGGTTACTGCCTCAAATGATTTCAGATAAAGCTATAAGAGTGAGGGTCATTTTGTGTTTCCAGCTTTAGGGGAAGAATAGCAAGAGGTGAACAAATCTGTTTAATGTTGTATTGGAACTGACTAGAAGCTCAATGATGCTGTTTGAGCTATGGAGGAAAATAAATTTTAGCTAAAGGCTTATAGGAAAATCTTTGAAAGTGGTACAATGCACCAGATCATCTCTGCCCACCTCTGAATGTTTCTCATGGCTACATTTTTTCTGAGTCAAACTGTACCTCAATGCCGGAACCCCATACAAACAAAAAAAAGCCCCTAAAACCCCCTGCCCAAAACATGCTGGGCTGTGTTATGCTGCTATCTGAAATACTGCAGCTCAGGAGGTGCATGCTCTGGGAACTGGGTTTGGTCTCAGCAGATAAAAAGTCCTGAGATCAGAAGGTATCTGCTGTGCCTCAGGGAGATAAGATTTTGCTTTCTAGATTGAAAAGTTCTTCCAGATCCCCTCAAGCTCTCAGCTCTGATTTCTACACACAGAAATCACACATACATTTATATGTATAAAATAAATTTTCAGATATTAGTAAATTTAGTAAATATTATTAAATATTAGTAAATATTAGTAAATTAGTAAATATTAGTAAATGCACATAGAAAGATGAAAAACACTGTATTAACTGTACTAAAATAATAACAATACAGTCACACATATCCACTCAGCAAATTGCTTAGTATGCAGAGAGATAAATGGATTCAACAGTTCTGTCTCGTAGTGGGCAAGTAGGTGTCTTAAGATGACTGGTCCACTGGTGACACAGTTCTATCAATACAAGTGTTTTGGGCAGATGTTTCCCAGTGCTTATGACAAAGATCATGGCTGTATTACAAGTCTCAACCTGATTCTTGGAAGGCAGCAAAATAGATCAGTACGGTCACACAAATTTCAAAGTAGAGACCTACCCAGAAAAACCTGGGTCTTTTCTGCATGGACACAAATCCACCCTGTGACTGTGATGACATACATATATGCTCTTCTGTGATAGAGATGAAATACAGATGCAGATACATCTGGGTGGGATTTCTTTTGTTTCTGCATTGTTTACCACTGCTTTCCACTTCCAGAAATCTGGCCATTCATAACAATATTTACTCTGTTCTTACAACCATATTAGGAACACACGAGGTAAGACCCAGATCATAACAGCAAAAATCAGAAGAAATTTTTCTGCCTGGTATTTTCTACCAAGCTCTGGACCTCTGAAGTCCAAGAGCCAGTCATAGAAGCATGAAGCATAGAGACTTTGGGGAGCTTCACGCCACCTCTATCTGGGTAAAACTTCTTAATAATCCTCAATTACTTGATGCTTTGCAAAATGTTTCTATTCTTATAATCACAAAGTTATCTTTGTTCACAGTCCATTGCTACACTTACTCTGCTACACCAAAAACTTCTTTTTACAGAAATATTTGAAACCTCAAATTTCAGCCTCAGGATCTGATTGTGCACTCAGAAGATGCAATTTATTTTAACTCTGATGAGACTGTATGCTCTGAAGTCCCGGGTACAGAATCGTGATTGAATTGTATAACAACAGGAACTAAACCTGTGTGCAGAAGTGCACGGAGGAGAGCACTAAGTTGATAATATTTTCTGTTTTTGCACTGAATTTTTCACTGTTATCTACATTATTTTCTTCTGTTTCCAAGTTAGAAAAAAGAATCACAAGCAATACATTTAGTCTGTTTCATTTCATTATAACTTTGTTCTCTCAAGTGAGGCAAATACATTTACCTTATTTTATTCAAATGCTGCCTTCAAAGTTAAGCATTAAGTATCAATATCTAATTGTCCTGGTTTTGTTAAAAAACAAGTTTCTCTTTTAGTGAATTTGCCTGTCAGCTAAAGCTTCATATGAGCTGCGTTTTCCTGGAGAACCAGATACATGTTTTGGTAAACATAGCAATGGAATGCGAAGTTATTGATAAGCATGGATGGACATCTCGCGAGAGGGACAATGAGAAACAGGTGACCAAGAAACTGACCAACTGTGTATAACATTCCATTCACGTGAATACATCATATAAAAGTGGGAGATCGTGAGGATCTTGTTCCTTTTCCCTTCTTTTCGTCCCTTTTACTTATGGCCGACATTAGGAGAGGACCTTGCTAGTCATCCCTGCGAACTGAAGCCTAGTGACAGACTGAATCCAGCTCCGGTTGGCTGCAGAGTCCAATCCAGGACTTTGGGTGCCGGCTCTGCAGTTGCTGAGACTTTCAAGATTGGTTTTGTATATTTTGTATTATTTTCTCTATTCTTATTAGTAGCATTAGTAAAACATTTTTAATTTTTCCAACTCTCTTCTCTCTGTCCTTCTTTCCCTCCCGATCGCCTGTCCTGATTGGGAAGGGGGAGAGGGAGGGGCAAAAGGGGGAAATGGGGGAAGAGGAGGTTAACAATACATCTGCCACAGTTTTATTGTCACCCTTGACACTAATCATATGTGATTCATTGTGTTCCTTCTCTCTATTTGCAGTGCCATATTTAAAATCTGTTTAAAACCTTATTTAGCATACAAATGAGCAATTCCACTATTGTAAGCACAATGATCATAAGTGAGCACGGTTTGCAAGTATCTACAGCAGTTTCTACAGTCAAACTTGAGAAAGAAGAGACAGTCCAGGAACCTGGGGGCAGAAGCTCACCTCTTCCCTGCAGTATGCAAGTGAAATAACTTTAAAATGTGGCAATTTTCTCTGTGTCTGACTAGGAAGACAATAAACTCCTGTACTTCCATCTGGTACTGAGAGATTCCTTAAAGATTATGGGGTAATCAGAAACCTTGGAAAGAGAACCATCCTGGAAATGCAGTAGGTTCCCCAGTTTTTCAATCAACAGAAAATATTCTTAAAAATGAAGATATAACAGTTAACATCATTATTACAATTAATAATTCTCAAGAAGTTTCTTTACTAAGAATACTCATCCCAAAACCTTTGGTTTGGCTTTCATCCCTACAAGAGTCATTCATTAATTTCTCCTTGTCAAAAGAAAAAGATCCTTGGCTTGAGACAGTGGCAACAAAAGTAAGCAGAATGCTATTTATAAACAACCTCAAATGGAAACTGTAAGTACAGGTCTACCTGCAGCTCTAACAAACATCCCTGAACACAAAAAGGAGGCATACCTGAGGTGGACAAGCTTGGAGTATTCAAGCAGAAAACAGTCCTTGATATACTGCCAGTCTAAATTTAAATCTCCCCTCAACTGAGCGTCAAGGTTATTCATACAAAGATTATGCGGGCAACTTCTAACGCTTCTTTACTCGTAAAGCTGTGTAGGAACTTACAATAATCATGATCACGGTTGTTAAAAAACAGTTGGACATCTTGCTTATTAATTGTCTTCCTTTTTTAAAATCAAGGCCTTCGTAAATAGGTCATAAAGAAATACGGGCAATGAAGAGTGAATCTTTGTGGGCTCAAAGGTTCAGCCTAGTACATCACCAAGAGAGTGTTGCCTTCCCTGGCAGCTGTCTGCAAATGGAGTCTGTGGAGCACTGATGCTTCCAAATACCCTTTTCATTTTAGAATAACCGCAGTTGCACTGATGCAACTACAGTCTGACTCTGATCTGTCATGTTGCTTATACTGTTCTCAAAAGGAAGGGGAGCAGACTAATCAGCTGGAAATCAGAAACAAACAACCAACCCCCCCCCCCCCCCCGAAACAACAACAAAACCCCAAACCAAACAAACACAAAAAACCTCACAAGAAACAAAAAAACCCAGTAACTTGAGAGCTGAGTGAGAAAGATCTTCATAACCTCTAAAACACAGACCTTTCAGAAATGTTTGTAGTATCAAGTAGATTAGGCAACAGTCATAGTAATCTGGGAACTCAGCAGGAATATCCTCTGGACCCCCCTGTGCTGCACGACTAAAAGCAGTGACTTGAAACTCAGTTGGCCACATTAGATGAGTATCTTATCTGGCTCAATGTTCTGGGCTGCATCTCTAAGGCTTTCTTTTTGGTGCAGATCCATTTAAGAGCCCATTGGTCAAGGCACTTACCTAACACTTGAGACACCAGATGCAAATAAGTATAAACCGGGCAGAACTGAAACTGGAAACGGATCCCCTACAATACGTGAACTGTCCTAGAAACTTGGCTATTGATGATTCTGAAGAATAATTAACACAAACAATGACATAATATATGTAATATATTATTTTGTATTTCCACTCAAAGCGCAGGGGTAGCATTTGGAAGATCTTTTTATTATGGATAAAGCAAGAAAAATTAATAGATTCTCTCGTACCTGCTTAGAAATGCAGTAATTATTTACATTTATAACCAAACAGGTTTGATTTAAACTAAAAGCCCTTTATATTAAAGGAAGTGAAAAAGAAAACTAAATATATGCACAAATGCTACTGATACCTATTTCCTGATGCCTTTGACATGGCTACATCAATGGAAAGGAGTTTGGAATAAACAAAGATGAACCCCTGTGAATTTGGACACAGACTTGGAGATGATCAGGGCTATGTATATTGGATATGACTCTGAACCATGCAAGTTTATAGGAAACTTTTATTAGAATGAAAGATTAAAGCATGTATAGAAATCCTTGGTAGTAATCAGAATGCTCATGTTAGACATGACAGACTGATAGAATCTTCCTATTTTTTCTAGTTCCCCAGTGAGGTTGACCTCTTGCAAATTCTACAGAGTATGTAAGCCCTGTGAATGTTTTAAACAATAGAGTTTTAATCTTTAATCTAATATAACACTGCAAATGCTGAAGAGCCTGTAGGCTAACAGGCAGATCATTCAAATGTAAAAACAAATTTGACTGGAGTCTAAACAATGTTGGCCTCTGCTGTAAACTATAGTTTTCTTTTGACATGGAAAGAGAGAACGCATTTTGCCAAAAGGGAATTAGCTTGGAAAGCCTCTGTAAATGATACTGCAATGAAAATAAACTTAGTCCCCCAGCCTTAGTTTCACAGCTGTGCATGGGAAACCTCACAGATCATGCCTCATGTCATGAATACTCATTAGCTTTTGGCTGCAGCTCATGTCTTGGCCTCGGGATATCATGAGAACTAAATCGCTGATGTCAATCATTTCTCTTCATGATGACACTGCAGTTCTTTGTGGTGAAATGCCACCAGTTTTTGTAGTGTCCTTGCTAATAAACAATCATTTCTGGAAACACTCTACTGTCTTTACACTTGTACATTGTCAGCTATAATTTCTCAGCCTTCCCTTTCTTCCCCAATCATCATGCCCAGCTTCAAACTCTCTCTCCTCTCTTTTATGGCTTTGAAGATTCACACTCTGAAGATACTCTCTTGAGAGATTCTCATTTCTGCATCCTAACTACTAACATGTTTCCCACAGTTTTGAAAAGTTCAGATCACCACAAACTCTTATTAATGCATGTCCTGTACCACCTTCGGAGTATTCCAGAATGGACATGACACTACAGATGTCACCTCTAGAGAAACAAAAGTAATTGTATATTCTAGCAAGGACATTATAGAGATACTGAAAGAAAAAAAATGTTAAAACCAAAACCAAATTGGTAACTTACCAGCTCCATAATTATTTCCTCAGAGTTCTGGTTTTGGTTACCACTTGCACCATCTCTTGAGTTCTCTTCAGTGATTATTATTTCCTAGCATCTTCTTAGAAAAAGTGCAGCAATGTTATCAGCTGTGTAGCCACCCACATAGTTTATAAGTCACTGGATTAATAGAATTTTGGAGAGATCTAAATTCCTAACAGATTGAGTTCCAGAATCTGTATTTGTAGTGGAATCACTGTGGAGATGACAACAGAAGAAAGCTAAAATTGCCTGCAATACTTCGATTTATTACTTTTTTAATTAACTTTTTTAGTTTCAAAAGGTCCAGAAAGTAGTGTAGTATAAACTGTTCTGACCATCTTCATAAGGAAGGGTGAGGAATTTTACCCACTTATTCTTGTATTGGACTCAGCAAATTGTATTTCACAAAGCATAAAGATACAGCAAAAATGAACCAGTCAGAGCTCGTATTAATAATGCACCAAAAACCTCAATAAAAGCCCCTCTGCATGTATGAAAAAATATATCAGATTATAAATGAGAGTATAAAAGCCTCTGCTACATTTTCTTTTAAGTAATCACAGAGCTGCTACAATTGATCTTTAGAATTATCAGACACTTATTAGTATGATTGTTGCTGCAGCTTTTTTTTTTCTTTTGAAAGCACTTAGACATGGTATATTAACCACAGTATGCACAAACTACACCCTTAATATACCACATCCCTGCTGCTTTTGACTTTCTGCCACAGTATTTAACAACACTCGGTCCCTCCAGTGAGTAATTTATGACAGGAAATGGAGGATATATTTTTCCATTTACAACAGCAAAGGAAATTATATTAGACCTGAATTAGATTTGCGTGGATGGCTGCTCCCCTGGCTCCGCAGGGGGGTCATAGAATCACAGAATCATAGAATGTCCTGAGCTGGAAGGGACCCACACGGATCATCGGTTCCAACTCCTGTCCCTGCACAGGACAACCCCACAGTTCACACCGTGTGTCTGAGGGTGTTGTCCAGTCTCTTCTTGAACACTGTCAGGCTTGGGGCCGTGACACCTCCCTGGGGAGCCTGTTCCAGTGTCCAGCACCCTCTGGGTGAAGAACCTTTTCCTCATGTCCAACCTGAACCTCCCCGGGCACGTTTCTGCCATCTTCCAGCTAAGGGAATTGTTTCCCCTCACCTAGAAGGGAACCCGGCTATGCCAGCAGCTTTTCTGGAGGGCTGCCTCCACAGAGAGCTTCCATATAAGTTACTACAGAGTAATGGCACCTATTGCCCACTGTGGCCCAGTCGACACCTCAGCCTGAGTCCTCAGGGTGGCCTCTGACACAGCGCAGGCTGCTGTGCATGAGAGACTATCTTATCCCACCCACCAGCTGACTGAGAGCCAATCAGAAGTGAGTGTGTGGTGTGGTGACCACTCAGGGGCCAGGTGAAGTGGAGCAGCAGCCAATCAGAGGTGTGCGTGTGAGGCGGGAAAGGGACCTCATGCTTCAGGGTGAGCAGCCATGGCGGTTACCTCAGTGAGAGGAGTCTGTAGGGGCAGGAGAGACCTTGAGGTGCTGGAGTGAGTTCAGAGAAAAGCAATGAAGTTGGTGACCTTCTCTCTCTACAGCTACCTGAAAGGAGGTTGTAGCATGGAGGGTGTTGGTCTATTCTCACAGGTAACAAGCGATACAACAAAAGGAAATAGCCTTAAGTTGCACCAGGTTTAGATTGTATATTAGGAAAAACTTCCTCCTGTAAAAGGTTGTCAAGCATTGGAACAGGCTACCCAGGGAAGCAGTGGAGTCACCACCCCTAGAGGGGTTTAAAAGGCGCATGGAGGAGGTTCTTAGGGATGTGGTTTAGAGGTGAACCTGACGGTACTAGGCTAATGGTTGGACTCAATAATCTCTTCCAACCAAAGTGATTCTATAATTCTATGACACATCCCAGAGGGCTCCACACCAGTAAGCCCAGTGGATCACACAGAATCACAGAATGTCAGGGATTGGAAGGGATCTCGAAAGATCATCCAGTCCATTTCCCCCCCTAGAGCAGGAACACATAGATGAGGTTATACAGGAAGGTGTCCAGGCAGGTTTGAATGTCTGCGGAGAAGGAGACTCCACAACCTCCCTGGGAAGCCTGTTTCAGTGTTCCATCACCCTCACTGTGAAGAAGTTTCTTCTCAAATTTAAATGGAACCTCCTGTGTTCCAGTTTACACCCATTGCCCCTTGTCCTGTCATTGGTTATCACCAAGAAGAGCCTGGCTCCATCCTCCTGACACTCACCCTTTACATATTTATAACCATTAATGAGGTCACCCCTCAGTCTCCTCTTCTCCAGCTCCAGAGCCCCAGCTCCCTCAGCCTTCCCTCACACGGGAGATGCTCCACTCCCTTCAGCATCTTGGAGGCTGTGCTGGACCCTCTCCAGGAGTTCCCTGTCCTTCTGGAACTGAGGGGCCCAGAACTGGACACAATATTCCAGATGTGGTCTTACCAGGGCAGAGTAGAGGGAAAGGAGAACCTCTGTCGACCTACTGACCAACCCCCTTCTAATACACCCCAGGTACCATTGGCCTTCCTGGCCACAAGGGCACAGTGCTGGGTCATGGTGGGCCAGAAATGGGCCAGTGCAATCTGGGCTGTTGCACTCCTCAGCCATGTGAGGCCAATGGTCTAACAGCAACACACTGGAGACCTTCCCCATCCCTTTGCCAAGCACCTGGCCCAGTGCTGGTGATTAATTTAAGCTTCAGTGACTTTTTCTTTTACTCTGTTAGTGTGCGAGGTGATGGAAAATAGCTGATAAGCTGTTTTGTGAAATGTCAAAAAAAGAGGGTTAGAGATTTTTATTCAGGCCTGTGTATTTCCCTTGGTCAGGGAGGGTGTCATGTCTGTGCAGCAGTTTATCTTCAGGGGGGAATGTAAACTGACTGTGCCAAACTGCAGCACAGAAGCTCACTGTGGCTTAGCTTAAGTCGTTTAGAAATGTGAGCATGAGATAGAATAGGCTGTTCTCAAACCAAAGGGACTGTGTTCAGTGAGCTATTTGCACTAGATTAATTTCATCCATTTAGGAACAAGTATAATTAAATAACTGATTTTTATTTATTTATTTATTCATTTGTTTGTTTGTTTGTTTTACCTGCAGTGAGATGAGCTGAACGTTTTCCAGTGGTGGGATTGCTCAGCAGAAAATTCGATCCTCACTGAAACAAATGCATCAAAGGTATCTGATTTCTGAGTAAGGAGGTTTCATTTATTGAAAATTGACAAGATTTGTGATAAAGTGTTTGTATTAATGCTTCTTAACATTTTTAATGGAGAGGGAGAAAATCGCTCAAGAGCTTCTGCAGTTCTACCAAAGGGGATCATTCTGTCTGTTACTCGTTACTTGGGCTGCCTTTTCGTGTCACCAGATGTCACTCCAAGACCACATAAGGTGAACAGCTTCTGTTGATTTCTACTTTGTAAGAGATGTTAGGGCTTGATCTTAGTCCTATCCATAGGTGCTACATTTCACTTATCCAAAGATAAGTGAAGATATCGTTTCTTTTTAGCAGAAGTCTGTAGTAAAGTAAGTCTGTGAGTCCATATATGCTCTCCTGAATTAACATATCATAATACGTGCATAATGGAACAATTTGAAATAAAAAGGGAAGTTAATGACCTGAAAACTGCCCATATTTTCTAATTCCAGGAAAAAAAAATGAAACCGATAATCTACTCTGAGCCTTATCTAGAGAAATTTTATGTAATTTTGCTTAAGGGGTGTGTGTGTCTTCTGTTCCCTTTACGCCCCATCCTGCAAAGAAGAGGGTCTTATCTAGCAAATTACTCCTTTTCTTGCCTTTCTCATTGACAAAGAATCTTAGGGGCAACCTTTTTCAGTAAGTTACTTTAGACAGCTAGGGCAACTGATAGCATTTTATGATCTGTTTAATATTTTTTACAGAGTAATTGAATGAATACGTATTAAAGCCAGACATTGCATCCAAATTCAGATATTCTTTGCTATCAGTAGCAAAAGGCAACTGCTTTTATTTTTAAGTTATCTAACGGAATGACTCATTATTGGCAGTGAGGGAAGCCAAATGATCTAATTTGGGCAGAGGGATTTCAGTTTGACTGGAAAGCACTCCTCTCTTACCAGAACGGAATGATTGTAAAAATCAACATTATTGTGCACCACTTTTGGTTCCTTTCTAGTTGTCTGAATCACCTCAGAGTGACTTGCTCTAAAATCTGTGTGCATAATATTCCTAATCTCTGCAATTGCAGCGAGCATGCAGGGCAACATCACAATATTAATTATTAACTCAGGTCATTAGGAACAAGATAATGTTACTGCTAGACAATCTTGTGATGGTTTATAAAGCCATTAAAGTGTATATTTGCATGTACAGCATTATAAAACGTCTGGCAGCAGTTGCTAGGTTCCTCTTTTAATGTATAGGATTTTCAAACTTAGCTCAGACTGAATTAATCATTTCAAGTGTGTTATTGTTCACCTTCTTCAGTGGCACATCCTGTTCTAATTCTCCTAAAGCCTTTTAGCATAATTTGAAATCTTTTCATTGCATAGTCAGAGCAACTAAGTGGTATTGGTGCTTTGCTGCTGTATATTTAGTTTTGAAATTGTCCTTGTAGTTTTGCTGACTACCGTAGAAACTTTTGAAGCTGATGTTCAACAGATTCACATGGATCACTGTATATGATAGGTTTGTGTTTTTGCCTCTGCCTTCTACTGGTGTTGATGTTTTTATAGGCTAGTAGACAATTAGGTTTCACTGGCATTGCTAAACAGTCATCATTGCATGTTTGTAGAAGGGTGTTCATCCTTAAAAAGATACACTTTGTAATCTATATGCAGCTTCTACTTCTGCTTCTACTTTGTATCACTCGAATATTTCTGACTTCCACTGTGCCATTTATTAATCCAAGTGCTTCTGATATCATCTCTGCCAGATGAAATGCCAGATTAAGTGGCAAGAAGCAGTGATGATAGATCTCATGTAAATGTTTAAGAGAAATTACATTTTAGAAACTAGGATCTTCATGTGTTATCATCAATAAAGATGTAAGCACTTTAGCTAGCATTTAGTATTAGGTAAGATATATGAGATAGTTTTGGGGTTGTTATTTCTAATAATTTTAGCAGTATAAATATTTTTATGAGAGACATGACTATGTCTTTTGAAGTATTTAAAAGAATGGATTTCCCATTAATCATCTGGAAAACGTCACCCGTTCAGATGTGGTTGGGAGCCGTTAGGTTAGCAGGATAGCATGGATGGTAGTTGGGAGTTAGTAACATCATCTAGTGCGGCAGTTGCACGTGCTAAATAATTGTATAAACCCTGCTTATACAGGCTGTAAACCCTGTTGGTTTATTGGCTACTCTTTTCTGGCTAGAGCAAAGTCTGTTTTGGAACCTGTTGTCCACCTAAAATTGAATTTTTGGGGTGCCTTTGTGACATCTAGTTATACTGATGTCTCCACATAATAATGCTGAGTCCTTGCTCCCACTGATGTCAAGAAAAATATTGCTGAAACAAGACTGAGGAAGGCTCAGCAGTGGTGATGCATTAAATGTGTTCACAAGAGTCCCATGAGCACAGAAGTGGGGAGAAGAGTTCTGCCAAAAATAGATGTTATTTAGGGAGCATTCTGGCATGTATCCCACGCTGGTTACAGCTTGACCTGCAGGACTGAATGGGATAAAAGTGTGTCTCAAGTATGTCACTAGCAACAGACAGTTGTCACAGAGAATCCAGAATCATGACTTTTATCTAAAATAACTCGTGACTATCTGAGCTGTGGGTGGAAAAGGCCATTTCCCAGCAACTCTGGCTGCAGCCTCGTCACCACATTGTGAATGATGCAGAATTCGTGCCAGGGCTGTGGGACTCTCCCTGCAGCTCACCTGAAATTACAGACAATTCTTGATAATTTTTCTAAACTAAATGAACTAAAGCGTGTAGATGAATATGTATGTCTGTGCTTTGTATTTTGCATGCTTTTAGATCAACTGAATTGCAGTATTTTCTCATTGCTTTGGATGACAGGCCATAAAAACTGGGGAGTGAACTCAGGTGGGAAGTGGGCATCTGTATGAAATTCCATGTGGAACAGGGCAAGCTGCTTCTTATGTATTTGTCAATAACGTGTAGGAAGGAAGACTGAGTTATCTCAGATGACTGGGGGATAACAGTTTAAAATCCCCTTTAAGGAGATTAGAAAACCAACCCCAAACCAATAAAAATTCATGAGCGCTTCTAAAAACAATAGGTAAGATATTACTTATAGAATGTTTTATTATTGCAGTAACTTCTTCAGCCAGCTCTGGACCGGATGTCATGTTAACAGACAGAAATGAGCTCAGCGTTGATCTATAAATTAGCAGTTGCCTAGTGACTCATGATCTTGGCACACTTGCTTTATGCAAACAAAAAATAGCACTATGCAGTAATGGATATATGCCAAATTTTTGTTAGGGTCACTGTCCCAGAGCTTAGAGCAAATTTTGACATAAATTTTGACAGGGAAAGTAACTTGAAAATAGCAAACATCTATGAAAGCAGGGAATTGTTCATAAACAATCAGCTAGAAACCTACAAAGGAATGTTACTATAAACACATTACAAAGAATATGGCCCGAAATATATGAAAATAAGGAATGTAGTATAATACAGAGTTTGCAGAGCACACATTAAATGGATTAGAAATTGGCTTAAAAGGAGACCTCAAAATGGGAAAAAATGCTTTTATTTATTATTAATGAATTTAATGCAGCTATCTAATAATTTTGTTGTCCGTCCAGATGGTAACATGGGTCTCTGCCAGTTAAATCTGCAGATGGCACAGGCTTGTTGAGTAGTAAGTAATGAAGTTACACCTACAAAATGATTGGAATCACCTAATTAAATGGTGACAGTCCAGCAGTATGCACTTCAGTACAGCCAAATGGACGCTGATACACTGGGGCTACACTGGCTACAGCTACACAATAGAAGCTCCATTTGAAATGTTTTGACTCAGGAAAGGGATATAGCCATATATAAGGGATATAGCCATATTGCCATAGCAAACTTCAGCCTGAGCTCCCACTGTAGCACTCTAGTTAAATTGATCAACATGATCTATGAGTTTATGAAGTCAATGAACACAGAGAATAAGTCAGAGAAGGGATTTTTCTTTTGTATGCAGCACTGATATAACAGCTCTGGTGATGGTGTATTCATTTAATGTGTCTTCACTCCAGAGAAAGGAGCCACAAACTTAGCCACGGACTGGAAACCAGACCTGACAACACACTGCTAACAGACCCTCACTGATGAAAGTGGGAACTGAACTGAATGGTAGTATGTAAATAGTTATGGGAAATTATAGAGGATAGCAGAGGGCTTTTGAGTCTGACAGGGAAAGGTGCAACAATATCCAGCCACTGAAATTTTAAGTTGAACAATGTATTTTTACATAAGTGTAATGTTTTGTCAGCATTAGTGGGGGTAGCTTTGTGTCAGTGATGAATTCTTCTGTACCAGTAATCTCAGTGGGATCTGAGCTAGTTTAGAAATGAGAACATGTGGAACTTCATCCTGATATTTTCATGGACAATCTCTAAAAAGAAGTTGCAAGATTTATATTTTATTGATTTCAACTTCATATTTTCTTGTAATCTATCAAGAATACCCAATCCATTAAGCTCTTTAAAGTTTACAATCTATATTTTTCAATGCTTATGAATGGTAAAGCAAATAATTTATCCAAAAGGACAATCAAATTCTTCATGCTTTCTGAAGAGGATATCTGCAGATATAGGAACGTGAGTGCGATTTTAGTCTTAGTGGTGAATATTTCCAATTTTTATGAGAGAGCAAACTCTGCTTGCAGCAGTACTTTGAAAAACATCTTTTTCTGTCTCCATCCTTTTTGCCTTTATTTTCTCTCTATGCATCAATGACTTGAACAAGCTCCATTGAAACAAGTGAATCTTCTGTGGTTCATGGTATCATGAAGTCACAAGGGAAGTAATTTTGGCTCTAATCTGCAGTCTGTGTGTACTTCTGTAGTTCCACTGAATCCCATGGAATGATGCTAGTTTTATGCCTGCTGAAGTCCAGAACTGTTTTATTATCATATTCTTGCCTGCTATTTATTCTACACACAGGGACCCAAACACCAGAGTAGGTGTCGAAGAATCGTTTCAGGCTTATGAAGCATCTTTATGAATCATCTTTTCCCAGAGCCTGGTTACACTGAGGTTATGACCACTAGTTACAAAATGGGAGAAGGAAACAAAAATATTCAAGAGAGTTCTTGAGCATATGCTGCAGTCACACCGTAATGTCAGTTACCAGAGGTCTCTAGGAAATGTGAACATCAAAAAGCACCACAGGAAGAGCATTAGGACATTTTGTCTAATATCTAGGGCAAAAGACTTTCACTTGAAAGCAGCAATGAAATGTAGTGAGGAATTTTCACCTGCTTTTCTTCTCTTGCATTTTCTCATGGTGACTAGCACATCTCTTTGTCTCTGAGGAACAATGGAAATTGAAAATCTGCCAGACTGGAACAAGTGCAGTCAGCTTTCCAGCATGAAATAATACCTTAATTGGTCTTTCTGCATGGACAAAAAAGGGCTAAGCCTTATCATCCCAGTCTGAGAGATATGATGAGAAAAGCATCCTAGATCTGATAACAGCAAATCTTCCTCGAGCTATTTGTGTCTTTTGATGAAGAGACCTGGCCACATAATTCACAAAACAAGAATACTGTAAGACTTAGTATCAAAATGTTGTTTTGAGTGTGTAATGGACTTCCTACATAACCAGCTTAAGGAAATCTTAAATGTTTTTGTTTCTCTTGGAATGCTTTTTTCATCTTTTTTTTTTTTTTCCTGAATCAGATAAACAGGACTAGCAAGCACCTTGTAAGTCCCCTAATTCACCCCTTTGCTCCAGGGTAGAATGGACTTTTTCCCAACCTTCCCTGTGTGCTGTTTTTGTAACCTGTTTTTAAAAGCATCTGGTACTGAAAATTCTAAAACCAAAGACTAATAGCAAATGTTATACCAATGAGCAGAGAAGGTTGGTGAATGCAAGCGTAAAGAATGATACGCTCAACAGCACTTTGATATTACATTACCTTTTAGATTTTGCTGTAGGAGATACAGAACCTGGAAGTTTCAAAGGCTCAGCTGACTATGTCAGCAGCTTCCATCATGTCTCCGAACTGTTTGTACAAGTTTTTATCCCTTTATGTTGCATAAGGAATACATTACTTGTTCAAATTCCTGAATTGAAGATTGACAGCAGGAAGTAGCATGAGTGTGCTTGTGCCTTATTAATGAGACAGAGGAGAAAATACCCAATTTGTAGTTTGGAAAAGGCAGATGTATCAAAAACCTCCAAAACCTAGAGCCATTTTTGAAATTATCTAATTGGGAATCATATTTAGCTGTCACTAGGTTCCCAATATAAAAAAGTTATAATCTAAAGGACTCAATTAATAGAAATATAAAATTAATATTTTGAGTTAATATTCTGAATGAATAAGTTAATGAAACATCCTAAAGGCTGCTAAACATTGTTATACTTTGGGCAAAGGAAGACTGAGAAATGATCAACTTGTATTACAATAAATCAGTTCTAGTTTTCAAAGGACTTAAGACTCTCTGTGATATAGTTAATTAAAAAAAGAGTGGAGAAGATTTTCTGCCCGGTTCTGGGAACAACAGTTGATGTATTTCTTTTGAAAAATGCATCAAAAATGTGTCTTTAATTCTTCTTGTATTGTCATAGGTAAAATTTTCTAGGGCAAAAAGATTATGTATGAGTTTCTGTTATGGAAGTGACTGTGGTCTGACAGGTTGAGACACTGATATTGCCAAAGTAAAGGAGAATTTTGAGAACACAAGTGACTGGGTGCATCTGAAATGTAGAGTAGCGCCGTCAATATATGTGCCAGGCCTGTGGAGCCCTTGAGTATCAAGAGTCCTGACAACTGCCTTCAATTGCACTGGAAGAGGGATTATGATTTCAAATGTGCAGCTAAAAGGCTGCACTGATATTTCTGGAAAATTATTTTTGCGATATAATACACCAGTCTGAGTATGATATAGAAACTAGGGTTCAGGACACTATATCCTTTAATTTTGGGTGTGAAGAATGTGTCTTTCTCTTTATGTGATGCTTCTATTGATTCTGCGACATCTGATGTTGAAAATGTCACGTAGACACCATTCCACCTTACCACCTCTATAATAATTTGTTAGAGTCACACCTGGACTTGGATCTCCTTGCCCTTTTAAATGCAAGTGGAAAAAGAACAGGAAGTAAACACCACACCAGCCCCCAACAAAAAGCAAAACAAACCAAAAAACCCACATAAAAAGCAAAACCCACACATAAGGGCCACATGGCCTAGTTCCAGTCAACATTCATCCCCAAAGTGAAGTAAATCAGGGGTGCGTGTCTTAGTAGAGAATTTCCAGCCAGTACAACCAAGAAGAGAATTTACTCGTTAGGATAAACACAAACAGCGATAGCATCAGATGCTTTGCTTTTTGCAAAAAAAAAGAGGAAATGTGGCTCCCCAGAATGTTGATTGTAACACCGTGTTATGTTCTTGACCACATCTTGGGCCAGCTATGATTCAAATGATTTCTTTTGCTAAACAAAACTCCTTAAAACAAGCCCACAAGAGCAGCAGCAGCAAGAGCTGGTTTTCTATCAACAGCAACACACACGAGCAGAAAAAGTGTCTTCTGGGATTAAGAAGAAGAGCAGACATTGTGAAGACAGCTGATGAGACTTGTTCCTTGGTTGTATTTCCCACAGACCAAATTAATTCCAACAGATGAGTAAAAGATGGAAAGATGTGCTAATTAGCCACATTTTTTTAATGAACCAGTTCTGCGCTTCAGATCTAGTTAGCTTTCTAGATGAGGTTTATGTTGTCTGTGGTTTCAGACAAAGGTGGCCAAGTTTCAGCTTCTCCAGTACAAAGATTTTGTTCAGAACTGCTTCAGAATGATGAATATTTACTTATATAGACCATATATACTCTCTAGATGATGTGAATCCTCTTTCACCGCAGCTCTGGGGAATTACACAGCACAACAGAGTGTACAAAGACTGAGAAGGTAAAGGGAGCAAAAAGGGTTGGAAGTCTTGGGTAAAACCATTATGCCAGAGTGGTGGAGAACAGTTATGGTTGTGAGACAATAAACAGGGAAAACAGAACAGGAGGAGTCTGGGGGGAACCACAGCAAGTGGCGAAAAGCCAAGGGAAATAGCCAAGATCTAATTGTTTTGCCTACAGTTTATATGTTGAATGAAGATAACAGAAAATATTTAAAAGAAAGCAAGGATGGAAGGAAAAGATAAATCTAGAGAAAAATACAAAACAGAATTTAGCTAGTTAGATTAAATCGGTTGTGAGGATAAGATAATTTCCTGGGAAGTACATGTGAGTAGTTGTTTATATGACATCTCTGTAAATTTTGGGTAAAAAGATAAGTATGATAAATAGTTGTGCTGGAAGAAATTGAGACCTAGCACTGCTGCTCACAGCCCAACATACTGGATTTGCTACCATGAGACGTGTGCTTTTAAACATTCAAAGCCATGCTGGCAAGTAATTTCTTCCCAATTTTTGTGCTGCTATTTGTGATCAATTAAGATGTTTGAAAACAATTAGGAAAACCATGAAGGAGGATGAAATGCAGGTTCAGGGCCGAACTTGTACTAAACTTTGCATCAAGTCTGGCTTCATAGATACTCAGATAGCTAAAGATTCTTGGCTGCTAAAACGTTCACTGACCATGACATCAATAACTGAAGCCACAGAGGAAGTATTTGGTGCCGTATTATGGTAGTGGTAGCATGTAGCGAATAAAGCCTTAAGGACTGTCTTAGCATGTTTGAAAGACAAACTCTGAGCCTCAAGAACACAAAAGCAGAGGACAGAGGTTAATTAATTTGCTACTTAGTTTTAATACTGGTCAATCACAAAAGATACCTTAAAAAAGCCACCCAGTACCCCAGCAGCTTCCTGCAGTGTGACAGATCTAGGACTGTGCTGCCACAGAGGTAATAAAGATGGGCTCAGGCAGTGGCATTTTTCTTCCAAAACTAGCTCACATTTCTAGGGAAATACTGAACAAAATAGAAGGGAAAGAATGAGAAAGATGTTAAATTTGGTGATTATTATGAAACTGTGCATATTGAACTAGCATCAGGTTAGACTGATTCTCTCTTGCCAGGCAGATTTGATTGCTTTTAAAATAGAATTATAAAATGTAATGGAAAGACCGAATCCAAAATCTGCATTGTATTTGATGGAATGTGTATTTGATGCAATGTGTATTTGAAACAGATACCTCTCAAAACTTAATTCAAAGGGATTTAGGTGGGGAGACTGTCACCGATGGAGTGGTAACACTTGTACAAGACCTTATAATAAAACTGGCCATTGATCAAGTGAAGAGCAGTCTTCAGCTTTCAGAAAAAATGAAGAAATCTCAGCTCACTCTTTGACAGTTATTACTGAAAGTATAATATATTTCTACCTCAAATCAGTTGCAGAGAACACAGGAGGATGCAGGCAAATGCTGCTGCTTCTGCAGGGGAAGGAATGGCCTTGCTGACTTTCCTACCCAAATAGATCCTGTGAGAGGAAACATTAAACACAGTCCATGCTGTCTTGATCTGTTCCACTTACAGTTATGGCAAAATTAATCTGCCTGCATGACATGTGTCCCGGAGGATTATTTATGAGATTACAGTATGAGAGACAAATTAGAAATTGGTGATGTGTGGATGGGGAAGCAGCAAACAGTGTGCAACATGCTCCGAAATTCTTATTCAATGGTTAAAACATTTGCTGCTCAGTGACTGCAGTGAAGTTTGGCACTGGCAGTACTTTCAGCAAAAACAATTTCTTCTTTCTGTCCCTTTCTAATGCCTCTAGACTTCCAGTCACCAAAGGAGATATTAGAGGTCCAATTTGGATGGAAGCCAGGCAAAAAGCAACAGCTTCCTCTAGCATTAGTTTACACAGCATTCTTAGTCTCTAGTCTTCTGGGGTTGCAGCTGGATTCAGAAGATGGTTACGTGGATTAGATCCTGTTGCCCCTCTGCCTACTGTTTCACCAGAAGAGGGGGAGATGGGCCAAAATTCTCTTAAGATGGTTGTAACAAATTCAGGCAGCCTCTCCAGCTGTTTGGACCTGCCTTCAAAGCTGCAAACGCTGTTCTGCAGCCTCTCCCACAGGACACAAGAACTGCTGAACACAATCAGTGAGATGTGATCATCACCCTTTTGAGCAAAAGGAGTTCTGTCACTCACTGTGCCACCAGAGAAAGGTGGATGCAATGAGAGTTGACTTACCAGACGTGGAACTGCTTCGTGCCTGGGTTTGGTGCTCATAAGATGCGTATCCTCATTTGCTGTGCATGTGTGATGTGGTGTCTATACAGTGCACCGTCTGGCCATGACATGCCACTCCTTACAGTGCAGGAGCAATGGCTGAATGGTCTGAAGCAGGCTGATGCCACCGTGCTCCCTAAAAGGTAGAGTCTCCAAAACCAGAGGACAAAAGTGCCTAAAATTATCTCTGTCACATCAAAGTGCTGGAGGATAGATTTAGTGCTGTGAGAAGAATTAGCAAGCTGGGCATAAGGGAGGGAAATGGTGGGGAGAGTTAGTAAGCTGTGAGGCAAGAGCATGGGAGATGATGGCTGAAAGAGCCAACACAGGACGCATAGTGTTCAGTAGTAAATCCTCCCATGTCATGGGGAACGTGCTGGATGTGTGCTGCTTGACAAACTCATATATGATGTAGAAAATGGAAAACAGTGATGTGATAACAATTACAAATGATACAGAGTTAGATCAGTAAAAACAACAGCTATCTGCAAAGAGGAGCGAAGGAAGACTCATTAAATTTGAGCAACTGGATGGTGAAACAGTAGATGAAACTCCATGAAGATAAATGCAAATGGCTGCACTTGAGGAGAAACAGCCATGACTACAGATATGCACTGATGAGCTCTAAATGAGCTATCACATCTCAGGAAAAAAGATCTCAGAGTCATTGAGGATAATTCAATGAAAATATCAGTTCCTTGTTTGGGAGCAATGGAAAAAGCAGAGAAAAAGTGAGAAACCACTGAAGGGGGAGACAAACAAAAATAAACCTGACTACAGCAGCAAATCCCCAGTGTACCCACACCTTACATCATACAAGCAGTTTGGCCTCTTCCCTGTTTGTCTTTCACAAAAATTTTTGTATTTGTATCAAGAAAATGCTCAGGGATACATGACCAGCAGTATGAAATAATTCCCATATGAGGAGAGCCTAAATAGAAGTGCTCACCTTGGAAAGGAGACAACTAAATCACAGAGGTATATAAAATACATATAAAATATGCCAAGCAAGTAGCATGAGGATGTAAGTAGGGAACAATAGCCATTATTCCTTACTATATAAGCACAATATGAAATTGTCATGAAGGTTCAGAACGAACAAAAGGAAGTATTTCTTCAAGTAGCCTATAATTAAATTGTAGAACTCATTGTTACAGGATGTCATGGAAGCTGAAAGCATAAACGAATTAAAATTGTGATTAGAAAAAAATTATGGATATACCTGCATCAAAGGTTGTTAAACAGAAGGATGGGGTTTCAATACCTGGCTTGGGAAACCTTTCAGCAAAGACTGCAGGAACTCCGCAAGGATATCTTGAGGAAGGGGGCAGAGGATTTTCACTCCCTCCTGGTTTCCCTCTGTGTGCACTTTCTCTAGTCAGCTGCAACTGGACCTCAGAGACAGGATCCTGAGCAATCCTTTGGCTTGACTCATTATGGAGCTCAATAATTCTCACTTTATTTCCTTTCTCCTTTCCCTTTATCTGCCTTTAGCGCTTATAACCAAGCCGTTGGATTAGCTAAGACTCCAGTAGCATAACTCCTGGCTGACCAGACTTCACAACCCATTCTGACTCCTGAGACTGTTGGACAGTTTACTAATGTCTTATCTTCATGTTCAGAACCTGGCAAAATGGGGAGGATTTTAATTAGCACCTGGGTGTGTGAGCCATAGAGTTTGTTCTCCATGATGCATCCCTGAAAAGTTTTTGAAGACACTTGTAGGGAAGTGTGCGCAGTTGTCTGAGGCAAACAGCAGACTGGAGTTCTCATTACTGGTGCTGTGCTCCTGGACCATGATAGTGCACAGGAACAATAGTTAGTGAGTTGAACTAGGTTGAAAAACATCTATATTAGAGCTATTCTTCATAAATGAATTTGTCTTATCTAAACGAGCATTTAAATGAACAATTATAAAATGTGTAAATGATCCAGCTCTGGAACAGGATGCAAACACCAATTGAGATGAAAAAAAAAAAGTAGAGCAACCAGGAGATGGAATCTGGAAATTGGTTTTAAAAAATGAGCTCTCTCCTGTAAACTGATACATCTGGGAATCCTTCTGCCCCTCCTTCTCCCCAAATTCCTGTTCTCAGTGGGAGAGTTGGAGGAGAGTTGGGTGGGGAATAACCTAATGAAATTTAACAAGGGAAAGTGTAGAGTCCTGCATCTGGACAGGAACAACCCCAGGTTCCAGTATAGGTTGGGAAATTACACATCAAAGAGCAGTGTAGAGGAAAGGGACCTGGGGGTCCTGGTGGGCAACAGGATGACCATGAGCCAGCACTGGGCCCTTGTGGCCAGGAAGGCCAATGGCATCCTGGGGTGTATTAGAAGGGGGGTGGCTAGTAGATCGAGAGAGGTCCTCCTTCCCCTCTACTCCGCCCTGGTGAGACCACATCTGGAATATTGTGTCCAGTTCTGGGCCCCTCAGTTCCAGAAGGACAGGGAACTGCTGGAGAGGGTCCAGCGTAGGGCAACGAAGATGATTAAGGGAGTGGAGCACCTCCCTTATGAAGAAAGGCTGAGGGAGCTGGGTCTCTTTAGTTTGGAGAAGAGGAGACTAAGGGGGGACCTCATTAATGTTTATAAATATATAAAGGGTGAGTGTCACGAGGATGGAGCCAGGCTCTTCTCGGTGGCAAACAATGATAGGACAAGGGGTAATGGGATCAAGCTGGAACACAAGAGGTTCCGCTTAAATTTGAGAAGAAACTTCTTCTCAGTAAGGGTGACGGAGCACTGGAACAGGCTGCCCAGGGAACTTGTGGAGTCTCCTTCTCTGGAGACATTCAAAACTCGCCTGGACATGTTCCTGTGCGACCTCACCTAGGCGTTCCTGCTCCAGCAGGGGGATTGGACTAGATGATCTTTTGAGGTCCCTTCCAATCCCAAACATACTGTGATACTGTGATACTGTGATATAGAAATGTTAGTGGGTATCTAGAAAAGCAGAGGTTAAGTCAACAGCAACAGAAAAGTGAAATGACAGTGGTATATTGAACCTGAAATGGGGACGGTCAGTTTGATCTGCATATACAGAGGCATTATGTCATGAAGACTCTTTTGACATAACCGTAGTAAAAGCATGTCTGTGACACTGCAGCTAGTTTCATAACACTGTTAATAATAAAACCAGAACAAAATACCAAGATACACAAAGTTGAAAACCTGCAGTAAACTGAAAACAGGGAGTGATTTTTGGGATGCTATGAATACATCAGCAAAGAAAACACTAGAGAGGGGGAAAAGTTGTTTAACATAAAGTACAGTGTTGGCACAAGAACAAAAGGCTGTAAACTGGTCATGAATAAATTTAGATTGGAAATTAGAAGAATTTGTCTAGCCCTAAGAGGAGTGAATTTTTGGAACAGCTTTCTTGTAGAAATAAGAGGGACAGAACACTCTACCTTCTTTAAAATGACAGTGAACAGTTTATGTGATATTGTTGCCTGAAGTAGAAAAGGACTGTGACTGGCAAGCCAGCAAGTCCCTTATATTTTAGTATTTTAAGCAATTCTGTATTATAAGTTGAAGGTACATTTGAAAACACAAACATTTGAAGGGCAGAGGGAGAAGTACTGTTTTGAAACTTCCTGAGAGTGATTACACAATGTTTACTCAAAGCAGCTCATGGATGACTCATAATCTGGGTTGTCTAAAGTATGACTGAATAGAGAAGCAATCCAGGTACTTTCAAGATATGCCCTGAAGTGGTCAGTGTAATGAAACAGACAATCTTAATTGGTCCATCTTCATAATGAGTCATATTACAGGCCCTGGAACGTTCAAACCCTGGAGCCCACTGACTGATATGATGCACAGGGAGATGGATTCTCTTCAGTAGTTGTAGAAAAGGAGGAATTAGTGACCAAAAGTCATGGCTGTTGGGCTGGAGACTCCTACCTGCTCACCTCAGCTTGCAAGTGACACCAGGTTTCCTTATTGTTGGTATAAGCAGGGTCTGCATCTTGGAGAGAAGCCCACAGGGACGTACACATTTCAGGAGCAGCTTCAGCACTAATATTTCCAGCTACGTGATTCAAAATGTCACGAAAGAACCTCAGATTCCGAGGGAAGTTCTCATCGCTAAGGCACTAAAACCATGGGAAGTCAGTACATAAAAGATCAGACCTCAGGTATAAGGATTGGCCAGTGCAGACTAAAAAACCAGCTTCTCATTTTATCAGTGTTGCCCTCTCCTCTTTCTCAGGTGCACAGGAGGGTCTTCTGTCATCCACATGACAACATAGCAGCGAGTTTTCTTTTTACAGATGCTGGAAAATTTTCAGATCAATGGTGAAAGTAATGGTATGGGGACTGGAACATATGGAAGATACAGTAGGATGGAAGAAAAGGTCAGAATGTTTTTCTCTTAAAAGAACAGTCACCGTTGCTCAGTTTTAGGGTGTCTTTGAAATAATAGACTGGATCCTTTGTAGCATATGGTTGTGGCACTACGCACAATATGTGTGAGAGAAGGTCATTATTACTCCAATGGGTAATGGCTTCACAGCGGTGTTTTGGTGAACTAGAACAGATCTTTAGCAGAGAATGAAGATACAAATTATTTTCCTTGGTTGTCTGTTTTACCTGAAAACAAGCCATAGTAAAAGCAGGCATACTTGGGAAATTAAGTTCTCTGGATGAGTTTTCTGATTTTAATTAGAAGTAAATTTGGTGCTTCACATTTTAAGACATTTCCCCATGCATATCAATAGAAGGTAAATTAATTGTCCTCAGAGTGATCTTTTAGTTTACCCCTTAACATTTGCATTCTGTGATTAAATAAATAAGCACTGGGGACATTTAGTGTCTGACCATGCCCTCTTGCACAACAGACGCCAAGCAGTTACCCTTTGTTCTTAATATACAATTAAATTGCTAAAAGCATTGAAATTCTGGCCTTTGTCCAAGACCGATGGATGAATAATTAAAGTAAAAAAGACTTCAAGTTCTCACATTTCTTTTTCATGAACTCACTTGATGTGACTTTCAATACTAAGAATACCAGAGCTGGACAAAACCTTGTTGGCAATAGGTTCACCACTAAAAATAGGGGTTCAGAATAATGAATTATCTCCTACTGATTCTGCTGAACTGCTTCAGCTCCCAGCTTCGGGGGCAAGATGGAAATGGAAATCCAGAATCCAACCTGCTATTTTGAAATAGTGTCATCTAAAGCATTTGACTTTCACATAAGTTATTATATTAACCAAAACTATTTCAAAACTTATTTTATATGAAATGATGCAAAACCCCCACGTGTATCCACCATTAATGAGCACAAAGGCAATTAAGCTACAGCTGTGAGTAGGAGATGCTAAAGAAGTTCTGAGGAGTCAGAAAAAAAGTAAATAACAAATGATTTCTCCCTGTTTCCACAAGGCAAACCTCAAGCAGCCTCTTCACACCTTTCAAGTTTTTAACTCTATATTGAATAATGTGATCACTTATTATCTGTTCATCTCATTTTGATTTCTCACCCCTGGCTGGAGAACCAGAGTTGCCAAGGTTCCCCCCTTTTTCAGAAGCCTCTTTAGAAATGCCATAAGAATTGTGTACATGACATGGAAGAATCAATCGTGTCTTCCAGGTTAATTTTGTCCAGAATGGTCTTGTGAAACCTGTTCTACTTACAGGTAAAGAAGACACAATGCTGACCCAAAACACTTTCTATTAGCATCACAATCCATGGGATTCTATTTGGAGTTGGCCTTTCTTATACCCAGTTATCTCCCCCTTCTCTTTTTTAGCACCTATCTCCAGTTTGCTTTGTTGTTTGAGGTCCTAGAGCTCACAAAGCTCCTGCTGCCTGGGGAGACGACAGGATAATGGGAACATGCGATCCTTCCACCGCTTGAAGGCACAGCATTCCTTAGGAAAGGTTGATAAGAGTTGCAAGTGTCAAGCACAGAAAATATTCAGCTTATTTCACCTGCTTGAATTTTTCTCCCCAACTCCCCAAGCTGTGTGAAGGGCAAAAACTCATTTCCTATCACAGCTTCTTTCACTGGCTCTTATCTATTTCTGTTTTCTTATCTACTTCTCTACCATGTTCAGCTGTAATAAGTTGATAAGAACTCAGATAAGGAAATTACAAAGAATGGGAAGTTGTTTATTTCTTCTTGGGCACAAAAAGAACAGATTCTTTATGCCTTGCTCTGGGAAGCCTTCCCTGTAACGCTGCTTGAGAGTGTCACAATCCACTTTGTTGTCACAGAGATGAATTGTAACCTGTAGTTCTACTTTCATAAACGCAATGCTGATGGCCGAAATTGTATGTTAATGTGTACTGTGAACTTTCCAAGGCGGCGATTCACCTCAGTGTTTTGAGGAGGGTAACATTTTCTTCACAATCCAGCAGAGGGCCCTGGATCTGATGTCACTTGTTTTTTTAGCAGAAGTTGACTTATAATTATACAATGGGCTTGTTCATGGGAAACTAGCAAAGCCCTGTTTTCAGTTCAGGTTTTCATTTTTGCAAAAGTTAGGTTACATTAAGAACAGAACATGCCACAAGTTATAAAAACAAGTAATTAGAAGTATTTACTTATCTGTCCACTCCACTGCAAAATGCAGAGAATAAAAATGACGATTTTATGGGTTATTTATATCAAGGACTAATCCTGCCTGGTTTTGCTTTTTTCACCACTGACATCAGCTAGAGTTTGGGGAATGTAGACTTGTGTCCATTATAAACATTTGATTCACAAAATAAAGCCGCAGATAAGTAGAGCTGGTGAGAATGTGCAGATTGTTCTCTCCAGTTTGAATAATGTGATACACAGAATGCACTACAAAGTGATTTTGAAATGTAAAGCAATAATGTTCCCTTTGAAGTGCTGATATTAAGTGCTAAATGATATATCAATTAAATGCAAAAACAAATCTCAACCCTGCAAATATTATACAAACCCAACTTCTTTGAAGTCAATGGGACTAATTACAAATATAAAATAGAGCCTGGTTCTACAGCACTTCTGTTAACTGGAGTTTAATCTCATTCATTTAATAAAAAAATAAAGATTTCAGAACAACTCCAGCTTGGCTGCATGCTGGAAAAATGCAATTCCTGCCTGACTTGGCCATCTGTGGGTCTCTGACACCCAACACCTCAGATTTGTGTCTAACTTTGCACCACAAAACATCAACAGTACTTGTATAATAGATAAACTGTGCGGGCACTAACTGGCAAGGGTTTAAATTTAGTGTTATAACCTAACTCTTCAGCGTTATAACTGAACCTTTGGGCAGCTAGAGACAGCAAAAAGGGCAACTGGACAGCCATTATTTGCTGTCTATTTTGATATGGAGTTGTGCTCAGGGTTGTTGACTGGGTAAGAAACAGCAAGTGAACAGACAATGGCCTCTTACTCACATAATTTTTCCTAACAACTATTTAAATGAATAATTAGAAATGGGGAGTTCTGAGCCTGATTTTGATTTATGAATTGACCTCAGTGGCTGCTGTTAAGTTATCCTTTGTTCTCATTTGTATACAAAGCAAGAAAATCAGGGCTGTGCTATAAAAAATGGAAGAAAAGACAGGTATGTTGCTCATTAAGGCAGCGTAAGTCCCAGTTATCAAGGTTACACTGAGGCAGCTATTGCGGTCTTCAGATTTATTATATGTAATTTTTTCTCTCCTCAGACCTCTTACATTAAACTTGATCTCTGAGTTTACCTATTAGCACCGTATCTTTAGATCAGCCAATGGCAGACATGTAGATATCCTCATATCTACTATTAGAAGCATTGCTGATTACCTCCAGGTGACAATTGGTTAGAGGTTTTGCTAGGCACAAAGCGTTACGTCTGTCAAGAATGTCTTCCCTTTCACTGCAGTTTTCTCCATATTTGCATATTGCAGCAGTTCTGGGTCTTAAGCATTGTGGATGTGCTAAAAGGTGTAATCTCTTTTGTGTTTTAGAAGTGATTGCATGTCTTTTCTCCATAGGCTTATTCTCTGATACCCTCTGTGCCATGCCGAATCACAAATGAAAGCCTATCAGGCCATTTCTGTTTTCTCCAGCATACATGCTGTAATCTTCAGCATCTATGAGTTTCCAGAGATGTGCAAATGGTACATAACCAACACTCAGAGTCTGGTAAATGCGTGTACTGTCTCAGCATAAATCAGGACTCAAATGCTAACCTCTAATGGACTTGCTGCAGAGCTGTGTGAGTGCACAGAGTGCACTGTGCGCAAATACCTTCTGATGTAATGCCAGGGAATGAGAATTCATAAAGAAAATAGTTCTGCTTCTCTGGTGGCTTGCTGTATCTGTTGGGTACCTGACCTATCCTATGATGGAAGCAGTTCTGGTTAAACCTCTGTCTCACTTTCTTCAGCTTCTCCCAAATGCAAATCTATGGATATTTTTATTGTAGTTATTTTTGTTTTACTTTTGCTCTTTTACGAGTATCAACACCATTGCCCATATAAACTTCTGGCCACTGTTCAGAGTTCACATAGAGTTCTGTCTTGTCTGATACTTTCTTTTCCACTGGATCATTAGCAGTGAAATTAAATATCAGCAGACGCATTGGTGTCAGTATGAACATTTTTCTCAGTGATAACTGGCCTCTGGAACTGCTCTGCCAAGGCTTGAAGTAGTGAGTCCTGTTCCATGCAGCTGGGAATCTCTGACAGGACAAATTCTAATGCTTTTAATAACGCTGGGCTGGGCTCCCAGGATGAGCACTGTAAAAAGAGGAAAAGATTACTGTTCTCAAGATGCTCATGAACAACACTTGCAATAGCACACAGAGATCCTGCTGCCACATGGAGCATGTCCTTGCAAATAATATCACCAGCTAAGACGTTGGATTCAGATGCAGATGCCTGGTCCAGTGTCCTCCAGGACAGGGAGTCATTTCAGTAGACAAACATTTAAAGGCGAGTGAGGAGCCTTTCAGACATAGCACTTTGATGGCAATTCAGCTACCAACCACTGCTGAAAATAGGCCACTTACTGAAGGTATCTTGTGTATGCCAGGCTCCCACCTACTCACCTGTCTACTCTGCTCAGCTGTCCTTCTGTACGAAGAGGTTGAAGCTGGGAAGAATAGGGAAACAGGCTGTGTTCATCAGAGACCCAGTGGGTTTTCTTCTCTCTGATTTCTGATATACACACATCCCATGGCTGTGCCTGCTTGATGTGGCCAGCAGTTTTGCTGTTTAAGCTACTGTCGTTGGATTTCCTTGTAAAACTCCCTTTTCAGAGAAACAGAGGTAATCCTCACTGCTCCTAGAGCAGCTGTGGATGGGGAGGGGATGAAGGACAGGGAAGTCAGTCAGGCTTACCCGGGGAAAGGCACCACCTTAATCACATTTCATTACAACTGGAGGGCTAGAGATGCTGAAAGCTCTTGCATGATGTGGGAATTAAAGGGCCAGGCAGGGACTTAAAATACTGCTGTGGTACGGCTATAGCCAGGCAGACCTCAGAGCAATGAACTGTCTGCTAAAGACCGTGGCTGTGAGTTTTGAAAGCGAAGTAAGGTGAAATTACACAATATGCAGTAAAAATACTGCTATTTAGACTCTAGTATTTTTGAAATTGCACTTACTAGAGACCCTAGTTGAACCAATCTCCTCATTTTACAGCATGTGGCAAGAGATGGCCCTCTCCAGGAGATCATTTTCGGAGCTGCAGTTTTGGACTAGAGTATGTGTCTCCTCTCTGCAGTTATTCATTACAAAAGAGAGCACAGCCTGCACAGCTGTTTGTCTAGGAGGGATGTTGTTACACCCATAATCAACCTGCTGTCTTTCCTGGGCTTAACCAGTTTAGCTGTTGCTTTCCTGGCACTGGGATGCTTGTGCTTTCAGTAGCAAAACGGGATCTAAGAGCCACTGGCTGGTGCAGGATACAAAGCAGTGCTTGGGTAGGAACCTGTGTGGTGGGTCCCAGGAGTGCTGGGGGGAAGCATGAAGGTGGATGATGCCTTGAGGCTCTGCAGGAGGTTGGGGTAACTATTTCTACACAAGCCTGAAGCATTGGCCTTGGCAGTTGTAGCAGTGGGAGGAGCAGATGAAAAGGACCTTGGAGAGGCTGCCTGGCCTTGCTTCCTTGACAGACCTTGTGGAGGTGGAGAGGGAGAAGGTATGAAGACCAGAGGTCCAAGGGGCTTTCTTGGAAGGATCGCTGTGCAAGAACTATTTGGTGGACTGAAAGGTGATGGGTGACCTTTGCTGCGGGCAGAGCCACCACCATGGGTCAGCTTTTCTCTCAGGCCACTTGCCTCCCTGTAGTGACAGTTTGGCTTGCCCAGGAGGAGTTGTTCTCACCAGGAGTCCAGCCTCACCTCAGGAATCCCAGTAGATCTCGGGTTGATATATGAATAATGCCTTGTAGAGCAGGCATGTGCCTAATTTACCCCAGCACGGCTCCTGGGGCTTCTACCTGTCTGTGGCTGGTCAGAATGAGATCTGGTTACATGCCACAGAAGGAGATTCATGCATGCTGGCCAGGCCAGTGCTGTCATACACTCACAGAAATTTGCCTATTTGGGGGAGAGGGTGTAAGACACATGTGGAAACCAGGTGGTCTGCAGTGCAGATGTGGTGAATTGAAAACCACACTGTAGCTGCTACAGTGCTGGAGTCTTTGCTCTGGGGTAAGAGGAGACAGGCTTACTTATCTTTGTTTTCCCAACCATGTCAGAAGCCTCTTTATTTTTTTTCTTTTTTTTTTTTTGCTTTACTTTTCCCTATTGTAATTAATTTATTCTAAAACCTCAAGAACAAATCCTCAAGGAAGCGAAGATGATTTTTTAAATTTTCTGTTGCTGAATCAGTTGATACACCCGGCCAGGTCCTATGCTCTTTGCTGGTAATGTTACATCTGAGACCAAAAATCCCCTTGAGGTTTGAAGTCACTTTGGCCCAACAGCGCACATCAGCCCCAGTACACAAAGGGCTATAATGGAAAGAGAAGCAATTTGTGTGTATATGTTTTCAGACTTCGTACATTCAGAGACTTATAATGTCCAAAGGGAAGAGCAAGAGAATTAAATACCCACGAGCAGAAATAGATGAGCCCTGTGCAAGGCAGCTTGCAACACAATGCAGTACAAACTACTGGGAGCTTTTGCAAATTCGTCGAAAACAGAAAAAAATCATATTTGTTCCTTTGTGCTGAATTTTACTTAAACTCACATCTCTCTTAAGCACATATTTGATTAAATCTTTACCCAGCCTGATCTTCCTGTGGGGATCTTAAAGAAGCCTGTAAAATCTCTAGTGACTTAACCCTATGCATGACAGCCCTGGTTGTGTCATGTTCAAAGTTTTCTGTACAAACTCGCAAAATGGATTGATCAAGCTTTCTGAGTATCTGTCCTGTTGTTCCTGTTGATCTTCTTTTTTTTCATCCTGACAAACCAAGGCTTTGCTATCAATCAGAAATGTATGTACGACACCTGTGACAGGTCAGCTGGGGACCGTACAGGCACAAGTGAAATAAAGCCCTGGGTTGCACTTAAATTGAGATCCCTGAAGCAAAAACCACTTTTTTTGCTTTATTTATGTACTTATGCCTATTTGTCCCCATTTCTCTTCAGTAAGCAGAGCACACAGTCCACACTCTTTCCTCGAAGTCTTTTACTATAGTAACACCGTCTGTGTTCACGCCTGCAGCCCTCAAAGCATGATAACCTTTTTGGTTTGTAGAAATGAATCATTCTGTGTGTGTGTGCACACATTCTGATGAGGCTGCATTATCGGAAGACCTTTGCGATCACATATTGCTCACATAGCAAAGCTGTCAGGGGCTTGGTGCTCTTCCAGGCCTTCTCTGAGCCCTCCAGTCCTTTATCGACCCACACAACTGGTGTCATAGGGCTGTCCCAGGGAGTGATGGACACAAAAGAAAACCAGAGAGTCTGAACAAGGACATATATTAAGCTCTACAGGAAAACAAATTTTTGAAAACATACTGTATATCAACATTACTAGCAACTTTGAAGTCATCAGAATCATGCCAGAATCTTAATCAGACAATATATGGTGCATGACATAGTATATGTCAAAGGGGGAACCATAAATTAGGTAAACTCATCTCCTTTGTGCATGAGGTGAGCTTTAGGTGTGGGACTTGGCAATAAAAACACAATTACTTAAATCATATGCTACTGAACTGCAGCAAACACTGTCCTATCTTGACATAAACAAATGAAGAAAATCCAATGAGCCTGTGCTATAGGGCAGGTTGAGCACACTGGGGGAGGGATATTTTCACCATTGTTCCATGAAGACATTAAATAATGCTTAATTAATAAATGGTTTATGTGTACGTTACAGAAGAGTCGGTGTTCACAATGAGAGGTTCAGTGGAGCTGCATGGTTCAGGCAGCTTTTTCCAAGGTGGTACCCTCAATCAAAAACTTGAAAGTAACATAAAAAATACATTCTCTATCTATCTCAGATGCCTTTGAAGTATGGGTTACCTAGAAGTAACTCACAGGTAAGGCTGAATTTGATAGACTATGTTGTGTAACACTTCTGTAAGAGTTTTAACAAAGCAGTGGCTCAATAGGAATGTTTACCCTCTGGATAGCCATATTTCAGCCAAGTGGTTTCGAGGAGGTTTCCTCTTCTGGCCCAGAGGGCTTTGCATGCTGTGTTAAAGCATATATTGCCCTGGAAGTAAAATGACCTATATAATAATTGCTGGTCTTGAAATAGGGCACAAAGCACGGAAAAGGGAGAAGAGGGTTTGATGTCATTGTTTTTTGGTAATTAACCACACCAGGGAGCTCAGAACAAGGAAGAAATTACTGGTTGTTAGGTCCACACTGGCTGTTGAGATCTGCATCAAGTGCTGACTCACAAACCTATACCAGGAGTTTCCAAGCGTGGCTACCAGGGCAGGCAGAGCCTCAAGATGGACCTTTTGCGTACAAGTGTGGTTGATGATGTATTTGCAGAAGCTGTCTCACAAGACATCAGAGCTTACAGGGCAGGCAGAGGACAGTACATTTGGTTTAAGCTACATCTGAAGTGATTTTTTTCTGACAACATAGAAACAGTCCTGTGATATCCTTTTTTAAAGCCAAATCTTACTGGTCTTAACCTACAGTATCTCCACAATAGAATTGTACCATGCAACCCCAAACAGAATAATGACTTACTCTTTAAAATCACCCCTGCTGCTTAGAGCTTGAGACAGCAGAGTTTATCTGAATTCACAGCAGTCACTTCACTTCCAGTGTGGTTTGGCTAATCTTGAGCATGTTGCTCACAGTGGCACCTTTGGCTGCAGACGTCCAAAGGTCACTCCTGTCCCTGGTCCACCCCACTGTGCTGAGAAGCCCATCTCTGAAAGGCTGGGGGGCTGACACTGAACATCATGGACTTGGGCAGCAGGAGGATGGCTCCCAGAAATAGATCCTGGACTGGAGTGAGGATAAAGGTGATGATTCCCTGGGAATATAACACAAATGGAAATGCTGGAGGCTACTTCTGAGGCTCTTTATCTTGCATTGTGGGCTTAAGATGAACTTCCTCCTCCCTGGCCTGGAGAGTAGAAACATGTTTTCAAACCCAGGTATAAGCATACTGGAGCTGGAGAGGGTCTGAATGATGCCTGGGGATGCTGTGACATAAAATTCACAGCTGGAGATCTGTTGCTGCAGCGGGCAAAGAGCCAGGCTGGGGTGAAGCCTTCTGGCTGGGACAGTTACTCTCCGCTTCACAGTATGACTTGTCACATCACAAAAGAGAAGTCCACGTGCAAGACAGTGATTTCCTTGCTTTGACCTGTCAATGCTGGAGCTCTGTGCAATGCAGGAATGGTCCCACAGCATTTACTTGACTGTTTCCTCATCTGTAACAGGATGGCAAGGATACTGGTTCCCAGTGCACCTGGAAAGTGTCACAGATCCTCACCTGTACTTTCACCTTTCCTCTATCTTGTGCCACTGCTGCTCTCACTAACAGCAAGGATCCCTGGGAGTTCACACTGCCTCTGTACACATGCATTAATTCCTCGAGACAGTAAGCAAGCAAATACAATGGCACAGCAAAAAAAAAAAAAAGAAAAGGAAAAAGAAAAAAAAATATAAGGCACACAGACACCTGCTGTGAGTTTATTTTGACAAGTGTCATTTAGATGCAATAAGCTGTGATCATCTCTCCAGCGTGGCTGCAAACAGAAAGGAACCAACTGAGTATAAACGAACCCAGGTCCTCAGGAGCTGAGCGCAGCTTCTTCCACTGGGTTGGGGTCTGGCAGAGAGAAGTGGGGGAATGGGGAGCGTTTAGGATGTGATTGGCCGTGGGCTGCCTTTCCCCCCTCCACCAAGCCCAGAGGTGCTGGAGGAACCTGCAGCGTTTTTGGCGGGTGTGATGCTGTGCCTGGCTGCGGCGCTCTGGATGATGCGGGGAAGGGGGCTGTGCTCTGCGGGGGGTACTGCAGGAGAGGGGAGGGAGGCGTGTGCCTGCCTGGAAGGGGGCATTTCTCCCCCCGTACACACAAGCCAATGCCTACCCTGCTGAAGCAGTTAAACGGGGAGAGAGCAGCAGCCAGGCTGGCAGATTCCTGCCCTGTGATATGCCAGCCACACGGTGACGCAAGGGCTGGAAGGCTCCAACTAAACAAGCCATTTTCACCTGCGTAATAAGCGCTAGTGGAGATACAGCAACAGCAGCAGCAGCAGCTCCGAGTCCCCGCAACTGGCCAGATTCCAGCGCGGCCGCAGCACCAGCCAGCCCTCGGTGGCCACCGCAGCTTTTTCGGTGGCTCCCGCTGCAGCCTGAGAACCAGAGACCCACGGCCGCCTTGCAGGCAGCATGTCAGCCCCGCCGGACCCCCAGGACCTGCTGCTAGCGGGCACTGGGGTGCACTGGGCTGCGGACGGGGCGGACCAGTATGCAGCTGGGGCTCCACTGCGGGATGGAGATGGGGCTCAGCAGCAGGAACAGCTGGTTTTCGGCTCCGCCAGGGAACACCCGTCCGTTGCCATGGCGACTGCATCCCCAGGTAAAAGACAAGGGGTACCCAGGGATGCTCAACAAAGGGGCCCTGGCAGCTGCATCTCCTGGTTCCTGGTTCTCTTGCCTCCATCCCTTCCCCAGTTCTTCTCCCAGCCTGGCTGCTTAGAAACATTGCTAACGAGTTAATGAGTGCATGTAGGAAAACAGAGAACAACGTGCAATTGCGGCCTTTCCGAATAATCAGTTTTGCTGATGTGGGGGAGGGGGAATGCAGGACTCAGCCAAGTTCCCTAAAGCTCTTAGCAGTTTTCCAGGCACAGGACACCCAGTTTTAAATCAAATGTTGGAGGGCATTTGATTTCACCTGACTTGACGGGGTGCTGTCCTCATTTGTCATACACCTGTACACATCTGGAGTGACAGATCCCAAAGGAGTTACTTCAGATATTCCTGTGCACCTGGAATTTCTGCATGGCCTCTTATGTTATTTCAACATAGCTTTTAACAGGAATGCCTATTCTGAAGTGTTTATTTACTTTCTGCGTGCTTTTGAGACACGTCCATTTAATGCTGCACTTTTTCATTGCTGTGTTTTACTCCTTGTGCTTTTTTAGGTGTATTTGACTTAAGGTGCATTTAGTTTACCTAGGGTCTGCAGGTTCATTGATTTTCAGTTTACTTTTGGGATGTATTTGATTTCTCTTGGTTTAGGGTTCCTTTATTTAGTAGCTGTATTAATAGCAGGTGTATATCTATTAATGAACCCCAGAAAGCTTCAGCTTCCAGTAGCTCCTGGTAGAAATGTTTGGGGAAAATGACTCTATTTCCTCCTTGGTCACACTTCCCCACTTACTTTCCCATTGCCACCCATTAGAGAACCTGAATAACCCAGCCCTGGGGAAGCTGGTGGATCCAATCTAGATTCCTTTTCACTGAGAAGTAGATGTTTCCATTATGCAGCCTGACAGCATTAAACTTGTCTTGAGTAAGTTGAGGGTTGGTGTTTGGGACGGGAATTGGTCTCCATTATGCAATAGCTGCAGGAGCATTAGGAACTGCGTTTTTGGGCTGAGTCCTTCTTAATCTCCTCCAGTCACTCAGCACAGAGAGTAGCTGGCCAGAAACAACACAGGCAGCGTGACTATGTGTGTTATTCCACCGACACCCATCTGTATGTTTTTTTCCAGGGTTCTGAATGTGCATCTGTGCTTGCGTGCACTCTTAACATGGATGTTTCCCTGGTGCTTTTCTGTCTGCTTGATGCTACTGTGTTCAGTAGTAAAATGGGATCTAGTGCCCATCAGCTGATGGGGGAAATGTTTTGCTGTTTTGTAGCTTTGGGCAGGCAGCAAATCTGCTGATGTGCTGCTCATTCGCTCATCTGAGTGGCAGGTTGTGAAACGTGACTTTGTATTGGAGAGAGAGGCAGCTGCTTGTAGTGTGAGGCTGTTCTCGGCATGGGGGGGTGTGTGTGAAGAGGGGCAGGATTGGGGTCTCCAGGTAGGGTTGTCTCAACAGTATGACATGAAGGAGTGGAAAGAGATCTTGTGAGAGTTCATTGTTCACTGATGGATAAAAATATGGCCATGCTGAATCTTAGCATGCAGAACAAAGAGGGGTGGTCTCTTAAATTGTGTAAATCCCTACCAAGTTGAATGACTGTAAGACTGCTTACATTTAATGAAATCTTCTTCAGGCTTAACCTGATCTGTAGGTTCAGGCCTATAGAATGCAGAATAGTGAGAATGAAAAAAAAAAGGAAAAAGAAATGGAAAAGAAAAAGAGAAAAAAGGCAATAAAAGAAAATAATTGTTGACTTCTGGAATCCTCTGTAAAGGGGCTTTAGACATGTTTGTTTGCATGTGTCAAACTGTGGCAAGATGGAGATAAAGTGAGCAAAAGAGACCTTTTTTGGTGTTTGCTAGCTGTGGGTTGTCAGGTTGTCATATTAGCAGTATCATAAGAGTAGTAATGTGTTTGAAACATTTCCCTTTTTGTTTTTCCTGTTTAATAAAGTAACTGTTGTGTGGTTGTACGTGCGTCTAGCCAACTGTGGCAGACAGAGCAGCACCCCAGCCAGTGCAGCCCTGCGCACGCAGTCTGCTTTCCTCTTTGTGGCTGCAGCACCTGTATTTCAGTTCCACATTACCTAGAGAGCTACAGCTCCTGCTCCCTTCACCAGGGCAAGTAAATAATTTCCCTGTTCTTTCTGTGTGACTAAATATTCTCAAGTTGCTGAATAAATGGTCTGTCACATTGCCGAATATCTAAAACTGTCAAGTATTTCCAAAAACTCTTTAATTCTCCTGCTCAGAGTGGGATTCCTCTGTGTTCTTACGCTGTAGGAATGGACCCAGCGGGAGACACCTACCTCCAACTTTAAACATTGCTGTAAACTTACAATACCCCCTGTACAATGGGACATCTGGGGACACTTTAGACAAGGAACAATACATCCAAACAAAAGCGAACTGGAAAGGATGTTTTCCAGGTATTTTCCTGATGCATCCTGTATCTTCCTCCACACTGGTCCTCGCAGACCAGTCCTTTGTGTGAAAAACATGGTTATGCTCTTTGAGGCAAGAGAAGGGTTTTGAGAGATTCTCCCAGCATGAAAGTAATTGAAAATAAATGGTGGGAATTTATCACAAGTTGTACAGAAGTTTTCTGATACAACTGAAACATTTGCAAACTTTCCCTGATCTTGGCTTTTGTTTTAAGTTTGAAAACCAGCCAGGGATTGTTGAAAGGTTCAGAAATATTTTCAAGCTGGCCGTGGGCCCGGCTTTCAGCCAAACTGGCCTTTTGTCAAAACCTTGTGAGTTGTTTCTGAATGATGAAAAGCAATGGATTTCACTCCCCGTTCTTCAGATCAATGAAAATCAGCAGTGATTTGGACTGCAGAAAAAAATTCCCACGAGGAGTAGAAAGCTCAGAGGTTTCTTAAGCAAAGTCGGGGCAATAAGGAGCTGCAGATCCCACATCTGCTTCTCCTCCTGCAGAGCTACAGTGAAGATCAGCTCCAGTAGCTTCTGGGCAAGGACAAAGCAGTTTCTCTTGCTTTTATACTTGGCCTCTGGGTTTTGCTGAAAATGTTTCTCTCCTTCAAATGGAGAGTTTCTCTTCTTCCCAAAGATGAATTTAATTCAGGTTAAGAGGAGCTTGCAGGCAGCTCTTGCAAGGACTGGAGACTGAAACAGTCCTGAAAGGCTGGTGAGCAGTTGCATGTTGGTGAAGAGAGCCCCATGTCACCCAACACACCATCTGGTCACAGATTCTGTTATTTATTTTTATGCATCAACAGTGATTAAAATTCATTGAAAATCATTATTTCCAAAAATATTACACAGGCTACCAGGCATTCCCCAGGATAAATACATATGGTTTCCATTAGAGAAATGGCAAAATGTAAGAACGGACTGTACCTCCACGGTGCAGGTGTGTTTAAGGGGAAAAGAGGGGAAAAGGGTCAGGAGCTCATTCAAATGGTGATTCTTGTGTCAGGATCTGGGAAGCTGTATGCAGCCTTGTGCGTTGGTGGATATCTGCAGGGTGATTTACAGGTATGGTATGTCCCTACGTCCACGTAGCTGAGTTGAGAGGTCCTATGATTTATGGGAATGAACAGCACCCATGTGTCACGTGCCAGTAAGGTGAGATGGGAAGGAGGGACTAGAAGCTGCTTGGATGAGGCAGATGAGTTGAGGAGAAGCCTCTGCCTGCCGAGGAGCAGTGAGATACCAAATCCCAGGAGCACTTCAAGCTCTGAGGAGTGTAGATGTAGTGCACAAGAGTGGTTCTGGCTCCTGCTGCTCCATGATGAGGGCAGACTGTTTAGGCTCAGTGTTTTTAGTAAAGACATTTTTAAGGAACGCCTCTAATTTATGTCATTTGTAGAGGTCGAATTTGAAAATGTCAGCTGTGTACCTATGTGCTTTCACCACAAACTGACCCACCAAACCCCCCGCCAGCAAGGGGCTGGAGTGAGATGCTCCTAGAGTAACCCTGTGTTTATACTGGTAACATTTTGCTTGTAAATCTCAATTTACTTGTTTGTCTCCAGTTACTGGAAAGGGTGAGTTACTGACAGCTTTACATCTCAACGTGAAAGAAGTTTTTGGTGGTTTTGTGGCAGCTTGAGAGCCCTGTGGTTCAACTGGGTGGAAAGAAATGGGTATGAACATGAGTGTCTGCACTGCTTGGGTTTGGCACTAAAGCTTTTCTGGTGATGTCAGAGCACAACCAAATGCAGCAGGTTCCCCAAGGCCACACGTTCAGCTGCTCTTTGTGGCCTTCCCGCCCCTTTCCAAGTATTGCTTTGGCAAGGGCTCCCTCTCCCTAAGCATCCACAGCAATGTACTGCTCAAGGCCATGGGCACTGTAAAGGCCAAGGTCCAGAACCTGATTTTTCAAGTTGCTGTAGAAAGAGTCTTGATAGGGTAGATTCACTGACCTAAGCGTACGCCGCAGGGGAGCTGAGCAGCTGCTTGGAAATACATTGTCAACTGCCAGACAATCTTTTTCAGATTTAGCCGACTAAGGCCAGATTTAATCTCACTTTGGAAAAGTCTATATTCATGCCAACTCTATTATTGTCGTTTTAGTCCTTCCTGATTTAGCGAATTGAATTTATTTTTTCTCTGGTCCCCAGATTAGTCCCTCAAAACCTCTGGCAAACTGGTAGGAGTGAGAGTGGTGGAGACTGTTTGATGGAGGCTATCAGCATCCCCTGGGGTTGTGTAAGTGCAAGCAGGTTTTGTAGAGAGGGACAGAAACTCAGTGAATTTCTTCTTGGATCCTTCTGTTTCTGTAATTCTCGTGAATCTTGACAAAGTGGCCATTTTGCCACAGCCCACAATCAGTTATCTAAAAAAAAAAATCCTATCAAAATAACACTTTTCATTCCCATTTGGGTAAAGCAGAAGCAATGGATCCTGTTGGGCTCCTCCAGCAAGTGCTCAGCATCTGGGGGTGAAAAGTGTGGTGCATAAAATGTCCTGGGTTAAAATCTGTGCAGCAATGTATTTCTCAACTCCATACAGGTCAAAATGCAGCTTCTTTCACACTGTTCCCCACAGGGGTGCAGGTAGCTCCACCCCTGCTTTGACTTCCACGCCGATGGATTTTCTTCAGCCTTCAGGGCTGCAAATGCATTGAAGAAGAGGATGAGGCAGATGAAAGAGCCGAGTAGTACCAGGGAGGGTGACTCACCTGCCTTATTTTAATCTTCATCACTGGGTAATGAAATGTTTTATTTATAGGCAAGGAACTGAGGAGGAGAGGTTGGGAAGGAGAGGAATGGCATGAAGGGCTTAAGATGTCCTAGTTGCGGCAAGCATTCGGTTTTGCATGTTGCAGTATCTCCTGGGCTGTGAGTCTCCCCTGGTTCACTGTATCTCACTGGTGTAAGGATCCTGGGAGAGCAACACCTGCCTCCTTTCTTTCTGCAGCTCTGGAAATGCCATTCAGTGACACCTCACACCTGATTTTTCCCCCCAAAACTGGAGTGTGATGTCCATGCATACTCACCATGTGCTCTCAGACCTCCTGGGGACAGAGACCCCAGCAAATGCCTCTGGCTCAGTCCTCCTGGAAGAGTTTGGGCAGATCCCACAGGTCTGCTTATTATGTCTTCACAGGCTGTCCCACAAAAGGATGCTGGCCCAGCTGCATGGCCTGGATTGACCACGATCCTCAGGATAAGCACCTGGCTCTTCTTTAGGCCCTGAGAAATTATTTGGCCCCAAGACCTAATTATTTTGTGCATGTGTATTGTAGCTCAAAGTTCCTGAAATGTCCAAGGAGTTGTGCTGCAGGTCCACATCATCAACGGGGAATGGAAGATTTTAAATGGGTGACTTCTTAGGGGTTCGCTTCACTTGCCCTCCTGAGTAGTTGGTACGTCTAAAATGGGCCAAATATGCACTAAGCCTTTTTCATTTTTAATGTAGCATTTATGTCCTTATGTCTGTTTTCGTGTTGTATACTCTTACTGCCAGATCAGTGATGGTTACAATCATTATTACTGTTATTATTTTAAATTTATTTAAGAAAATAAGGCCGTCACATAGCAAACCATGTTTGCAGCAATGAAGCATTTTTAATTAGTTTTTTAATTTAAGGAAAGTAAATATATGTGCTGCTGTATACTTGGCATAAACACGTTCTTAACTGCTTTAAAAAATTAGGATGGTCTTAAGTATATGCTTAAAGGTGAGCCTATGTTTTGCCGAATTAGGTAATAAATGAAGTAGGAGATATAACATGGATAAATTTGCTTTATTACCCATTAGACCAGACTGCTTCAGGTCACTTGTGTGTAAAATGGAGGCAGCAGCACGTACCCACCTCATTACAGTACGGTGAAAATTAACATTTAAAGACATTGAAAACTTGGAATGAAAATCATTATAATGTTGTTGTTTAATTTGATCTATTGTGTGTGTCCAAGTGTGACTAAAAATTGTTGGAAATGACTACAGCCTTCATAAGTCATTCGTAAGTCATTTCAAATATTAAGGTGTTATCTCATAATCATTGGCTTTGTGCTTTCATATTCCTTAAAAGTGGGCTTTACCATCTTTATTTAAATAAGAGCTGCTAAGAGTTCTGTGAATATTTCTTTCACTGCTGTAATGAGATGCCCGCCCTTGGTACAGCTTCCAATTAGGAAATCTCGTATCAGAAAAGGTGGCCAGTTCTTCAGAGATTATTGGAACACAATTGCTGGTGACAGCTGCAGCATTCCCAACATCTCCATCACGCAGCGCTGACTCCGTCAGGGATGCGGTGCTGCGGCGGGTGTTTGCTCGGGCACAGGTGAGGACGGAGCGTGGGAGGATGCTCGCTGAAGGATGCTTTCTGTGCCAGAGTGACTCTGCAGACCCGTAGAGTTATGTCAGCTTGAGGCTGTTCTGTGCCATCCAGGACATGAATTACGTCTTATATTTCAGCACTACTGAATTTATTAACTGCAGCTGATCTATTGTTGGTGGCTTTAAAGACATTGAAGGGCTTATTAACTGCAGGCAGTAAAAAGCAAATGTATGGGGCAGCCTTGTCAGGCTGGAAACCTTCCTGCTCCCAGCCCCAGGGGATCTTGTGCTTTTCTTGTCTCTGAGTTTTTTTCTGTGCAAATATTAGTGTCTTGGTTGCACCCCTGGGTGAGTCCCGTGGCTGAGGAGAAGGAACTGTGGCACTGGGGCACAGACTTTGGCCCTGGGCTGGGCAGGAGCCTCTCACTGCTGGTGCTGGCAAGTGCTTTGTCTCCTAAACCATCCCTCACCCCATTTCATGTGCACATCGCAAATCCACAAATGCAGATGATATAGATCCAAATGACATCCCCAGCCCTGCTGTGCCTGTGCTGCATTAGTCACTGGTTGTGCAGCACAACAGCCTAAAAATCCTCACCATGGGCAGCCTCTGCAGTACAGCCCTAGCTGTTGGAGTTTGTACTGATTTCCTTCTCCTGAGCCTGGCCCCGTACACGCTGCTCCCAAAAGCACTCAGGGGTACCTGTAAAGGAATTGGTGGAGACAGAGTGCATTTACGGCTTGCAATTGGCAAGGGAGTTTTGCCATTTACAGGCCTAATCCTGCTCCCCAACTTGGAGGTAGTGAGGTTGGTGCAGGGAGAATGCCTATGCTCACCAAAGGCAGCATTGTGCTTGTCAGGCAGGTGGGGGGTCCCTCACCCCATACAGGTCCCGACACACACAGAGCCAGCAGAGCAGCTCTGCTTGAAAATGCTCTTAACCCTAAGCTCATCCGCAAGCCAAAGGGCTAGATCTTGAGCAAAGCCTAAAAGTTGCTCTAGGTCTACCACTGGTGGGCGAGCATTCACCTGTATTGATAGGACAAGGGGTGATGGTTTTAAACTAAAGGAGAGGAGATTCAGACTGGACATGAAGAAGAAACTTCTTGCACTGAAGGTGGTGAGACCCCAGCCCAGGTTGGCCAGAGAGGTGGTGGATGAACCATCCCTGGAGACATCCCAGGCCAGGCTGGATGGGGCTCTGAGCAACCTGAGCTGGTGAAGATGTCCCTGCTCATGGCAGGAGGTTGAACTGGATGGGCTTTGAATGGGCTTATGATTCTGTGATTCTATGATTTGGGTCAGCAATGTCCCTCTCCCTGCACAAGGAACACCCACCAAGGCTGCAGCCAGGGCAGGAGGTGAAGACCTGCAGCAGGCAGACTGGGGAGCACAGTGTCCCCTCTCTGCTTTTCTCCGCTGAGCAGCATCCCCATCTCCTTTGTGGGAGGGTATAATGAGGTTTCATAGGTACCGTGTCTCCACAGAGTACTGATGTACCAGGGATCTGAATTCCAATAAGTCTTAATTAGGTCTTTCCCTTGATGTCCTTAATTTAGAGGCAAAAGAGACGCACTTACTGCTCATATGCGTAGGAAATGTTTTGCATTTCAGGATATTTTAATTCCTGTTGACTTCAGCAATGAATCGCAGTGCAACACATTGAAAATTAAATGTGCACTTTAGCTGAACTGGAGGCTTAACTGCTCTGCATGCAGGTGTACCTGGATGATATGCACAGTAATCATACATTATTTGCAGACTGATTGTAGTAAAAAGGGAAATGCCTTTTCCCACCCCTTATAAAAGTTTAAAAAATATGGATCCCGATTTTGCTCACCGTTTTTTGATCTCTAATTACTGCTTATCTCTGTCTCAGGATATACCACATTTGCCACATTTTTCTTTTTATTACAAAGGTTTATATTTTCAGTAAACATCAATGACCAAATAAATAGATGCTCCAAACTGCTGTGCCCTGAACTTTAATTGAGACAGTTTCCTTCGGTGTGGGGCTGACCTAAAGCTGAAGGCTGGTTCATCTCTTTAGCAGCTTTCGTAGTTGGTTAAAAAATGATAATGCAGCATTCATGTTGTTGCTGTTTTCTCTACTGCTCTGGCAAAAGTGTCACTGTGATTGAATATATGATTCGTTTCTCAGGACCTGCTGGTATATCCTGAAAGTCTGTGTGTATAATCTGCGATTCTCAGACTGGAATTTGTAGGAAAGGTGTTGGGCCCAAAGGTGAAGCTCCAAAATGATGTGTGAGAGTCAGGAGAAGTCCCAGAGGAGTCAACCTCCCCTGAACACGTTGTTTATGAAAGTAAATAGGGTTTATTGCTTTCACTGATCTGAAATGTTTACACTGAAGTGGCTGGTAAACGGCATCTTCCTTACCGGCAAGAGAGGATTTTAACATCTCTGATCAATCTGGAGTAGATCTTCAGTAGGTGGTATCTGATTCTCTAAAAATTTCCTGTGTGTTTACTGTGCGTACGTTGCATTCAGGATTGAAAAGTCAAGCAAGCAAATATTTGGTCACATGCACAGATGTGGAATCTCCGAGTAAAAACTGGGTTATTTTACATGAGTGAAACAGGAACTCTCTGAAAATGCTTACCCGTCTCTGCTGGTGCCAAGAAAAAAGGACCAAATCTCCTGAAATTTAAATTTTTGAGAAACTTCCTGATCAGACAAAAAATCTTCCACAAGAAATAAAAATGGATTAAAAGAATATTTCTTAAAAAGTGAAGTCTTAGAAAGCAGTGTCTATATTTTCAAATTGTTCCCAAATCAATTCATGTGTTTCACCTGATTTGGCTGGCAGCACTATTTAGAAATCTACTTTTTGGTTTTGTAGTTGGATGTTTATTCCAAATACACATAAATTCCATTTTAAAAGCACTGATTCTGGCCTGCAAATTTCTCTATTGTGTTTTAGAATTGCCATGTCATGCATCTTTTTTTTTCCCCCCACCCTAAGAAATACCATTGGAGATTAATTACACTGGTTCATCTAAGCAACTATCACAGTAAAAGCCGGTTGTAATTTGGGGGATTTTTGTTTTCTTTAAAGTCTTTCAGACATTAGCCTTTATAATTCACTTGCTGTGTAGTAGAAGTTCAGGTCAGAGCTAAGGAGACAGGCTTGGGGATTTATGCTCTGTGAAATATATGCAATCTGCTCTCACTTTGAACATGGTCAACAGACCATGTATAATCCCTGGAATATTTGGTGGATCTGCTAGGCCATGAAGATGGCATTTGTAATATTTGTCTAGCTACATGTATTTTCACATCCCTATGCCATACAAACTCTATTCAAAAGCAACCTGAGGAGGGAGGGCTGAACAAAGACTGAAAAGAAAATATATAATTCTCAGTAGGAGATTTCAGAGTTTGAGCTTCTTTTCTTTTTCCCTCTCTGCTGTTGTTTTTTAATGAATCGTTCTTTTAACCTACTTTAAATCAAGCATCTAGCATGCTAGATGTTTTGCAGATGAATCATACCGTGCAATGCACTTATGCATATCTGCTGTGCAAGTACATTGTCAGCTTGTATTTGATAACCTACCAGCAAACAAGATTTTTTTTCCCCCAGAACCTTGGGATAGTAGCATCGTTTTCCAAGTGAGAATAATGCAACCACTGTTAATAAATCAACCTGGCTCCGAGGATGTTTCACCACTTTCACTGCCTCTCTGATTAGCATTATCCTCAGAGGTATAAATTAAAAGAGGAAAATGTATAATCTGGGAAGCTTTCCAGCATCATCGTTGAAAATGTGAGCTCAGTGCTTTGCTGGGATTTCTTTGGTGGAGGAATGCTAATAGCAAAGCTGAAGATGTGCTCTGATTGCATCCTAAAGACTAGGAAGACGCACAGAATAGCTTCGTTTCTTCTTCCTTTGTCATCAAGGTAATTTCTAATGCGATCTGCACAGGATGAATCTCCAACTGTTTCTACACAGTTCTGTGAACTGGTCCCAGAAGTGCAGCTTCAGTCGTTCCCTTTTCTGCTACTTGTTCTCTTAGTCTGACATCTGCATAAAATATGTTACATGTTTTCCCATCTCAGCCTGCAGATAATTGCCTGCAGCTGTTAGCAGTGAGTGGACACGGTCCCTCTGCTATATCGGTCAAAGCCTGAGCTTCAGCAAGAAGGATTTCAGGAATTTCTACTGCCTGTTCCTATGAGGTGTCATCACAGCTGGGTGGTAACTCCTGGTACCTCCCTCCCCACCAAGGGATGAAAAATGTGCTGCAAAATGTGCTGATTTGCAAAAATATTTCACAGGGAGGGTTTGCTTTTAGCAAAGTTCCAGCTGTGCTAAATGAGCGAAAAAGGGATTTTTCAGCATATCAGCAACATCTTGGAAGTGGAAATGCCATATCCACCAGCACTTTATTAGGAGTCAGTTTTCCCCTTCTCCTGCCCATGACCCACTTGGGCCTTTGGTATTTAACTAAAACGAGGAGTTTAGCAAGACTGTAATGCTTGGAGCCTCACTTTATAATGTCTCTGGGTTTCTATTTGCTTTCTCTTGGCCAGGTCTGTGCCAACATCATCCTTTGCTTTCCAAGAGATGGTGAAAAGCTCAGAATGCAAGACTAAGCTGGTGTTCCTCGGGTTCAGTTTGCATTTTGGGGAGGTGCAAGGAAGTAGAAACCTCTTACTATATTGCTGATGGGACAAGTGATGCACAGTGCAATGAATAGTCCCCAGCAGCCACATTTAAACTAGGTCTAAGTCTTCCTAGGCCCAGGCAGTGCTCCAAAGGGGTCTCAGCTTCATCATCAGTGACTTGGTTTGTGGGGCCTCTTCAGACTGAGGCTCCAAAAAGTCATTCCTCTCTCCTGAAAAATGTAGGACAGCTATTTTTACTTAGGTACATGAAGACAGCGTTTTGTGTGGTTTCTTTTTTTCCTGTTTTTCTGACTGTTTTTCACGTTTAAATTCATATTAAGGAATCTCAGCTATGTTTTGCAGAGGCATTTACTCTTCCAGCTGAACAACATAGCAGGAATACCGTGTGTTATTTGCCACCTCTACTGACATCGCTAAATTTGCTGAAGCAACGTGTTTCAGCATTTCCAAACGTTTTTCCTGTGGAGCTTTCTCTTCCATAGAAAGGTTTACTGTTTCCCCTTGATTTGAGATGAAAAGAAAATTAAAAATAATATGAAACTTTCCCACAGGACAGAATTTCTTTTGCAATAGCTCCACTTCCAGCTAATGTCAGGAAAACCACAAACAACTGCAGTCAGTATGCTGAATTTCAACCCTGTGTTTACAGCTTATTCTTTGCCATTGCTGTCTGAAGAGCAACAACATCAACATACTTTACTTTCAGCTTGAAAATACCCATTAAATCCCAGAGTTAGTGCACTAGCTGGTAGGATTTGTTACCACCTATTTAATGGACTCAACAGGAATGTGACCTTGGTTCTGTGTCACTGGTGAAAATGCAGTTGCCTCCTGGTCCAGTCCATCTAATTGCTGCTGAACTATATGAAACAGGTTCTTCTGTCTTCATGGCAGATGACTTTGCCACCACTGTGGTCAAGAAGGCATGAAGCCATGAGTGTTCCCCAGGCTCGCAGCTGCCCAGCGTCCTTGGATGCAAATAATTATGTAGTAATGTATATTTATTACTTACTCACTTAAAAATGTGACTTGTGTATTGGTGCTGAGCAAGGGAAGGAAAGCCAGTGCAGACAGCAAATCTTCCTCTTTCTTCTTAGGCTCCATACAAGATCATTTATTTTCTTTAAAAGCCCTCCCCTTCTCACTTTGTGTGAGCAGGAAAGTAGCGCAGGCTCCTCCATGAGCAGAAAGCGAAGTCTTTAGAAACTATCAGGTTCCCTTTCCTGACCCTGCACTTGGAGCTGCAATAACAACAGCTTCCTCAGCCTTGCTGTGCTCTGTGTTTTAACCAGCATTTAAAAAAAAAAACAAAACCCAGAAGTTTTCAACCAATTTCAGACCCATTTAGCTGGATGCCAGTAACTACAAGAGAAGGTAAGATCCAAGGCTTCCTAACAGTCCTCTGCTCCTGCCTGCACCCAGCACCAGAGGCATAAAAAAGCTCCCTGTGAGCAAAGCACCGTGTTGCCTGCGGTGTTGCTCGCTCAGGTTTCTGGTTGTAACTGCTCTGCTGTGCCAGGTTCAAGCCAGTTTCTGAGAAGATGGGTTAGAGGAGCTGGTTTCTAACCTCATTCGACAGAAAGCTGAGAGAAAAAAGGGTGTTTGCTCCTGTTTCTTGGGGCAAACAGCCAGGAGAAAAGAGCTACGCTAAAAATCAGTGTAGGCACAAGGATAAAATTGTATACATTGGACAGGAGCGTTCAGGCTGGGGAGGAGGGGAAGTCAGGATGGAGTGAAAAACAAACGGCAAGGAGAAGAAATCCTAACTACTCTCGAGAGTCTGGATTCCTCAAGCGATGGATTTCTCACCAGTTTGTGAATTAGCTAATGTGATGCTTGTAGTGGTAGGGGGTTAAGCTTAGAAACTCAGCAGGTGCTTTCTGGTCCACTTCTCCTGTGTTGATGAGCTCTGGAGACAGACTTCCCTAGCAAAACCATCCTTCCCCACCCTTTGTCTAGCTGGAGCTATTAACATAATTTCTCTTAAAAAAAACCTCTTTTGAATGCATTTTACTTTTTCAATTATTCATTTTATTCAGCTGGAAGGGCATAAAATCCCCATTCTTCAAGGCAGAGACAAATTCGCACAACCTTTCACCGTGCAAGTGCTACCTGGAGGAATGCTGTTCCACAGCAGGACCTGCTGCTTTGGCCTCACTCTCCAGACCCTTGGAGACTGACTGACCTCTCCCAGCTCCTACATCTTGCCCTGGGAAGCTACAAGGAAGACCGTGAAAACTCAGAATGATCTTGGCCATCCATATAAATGCTCTGAATAAATAGGAAGGGTTTCAGCAGGGACAGGGCATCTCAGTAGGATGAGCCAACTTAAATGCAGGATGGGAAACCACAGATGAGTCCATCAGAGAAGGGGTGAGGTGTTGAGGGTCACAAGCCAAATGAAAGCCACCACAGGCTGCAAAGCTTGTGCTGTTTTGCTGTTCTAAAAAGCATATGGCATCCTGAGATATGACAATGAGGGTTTTGTGTGCATGGTGCAGCACGTGACTTGGGGAAGAGCGTGATGTCCAGTCTGGAGCACAACACTTGGGGAGCAATGCAGAAAGTCCATCAAAGAGCAACCAGGGTGATCTGATGTCTGGGAAACATGACCTAGGAGGGAAGATTGAAAGAACTAGGTTTGCTTAAGCTAAAAGGGAACACAATAAGAGCAGTCTTTAAGAACATGAAAGCCCAAGAAAAGAGCCTGAGTTCACCTGGTCTTCAGATGCACGGTGGGCAGGAACCGATGTAAGACATTCAGATTAGTCACTTGGGAAAAACTTAAGGACAACGTAGACACATAGGCTGGAGAAGCACATGTTGCTGGGGCAGGGTGGCTGCAGCTCCATTGTGTGAGGGCTGTACGGACAGCAAAGAGGGACATCACCCAGGTGATGTAGGGATTGGTGCTGCTGCCTGGGCCAGCGATGGAGCTGGGTGGTGTCCTCCAGGCCTTTCTGGCCCCATATTTGGGGAAGTCTAGAAAGTGAAGTGATGGATGGCAGCAGGGAATATAGTAATTTCTCCTTTTCCCATCTTAGTTTGATTCCTGTCCTGTTCAGACCAGCAGCTGCTTCTGTGCTGGTATTTTGTGTGTTTCAGTGGTTTCTGATGGTAATTATTTGTATATACTTTTTAAGAAAAACAGTGTTTTGTTTGTTTTGCAGGAAAAGCCCTGCTTTCTTTGGCGGGTGAATCGACTCCTGCAGAGAAACCCAGACATAGCATTTGATGGCTTAAGTTGGATGAACAGAGCAATATTCAGCATAAAATAGTAATAACAGGGATTTTTAATGAATGCAGGCTTGGCAGGAAGAAGTTATAGAAGATGAAGTGTGCAGTGATAGTTGGAGGCTAACAGTGCAGTGCCTGCATCCAAGAAAGCAGTAAAGAGAGGAAGATACAGCAAGTACAGGCTTATTAATTTGATCTAATTAGTATTGTTAAGAACATTAAGGTAAATGGAAAATGGGCAAAATGCATAATGGATTTATAAAAGAGGACTGTGAAGGCAAACCTCATAGCTTCAGTAACATACTGATTGTTTTCTGACTGGGTTTCACTGAAGTGTAAAAGCCAGCACTACGTGAAAAGGTAAAAATTGCTGGCTGAACTGGAAAAGGTGGAGGACAATACGTCCATGGCCACACTGCCTGTTACCTAAAACGGAGACATTTGCTTGGTAACAGTTTTAAATTGGGAAAAAAAAAAAAGAAAAAGAAGAAAAAAAGAAAAATGTCCAATTTTACCGAAACTATTTTTTCCAGCTAATTCCTTTAACTAAAATTTTCTGACCTCCTGAAAGGATGAGCAAATAATCAATGGATGTTGTTTTGAGAAATGTAGTACAGCTTCCCAGCTGTGTTAACATCAGTGAGCAAACAGCATTTCCTCAGACCACGTTGGGACCAAATTTGGAAATTATTCCGTTTATATTTGGGCTCTGTGGACTGATCATGAATATCTGAAATGTGATCCATGCTGCTTAATTGTAGCTTCCTATATGAGTCACAAGATTATTTAACAAGGATCCTTGATTGGAGGAACAAGCAAACACATCTTTTAGACATACTTGATTGTGCCAATTTCAGTGCTTATTTTCTCTTGATGCTGATACATACATATTTTTCATTAGCCTTGGCAACCATTTCTTTGCCAAAAAAACAATTTCTCAGGTGTTGGCAGAAAATGTTATGTGGATTTAGCTAATATAAAATCATTTACACGTGTGATAGCCACTGAAAAATGTTAGTATCATCCTCTCTGTACCAAAATTAAGAAAATAACACTAAGATTCAGGTGCAAGATAAATTTGGGTGGCAGCACTGTATGTGTCCAATTGTATTAGGTGAAGTCAGAACGAGCTTCAGGAAAGGCCAATTTGATTGCTTTCCTAGCTGTGCTGCAACTTGGAGGCTTGTAGGTTTTATGGTTGGTTGGTTGGTTGGGGTTTTGTGTATGTGGGTTTTTTTTATGTTATTATTAATTTCCCCCCCCCCATTTCTTGTGTGTTTAGGCTTTTCCAGGGCATTAGGGTGGCTGTAATTCTCACCTCAGAGCAAGAGCGTGTGTTGCAGCTCCAATACAGCTGCTGGGGTGCAGTGTCTTCTGCCAGTCCCTGGGTCTCATCCTACATGCTGCATCAATGGGGAATCACAAGGCCCACAAAACATCGCTGTGCAAAGAGACTGGTAGTTTTACCATTTGTGGTACACTGCTTGTTGCAATGATTTTTCATAAAAGTTTGTTTATTAACTTTGGGAAAAAAGACTTTATCTTTCCCAAAGATCTCAGTAAAGCATTCAGCTATGACGGAGTTCAGAAGAACCTTCTCTGAAGTACCATTTCATTGGATTTAAAGCTCTCTTTCATTAATATAAAACGTGACATATGTGATCTTCTCAGCAGCAAAGGGTGCTGCTGATGTAAGGCAGAGTCAGTGAGCTGCCTGGATTGAAAAATCATCTCAGTTTTTCACACTGCAAAGGTCAGTGCACCTGTGACAGCCCAGGACACTGGACCTACTTGATCCCTGAGGTTAGAGATTTTTTTATATTGTACAAAGATGAGAGTTTTTCTGTTTGGAAAGTGACTCCAGAGGTCCAACACACTCATTTTTGGTTGCAGCAGAACTTCCACCAAATATTGATGATTATTTCCCAGCTCAAGTGAATGTTGTCAATTCATCTTGGTGGCATGGACATTTCCAAAATTCCTTGGTCTATGTGTTAGTTTAAATTATTAATAAGCTGTCCTTTCATATACCACTGCCAAGCCAGCCACAAACCCTTGAGCCACAAACATAATAAAAGGCAAATTCTTTCCAAAAACACAATTCTGTTATTGAATAGATTCCACTCACTGGCTGAAGGAATGACAGATTAAGTAAGAAAAAAGGGAAAGAAATAACAGGCTTGGAAATCTGGAGCTGGCCATGGATAAACAAAAGGGGATTGTGGCAGTCCTTTGAGTACACAAAAAACACACATTTAGGAAGAAAAAAATGGAGAATGTGTAGGAAAACATCTGGAAGGAGCGGTGCCAGATGGTTGTTTCCTTTTAGATTGGACTAGTATTTTTCTCATAAAATATGAAGACCCAATTTTTGTGTTTGTCAATATTTGCAGATCTCAGTCTGTATGTAAGGAGGAAAATAAGGTCTCAAATAGAACTCTCTGCATGCTTAAAATTAGCTTGATGTTCTGTGCTTTGCTGACTCAACCTAAATGGCCTGGGATAATTTTTTAAAATAGCTCACTAGTTTTTTTGTTGTATGGCTTTGGGGTAACATTGTTTTCCATGCTTATAGGGGAATATCTCCATTTTATACAAACTTGAATAGCTACAGTTAGCAACCAATGTGTTTTCTACCAAATGTTTGGAATTTCTTTCACAAATTAGTGGTCTTATGTTTGTTAGACTTGCCATTGAAGCAGTGTTGAACTGTGGATATTTTTTAATTCCATTGCATGGAAGATTGGGAAGAACTTCCATCCAGTTTGAAATTCAGATGCTGGGGTTTGAGTGGGACTAATGGTTAACATCGTTATGTCATGGGGCAAAAATGCTTTCTGAGGAATTTGGAGGGGATGTCTGGAGGATATCCTGAGGGTGGTCCAGTTGAGCATCACCAAGTGATGCTCCCATCCAGCTGGAGATCGCCTTTGCTACACAAGATGCTGCCACATTTCAGGGCATCCCAGGTACAATACAACCCACTGAGAGCCTTATATTTCAAGGAGCTGGGGAGAGGATGTGACATGGTCATGGGTGTGTGGCACCTGGGAGGGCTTCAGGCTCTGCTGTCCTGTTCCTGCCCCAAGTCACCGTCCCCATCACACACCTGGGCATGTCCTTGGCGCCATGTGGATCACTGAAAGGTGACCAAAAATCTCTGCTGTGGGGCACTGAAAGTAAATCACAGAATCACAGAATGTCAGGGCCTGGAAGGGACCTCGAAAGCTCATCCAGTGCAATCCCCCCATGGAGCAGGAACACCCAGATGAGGTTACACAGGAAGGTGTCCAGGCGGGTTTGAATGTCTCCAGAGAAGGAGACTCCACAACCTCCCTGGGCAGCCTGGGCCAGTGTCTGGTGCCCTCACTGTGAAGTTTCTTCTCAAATTTAAGTGGAACCTCTTGTGTTCCAGTTTGTACCCATTACTCCCTGTCCTATTATTGGTTGTCACCAAGAAGAGTCTGGCTCCATCCTTGTGACACTCACCATTTATATATTTATAAACATTAATGAGGTCACCCCTCAGTCTCCTCTCCTCCAAGCTCCAGAGCCCCAGCTCCCTCAGCCTTTCCTCACACAGGAGATCCTCCACTCCCCTCATCATCATTTTTGTTGCCCTGTGCTGGACTCTCTCCAGCAGTTCCCTGTCCTTTTGGAACTGAGGGGCCCAGAACTGGACACAATATTCCAGATATGGTCTCACCAGGGCAGAGTAGAGGGGAAGCAGAACCTCTCTCGACCTACTTAATATCCCAAATAACACCCTGCACAGGGAATGAATAGTATTAGAATAGTATTAGAAGTTTTTAGTACCTTTCTTAGGATTTGATTGGACTTTATTAATTTAAAATTAATTAGAATTTGGCTAGTATAATCTGAATAATGTGTTTATTTGTGCAAACATGCTTGTGTACTTTGCAAGCACATGGTCTTGCTAGAATAATGTGCGAAGGTTCTGGTGTTGTGGTGGTCAGTATGTTGAGCTGGAGTGAGCAGTGTGGGCTGTATTAGCAAGAGCAAAGCCAGTGAGTTGAGAAAAGAGACTATTCCCTCTATTCAGCCAAGGGTGGGCAGAAGTCAGAAAATGAGCAACCTGAGCTTGCTTTGGACTGGAGATCTCCAGAGGTCCCTTCTAGCCTGATTTCTTCTGTGGTTCTATGACTTTTAAGACTCATCTCTATCACCTTTTTCTCTGCTGTGCTCCTATTTCTGACCATTTTCACCTGTTTTCCCATTATAAATATAAAGGTAATTAGGGCTATTTAAAAGTTGGCTGCTGGCCCTTGAGGCACTTCTGCACCAACAAAGGGCTTGGGTTGTTTCTCAAGCCCAACTGGGTGTTTTGTTGCTCTGCCTCACAGATTGAATTAATGAATTAACATATATGTATTTCTTCAGGTCACTCTAAGACAAGGAATTTTCAGTTTCCTCAGGAAAACAAAAAAACCCCAGCAAGTTGTTTTTATTAAATCCCAGGTGTTTAGTTCTCTCCCTGCCAATTCCTTTCACTTCACCTTGGAAACTATTTACCGTTTTTATGAAAAGTCAGCTTTGGCAAAAGACACTGTTCGAACATAACCGAATTGCAGTGCAGTTTGCCACAACCACTGTGCAGTAAATTTCAAGCCCTTTCAACAAAATATTCTTTTCTTAGCTAAAATTGTTGGCTGAATTTGGCAGAAACTTCTAAACACTGGGGTTGATCCAGTCTGAGTTTTTCACCCAATGAGCTATCAAGCCCCAAAATCTCACCCATCTTCAGTTCTGGCAGTGCAGCAGGGAGACCCCACGTCCCATATTTATGCTACAGACTCCGTTTTTTTAGCAGGGTAAAGCAGAGATTTCCAGTGGTGAAGCTGCTGCTGGTTTCAAGTAGGAATAAGCTGTCATGGAGTGTTTTTTCTTGTTTTATAGGAATGAAAAGCTGGACTGAATCTAAGGAGAAAGGTGAAGGTGCAGTGATGAGTTTTCTGTGAGGCAATTTGTCCAGGCAACTGAAATGGGGACAGCCACCCATCATCCCAAGCACTAACATGTTCAAGACCTGTGTGCATGTCATTTTTCCTGTCTTTCTCCCTTTTTCCTCCATCCTCAGAGAAGAGTAACGATTGCCTCTCAGACCGGGCGCTCTTTGCTGGCAGCGTTTTGTGCAGATGAGTGGTTATAATAGAATAAGGGCAAGGTAGTGACAAAAGTGCTGATGTTTGCTCACGGGCTGTGTCACCAGCTCACGGGTGGAAAACTCGATTAACACTTGAGAAATCTCAATTTCTCAAAAGGAAAAGGTGTTTGACCATGAACCTGCTCTTTCTGAGGGTCACTCCAGTTGCACAGTGGTGGGACCCAGCTCACACCAGTGGCTTTGGACCAAGGCAAAGCGGGAAGAGTGAGTCTTTGGGGCTGCCACATTTCTCCTACTGTGGGTTGGCTTGTTTATTTTCTGCTTTAATTTCCATGATCAATGGGCACTTCTCCTGCTGTTCTGCTCACTGTGGTGTTGTTATAACATTTTAACAAGGCAGGAAAGAAAAAAGAAGCACCATTATCTATCTCAGCTAATAGCTGCTTGTATGAGGGGAGCTTAAGCGGGTGTGCTGGACTCAGAAGATGCTGTGTGTAAGATGGTGTGGTGCAGACTGTCCTTTTACCATCAAATCCTGATTTTGCATTCCTCAGACCTCAACTGGCTCAGGAGAAACTCCCTCTGGCAAATGCTGTGATATGAGGACAAGGCGCAGAGCGTAACGTGGGGTGGGTATTCCCAGGGAGCCTGGCCCCAGCAGAAATGCCGCAGTGGCGATGTGAGTGCTGCAGATGGCGTGGAGACACGAGCAGGATCTCCAGATAGACAGAGGAAAGTGGTAGGAGAGATGCTACTGAGCTGTAGGAACAGTTGAAACCAGGCAATAGCAAGCTGTGCGCTGTAGATGAGCCATCTGTCTGCGTACCCTGGGTAGCATTGTGCTCTGTGAAGGTGCTACCATGGCCTTGCGAGCCGCGCTTTTGCTGTGCTCTGCCTGTCTGGACACAACAAGCCTCTCAGCAGGACTAAATGTCTGAGGCTTAACGCTGCGCTGCTCTGGTGGTGCAATGTGTTCTTGGGCAATGAAGATTTGTCCAAAGACAAGCTGGACATTTTCTACCATTTAAGTCTGCAAAGAGTGAATGGGTTTGAGAAGACAGTCAGCCTCCAGCTTGTGATGGGAACTGGTCTACCGGTTGGGGAAATAAGAGGATACTTCTCACAAGGGGAGGAGGGGCAAGTGCTGATCTCTTCTCTCGGGTGACCAATGACAGAACCCAAGGGAAGGGCAGGAAGATGTGCCAGGAGAGGATTAGGTTAGACATTAGGAAAAGGTTCTTCACCCAGAGGGTCCTGGACACTGGAACAGGCTCCCCAGGGAGGTGTCACGGCCCCAAGCCTGACAGTGTTCAAGAAGAGACTGGACAACACCCTCAGACACACGGTGTGAACTGTGGGGTTGTCCTGTGCAGGGACAGGAGTTGGACTGGAAGATCCTTGTGGGTCCCTTCCAACTCAGGACATTTGATGATTCTATGACTGATCAGGAGGTCCTAGTATGGAGGATTGCATGGAGATTGTAGGTCAAGTGAAGGATGCAAATGGCACAGGAAATTTTGTAGGACAGAGGGATGAAGGTATGCTAAAAACCTCTACTATGCTTTGCTGTTTGTTTACAGAAGCTGTGAGCTGTGCAGCCCTGCTGTATAATATTTAATTCTTGAGTACAGTTTTCCAGAATTCAAGCTGTGCTCCTGAGCCTTAATTTCCTAACTAACCTCATACAGTCTGCTCAAAATATAATCTGCCATGCCGTTTATCTGCACAAAATAGAGTATTTTCTAATGGCAGAAACTCCAGCAACCCTTAATTGGGTGGAGTGGAAGAAAACATGTATTTGAATCTTGAAGAAAATATGAAGCCTATTGTTAAACCCTAAATGTGTTTTGAAAGGAGGTTTAAATAATGCAGAAATATTTACCACAGATACTTACCGCCTCTTTTTGCACAAGACTGCATTTCTCTTGTTTCCTTTAAAGATCTCTGCTGGAGTTCCTCCAGTAAGACCAATGACATCCATAACATCTCTGTCAGCACTGTCTGGGCCGTGCCATGCTGTAAGTACCAAGGGTGACGTGTGGGGTGGCAGACCCAGACCCTTGGTCACTGTAAGCCAGCAGAGCTCTGCTGAGATCTCTTCTCTGGTTCTTTGAGTTCAGATGGGCCATGGGTTTGCAAAGGCCTTTTCCAAAAGCCTCCTCTGCCCCTAGGCTGTCCTTGGGAAGGGTAGATCTGATCCCCCACAGTTTGCACACTGTTGACTTTTCCCTACTATTATACATTCCTATCTTGATTTTTCCGAGCAGACATTTGGCAATTGCTTGGAATGGAAGGCTTTTGGTCCCTCCTTTCTGTTTTCTTTGGATTGAAGGCATGGAAAACTGCACACACAGTATGCCAAATACTTTTATTAATTTCACATGGTTTACGAGCTACTCTGTCTCCTGACCTGTCGTAGCAGCAAATTAAGCTGGAGCTGACCTTTCTCTAATCTGCAAATTGAGAAATTTGTTGGTTATATCCCTTAGTTATGAAACTGGGATTATTCTAGCAAGGATAAAAGCTGAAGGCCATCAACTGCTCTGGCTGAGCTCCTCACCAGCTGGGAGCAGGAATACATTTCCCTCTACTGTAAAATTAGCTGGGCTCATTGCGGGACAGCGTTTACCATCTCTTTTAAGTGCTGTGCTTAAAGCCAGGATGTTCTTTTTTTATGTTCTGAGTAGGAAAATAAAGCCTCTGGCACCACGCTCTATTACTGTAGGAGTTAATATGTGGTTTTGCATCCAGGTCATTTCCAAGGAGATGTGATGTTTGCAGGTCATTCCTCGTATATGAGCTTGTCCTACTTGCGAGCAACCTTGCAATTCTGCTTCTGCTGGGGACTGTCACTTCATCTGGCTCATTTTTTCCTCCCTTTGTCTCCTGAGCAGCAGCTGGAAATCCCTTTGTATGCTCCTGTAACTCCCTGCACAGGAAATGAGTCACAGGGTCCCCATCAGTGCCTTGTTGCCGGCTGGCGAAGCCCCAGTGTCAGACAGTCCCCTTCTCCACCACCCCGTCACAGCCGGCCCCAGCTGACACCGCGACAGTGTGTCTGAGACGCCTCCCTCTTCTCTCTTTTCCATCTGTCTCTTGGGGAAAAGCACAAAGAGCATCGTTATCTGCTGTGACAGGCAGGGTTATGCAGAGAACACCTCCTGGAAAGCAGATGGGACAAATTGATAGTGGACAGGAAGATGCGCTAAACAAATCTGGACCAGCCAGTGCATCAGGCAGGTGGTAGAGATGACATGTGTGCCAGCAACGGAAAGGTAACCACCATCCACAGGCCTCATATTTGACTTCTAAACTGATAAAACTCCCATCCAGGCGATCTGGGAAGTCAAGGACATTGTTGGATACTTTGTATTTACTGCTGTCTCTATTGAATGGTAAAAAAAATAAAACCAGATCCTCCTGTACAATGCTGTTTCCCTTATGGGAGTGGCTTCAGCTGAATACATATGCTGTTGAGTAGGATTCTGGAACAACTCTTGAAAGGAGGTTGTAGCATGGAGAGTGTTTGTCTCTTCTCCCAAGTAGCAAGTGATAGGACAAGAGGAAATGGCCTCAAGTTGTGCCAGGGGAGGTTTAGATTGGATATTAGGAAAAAATTCTTCAATTTGTCAGTGTCGAGGGTTTAGATTGCGGGGTGACAATAAAACCATGGCAGATGTATTGTTAACCTCCTCTCCTCCCCCACTTCCCCAAGGTCCTCTCCTAATGTTGGCCATAAGGAAAAAGGGATGAGATCCTCGTAATCTCCTACTTTTATATGAAGTATTCATGTGAATGGAATGTTATACACCATTGGTCAGTTTCTTGGTCACCTGTTTCTGGTTGTCCCTCTTGCGAGACATAAATCTGTCCTTATCAATAACTTCACATTCCATTGCTTTGTTTACCAAAACATGTATCTGGTTCTCCAGGAAAATGCAGCTCATATGAAGCTTTAGCTGACAGGCTAATTCACTAAAAGAGAAACTTGTTTTTTAACAAAACCAGGGCAGTCAGATATTGGAACAGGCTGCCCAGAGCAGTGGTGGAGTCACCATGCCTGGACGTGTTTATAAGGCATTTAGACAAGGTTCTTAGGGACATGGTTCAGTTCTAAAGTTAGGTTATGGTTGGACTCCTGAGGGTCTCTTCCAACTGAAAACATTCTATGGTTCTATGATTATATTAGATGTCAGAATTTCCTCTGCAACTGTGAATATGGTTTGCGTGGCCTCCCTGGCCCAGCCGATTAGACACCTTGAGCTCAAGAAATAGTTAATTGCATCTGCAAGATAAATTAGGGAAAACAAATGGCCCTTGAGGCCTGTGAGCAAGTTTCAGAAATATTAACTGCTGCTTTCTTTGATCTGTTCAAAAGAGGAACTGGTGGCTGTTTCTGTGTTTGGAAATAAACTGTGGAAAGGTGCCTTGTCCAGAAGAAACTGAACTGTGCAAGGGGGGCTCACACTGGCTGAGATGCTGAAATTGAGGGCAAAACCCCCTCCAGCAGGCAGAGCTGCACTCCTGGGGAAGGGTGATTTTCCTGACCCTCTCCCCTGTCCCTGCTCTTACATGAAGCCTGGGAGAGTCCAAGGTTGGTACATGGCAGTGCCTCAGGGCACGCACAGGTACACTGCGCTGCAATCTCTGCAGACATTAGAAAACATCCCTGTTAATACAATTAGAGAATGTTTTCCCTGTCCATAATGGGGAAAGCTCCTGGAGGTATATATTGAAAAATATTTTTGCCATAACTTTATGTTAACATTTTCCATCACATTTTTCATGGTGTTTACTCCCAGAAGCCCAAATCTCCAGGTATTTTTTGCTCAGAAAATGGAAATTCTTTTATCTAGGGCTGTTGAAAACACACAGAGGAGAGGAAAGGAGGTTAGAAATCCCTGGCAGGAAGGGGGACGCTCTTCTCAGAACAATTTCCATCTCATCAGATTGCAACCTTTTCATGTTTGGAAGGGAAAAAAAAAAGGCTTTGGCCCAATAAAAGCTCTAAGTCCAGTCTGGAAGAGCTTCTTTTATTTTCTATGTTATCAGGTGCTTATCTCCATCCCTGTTAGACTGTGAGAACCTGATAACAACCATGATGTGTCTGGCTGCCCCTTACGTGTCTGACTGCCTCTCCATCACCGTGATGCACGGGGAGGATACAGCAACAAGCAGACCTCGAAGGTCTGCTGGGGTTCACCCCTCAGTGCCTTGACCTGCTCTGGAGCCAAAGGGTTGTAGTAGCCTATAGAAACACCTCAGCCCTCTGTTTGGTGTCTCTCTTTATAAATAACCAGGCACCTTAAGGCAGACAGGGAAATCTTGCTGGGATGCTGCTATTTTTTGCAGTCCTCTGGATTTGAAGCATTTGCTTTGCAGTTTACTTTTTAAAGAACAAAAATGCTGATGAGCCTTGGATGAGGCTGGCCCTTGGCCATCCTCAGGAGCTGTGTCTGGTGTCAATTGTGAAAACCTTGCGAGAAGGACTAACGTGGTCCAGGGCTGCTCCTCCCTGTGCGAATGCTCTGGTCCCCTTGCAAAGCCCAGATGTGGGCATAGGTGCCTGTCTGTGTAGATGAACCTGCAGTGCTGTCCACTAACATTTGTTCCATATGCACCCCTCCTGTTAAGGTTAATGGGAAGTTGTTCTTAAGGAAAATTTTAAAATGCCTTTTTAAAGAGAGATAATTTTAGATCAACTGTTTTTAATTGTTTTTTAGGCTGTTTTCCTGCTGTTCAGTGTAAAGGGGTGTAGACCAAGACTTGGCCCTATGGGTTTATAACCCTACCGACTTTAAAACATGCCCATTGTAAAGTTTGCAGAAGGGGAGTGGACTTTTATGAGACAAGGACTCCATCAAACACAAAATCAGAACAGCTGATCATGAAACACAGGGAAGGGTTTTTTTTCCACTCTTTTCAATTGAAAAAGTGTATTTTCCAGCAGCCATTCTGCCAGACCCTCTGCAACTTGCAAGAAGCTGAACAGCTGTAACAAAAAAGAGAACAGTGGAAATAAGTCTTATATTTTTTGTTGTGGTTTTGTCCTCTTTGTGCCTTTTGACAGCTGTTCTTGTGGTGTGAGTTTCACTGCAGCTCAGGGCACCGTGCAGCAGGGCTGGGCTTTATGGTCCCAGCACCACTTTTCTCCTCCACCCACTTCATTTCATGCTGCGTCTTTGCAGGTGGCAGACCCCACCTCATGACTTTGTGTGGGCTGAGGGTATCCAGAGATGCCTGAGATGTTTCACTAGCAGCTTTTCTGGGCAACTGAGCATGCCCGGCACCTTGCTCATGTCCTCAGTGACGAGCACCCCCAATTGCTCTCCTGGATGACCAGAAGGGAAGGCTCAGCAGGTCGAATCTGATGTCCCTTCACACCTTAACCCAAGTCTGAGAGGACAGAAAATTTCCGGAACTGTTCAGAGCCGGTGGGTGGGCAGTGGCAGCAGGAACACAAAGGTTTTGGGGCTATATGTGCTACACAGAGCACTGTCTGCTGTCATAGAACCATAGAATGTCCTGAGTTGAAAGGGACCCGCAAGGATCTTCGAGTCCAACTCCTGTCCCTGCATAGGACAACCCCCAAATTTGTATCATGTGTCTGAGGGTGTTGTCCAGTTGCTTCTTGAACACTGTCAGGCTTGGGGCCATGACACCTCCCCGGGGAGCCTGTTCCAGTGTCCAGCACCCTCTGGGTGAATCCGCCATGGGCAACTGTGGGCAAGTGAAGCCTCCACTGACCTGTCAGGAGAGATCAGCCCAGCAGGCTTGCCTGCCTTGGCGAGACACAGGGATGACCTCTGTGTCTGCAGCTCGTGCAATATTTATGCAGCTGATCTGGTAAACAGCACAGTTTTTTACTCTTTATTAGATGGATGAGTGCCCCTCAGCTGTGGCAGCCTGGTCCCTCCAGACAGCTCTGTGGCTGCCTAAAGAGAGATTATGAAGCATCATTTCCACTGCCTTGTGCATATTAAATAGGTTGCAGAGAGCTCACACACAAATGTGCGCTGGTTTGGGAACACACAAGCTAGCAGTGTTGTGGTTTGATAAAACCTGTGGGTCCAAGAGATATTACACAAGCGTTAGCTGAAACTGCAGTGAGCAGGTTTAACTGCCAAGGAAGGAGGGATTCATGGTGAAGAGTGACAGCCCTTCCTTAAATCAGAGGAAATACCTGGGGAAAGGTGAAAGTATGGCAAAATCTGGGGTCTTTGCCTCCAAGCCATAATTTGCTTCAGCCCAGGGTGGGCTCAGGATATGTGTCCCCTGGGAGTCCAGACCACTCCAGCCCCTGTGCTGCTGTCTGCCCTGCAGGGAGGAGTAGGAGGAGGAAGAGGAGAAAGAGAATGAGGAGGAGGAAGAGGAAGAAATCTCCAAGGGCTTCCCTGCATTGTAGTGGGAGGTGTGGAAAGTGGGACACCACAACTTTAGGGTGTCCCCAAAAGATTCCTTCTCACCAATGCAACGTGCCTCCTGTGCTTCCCCTTTACGGTGCTGCACTGAAACCTCTGTTACATGCTAATGCTTAGTCCCAGGCTGCTTTCTGCGTCGGCATCAGCAGGAAATTAATCTCTGCCCTGTGCCAAATGTGGGTGTGTGGGAGAGCCCCTGCCTTCAGTCACCGGGCAGGGACTGAACTGCTCATTAGGAGCTCAGGCTGAAGCTGTCAGGACCACCCTGAAGGGGAATTTGCAGACATGCCTTGCATTAATTCTGTCGTCGTTAAAACAGAATCACACAGAATCACAGAATGTTAGGGATTGGAAGGGACCTCACAAGATCATCTAGTCCAATCCCCCTGCTGGAGCAGGAACAAACCAGTGGAAGCAAGTACCTGAGCCTAACATGAGACACTCGTCTGCATCTTAACCTTGGAGCTAGGTGTCTCAGTGTTGCCTCTCCATCGCTCCTGACATCTCCCTCTGTGCCGCTCCAGCATCTTGCAGGCTGCACCAAGCACGTTTAAAGCCAGCTTTCACCCATGGAGAAACTCTAGAGGATATTTGGTGGCAAGTAAAGTGACACACAGTGACCACACCCCTCCAAATGATGCCTTTACTGGTGCACTTTTAAAGGGAGTGCAGGGAAGCGTGCTGGATTTTTACTTCTACTTATTGCTATTCACTCATGGAAAACAGCAACTATGGGCCACAAACAGGTTACATGCATATGCATTTTCCCATTTTTTGCAACCTGGTTCCCCATGACAGCTATAGTGCAGATAATGTTACTGCAATAACGAACTGTCGGAATGTACTGAATTCCACACCTGCTTGGTAGTGACTTTTCTGGCAGAGGGAAGAGCTCCTCAGCAGCAGCACATAGAGAAGTTATGCTGGAGAGTTTCTCTCCAGAAAGGAGAGCCCTCCTAATAAGAACCCTTATGTAATTATGTGGGGTTTTTTGACTCTAGACGCTAAGAAACTCTCTCTTAAATAGTAAGTTTCTTGCTAGTTTGTTCATCTGTGAATTTCCCTGGCAGGTACTGTATAAATAGCTCTGAGGCACAAGTGATCCACGAGTTCTTTTCAGAATACAGTATTGAGTCATTTTAAAGCCTCCTACTGTAGCTCTTTTAAAGGTGAACTCATTATTTTAAGTGTAAGAGTTCTGCCGCAGAAAGAATGAGAAAATCCCAGCTTAAGTTGTCCTTCCAACAAAGTACCTTGTTTAAAAGCCAATAAAGGAAAAAATCACGTGAGCTGGCCAGTGAAGTGAGCAGATGACATCTGCCCATCCCTGCCGCGGGTTGTTCTGTTCATCACTGAGAGGCTACGCTGCTTTCTAGAGCCAAGAATAGAAAACAGTGTTCCTGATTCCCAGGAGCCCTTTGCCATGTAGGGCAGAGCGATCCAGCTGGATCCCTCCAGCCATCCTTTCTGCCTGACCCCAGACAACATTTGGCTTTCAGTAATTAGGGCAGAATTAGGGCAAGATCCCTAGGGATGGAGGCTGCCGGAGCAGGGCTTGCACAGAGGGAAGAGCTCATATATATATTGAGCTGAGCCTACTTTCCCACCTGGAAATTGTGTCTGAAGGGAATTAGGGGATTTGATATACTTGTACAGACCTGGCATCACAGCAGGTTATAGCAACAGCTCTGTCATTGCCCCTGGATATATAGAAATATCAGATATGTGTACAGTGCATATTCAGATAAACACCTGCTCTCGGTGCAGTGGGTATCAAAAGCTTTCACTGACAGAGACTTAAAAACCAAAGCAAGTAGGAAAACCAAAAAGATGATTTTTCTAGCATCACTGCCCATGGAGTGCAGTCTTAGTTGCCTGAGGAACAATACAACGTGGCTATGGTGCTGATTGCACACATTAGATGAATAACATATTTCATTGAAACAGTAAGAGACCTCTTAAACAGACCAAAATGTAGTGAACTGCTACAGAAACCACCTGAGACAATTCTCTTGTGCAAAATACCACTACACTGCTCATGCATAAGCAGTTAAGGGCTGTTTCATGCATTAGTTTTTGGTATGGATTGACCCCAGCACAGTTTTCAAAGGGTGAGTCAGGATTTAATTCCCTATTAAATCAGACCAACATACCTTTTTTTATGGGGGCGGGGGAGGACAGGGTGCAGAGACCAGACTCTGAGATTGTATGCAATTCAGAATTGGGATATGTGACCAGATTAAACCTGTGTAGGGAGTTTTAATAGGATACCTGGCTGGAATTTTCCTTCCTTTTGTGACCCAGACATGCCTGGCTGCCCTGCCCAGAGCAGCTGTCTCCTTTGCTAGATGCGCTGGGTACACATATATTTGAATTAGTGCTGTGTCTTCAGTCCATCTTCCTGCAATGTGGCATCCAAATTCTGCCCTCAGCATGAAGTACAGTAGTGGCCTGTCCCTCCTGCGGTGTCAGAGGAACATGGGTAAATCCTGCAAGCCATAAAAATCTGTAACTTGTCTTAAAGCTCAAGGTGAAAATTAAAAATAGCCATTTGATGCCTGTGACTTTTGATGCACCTTTAGCGTGTGGTTCTGCTGACATGAGCCGTATGAATCACACACGCCACCAGCACTTAGCAGCATCCCAGCGCACTTATAGAGGTTCTTCTTGGGGCACTCCTGTCACTTCTTTTTCACCGCCACATCTGCTGCGAGATGGACTGACCCAGGGGCCACACACCAGCAAGATGAAAAGGTGATGTCCACAGTAATGCAGTTTACCTTGGGCTCTTGGGCTGGGACTGACACCATAAGTAGGAATAATCTGCTGAAGATCAGACACCCTGTGCTGTGTTACGGATGGACAAGGATGTGCTAAAGTCTGTAGTCTTAATGGCTGCTGATGCTGTGATAAAGTAAAATATCAAGGTAAAAAAATGTTCCTTCTTAAGAACCAAGTGAATACATTTGAATCCATCTATTATTGAAAAGGCAATAAAGCGCTATGCTGTGGTGCATCTCCTACAGAGACACCCTAACGCATTAGTGCATTGCTCCTTGTCTCAGGAGGTTACACAAATCCAACTCAGAGTTACCTTCCTGGTGAGCTAAGGTATCCAGGATGGCTGAAAATATGTTGGGAATTGCCATGCATGGCTGTGGGCACTTGGGGTACAGTGGAGTTGAGATGGAGGTGCAGGCAGAGAAGCACATGTCCTTCTCCACTCACTGCAGCAGCTTAACGTGAAGAGAGAAAAAAAAAAGGAAAGCGAAGCTAAAGATCAGTTGCATTTCATGGATGGAGGATTACTGGTGGAAGGAAATGCTCCTTCATCAGTTTAAATCAAAAGAAAACATCAGGTTATTTGATCTGACATCCTGCAGAACTCATGCTTAAGGATTTCATCTTATGGTGCTATGGCAAGGTCAAGCTCACTCTGAGAGTAATTACATTGGAAGCAAGTGTGTGTTTCTGTGCATGTCCATATTTGAAAGGGATAGAAAATAAAAGAAGCCTTTTCATTTACTCCTAGTGTATATTTGAAATAAGCAACTCCTCCTATTTTGTCTGGTTCTTCAGCATTTTCATACGGATTGTAATTCACATGTGCTGCCTCTTCCCATAGTGAGTGTGGAAGTACCAGGGCCAACTGAATAAACAGATGGAGAATTGAAGTAGGGTGCCCAAAGCCGCACACCTCTCCCAAAACCAGGCACACCATGAGAGTTTGCAGCCCTGCATCATCTGCAGGCTGCTTCACCCCATCCCTCTCTTCCGTACCATGCACAAGAGTGAAAACACACTGCGACTTCTTTATCAACTCCTATTCTGCTCTGTGGCTCAAGGCAGAACACAATTTCACAGCACTTCTTTTAATCTTAGACAACTTCTGTGTGTAAAAATAAAGTGGTTAGGGTCAGGAGGATAAAGCAGCACTCACAAGTGTTTGCTTGAGTTCTGATCAACTGGGTGGACCATCCAGACACCAGTGCACCAATACAAAAGCAATGCTTCTCATCATTTTTAGAAGGATTTTCCTTGATAATAGGGATATTTGTTATTCATAATCTGCTGCTGGTTATTTTCATCATCAGCGGGAGGAGATGACACTGTGTGAGTTAATTGTTTAGTTCCACAGTGGCTAATGAGTAGTGTATATATTGCAAACTAACAAATTGCCGTAGCTCCACAGGAGAGAACCTATTAAGTGCTCAGTGACAATGTGCAAATAATGAACATATTTATAGAAAGCAGAACTGAGGGACAATAAAAAGGCCCTGGTTTCTGGCTAATTTATTCAGAACTAACAATCTGATAGTAAAGGAGGTCCAGATTAGAAATGTAGATTTGCCGTTTGGGAACTCAAATGAAATTCCCAGCTTTTCAAAAGTTCAAGCCTTTCGCAGGTCCTATTGAAAACAGTGGGAGGACATCTGTGAAAGATGTGGCTGTTCAGCGTCTGGTTAAAAGCAATACAGCCTCTTTGTCTGGCACTGGTGATACAATTCCCTCCTAAGGAAATTTCTTGCCAGCATGTTTTCAACAAAGCAATGCTCAATTCTTAAATCCAGCCCTCAGAAAACTATGGATCCCAGATAAGCACACTCAGAAAATGTCTGTCTTGTTATTATCATATCTAGTTTATAACATCAATCAAGGTCAAGGCACTACAGAGACTGGGACTCTATGGACCTGTAGTAAGAGACATCTTTCCTCTGACGTGCTCAGAACTGAAATAGTAAACGGTCCTAGTTACACTGACGCAGCTTCTTTGTGTTCCCCATTTCTCCTTCAGTTTCTGCCTCTGTCTTTTCAGACTGTAGCCATTTGGGGCAAGACTACCTTCTTTGTTCAGCTTTCAGCATAGAGGAGTATAAGTCACTATTTGGTCTCCTAGAGTTTATTGAAATTCAAATAATTAGTAATAACTGTAAGTGCACTACGGTTAATAGATTGTGTGCTTGTGTGCAAGTGCATGTTTTTGTGTAGACTTCAGGTACCATCATACCAGATGTGCACTGGAGCGACAGATTACATTTTTAAGAGTGTTTATCTTTGGACATTATAGCTTGAAAACCAGGCTTGTCCATTTGGCAAAAACTATTTTGGACCTAATTTGAGAAACCTACACTTACGTATTCGAAGAACGGTGTCACGTGGAAACAGGTGAAGATCTTACGTCCTATTAGCACCACATGAGACAATAAACCCACCTGTAACCCATGGTGGCTGAACACCAGTGGGGAGCAGCTTTATCTCCTCACCTGGATACCAACAATAGTTGCTACTGCTCCACCCCTCCTTTTAGTGAACACAACACAGCCTTTGAAGAGCTCTTGAAATTTCGCTTTGCTTTTTAGGAGACAGGCAATGCTTTCCAAGCTTTTTTAAAGGGTATCTCACTGTAACTGTCTGTTAAATCTCGATTTTTAGAGGTGAGTTTCATTGACCCCTCAACACAGTGATCAAAGGATGTTTTCCACACTTGATGAGAGTGACAGCCTTTGACTTGAAGTAGAAGGATAAATGAATTAGTTGGGTGATAGGTTTCTTTCTTTCTTTTAAACACCCAAGCCAGAATCAATCCTTATAGTGATAAGGTTTAGTATGCTAAATTCCCTTGGCATTGCTAACTTGCTTTTTCTTTACCCTTAAAAAAAAAAACCCAAGCAGATATAGCTAATGCTCTGTCGCATCCCACGCACTCGTGTTGCTCCTGCAGTCTGTTACTTTTTCAGATTCACGCACACATTTGCATTTGCAAGCACCACTATTGCTTTGCAGTAAACACCGCTCGTGCCTCTCTCCTAAGAGGATCCAGATGTCTTTCTCTCAGGATGGTGTATTTATTTTTAGAATTTTCTGCCCATTGCTGAATAACTGAATAGTCTTTGCTTTTGTGTATAACCCTAGGTCCTCATCAGAGACATTGCGTTTTGGGGTGAGGACGGTGACAGGGAGTGAAATATATTTGTCTTCCAAAATACAAATTTTATTTTGATTGTCCTGATTCCGTTAGGTCCCCACAGACATATCTATGCTGTGAGTACTTTACCATAGAGCTAACTCTGCCTCTATCAGCCATGTGCTCTTTGATTGCATGTGGTATGTGCAGGTATTTGCTGGCCTTTGGGAGCTGGATAAGAAAAGTATTTCATTTATTCAGTAGCTGACATGAAAAAAATAAAAAAAGGAGATAAGATTTTCAGCTTGTTTTTTTTTTAGCAAGGGAAGGAACAATCTCGATGAAGGAAGGGGTCAAACTCCACTCGTTGGGAAAGAAGTGATGAGTGAATCCCAATCACACTAAAGGCTGATGGAGATCCCGGTGAGGTCAACGATCAGAATATCATCCTGTGAAGCTGTACAAGTTTAGTGAGGCCTGTAAAAGGGCGTGTGGATTAGTAAATGCATTTATTCTTCCTACCCTTTCAGCCCAGTCTTTATGTCATTTACACCTCAAACTTGGCTGTCAGAGCTGTTTCCCAGAGCCATAACAGTGTTGCAGCCACGATGGCCTGAGGATCCATGGGCAGAACTGGTAAGGAGAGATAACAACTTCTAATGGACCAGCTAATAGTGGCAGGGAAACCAGACAGGCTTTCAGGCACAAGTGCTTCCTCATGTCTCTTCCCATTTGCCAGGGGCCTGTGTCCAGCATCACGGGCTGAGGATGGATGAGGATTTGCATCTCCAGGGCACAAAGTTCCTGCTGCCCAGGGCAAAGGACCAGCTCCTCAAGCTCAGCTAAGACAGGTAGTGATCATTGTAAGTGAGCAATTCTGTTGCATACCTGGGAAGAACCATTTGTTTTTTCTCACATGGTTTCTCAAATCAGGATCCTCAAATCAGGTTCAGACAGCTATTGGGAGCAGACTCTCAAGCAGCCTCTCCCCTCTTTTGCTGTGTTAAATGAGAGGGATTTTTAGCAATCAGCAGGCTTTTAGGAAAGATGCGTGGAAACTCTACTTTCCTTAGCCCCACTGGTGTGTGTCTTCTTGGAGGTCTGGAGTTATCACAAAGCAGCGGAAGGTCTAGCAAAATAGTAAAGACAACAGCATTATTAAAAATGCCATCTGAGTGGTGGCATTGTGCGTAGTGTGATATATACTTGAATAGAGCTATAAACGCCTGTTTATGAATGTACCAGCATAATGCATGCTAAATAAGAGACCATGAGTAAGGAGAAAATCAGGCCAAAAGCTGGTTGCACAGTGGAGGCACTCAAGGACATTGGTTTCACACATGAGACAACTGCAGAAAGGGAGAGAGAGAAAAAATATGTCCATATTGTTTGCTACATGCAACCACATGCAAACCTCCAGTGAAAGCTCTGTGGAGCCATTAGGGTTATACATGATCCAGTCATCGCATGGGAAAAGGCTTTTTAAGAACCTGCCATGTGAATGGAAATGCTCTGTAATACACCCTGCTATGCCCTGTGTGCTCTTCGATCCCAGCAGTACCACAGGGACGTGTCTCACCCCTCCTGCGCTGTTTCTCTTGGCCCTGGCCCCACACATCTCATGGGGTTGGCCATGCCACCAGCACATCTTCTGCCTGACTTGAACCTCCATCTCCTCTCCCCCTCTCTTCATAATGTGTTGCAGGAGGAAAATAATCTAGTGGAGCTTCATATTTTGCTGGCTTTTTTTTAGAAGGTGATTTGATTTTTGATGGGCTTTCACCCTTTTGTCTACTTTATAATGCTGACCTGCAGATGAGGAGTTCTTGTAGGAGGAGACTAAGAGGATTATGATGTCCAGTACCGGGCCTTTATCAAGGGGAGTTAGATAGACCTGTCATGCAGTGAGCTTTTATTTGGAAAATATTTATTGTCACTACCAAAGGGCTGTGTTTTCCATCCTGCACAGGTGGTGACTCAGCTGGTCTCATGCATGTTGAAGATCAGGGGCTAAATGGGGATTTGATTTAGCATGTGCTGCTGTATCAGCTGTCGGCTGGTACTCATGGTTTCCATAAGCTCACAACTAATCAAAGCATGTGCCTGGAGCTGGGCAGAGGCTTCACATCTGATCCGTCACTGGACTGTTAGTTTGCAGGTGAGGATGTTGAGGTAACGTGGCTTCGGGTGAAGATTTATAACAGGACAAGTGCCAAAACTACCAAAACTGCGAGCTGATGTTTTCAGTGCATCACTTGTGGATGGAGCTGCTGACAGCCAAATACTTCAGCTGATACACTGATCCCCATCCCTAATGAAAGCTTTGGCCAGTGCATTTATGTGCCAAAGTCAGAACTCCATCCCCCACCCTCAGTTTTCTTTGAACTGGCCTATGCAGAATCAATTTGCCCCATTTCCCTGCACTGGAGCATCAGCACTCCCAGTTGTGCTGCGTTTGGAGGGCAGACTCGGGGCCCCAGAGGAAGGATCTGGGGGTGACAAGGAGCAAGGACGAGGCTCCGGACTGGTCCAAGCCATGCAAGCTCACGCTGCCCTCTGCATTTACCAGGATGAGCAGCTTCTTTAATCCCTCAAATGACTGACTGCAAAAGTCACTATTTCCCTTAACAGTTACAGCATGAAAGTTTCAAAGCTAAAATTTGGAAACTAAAAAAGCATCTTAGATACTTATTTTATTATTATTGTTAAGTGGTATTGAGGATTATCACATTTGGTTACATAATAATTTCCCCTCAGCTGGAGCTTCTTAGCAGTTAATTAGTCAGGGATTTGAGGGAAAATATGTCTAAACCAGAGGTGTCAAACTCATTTTCACTGAGGGCCACATCAGCCTTGTGGTTGCCTTCAAAGGGCTGAATGTAATTCTAGGGCTGTATAAATGTAACTACTCCTACATTTGTATAGCCCTAAAATTACTTTTGGCCCTTTGAAGGCGAGTAGCCGCGAAGCTGATGTGGCCCCTGGTGAAAACGAGTTTGACACCCCTGGTCTAAACTGTTGAATATTTACTTACTGGTCCACAATGTGTTCTATTTTGTAGCTGCTGTTCTAAAATCCTCAGGTTTTTTTTCTTTTAAAAGGTGGAAAAAATCCATGACACCATTTTTTGTTTTAATTTTCTATCTCTTTATTCAGTGACCATGGATAGGGAGGTTTTGAGAAGCTGACATGTGGCTAGCAAGGAGATCACCAGTGGTGGTGCCCACAGGCTATGCAAAGCCTCTTCCACCCAGCCAAAGAGAATCAGGTACTTCTCCTCCTTGAACTGCTTTTCCCTCGCTGCGCGACACAGGCAAAGCGCTTCTGTAAGCCTCAGTGTGGCTCCAAAGTTGCTCGGAGCTGAAGAATATGAGAGATGTGCTTCATTCAGTGCCTGAGATCAAAACCATCCAGGTTTTTTAACATCAGCCTCTGAGCCATGTAACAACCTGCTCCAGCTGGGGCAGCCAAAGCCGTTTAAAGCTGCTGTTTCCTAACAAGCTTTGTAAAACCTTTGACTGTTTTGAGATGTGCAGGTGAACTGTGCAATATAGAGGCTCACTTATTTACTAGTGTCTCCCACCAAAACCCTTATCACAAGGAGAGAGAAAATCACTGGGATTCCTTGGCTCAGAGGGGAAACCCAACTGTGAGCTGAAAATAGAGGATGCAACCTGACGTTGTAAGTATCTGCAGATACATCTTTCAAAGCATAGCTGCATTTTTTCAGCTCAGTGTATACTTTTTTAGATGTTCCTTATCCTTTAGAAGATATCTTCCCTTCTTTCTCCATCCTTCTCCTTTATGCTAAAAAAGGCCACACATTTATGCCTAATACAGATATCACTGAAGGAGCATTGCCAACTTTACAGGCTTCCCTTCTTATTTTTGCGTTCAGACACCAGCTCACAGCAGTGTGATGAGTGGGTGCTAATTACGGAGAACTACATTTCAACAACAGAGCCTTACTGCTGGTGAATACAGAAAAATTGCTCATTAGAACAGCGTGGTATTTAGTCAGATTGGCTTCCCTAGATATTAACAATCTGGCATTAATGCAGACTGGCAGTGTAACACTCGAGTAAAATGATCTCAAGATAATATACACAGGAGGACTTGTACAACTGTTGTCCAACCGGTGGGTTTTGCTGGGCATTTCTCCCAGGGGCTCCCACATGCTGCTTCTGCAAAAGCCCCATCCTTGGATTTCAGTAACTTATATATACAGTTTCTTGGATTTTTTTTTTTTATAAGACATTCCTCATGAGGCATGGTGCATCATACATGTGATATATTTTGCTGCAATGAAACATGCTCTGCTTGATTATTTTCCAAGACATCCAGCTTTTAACTGCATTTTTGGTGTGGCTGTGCTGTGTCCGTGAGGCAGGTGGCACGGCTGTCTGCTTGATGGCTCTCTGTGCACAGCGAGGTGTGTGCAATGTTAAAGCCACCCTGGAAAATGCCTTGTTTTTACCTGTTGCACAGAATAATGTGATAAAGGAAGCTCATCAAAAGCTGTTGTTTGAACACAAAAACACTATGTAAGCTTTATGTGCCTTGTTTTAATGCAGGGAGACTGTGGGTTGGCAGAAGACTTCAACACCAGTGTTTTCCTGTGTGGTTTTACAAGGGCAAACACAGAGGCTGCAGTTTGGGTTCACAGTGCTGCAAGCAGGGGTGTCTTTGCGTGGATGTGGCTCCCTGGCCCTCCCTCTGCAGCAGCAGGGCCATCTCCAGCTGAGCTTCTTGCTTTGCAGAGCTGCCCATGGCTCAAAAGCTGTGTGGGCAGAGCCAGCTGCATTGCAGGAGCCAAAGCCACAGAGAATTCCTCCATCCCACGTCCTCCTCACTTTCACCTCTGAGCTTACATCAGAAAGAACCACTCCAGTGAGCTAAGACAAGTGATATAAACACAGACAGTAAAGGACGTAACTGTTTAGCAGACAGCAGTGCTCATCTATCTACACATGCCAAAGTTTCCTCTTCTGCAACCCCCTGGGCTCCCCTTTGACTTGAACACCAGCCTTTTCTAATTAGCTCAGCTTTATCTAATTAGCACCCAAATGGAAGTGCCTCTCTCAGCTGCCTCTGAGCTTGCAAATTGCCCAGAGTTCAGGATTTATGTGGAAGAGCTTTTTCTAGGGGTTTGTATTGAGTTCCCTTACCTTTCTGCACTGGGAAGGTGTGTGAGTATGTCCTGGTACTGGTTTTACGTTGTTGGTTAATATGGAAGACAGACAGTAGCTGCACCAAATTGCTACTGTCTCATCTAACCTGTTTCTTTCCTGTGAGTTTACTGTGTGTGTATTTTTTTAATAATGGTTATGGTATTTTGCCCATAGTTTGCCTTGGGAAATAGAGTGTGTCCTACATCCATATCTATTTTAAGATTCTCCTCCCTTGCCTGCTACCAGCTGAGGATGTGGCTGGAAGGAATGATGGTTTTATGTTAGAAGAGGAAACACTGGATGTTTCTAGGGAGCCTGTAATTGTCAGATCCTGTATGTTTCTAACCCAGAATATTATGCTCTAAGTGATAGTACTCATCTGACTTTAGCATTTTAAGATTTGGCACTCTGGTTTAACTAAATTGAATAAAATCTGTTTGCAGAGAATGGAGAGGCACGCCCTGAAAGCAAGTTATTGTGTTTTTAATATTTGTATTATGTTAAGGAGTATATGCTCTTGTTTTGTGTTAGGGCTGCTCAGATTTACTTGGGTTTTGAGGGGCTAGTAGAGATTACATTATCTTAATGATAAAAAAATGTGTGCTTAGTGCAAAGCAGTGAAAAGGAATTGGGATTTATTCCTCTAGATGGTTTAGACACTCCATGATGCTGCTGTGCTGTAGAAGCCAGCAGAGCCCCACAGAGCAGTGGTGTCTGTGCTGCTGGATGCTCATGTTTGTGGGTAGTGAACACAGTCTCGAGTCAAAGTGTATCTACATGGTTTTCCTTTTCCCAGTGTTGTGCAAAGGGGAGACTGAAGTGAGTTTCTGGTTCATTGCGGTTGGTGATGAATACCTGCAGTACAGTCACATTAACATTTTTTATACTATAAGGGTCTGTGTTGGGCTCATACTTGGAGCTGGAACTGCTCAGTGCTACGTCCAGATTAAAGTAGCTGAGGGTTGCACACATTTTCTTCTCAATTAAAACCACCAGAAAGAGCCACTGCTTGTCGGAAAAGCACGAGGATGAATTTCAACTCTGTGGAAGTAAAGAAGGTTTTGGAGCAGGAACATTTATAGATGCCTTTCTTAATGTTGTACCTCTTATGTTCATGTCTGAGCCCCCAGCTATCCTGCTCAAACACTGGATCGTTATCATCCTGGTTGCTTAGTTGTGTTCCCACACATGTGGAGTTTTTTGGGTGGGCTGATTAGCATTGCTTTAGCTAAATCCTGGTTTCAGAATCAGAACTGACACCAGATGGGAGTCCAGTGGTCTGGCTCCCCCCTGTATGCGCAGTGGCCTCATCCTGGAAGGTTTTGTGCCCTTGGAGCTGGAACCATGGGTGCTCTGCTGCCACTGCTCTGGGTGCACACTCTTAGGTGATGTGGTTCGCAAATGCTGCTCTGCTGCATGGCGTGGTGCTTGTGTTCACAGATGCAACCAGAGAAGACTTTAAAGAAAACAAACAACCCAAAACATAACAAAAAACCCCGCAATCCCCAAACAGATAACAACAAAACAGTGAAAACCAAGCAAAACGCAACCTAAAAAAAAACCCACAACAAACCGCAGCCAAAAAATGCCCCAAACCCACAAAAACTTTATAGCTAGAGGTGGGTCAAGAGGAATGCCAGGGCATACGCTGTGTGTTGTCTCTGGACGTTTTTGTGCTGTGGCCTGGGTGAAAGGAGGGACAAGAGTACATAAATGTGAGCTCAAAGATGAGCAGCTACTTGGTAAACTTGGCATAAGTTGTTCTATGGATTAGGGTGTTTTTTTTTTTTCTGATGTGCTTCTCTGTTGGTTAAGCAGCTCTTTGCTTCATCAGAGCTGAATAGTTGGTGGGTCAGACCTAATTGTGAGAAACTGAGGTACGAGGCTGCTGCTCCCGTGCCTGGTTTAAAGGTCAAAAATGCCTCCCCCTTCCCTTGCTCCTGCTTCACTGGAATACGTGGTGACCCAAACTGTTCTTTTGTCCACACCGATGGACAAATCTGTCTTCCTGGACTTAAGCCAATGCACTGGAAATTGTGGGGAAGGATCATACTGGTTTTAGTGAGCTTGCCGTGGTGCGTAGAGAGCATAGAGGCTAGGGAAGAGTGCTAAGAGTAGGTATGGATCAAGCATGGTGATTTGGAGGGGAAACAGCCAATATTGGCCTTGACCTGTGCTGCATCAAGCTGGTGTTGAGTTAAAGTGACACCCACGTGCTTGTCCAGTATTCACCGGTCATGTCTTACCAGGTAACACTTGGTGCTCTGAGTGGTCTCTCACTGTGTTCAGCGCTTCTTTGCTTTCCTGTAGGGAGGTCCAAAACCACATGCAAATCTGAAGCTCGGCTCTGACATTGAAGAGGAGGGGAACTTCTTCAGTCAGTTTTATATCCACTTCCATCTAATATTTAAGATGCAGCATAAAAGTTACAGTTTATGCGGTAGTACTGAGAAGTGAATTTTGTATTGATTTAAAAATAAGTCATTTTTAGGTTACTATTTTATGCATCAGAAAATGGCCTTAGGTTCAGTAAGAGTGCTGTATATTATTAATATACATCATTAATTTATTCTTGGCATTAGGCTAGTAAAAGCACTTAATTCATTGCCCTGTCCTTAAAGTTGGACAAGTGAGATATTAATAAAATTGTGATGAGGAGCAGAGTCATTTTGGAACAGCTGTAGTTTCACATTGTATTAATCAAACAGTTCTTCCTTTGGGGGTCACTTGCATCTCCAACTGGATCAGCACAACTGCAGTGAGTCTGGAGGTGCTGGACTTGCTGCCTGGAAGCTGCAGGTGTGAAGTTTGGCACCCAGGGCACCCCTATAGGGGGTGGGAGACCCAAATAGTCGCTAAAGCAGTAGATTTGGGTTGTGGAAAAGGGATGGAGTGGGAATCTCCTGCACCCTGGTGGGGTAAGAGCATGAGCCTGTGAGCAACCAGAGATGCAAAGTGCTGGTGCTTCAGGCAGGCCTCCAAGGCAAAGGACCTCCATTTCAGTCCCTGGTTTATTTATAAGCTATTAAAGATGTATAAAGTGATTTCTGGAGCAGGCGATGGAGCTTGTGTCTCTGTTTCCAAGTGTGTGAACTGGCTGACTGGTTACAGACTCCTGCTTGCTTCCCTGCATGTTTTTTGTGTTGAATCCTCCCACATTGGACACTGTCATTGTTTCATTGACATAAAGATCAAACCTCTGTAGGGTATGGTTTAGCTAAAGTGATGAGCAGTACAATGTATAGTGTGGGTTGGTTTGTTGGGTGTTTTTATGTGCAAGGAAATGCATCCTGGTAAACAGCCACTCTTTCTGTGGAGGGTGTTTCACAAGATGCTTTCCAACAGAATTGCTGGTGGTTGTGTTCATGCTGACTAGAGATGGCTCCATCTCTGACAGCTTTGTGAGCAAGTGGTACACACTAATTTAAGAGCTCTTCTGGTTCAGCTTTTCCTTGCAAAAGAGCAGCAATTTCAGCAGTAGATGCATATTCTTCCCCTCTAGAATTATTTTTCTGCTCACAGCTTGCTTGCTTTTTTCATTCGTTTGTAAATGCAGTTAACAGGAAGATATAAACAGAGGACGTGCCATACCTGAAGAGTGTGCTTGTTCTTCTTTGGCAGGAATGTAATGTACACAAATGTGTGGTATCGTAGCAAGGCTACCTAAAAACCAAACAAACACAAACAACAACAAAATAACACCGAAAAACCCACACAGACACAAAAACCAAATTAACACACCCCTATCTCCTCCCCTGACAAGAACTAGCCAACCACCAACAACAATAAAACAATAAAAAAAGCAATACAACAAAAACCACTTCATGGAAATCATGATTCTTCTGAGTTATTTGCTGAGGTCTGTTGTTGCACAGATATCAAGGTGTCACATCTGAGTTGGACTGATGGTGCTTTCAGCTATCCTCTCTTTCTTAATGTTAGCTCAAGAAAATACAGCATCATGACAAATGGCATTGTTTTAAAGGCTTGAAGAATGCACTGCACAAAATACAGATGAACCCTGAACCTTAAAAAAAGACATTTTATAATCTGTTCTTTCAAAGTCATTTCAGTCTGCAGGATTCTTAGCATCCCTTACAACCGTGTGTATGATATCTAGAGAAGTACTGCAGATGTGCCACTGGGAACAGCCAAAAAAAGATCATTTTAAGCTCTTAGGTATACGAGGGTGCATGAGGCAAGTAAAGCATATTATGATCATGTGGTTTTATTGTTGTAAAAGCAATTGTAGTAAAAGTTACGGTAATCCCTGGTGTTCTGCTCCAAAGCCCCTTGAAGTCTGCATAATGGCTTAATTGAATTTTAGCAGCCTTTGAATCAGGTTTCCTGTTGTAAGACTGTACTGATCAAAACCTGGTGCTCCAAAGCTGCCTTCAGAAATCTTTCTTGCTGTTCTCTTCCTGTTCTCCTGGCAGTCACAAACACTGGCACAATCAGCATCTAGAAAGTTTTCTTAGATCTACTGATGAAAAGGACTGTGTAAGAGCTAGAGATGATTATTCTGCTGTCACATGTCGGGTTAGTGGGTTACAAAGTCTGTGCTACAGAGAGGAGCTTGCTGCCTTGGATGTCTGTGTGAACCTATTCACTTCTACTTCTAAGCTATGATGATGGTTTTCTGTTTTGGGGGAAAAAGCTGTTATAATCACTCTTTGACTAAGCTCAATAACCCTCTATCCATTGCTGCTGCTTTGTCTGAATGCAAGAGCAATGCCCTAAAAGAGGTTTTGAAATTCTAAAACTTGCCTATTTGAAGACCTTGGGTCTGTTCAGAAAATAGTGCTGCGGCAGATCTGTGCAAACCCCCAGCAGTGTTTGCTCTGTGGCTGTAAGGATTCCTCCTGCTGACGGCAGCCACTTGTGCACAAGAGCGATGGGGCACACAGAAGACAGCCATTTTTGTGGCTCGAGATGGCTGTTCACTCCCTTGATCTCACAGTGAGGCTTTGGGCATGTCATTTACATTTTCAGTATCGTGGTTACCCACCTGTAAGATGGGAAGAGTAGCTACTTGTCTGGGCTGGCCCTGGTGAGACCACATCTGGAATATTGTGTCCAGTTCTGGGCCCCTCAGTTCCAGAAGGACAGGGAACTGCTGGAGAGGGTCCAGCGTAGGGCAACGAAGATGATTAAGGGAGTGGAGCACCTCCCTTATGAAGAAAGGCTGAGGGAGCTGGGTCTCTTTAGTTTGGAGAAGAGGAGACTAAGGGGGGACCTCATTAATGTTTATAAATATATAAAGGGTGAGTGCCACGAGGATGGAGCCAGGCTCTTCTCGGTGGCAAACAATGATAGGACAAGGGGCAATGGGATCAAGCTGGAGCACAAGAGGTTCCGCTTAAATTTGAGAAAAATCTTCTTCTCAGTAAGGGTGACAGACACTGGAACAGGCTGCCCAGGGAGGTTGTGGAGTCTCCTTCTCTGGAGACATTCAAACCCGCCTGGACATGTTCCTGTGTGACCTCACCTAGGCGTTCCTGCTTCAGCAGGGCGATTGGACTAGATGATCTTTTGAGGTCCCTTCCAATCCCAAACATACTGTGATACTGTGCAGGGTCACTCTCTCCAGCGAGGATGCTCTGCCTGGTGAGCACAGCACCAGACTGCCGATGAGGCAGCAGGTTGGTGACTGTCCCTGCTGTGACATATCCAGAGTGCTCCATGGCTTCAGAACTTATCGTGCTCTGCGACTGCCTGAAAGGAGGTTGTAGCTAGGTGGGTGTTGGTCTGTTCTCCCAAGAAGCAAGCAATAGGATGAGAGGAAATGGCCTTAAGTTGCAGCAGGGAAGGTTCAGATTGGATATTAGGAATACTTTCTTTACGGAAGGGCTGTCAGGCATTGGAACAGGTTGCCCAGGGAAGTGGTGGAGTCACCATCCCTGGAGGGGTTTAAAAGATGCAGAGATGAGGCTCACGGGGACATGGTTTAGTGCCGGAGTTAGGCACTTGATCTTGATGGTTTCTTACAACCAAAATGATTCTATGATTCTCTGATTCTAAAGAAGGGAGACAAACCTGCAGCTTTGTGGAGTTGCTACTCTCCGCAAGCCAGGGTGCGGTGCACTGTATTGTGTGATGTGCTGTATTGTGCAGTGCTTGAGCTGTTTGTGTGCAGCCTGAGGGAGTGCATCACTCTCTGCGTTTCCTTCACTGAACAGCAGGGCTCTTATTTTGGTGTGGTTGTTTGTGTGTGCATGTTTGTTTGTTTGCTTTTTTTAAACTGACTTTCTTGCTAGTCTTGCCAGTGTCTTGGTGACACCTAGAAATGCATTTTCCAATTTAATTGTTCTGGCAAACTCCATTATGGGCTGACTGGGGGAGCCCCCATCCTGCACTTAGCAGAGACGCAGCATTGATTCAATGCAAGTCTTCCTGAGGCTGAATTAAATGATCAGTGAGCCTCTGCTCGCAAGCAGCAAATTCCTCTCCTTGTTTAATAACATCTATGGGAAAATTCCCAGCACTGACCAGAGGCTTCTTGCCTGTGCACTGTCTGGATCATCCCAAAGCGCCTTGTAGCTGGAATAAGTCTTTGTACCATTTCTGGGATAATTCCTGTAGAAGCTTACGAATTCCACCCTTGTGTTGTTCCTATAGGGTGACGTGACTGAAAGCTTTAGCTAAGTAGAAACAATTCAGACTGACTTAATCCTATTTTCAGTTGGGTCTCAAATATGTGAATACCTGCAGAACTGGGATCTCTTTCCTAAAAAACACTTTAGGGAAAAAAACACCCAGTTCATAGCAGACCTTGGCTCTCAGTTTGTGGCAATCATGCAGCTGATTGCGGAGAATGGATTAGGTGCATGAGGAGTGGCCTGTGATCAGCTAAATACTGTGCTGAGCTGTGCCCCTACGGACACCCAAGCCTATAGCATCCGCCTTTTGATGTTAGAGACCTGTGGGGTACGTAGCTGTGCACAGAATATACCCCCAGTCTGTCTGTGCTGCAAACAGAGACTGTGGGAGCTGCTGCTTTGGAGGACAGTATAGATGAGATGATACTGTGACTAGTTCTTTATTTACAGCTTCTTAGAGAACAGCAGACAGCATGTAATTACAGCAATCGGCTCTGATGATTAGAGAAAGAGAGGGCAGCCTTGTCCATCAGTGTGTCAGAAAGGCAAGAAATTACGTGTCTGCTGGGCTCTAGAGAGAGGAGATGATGCTTTTGGAGAGGGAAGCAGGATGTATTTGCGTCTTGCTTTCATTATGGATGGAAGAGAAAATATTACATTAATGGGAAGGTATTGAACAGCCGCTAACTGAAGCGTTCTAAGCTAAAAGATTTAGGAGGAGAATTGGCCAAAGAGATTTTTGGGAATGAGGAATGCTGAGTTTGAACTCTCTCTGGAACACAGAAGACAGAAAGGACTGGGGAATAAGGCAAACGTGGTGGTGGTGCTTGTAAATCAAGTAAATGAAGCAGGATTAACCTAGAGTTGAACAGGGGGAGTGCTCTGGCAACCCACAGGGCAGGTCACAAACTCGCTCTGAATCTTTGCAGGTGATCTGTATTTCAGTCTTGTCCTTAATCCTGCAGAGAAAGAAGAGCTGCCTCTGGTCTGGAGGCCGTGCTCCTGGGTTCCTGATGGCTGTGTCACTGTGCTTAGCTGGTTTGCATCTATTACATTTAGTAGGTCTGTATCTGGCTGGCTGCTTCTGCAGGCTTGTAGTTTCAGATTTGTCAGTGCCAGAGGTGGTGTTGAATGCAAAGACTCATGGATGGCTTGGAGTGTGAGGTTAATGAAAAACATTATAGTGATGGACCTGGTGGCCTCTGGAATAAGAGGGCAGTGAAAATTGAAAAAAATATGTTTTTGAGACCTGCAAGGTGAAGAAATAGCTGGAGGGCTGAGATAACCTGAGAGCAAAAAAAGGGCTTCAGGAAGGCTGGGAACTGGAGGAGGAAGAGCCTGAGTAGGATTGATTTATAGGCAGTAGAGACCTCACTTTAGCTCATGAGTCACAGGTTTTTCTGCTTGCTATGGCTTAGCAAAGTATGGGTTTGTATGCTGGCTACTCCTGTGTTTTATGTTAAACATGCAATTTAAAGATTTGAGAACCTGTGGGCTCTGCAGATGTAAGCAATTTGGTGCATATCAAATACAGGGGTGGAAAATCTAGCACAAAGGTTGGAAACAAGAGCAGGGCAACACAAACTGAGGATGGTAGTCCATGTCTACCTGCTCTTCCAGCCAGGGGTGCCACAAAACACTGAAGGCTTCTCCTGGGTCTGAGCTTAGTGTTTAACCTGTCCCAAGTTAAATAATCTTCATGGGAAAACTGGGCTTCAATTCTGTGGTTTGAAGGGCTGAAATCCAGCAGCACCCAGAAGATGAGGGTTGTGGGACAGTGAGCCTGCAAGTAAACTCAGAGCCTAGGTGCCCAGGGGAGCTGAGGGCCTGAATCCCAATCACCCATGCTCTGTATTTCATCAGGGTGATGAAGTGACTCTCCTGGAGGTGGCTCAGGCTGCTTCAGCACCTCCTGAAGTCTGGGACATAAAAGCTGGCAAGAAACATAGCCCCCAGCTTGTGGTTGTGGTACTGCACTGGGTGGTGGGAGAGCCCAGCCAGCTGTTGTTGGCTTAGAGCTGGATATGGGCTGGGGATCTTGTCATGGGTGCTGGTGGAATACTGTCCAATCTCATAGTTTATCCTGCGATGTATTTAACAAAATCTGACTGTGAATGTTACACTGATCCCCTTTGCCCTCCATTGCAGGTGGAATAGAAGGTAGCAGGGGTAGGTAAGTGTCTGCAGCCCCAGTGCAGCAGTGGATGGGCTCCCTGGGTCTCAAGGCATCTCCAGGGTTGAATGTCCCCCTGTCACCCTGTGGAGGTGTGTGGGTGCCTGCAGCCCGGTTTGGGGTGCAGGGACCAGGCAGGCTGCCCCCACTGCTGCCTCTGCACTGCATCTTCCTTGCCTGCAGGCTGGCAAAGGCAACTTCTCCTCCACATGCCTGGGAAGGTAATGCTGGGGTTGCTGGGCTCTTCCTTGCAAATTAGCCTTGTGGCTTTGCCAGAAATGACATCATTTGTTAGGCAGATTTCTTCATTAGGAAGCTTTCTAATCTCAGACATGAGTGACACAGAAACCCTCCCCACCCCTCAAGCACTGGGAAAGTGGAGCTGCATTGCCAGTCTCTGCAGTACGCTTTGCTTATTTATCATTCATGGCGTCATGTTTGTTTTATGACAAATGGACTTAATCAAGATTTTCACAGTGGAATACACAGGAAAATACCCAGGATAACCATAGCTGCAGGTACAGAAAACCAAACTTAATTTAGAAACTATGTACAGGAGCAGCCTAAGCAGCTGAAGAATTGAATTAATGCAATAAAAAGACTCAGCCATATATAATCTTCATGCTCGAATAATAGCCCTGTGAGATAGGATGGTGCTCAGATTCTGCATTAAACTTTTTTCTTGTGTGCTTAATGCTGAACCAAATCATGATCATTATTTGTTACTGTAAAGTGCATTTGGGTGTTGGGAATATTATTTTTTTTCCCCAGTGTTGCAAAGTGGAGGAGGGTAGGAACCACAGATCATTTATTAATGCTCTGCTCCTTTGTGGTCTTAATCTCAAACAGATGGGCCAGGATGCTCTGGCTAAAATTCCGCGTGAGCGTGCTGACTTGCACAGAGCTTCCCGTTTCCAGTACGGTGACTCAGAGACCGGGCCAGGGCACTGGGTGTGATGGTCACCCAGAATGTGATTCCAGAAATTTCAGAGGCTGAGAGTCAATCACTTCAGCTCGGGAGAGAAAGGGGAATGTGTGTAGGTGTGCGTGCACACATATGCATGCATACATATGGATGTGCTTCGGTAAATAGTTTGGTTTTGATTCTTTGATATGGTGTTTGCTGTGTTGCTCTGCTTGCCAGGGAAACTCTGGTAACTGCTTGCTTGACCCTGACAGTGCTGTATGCTTCCAATTTCTGCATCATTTCTGACCCTTATCAGTATTTTTCTTCCTCTCATGATACCAGAGCAGGAATTGTGATAGTTGAACCAAAAAGAAAAACGCCTAAGAAACTAATCTACTGCTGTGAGTGTATATTCATGCTACTCCAGCCATACAAAATAAGGGTGTGAGTTGTCTGAACTGTGCTAAAATGCATTTATGCATGTAGAAATGTCATTAGAGAGCGGGTTAAAGTACCTAGCACTAAAGAATTCAGGACAGAAGGTATAAGAAACTTTGCAGAGTGCAGCACCAGCCATCCTAGACTCTCCATGAGATTTAGTGTCAGGGTGTGAAGAGCTTTCTTCAGAGGACTAGAGACAGTAATTTCTTCAGTCTAGCAAAATGAGAGCTCCAAAGGAATGATTGCTTCCTATAAATATTTTCAAGGGGCAAAAGCTCATGCTGACAGGAGAACTAATGAATAAATCTAGGCTGGAATTTTAGGAGACTCCTAAACACCAGAGCAGTCATGTCATGGAACAGTTTTCTAATAGATATAAGGAGACAAAAGTCAAATTGCTTTTTAAGACAGGTTGATATCCTGAAAAAGTCTCTGACAGTGTTCATCATAGGGGAAGGGGATGGCTGTTCTTAGCAATCCAAATGTTCCCCACTTAAAGCTTTACATTTTGTTGTAAACTGGCTCCTTTGCCCATGAAGTGTCCATAAAATGTATTGCAAAGCAGCAGGCTGTCGTGTGACTGAGCAGCTTGGCTCCAAAACTCTGATTCCTTGGTTTAAAGTTGTTGTAGCTGAAGATAAATAGGATGGCCTTGTCTCATTTGATTACCCCAAAAACTGCACCTGAGAAACAAAGTCATGGAGATTCAAGTCATGGTGGGGCTGGAGGAGGCAGGAGCTCACAGCGGATCACCTTGTGGTGTGCAAGCCCTACCTCATTGCACATCTGAGAGGCATTTACCCCACTCCCATTATCCCATTGAACAGGGAGCCATTCCCTTCCAGCAATGTGGATAACTCTGGACTCCTGATAAGAAATAAGTTTATTTTTGAGTTCTGGAGCACTGGTGAGCAGACAGGACTTCAGCCATTTCCAAGGCTGGCAGCAAGCCTCAGATCCGAGATATTTGTGGAGTCTCCTTCTCTGGAGACATTCAAAACCCACCTGGACATGTTCCTGTGTGACCTCACCCAGGCGTTCCTGCTCCAGCAGGGGGATTGGACTAGATGATCTTTTGAGGTCCCTTCCAATCACAAACATACTGTGATACTGTGATATCCAGGCATCTGTGGCACCAAGGCAGACTGTGCTTGAAAGTCTCCAACAGAGACCTCTCCTATATCTCAAATCTGTAAGGGTTTTGTTCCTGTTTCCTATGCTCGGCATGGATTTGCATGGGACAGATGACAGTAGAGACTGATTCCCATCTGAACACTTGTGTATTACCCACTTTCTGCATGTGCATTAAATTCATCAAAAGAACGTCCCTCCAACCCTCGAGCAGCACTTCTGCATCTTCACCACCTCTGCTGCTGAGCCACAGCCCTGCCTGGAGCCCAGCGCAGCTTCCCCCTCCTGACAGCTCCCTGCATTTCTGGCACACTCCTCCGTCCTTGGGACACAGCCCATCCTACTAACTTCATTAAAACCATCTCTGCTGCTCTCAGGCCCTCTGGGGATCCAATCCCAGAGACTTCAGGAACAGACCAGAAATGGGAAACCTACCAATTTTTAAGCAAGAATCTACATCTTCTGAAAGAGCAGTGGAGGGACTGGGGAACCTCATGTCAATTTAATGAGTATAAGCTGTGCAGGCGTCCAGCCTCTGCACATCACTGATATTTTTAGCATCTGGACTCTCAGGAGGATGCATTTCTGCCAGCCCAACTGCTAGAAGAGGCAGTCAAATCAGATTGCAGATGGACAAAAGTCTTATTTTGTTTTTACCTCTGATGAAAGTCACACCTCTGATGCCTTGTTACAAAATGTGCCAATAGCCTGCGTTATAAGCTTCAAGGTGAAGAAGGCTGCATAATTTAGGTAATCGGTAAAATATAGCAGCCAAGGGGAAGGAATGTGTGGGTAAATGGATAATCAAAAGATGGTTGTGTGAGCGTGGCCAAACCTTGTTTTAGCTCCTGTGTCTCAGCTCCTGGCTGTCCCCAGCCACCTCCCAGGCAGGGGACAGATACTTTTCAAAGCAGGCTGAATGTACTGTATAGTCTGCTCAAATTGCACAAGGCCTGAAGGTGGGCAGGGTGGGTAGGAATGGCTTTGTGCATCTCTATGTAGAGTCACTCTCCCATGAGGAGCTAGAGCAGCCTTGAGGCAAGTTGTGTCAGCCTCAAGCAGCCCTGAGATGGGGGCACTGGAGCTGATTTTTGGTCAGTCTCAATCCCTGCCTTCCTTGTCCCACCCAAGAAGGGTTCAGTGGCTTATACAAACTTCTGGGTTTTTCCTGCTATAACTGGACAAATTGACCTCAGCTGATGCTTATAGCAAGGGGCAGAGCAGCTGTAATGTGCAGGGAACGGGACACAACAGCTTATTTGACAGATTCAAGCAGAGAGATGACACTGGGGGGAAGGCTTAGCCTTAAATCAGCACATTTCTGCCTTAAGCTAATCCCTTCTCTGCCCAGTGTTTCACACTGCAGCTGTGTTGGCCAGCACTATCGCAGCCCAGCTGACCAGGGGCAGCGCAACAGCACAGAGCAAAGCCTCCAGCAGCGGGTCTGCTCTGCCCAAGGTACTCACAAGCTGATATGGAACAAAACCGGTATCAGACTGGTGCTGCTGAACCTGTCGCAGGCTGTCACCCAGCAGAATGGTGCAGAGGGCACAAGCGGACTCTGATGCAAGAAGGAGCTGCCTTGGTCAGGCAGCAGGACCTGTTCAGCAGCTCAGATGTTGACCGTATTCCTCTGCCCTCATGTATTATACGTACTTTTCCTCATGCCCTTTGCTGCTCCTGACTGGAAAAGCTCTTTCCCTGCAGGAAGGCGGATAAAGTGCTCGAGCCACACAGGGCTCACAGCCACCTCATCCTCCAAATATTCTCTCCTTCAGGGCTGTGTGCACATCTGAGAATAGCGCCTTGCCACAGCCTGCTCTGCAGGAAGAGTTATTTATTCACAGGCATTGGGTTTGCTCTGATAGTCTTTCTGAATTCTAAAAAGAAATGTGACTTGTGGCTGGGAAGTGCCTGGTCCTTCCTCCAAAATGGGAGTGAGAAAAGCTCCTAGTGCGTTTTTGTAAGTGGTTAAAAATTGTGTCCCAGAAATGTATGATGGATAAACATGAGTGAGGGAAGTGTAGGTCCAATGTAGTAGCCTCAGACTGCACGTACAGACAGGTATGTGTGTCTATCCAGCAGTTCCAAAATTTCTTCTTCTCACACATTTCACACTTCAGTCTCTGCTTTTTTCCCTTTCTCGTCCTTTGTTCCCATCATTTAAAAAAAAATCTTCTGCATCACTCTTCTTTTGTTTAATTCTCACTCTGCCTCTCTCTCTCCACATCAGTATCCTTTCTCCTCTCTGCTTTCCACTCTGTTCACACACATCCCATCTTTTCCCTCCCAATACGTTTCCCTGTTCTTAGCACAGAGCTGTTATCCCTCTTGTTTCTGCATCTTTTTCACTTCTCTCCTCAGCTGTTTCCTTCTCATCATCACAAGGCAACGTATGCTGGGGATGCTCTGCCCACATAGCCCCAGGGGCAGGCAGATGCCAAAGATCTCTGGTGCAGTTTAGCCACCTGGTGCAGAGATGGCCAAAACCTACGTGTGATGTTAAAAGCTGACTTGGGAGCTGGGTGACAGATGCAGAGACTGGGTAAGCTGGGTTGGTGGATGAAGTGTGTTGCATCCAGTGACCACCAATGGTTAGGATGGAGAAGCCATTTCTGCTCTCCCCCTTGAAGACTACTCTGACCTTGGTCTGCGGTTGGGTGAGACCCACCTGGAGACAGGTCCAGACAAGAGATGGGGCTCTCAATCCCCAAAGGTGAAGGACAGACCTGAGTTCTAGCACAGCCTTTGGCTTGGGAACTGGTTTGGCAACGCAGGGAGGTGTTGTGTTGCATCCTGGATGTGCAGACAGAAATATCTCACTGGAATGGCAGTTTACACTTGTCATCTTGGTCAGAAGATGCATAAAATCCTTAGGCTTTTATCTGATATATTTAAGTGGATGAAAATACTAAAAACGAAGAGTCTGCCCATATGCTGTGAGTGCCTTACGGTGACAGACCTGAAAGTTTATCCACATGAAGGCCCTTTCACGCTGTGAAACAGTGTTAAATGGCTTCAGGGTAAGTAGAAGTCGAGCCAGTAAGGGTATAAATAGCTGTTGGAAAGGCTCTTCATGCAGCCTCCCATCTTCAGCTTCCCTCACCTCTCCTGTTTCCAGTTTTTAAGTGAGGAAAATATTGGTTATTGTTTTCAGGCTATTTCAGATCAGGCTGGGAGCTGTGTGGATGTCAGAAGCCCTTTTATGTGTTGTAACCCCATGGCTCATGTGGACATCTGCTGGCCCCATGGGCAGGAAGAGATGCAGCACTCCAGTCACGTGGCGTTTGGATGAGAAGACATCAAGGGCTGTTTGAAATTCTCAAAACTTCTAAGTCATCATGGAAAGCTGTTGCCTAATAAATTAGTTGTACTTAATTGCTGAAATACCGTTTTCCTCCTGGAAGAGGAGTTTAGTGGAGGAACGTAGTGACTTGTGTTGGAGAGCAAGGTGCAGGCTGGTTCTTCCTCTGCCCAGTCCTCTCTGTCCATTCTCAGCCGTGTACATGTTTAATTTCATGTTTCCTAAGAAATGTGCACTGTTTTAACACTTAACATCAGGGGAAAACAAATAAACATGTTGGTGGTTCTTTTTAGTAAAATGGAAATGTTCAGGAATGTCTACTGCAAAATTTAATCTCTACAGGGCCGTACTCCAAATTCTTGTGATGAATGGAGGGTAAAGGGGCTCAGATTTTCCTTATTTGTTTGGACTGACAAAAATACCTGGTTTTGAGCACATTCTGTTTATTCACTTCTGTTAAACATGTAAGCAAGTTGCTTTGAAGAGGCAGCTTTAAACAGCAGCTGTTTTGAACAAGCTGGGCCAGTTGGAAGAGGGGTGCACGTTGCTTTTTGCACTCCACAGCTCAGTCCTACAGCCAATAGTGCTGGGGGAAGATTGGTTAATCCACTGCCCAGATCATTTGCTCTTGGGAGCTATGGGGAACAGAAAGCTGTGCAGGCAAAGATGGTCTTACCCCTGCTGCACAGTTCCTTCCAATCGATGGGATTTTTGGGGCAGTGATTTCTAATAATACTTAATAGGATGTTACTATAGCAACTATATGATGTAGTGAATAATTTCATGGGCTTAAATCCAAAATGCTGGGAGCTAAGATGGGCCTGAGCATGATTTAGGACTGGCTGTGAACTTCAGCCAAGTGGGTGCTGTGCTGAAGTGGTTGGACTTGGGGAGAAGATACAAGATGCTTCTCTGAAGGAACTGGCAGCCTGTTAGGTGCAGCTGGGGTGGGCAAAATAAAGACCACCCCGCAGGGTGTCCCTGCATGTACATGCATGACCCTGATGCACAGTATTTCCCTTTGATATTCAGGGTTTGTAGTAAACTAGATCTGACATTTAGCTTTGGGTCAAATTAAATTGATTTGACCTAGAATTATTTTTATTGGTTTGTTTTTGTGGTTGACTTAAGAGTAAAAAAAAGTTATTAAAAAAAAAGTCTGTCACAGCTCAATTCCAAGCAGAATTATTTCCTTTTAATTTTCTCTCTTGCCAAACTGCAGTCTCTTATTTGCCCAGATTTCATCTGAAGTGCTGATGTACAAGAGGGAAAATTGGGTTATTGACAGTGGTGCCAGAAAAAAACATTTCCAACCGCCTCCCAGTGCAGAGCTGGAGCTGCTTCCTGGCTAAGGCCCATCCAGATGTGCTGTAATGGGGAGGTGATATATGGACACAACCTGTGCTCCCTTTTTGACTCTTCTACTCTTTTCCATCAAGAAATACACCTTGATATGTAGCCTAATTTTATGTCTTAACTTTGATCTATAGCTCTTTTTGCTACCGTCCTCTAAGACTGTGACTAATTTCCTCCCTTCACTTATAACTGGTACCTTGAGAGTATTTATAGCCGTGATCCTGCCCTCCCGCTCCATTCCCTTTTCTGTACAATATAAATTTATCTCTCTTATTCCCTCCTCCAGACTGGTCCCAGGTGTCCTGTCCTCCAGTACTTATGCCACCAGCATCTTCTATCACTTCCCTGCATCATCCCGTGCTTTTACTAGATGAAGAAAACAAACACCAAAATGCCTGGCTCCTGGTTAGAGGACAAGGAACAGACAAACACTGGGAGTCTCTTCTTCGTGCCGATCCCTGAATTGGGACCTTCTTTGTTTTACATTTCAGGGTTAGTCCATGAGCTCTTATTTCTTATTCTCTCTGTTCATGGGCTGCTTCTTGCCTCTTTTTGTGTCCTGCCTGGGCATTGGTCATGCTCACTCTGCAGCACCATATACAGCCTCGCACTCCCAGCTCCTGCCCAGGGGGAATAAGCAGCATCCCGAGCACGGTGTCATCTGCTGATGCATTTACACTACCCTGGCTGAGGTTTTTAATGCAATGACTGATCAGCCAGTAACTGACACTGCCTGTGAAGAACTCGCTCCAGGACATCTTAGTGTCTCAATTCCCTTGTTATCACTTTATCCATTAGACTGATTTCCTGTACATACATTGTGACTTGGTTACCAGAGAAGACAGATTGCCAAAAATACAAGAGAAAGCGAGGTTTCCCACACTTGCTACTTTTCCTTTGCTACCTAATACCAAGCTTACAGACGAGATGGCTACTAGATTTGTGGGTTAAAATTTAGCTTAAAGTTAGCTAGTAGTCATGCTCTTCCAAATGCCCTCTCACTCACTGTGGTAGGCTCTCAGAATGAACTTTTCGCAGAGGATATATTATTTCACTTGCCCTGAAGCGTTCTGGATGTCCCCTTCCATCTCTTTGAAAATACAGCAGAAAAACTGCTTTGCCATATTTGCTTTTTCTCTTTATTCACGTTTATCATGTTAACACAGAGCTGTAGGTGAATCTGCAATATCTGCAGAGATGTCCTGTCTAGCACTTGGTCTAGAAGCTGCTTTCTCCTCAGATGAAGTGCTGTACCTGGTGTATCTGCTGGGGTGGAAAGGTCCTTGTTCATGATCACAGCTGCAAATCTCACTGCCGTGTACCTGTCTTCCTAAAGTAGCTCAGGCTAGAGCCTGAAGCAGAGAACTGCTGTGGAGGTCATGTATTTAGACTGTCTCCCCAAGCAGGAGCACTTTTACTGATAGTATTTGAGAGTTAATTGTGTAAATATTCTTAAAACTTTCAGTCATTTAGGATCTGAAACTTTCCCGGACTGAACAGGAAACTCCTTTGGTGCTTTCTGCCTCTTCTAAGGTCAGGCTGGCAGCAAGGAGATTTTCAGGTTTGGAGTCCTGGATGTTTCACTGGGGGAAGGGACAGAGGAAAATAGACCTCCCTGTGATTGAAAAGCTAAGTTTTCATTTCAGCTTTTAAGACATCTTTCAGCAGATGTGGGTGAGGTGGTGGTGTGCAACAACTGCTCCACAAGAACGGCTTCAGCAGCACACAGATGGGAGGTTGGGCAGAGGAGGAGAGCAAGGGAGAGCTCTCTGCTCCTGCCTTTCACTCCAGCTTCCACGGTTGCCTGGCAGCTGACCCTTCACATGTGGCAGAGACTCTGGGAAAGCTGCACAGGGCATCATAATCTGGGTAGTTATCGCCAGCTTTTCACTTGTGAAGCCAAATGCCAGTCTGTGCTGCTGAATGCAGAGAGAAGTGCCCGTCAGAGAGGTTGGTCCTGGCACTGCTGTCAAGCTGCTGCCCCCCCTCCTACTTTAATAACACATAATAATTCCAGTAAGTGTTTGGTTTGAATCAAGGTTGCTCTGTCACAACCTCAAAAGCTTTCAGTAGTGCAGCCTCTGCTGTCTTTAAATCTGCAGAAAGCTGTGATTTAGCCACCAGCTCTGACCGTGGGGAGCTGGGTCCCTTTGCAAACAGCATGGCCATGACTTTGCCTTGGCTTTCCTCCGCTCTTCCAGAAAAGCAGTGGCCAGCAGCTGCCTGCCCTGGAGCAAAGCAATTGCCCACATCCCTGCCTGCCTGGTTGCAGCAGGACAGAAGAGGGACAGAGCCCAAGGTGCCCATGTCCTTGGTTTCTTTATCTTAGGAAGCAGTGGGAGAGTCTGCAGTGCTGCCTGCATGGAGTGCATGTATAGAAGGAAGAGTGGCTGCTCCTTTCCCTGAGGGGTATCTCCAGGAGTGAGGAACCCGTGAGTGACATCCAAGGTGTCTGTGAAAGGTGCCCAAAGACAAGCCAGTCTGTTGACTAGGCCTCAGCTCACCACAAATGCCCCACATCACCCTTGCAAGGCTTTGCAAATGAAAGGAGATGGAGAGCTGCTGAGTAAGGAAGGAGAAAGGTCTCCTCCTGGGTTTTCAGGGATGGAGATGGTCCAACTAACCTGTGTTCCTTGAAATCTTCATTATGCCTCTGCTCAAAGTACAGGCTTCAAACTTGCTGGCTGGTCTCCTGCATGGGTGAATGCTTTTGATGTCACATATTCACAGTCAGGAGATGGAGGGGTTTGTAGGTGTGTTGGTTCTTTACTAGAGTGAAGGGTGGGATAAGTCCCTAGAAACGTCCTTCAGGGAACTGAGATGTCTGGGGAGGATTTTCCTGTCTCTGCTTGAGATAAACTCATATATTACAGGCAAAGAGACACAGTGGCAGGTAAATAAAAAAGAGACCTTGAAGGCAAGGACATTTATAGTATTAGTAATAGCACATATGGCCTGATCCTCCTTAAGCAGAAGCTGGAGCCAGCAGGTTGATGCTGATTGATGACTGCAGTCACTCTGCCCCACATTCTGCACTACTTTGAGAGGTTTAACTTTTAATATACTTTTGGAAACTTTGATTGACTTTCAGATGTACCCTTGGTGCCCCTACATTCTAGAAATAGAGGGAAATCACTTAACATGCAAATAAGCCACATTAGCGCTTGGATCAGAGCCTGCTGCCGCAGTAGAACCTCTGGGTTTTTCTATTGTTTTAGTGTGTGTGTGTTGTTTTTTTGTAATCTTTTCTGATGCTGCTCGTATTTCCTCACGTGATGTTATATATTCTGGATCCTAGTCTATGCTATACAGGGTCTCTTCTCCTAATGTTTCTATTATTGCTACTAAAGGTGATCACCAGGAGCCAGCGTACGCTGGTCCTTCAGTTTTCTTGGTGCGGGTCATGTTGTGATGGGAAAACCTTGGGTGAAAAGAGAGTTTGACAGTGATTTTTGAGCTCTGTCTCTTTGCCTGTGTCAACCGTGTGCTGCTGTGTCTTCTCTGATCTAGATTCCCCTGTTGTCCCTTGGGCATTAGATTTTATCTTGATTTGTGGCTGGTTATGTCTTGTCTTCAGATTCTGTTTGTTGTCTCCCAAGGCCTTGTACTTCCTTCCCCACTGACGGTTTTACGCAGGTGTAACTCTAGTGCCTTTGGTGAAGCAGCTCCTGATGTACCCCAGCCCTGGGTGCCTGACAGCTGGCTTTCTACATGAATTACTCTGCCTGATACATCGCTGTGGTCTTGTGCGTTGTCACAAAATCAGTTTTCCTCTCAAGAGCCCTCAGTGATTTCAGCTGAACTTTGTCACAATCGTTGCTCTGTCTCTCTGGAAGATTCATGCTCCTGGAGTAGCTTTGACTCTGGGGGATGGGGAGCCAAGTGCAAGACAACCCTTTCTTCCTTTTTTTCCTCATTTTTTTAATAGCTGGTTTTCCATGAGATGTCGCAGTCAGGTACGAGTGGCACGGACCATACTCAGCAGTCCATCCAGTTGTGTATTGGACTCTTACTCAAAGACTTGTATTTCAGCAGAAGCCTTTCGCCATCACTGGCTTTTACCTCCCTGATGCTGAGCCCTCTTCCCCTGGGCGTGGAAGACCCTGGAGCTGCAGGGCAATGATTTCTGTCCCGGGTTTATCACAGCATCAAAAGCAGCTGGCATTGGCATTTCTCTCTTGTCCAGGCTGAGCCTGAAAGTGCAGCCACGCAGCTGTGGAATGCCTTACAGAAATGGTGTGAAGCTGAATTTATAAGTGGCTGGGACTCAGAAAAGGCGGGGCTGGATGTGCAGGAGGTGCCTTTGGCGCTTCCACCTCTGTGGACAGGGGGAGAGGGTGTTTCTGCAGGGGGTATTGAAAGACAACCCGAGTCTGGACAGTGACCGACTGCTTTGTAGCAGTCCAGAGGCAAAAACAGTGAACAGCTGAAGTTCCTAAATCATGTTTGAAATGAGATTTAGGTATTTTAGAACTTAAAGGCAAATGAGACTTAGCCAAACACATCCAAATATTGTGAGATACTTTGGTGTCTAGTGCTCTAAAGGGAATTGGACCCTTTTCAAGTAATTTTAAAAGCGTGATTTAGGTGCTAATTCACTTAGTGCTTGGAGTATTTTTTGTGTGTGACTCTGTGGAGTTTTGATCGTTCCAGGGGAAAAGTGACTGCAGTGAAATAACAATGAATTATCCTCATAAATGAGGTTTAATTATCCTTAACAAAATTCATTTGATGGCATTTTAGGCAGTACCTTAGTGTCGCTGAGCCTTACTGACCGGTTGTATTTCTGCTGTCACAGTTATGAGTGTCTGCTTTTTTTTCCTGAACCAGATTTTTGTTAAAACTTACTAAACTATATTTATATCCTTTTCTGATAATCATGAAGATCTGTTGCAGCTACACTTCTAGAAGGAGCATTTGCAACATTATGCTTGTTTTGAAGTGTCCTTGCACTCCTCTCAAGGCTCTTTTCTCAGTGCTCCTGATTTTCATGCTGTCTACAGGACTCGGGAGCTGTCACGGACCTTTTACCAGGGTTTTACTGCCAGGTCTAATTGGAGCTCTCTGAGACCCCTTATTGGAGCAGAAAGTCTGGAGGGCATGGAGGGGTGGGAACTGTTGGATCATTTGCTATGGCTTCCCTTTGCACACTGGCGAAATTTTGGAGGACTTGCTGAGCATCCCCTGTCAGATGCCCTGAGTTCTGTGGATGTCCATGGCAGCTGAGGGTATTCAGCATCACCAAACCAAGCTCTGCTCCTCTGTTTGACTTGGCTTGGTCTGGGGTGCACCATGACACCCACAGAGCGTATTCAGCAGCAGCAAAAAGGTGCACCCTGGTATCTTTTTGGGGTGGCGCTGGCAGGGAGACAGTAGCTGTTGTGGTGCAGAGTCCATGACAAAAAAATAGATGCTGTTAATAACCTGTTGGGATGATGGTGCTGGCAGCACAGTGTGCCTTGCCTTCTGCAGAGTGGATCTGTCTTAATCTTATTAAAAACTCATCAGTGTTTCCTACACAACCCTCCCGCAGACGGGGCTGTAGTGCTCGGCAGCTGAGCCAGCACCTGATCCGCACCTGCCCAGTTTTTGTAAGAAACCAGAAGTCACCGTGGGGCAAGAGAAGAAACCCCCAGGCAGGGTCTTGGGAAGCCACACGGAAGGACCAGGCTTGTGTGTAACATGATGGTGACCCAACACCAGCTGCTGCGGGAGTGTTTCCACCAGGCAGACTCCAAGCTAAAGCTCCCGAAAGTGTTTGAGTCTCCAGGGGTTGGATCCTGAGAGCAACTTGTCCCCCCCTGCAGCCTCTGTGCTTACTTAGGAGGTGATGAGTCAATAAAGAATGCTCCTCCTTGGCAGCCATGGTTTTTGGGGGGCTGGGATCCCAGCTGACTCCCCATTCCCCCACATATTTAGCAGATGGAGGAGTGAAATGGGGGAGCCCTGGAGCTGGAAGTTGTAATGACTGCTTACACTAGACAGCTAAGGTGCTGGGGCTGTATTAACTCAGATCCTCTGCAGATCCACCTGGAGGAGGGGTTTTACATGCACCAAAGTGTATCGTTAACTCATTTGAGTTTAGGACTTGCTTTCCTTCCCAGGCAGGATGAATCAGAAGTCACCCCAATGAAGTCAATGGAGTAACCAGAATGTGAAGAGAATTAAGCCTTTTATTCCCACCCTGTCCTTTTGGCCTCCTACCTGTGCAGGAGACAGCACCTGCCTCTCTGCATGGCAGTGTTTTCCCTGTCTGCCGCAGGATCCCAGAGGGAAGGATGAATAACTTGCACAGCTGATGCACTGACTCACTCCTGTCCCCAGGAGCTGCAGCTGTTCTCCGACAGCGGGAAGCAGCATTCTTGGTGATCTGAGTTTCCCCAGCATGTTCAGAACCCATGCAGAGGAGGGGGAAATAATAACAGGATAGGATCATGAGTTCTTCTGATCCATCCCGTTTTCTTATAGCCTCCAAGGTGCAAATGAATCCCAAAATGTCTTTTGGAGTATGGCCATTCATGTTTGTGAATGCTGTGATTTACAGAGTTATATCTTTCCTGCAGTCAGGATCAGGAGAGCTCTTGAGGAAAAGTTACTAACCTGTAAAGTGAGGTTGTTAAATCCTGAGCTAAACCAAAGAGCACCATCTCCTGGCAGCTGGGAATAGCTGGCACTGCTGCCAGGGCTGCTCGCCTGGTGCAGTTCTCTTGCGAGGAGCTTGCTGCTCTCTGCATCTAACCTACTGGAGGTGGGACAGCCCAGAGCTGGCAGCTGGCTGAGGAGAAAGGCTGGTCCAGGGGAGCCTGAGAGCTGGTTTAGTGGTGTTATCCACAGTGCTTGGCATGTGGGGGGTCTCAGAAGTTTGGGTTTCAAGCTTCACTTGAGTTGATATGCACAAGGTCTTCCGAGGTTTGCCTGGATGTTGAAGTGTCTTGGGTTGTAAAGTTAATGAAGAAAGGGTCCTGCAAAACCGAGAGTGTGGTTCCCAAGTGGTACACACAAATATCCCTGGGGGTACCCAACCTAGTTTGGAGCACTGTGATTTGACACGGGGCTGAGAGATGCCTCTGCCACTTGTGCAGGCTGCCTTCGCCACCCCTGCGGGTGGTACCAGCAAAGGATGTTTGGAAATCTGTGGAGCTTTCCTGAAGTTTGAATTAGACTTTTGAAATCAAGACAAGAGGAAGAAATAGCTTGGGCTGTATCTAAGAAGACAGGGTGTGCTTGGAATTTGAAGTTAGACTTGATATGGGTACTGGAATGAGATGTGAAAAACTGATAAAACACTGAACATCCATGCGAGGTTGTATAAGACTAGAGATGAGAACCTAGTAAGGCAATATAATATGAATTTTAAAAAGGAATTTAACTGAGTCGAGAAACTAAAGAGAAAGAAGACAACATCATGTATCAGGGTCAAAAGAATAGGAAAAAGTCTTTCTCTTTTTTTCTCCTTTAAGGATAAGTTAAGAATAAAAAGAAGCCGAGGTCAAGCATGGGCTTGTTCCTGGTGGTTGATAACAATACTATAAACTTTGTAGACAAAAGGCAGGAGGGCCATTTCATAGCTACTTGTGTTGTGTATTTGGAAGAAAGCATGAAGATGTCTCTTTCTGTCACGGATGAATGAGAAAAATGAAGGACGAGCTGGAATGTAATCTGCTGATGTGGGGCTGGGAAACACAGTCTGTGCTGGTCATCAGAAAGGACCCCAAGCTGTGGTTTGATCTCTAGATACAGATGTTTAAGTGACAGCACGGTCTGGGCAATGGGACTCTCACCACAGTGCAATGGGAGGCCATGATGGCTCCTTGGATTTAGACAGTTAGCCTTGCTTTGAAATCAGCCTTTCTAGGGGAGAGAGTAATTATAAAATGAAAAGCTTGGCAAAGTGCTCAGCCACCTCCTTGAGCCTTTAAGACAAGGGGTGTCAAACTCATTTTCACCGGTGGCCACAGCAGCCTCACGGTTACTTTCAAATGTAACTACTACATTTATACAGCCCTAAAATTACATCCAGCTCTTTGGAGGCAATAGCAAGGCTGATGTGGCCCCTGGTGAAAACGAGTTTAACACCCCTGATTTAAGACAGTGTAGGATGTCTTTTTAAAGAACCAGGCTTTTGTGAGTGCTGAAGGACAGACACTGCGTATCTGAGCTCTGTGGTGCCTTTGCGGGTCTTGAATCAAAGCAAAGTCACTGTGATGGAAAATGCTCTTGGTTTGGTTTTTGGCCTCCTTGTTATTTGAAATCCCTGGAAAACACCTAAAGGGTACTGTAACCTGGGAGTGACATGTGGCCTGAGATACCCTCTAGCATCATTTGGGGCCAGTCCAGCAAAAGTGCTCCCCTTGTTTATAGGACTTTGCTTCATATTATCTCTAGTCCATAAGTTACTGAAGGTCAAACACATCTGAACAGGACAAGGTGGACCCTCTTGCCAGGAGTTTGGGATCTGTGGGGACACAGGAATGAGCTGGGGAGACCCTGCTCCTGGCAGATCCGGGATTGCTGGCAACAACTCCTGAGGCTCAATATCCAAAGCAAAAGTCGGAGCCAGCTATTTTAAAAGACTTACAGGAATTTACTGGAAGCGGCTTGGTCACACTGTTCTGCTTTTGTCTGAAAAGGTTGCTGAAACCTTGATTCCTCCAGTTGCAACCAAAGAGCCTTCCTCTTCTCAGTGCGGCTCCGGGCTGTAAAAATAGCATCATCTAATTAAAGATTAGTTCCCCCTCTCCTCTTCTGAAAAATTAATAATTCCAACAGAATCACTGACACACGATAAATACTGAACCCTGTGTTGCAGGGTTGCCAGTTCTGCAAAACTGAATTTTCATGTCCTCCCGTGTCAGTCTGTCTGTGCATTGAAGGTCACCAGAGTTGTACGTGAAGATTAAGAAAGGCGGGTTAACGGGAAAACTGCCTATTTTATTGAGAATTGAACACAATATTCTGAAGTGATTAATTTGAAGAAGACTTAGTGTACTCTACTTGAGGAAAAAGAAATCAGTTTAATGTAACTTAACTCTGTTATTCTCAGCTAACTTTTTGTTTCCTCTTCCAGTATGGTGCAGCAGTTCAGCTTGCATTGATCCAAACTGGCCTTCAGCTGCCTTTCTTAAATTAAGAGTTACTCTGCATGAAACCAATGATTCCTAAATTATTTCCTGTGTCAATTGCTAAATAGCTCTAAATCCAATGCTGTAGGAGAGGTTCTCTGGAGCATTCACTTATTCTGAGGAAACAAAACAGTAATTTTCAATTTACTTTTTTTCTCTTTACAGTTGATGAAAACACATGGAACTTGCTGAGCATCTCAGCTGCGCTCGGAATGATTGAATCAGACCCATTACTTCTTAGCTGGTTGCAGGAAGTAAAATTCTTTCCCGAGGGCTCGTATTACAAGAAAGCGTGACTGCTGCTCTCAGGCACTGAATAGCTTTGCTTTACCTAAATTGGCAGGCAAGTTTTTGGGCACATTTGAGGGAAATCCAGATCGAAAAAACCAACCCTTTGTAACAAGGGTAAATTCAGACCTGATACTGCCATCCGTTACCAGTGCTATTCAAGGCTTCTCCTTCCCACGGATATTGAACTAAATAAACTTAAAGTCAGGAAGGGCTTTGCTTAATCACCAGGTTCTGAATACACCATTCTTCAGCAAAAACCTGCTCAGCTGTTACAGATTTCTGTGTTTTTAATAGCCAGCCTAATAGCTGATAGATTCACACTTCTCAAATAAGAGGCAGTTTTACCAATGGCTGTAAATCATTCCCTGTGGAAATGGAGAGTTGCATTAAATCCTAGTAATGAGGTGATTTCAGCTGTCTTCAGTGCTTTGAGAGTTGGGATCCCTCTGTGTCCTGCCAATGTGAATCCTCTCTCAGCTCACACATGCGCAGGGACATGCTCACACACCCTTTAACTCTTTGTCTTCCCTCTAAACCCCAGTAAGAAACACGTTTTCTTGTTTCATTGTTATTTGCAAAACCAGGAAAAAAAAAAGTTTACAATCAGCACTGAGTCTGTTAAAAATTGGGTCTTGTGTTAACATCTGTTACAGCATTGGTTTTGTACTATTTGAAAACGAGAAGTGATGTTTCTTTCAATGACTATTCCAGGGTTATTTTTCTTTCTGGTGCTGAACAAGGTGAGGAATAGGATGTTTTCCCAGGCTTTCTATCACAGTGGCTCTCCTGGCTCGCTGTAACTCCTGCCATGAAGCCCCTGACACAAATGCATTAGAAACCCTTTCACTGCTCTATTGATCAGCATTACTAAGTGCTGTAAATGCATGTGCAGCTGGCTCATGTATTCTGTGGACAAAGCAGAAATGAAAGCTGCGAACAGCATCCATGAATAACAGTTTGAAGGCGACTTCAATCTCCTTTGACTATGCCTGTGCTCCCTCTCTACTAGCACTCATGGAATGTTTGTCAAAATTGATTTTTGCTCACTGATGGTGTTGTAATGGTGCATTTTTCATGAGCACCTGGCACAGAAAGTACTGCACAGCAAACTTGAGCTGGTCCAAAGCCACTCAGAATCAATGGGATGTTTCCAGTGAATTCAGTGGGCTTTGGACCAGGCCCAGTAGGCTCTGAGGAATCATCTAATGGAAGAGCAGCCCTGAAACCCCATGATTTAGACAGCCACTCACCCAGCACAAATAGTAAATTACCCACAGCAGATACTGGCAGCAACAGGCATGAACAGTCTGGAGTCAGCAATTCACAGCCTGAAATATGTTGGCTTAAACAAAGCATCAGATAATTCCAGCTAACTGACACATTTGTGAAAATCCAAGCCTGTTTATGGGTAATTTTCAGAAAGGCAAGTTCAACAAGAAAAAAATTGAAAGAAAAAGAACCTGTCCTTTTTTGCCTTTTGCTTACTGATAATTTAGAATTTTAGGGGGGTACAAGCTGTCCTTGCAAGGCACTGGATGACCTCAGGTAGGACCTGATGTGAGTGCTGGACAGTTCAGCTTAGACCTCGTTTCTTCTGCTTTTGTTTCACTGTGGTTTTCTGCTTAGGATTCATTCTCGTATACCTTTGGTGATGAGACTGAGTCATTCGGAGTGTCAAGGACAAGAGCTGCCGGTAGCGAGTTACAAAAGGATCTTGCAGCCCCGAGTGAGCTGGCAGGAAAACAGAAGGTGAAACTTGGAGTAGGTAAACGTAAAGTTACATAAAAGGAGGGAAAAATCCTTCCCAAATTCATTTGTGTAGGCAGAGTGTCCACAGGGAACCTCACCACTTTTGAATGAGATTTCGGCTTGATCATTGATATTTCTATAAAAAGTTCAATGCAGTGCTTCATAGCAGTGAGAAAAGCAGACTGAAGGCTGGGACTGATGATGATAACTTTTCACCCCTTCACAGCACCCCTTGCTCTGTGCTTTCGTATGGCAAACGCAGCTGCCTTGAATCCCTGGCCATGGGTGCAGGGATGGAGCTGCTGTCAACATTGTGTGTGCAGTAGCAGATGAGCAGTGAGGGCTGGCAGGGAACCAGCAGCACCCAAAGCTGGTGAGGATGGACATGGAGGAGCAGGCAGTGGGTGGGCTGAAAAGCAAGTCATGGTGCTTTTAGGTTGCTTTTTCCCTGTGCTACCAGGTTTCCCCTTTTAAAAGGAGGAGCATACAATTCCCACCCTAAAGGTGATCCAGGGTAGAGAACTTGCTTGCAAGTCATCGTAGCACAGAGTAGTGCAAAAATACATATGAGGGAAATGGTCCTTCTGCCTTTGTGCTAGTCTTGGGTTGTGCTTGTCAAATCCAGCAAGGCTGTACAGTAAAATGAAGCCTGTGGTTACATGCTGAACAGTGTTAAGGGGGGGCGGGAAACAATTGCTTCAGGGCTCACTAAATGAGCTGCACATGACTAACGCATGGAGGGCTGTGGGGAAAAAAAATAGTTGTGATGATATTTAGAGATGGTATCGTTATGTATGTGCGAGGGGAAAGAAAATAGCCAAATGCAAGCAGCTTGGGAACTTTCACACTGACGTTTCTCAGCTTCTGCAGCCGCAGCAACATCCCTTTAACATTACTGTGAAGTTTGCATTGTGCGTGGTAGCCTGGGACACGGCACACGTGGAGCGGCTCGGGAGCTCCATGTCACTTGCAGGGTGATGAGCGGAGGTTGGAGAAAGCCAGCCAGCCCCTGCAATGCTGCGTGCATCAGCGCACAAGTGGTTAACAGACTGTCACCCTCCTATAGGTACCAGCTCCTACAGGCATCAGTTTTGTTCCTCTACATCCATTTTCCTCCAGCTCTTATAAAAATGTCTCTGCAGTTCCCACCTCCCTCATGGGGGATCTCACTGTTCGCGTTGTTGAGCTGTGCTTTATATTGCTGCTGCAAATAGAGGCCATTGTTTGTAATTTAATTAACGGCATCCCCGGGAACTTAAAGCATGGCAGAGGGAATTAGAGGCGGTGCATGAAAATGATGCATTGGCCGTGGGTAGAGGTTTAACCACTTTCATGCCAGCACGCTTTGTAGGTGATGCGCACAGGGTAAGTCTTTCTGGGCATGTGGAAACCACTACCTGGGGATGTTTAGTCTCTGCCCTGGTGTTTCATAAGTGTAGAGTGGCTACTGTTAAAAGAGAAAATGTAAAGCTACCTACCAAGTTTCCATCTCAATTTCTGTCCACTAGAAATTTTTTTCTTAATTAAAAGTTTCCTTTGTGTGAAATTTCCCCATTTCTCTGTATTAAAACAAAAAGAAAAATCTTTTTGCTCAGGTTTTGTTTTGTATTGGACATGAGTTTTTTTTTTTTTTAGGGATATTGGATGGTGAGCCCCTGAGTCAGATTGTGAGGGGAGTTGTGGAATTGCCAGCATTGGCTGGGAACTGTTAGTAGCTATCAGGATTGTTATAGCTATTTTAGGATACAACAGCAGCTGGGAGCTGTGTCTGACAGATGTGTCACTACATTGCCCAAGGGTGTTGTAAGAGACAGTCCCAAAGAGCTTGCAAGCAAAGCCAAGCCTGGTGCACAAAACAAATCTAAATTCAGTGTGGAGTGAGTACGGCTTTGCAGAAAAATCGATGTCTGCAGGCACTTGTCTCATCACTGTGCATCATTTTTGTGTCTTTGCTTTAGGTGTCACAGCCTCATCACATCTCTTCGACTATGGCTCCACTGCCAACGGGGGAGACAGCTCCTTCTACACCTCTCTGATCTCGGATGTCCACTACACCACCCCGCGGGACTCCACCTATTTCACGGGCATTTATCAGCAGGAAAACAGCCCCATTCCCTGTTCGGGTAGCACAGAGGGGTTTAACACGCTGGGGCATCCTGTTCAAGATATGACTGGATTTGAGTCCCGGGGCTTGTTTAGCTCAGATTCAGGAATAGAGATGACTCCCGCAGAGTCTGCTGAAGTTGATAAAACCTTAGCAGATCCCATGAAAGTAGAAGCTTATAAATACATGGACATAAGCAGATCAGAAGAAATAAAATACCAAGAAAAACATGACCTGGACTTAGAAGATGAGAGCCCAGGCCTTATTGATAAGTACCGGGGTGTACCCACCAGGTCCAGTCACACTGCTGAACCTCAGCAGACAGCTTCGGAGAGCATGAAGGCAGCCAAAGAGCAAGACCTGCTTGAAGACACAAGGTCTGGAGATCAGCATAGTGCGTCTGTGGTTGCAGCCCCTGTGAAGATCACGCTCACTGAGATCGAAAGCACCGGGGAAGCTGCCAGCAAAGAGGCAAGCCCGACTCAGCCTGAGACCGGCCTGAAGCCAAGCCATGAGGTGGTACCAACGGTGACAGTGTCAGAGCCAGAAGATGACAGCCCAGGGTCTGTCACACCACCGTCCTCTGGCACAGGTAATGCTGCTGTATGGCACCTTTTTTTTTTTTTTTTTTGGAGAATTACTGTTTTTTGTTGGAGAATTACTGTTTGTTAACACCTCTTTGCTCTTGCAGAAAATAAGGGAATGGCAGGAAGATGTGCCGGGGAGGTTTAGGTTGGACATTAGGAAAAGGTTCTTCACCCAGAGGGTGCTGGACACTGAACAGGCTCCCCAGGGAGGTGTCACAGCCCCAAGCCTGACAGTGTTCAAGAAGAGATTGGACAACACCCTCAGACACACAGTGTGAATTTTGGGGTTGTCCTGTGCAGGGACAGGAGTTGGACTGGAAGATCCTTGTGGGTCCCTTCCAACTCAGGACATTCTATGGTTCTATGAAGGCTGAATTGCTAAAAATGAGCGCTCTTGTCAAATGAAAGTGCTGCTTTTAGAAAGTGCTGAGGAGGGAAATGTTGTCACCCCATTTACAGAGTAAGGCTGGAGGGACAAAAGGCCCATTTCTTTTAAAGGCTCCTGATTTCTACTGGAGGAACACCAAAGTCCATCATTTATAAATTTTCTTACTGTCTGATTGCTTCAGTAGTACATAATGTCCATTCCTCATTTTTCCTATTACACACTGCTGTACATTGCTAAAATATGGAAGTAGTATAGCATTTTAAAAAAAGAATAAAATTCTGTGATGGGAAACAGAATTTTGAGACTTGAAATTGAATTTCAACATTTTCAATTAAAGCCCTTTGACAATGAACATTTGACATTTAACAATGAACATCCTCAAGCTAAAATAGCCATTGCTTTAATGGCATCTAGAAGCCATTTAAAAATCAAGTGGAATTACCTTAAAATAGCAGTCTGGGATTTCCACCCACACTTAATACCAATCCTTAGAGAAACACTTTGATTTCTATCCAAAACTGAGTGTGCATTTGCACACTTTTACACATGAAAAAAGTGATAGAAAAAGTCAACCACATCTGTTGGATTTTCCTGCTTGCATCAGCCAGAAACTTCTGATAAGCAGGCTTGAGAGTCCTATTTTTCCCCTTTTATTGGACTGGGTGACATCACACACTACTTCTGAGGGAGGCGTGCCATTTTTTATCGATTTACACTTTTTGCACTAAGAGGTAATTAAGCACTTTGGGCACTAATTGTTATTTATTCAGTACTTGGCAACTGTTCAAGGCTCGTTTGTGACACTTGATAACTCTATCCCATCAGAATGGCTGAACAGTACTTGGCTGAGTATCACAGCTGCTGCCTTACTGGGAAGAAATGGTGTGGCTGGTGAGATTGCTGGCATGAAAATGTTCTACTCCATGGGCAAAGATGATCCCCAGTGCTGCTGTGGGGAGTCCCACCACCTTGCATTGGGGTGCTAGAAAGCCAGAATCACTACTTATTGATTTTGTTAGGGAAAAAGCAGGCATCTTGCCTTAAGGGATGGCTACTGCGGTGTTTTCTATCTGGATTTCCCCCATTCCCGCAGCCAGGGACACGCTGCACCCAGACTCTGCATTCATAAGAGGTAGAAAAGTAAAACCTGCCCTTGCTATTTCTGCGCAGTGACCCAGCAAAGTCGTCACTCCGAGATACCCCTCAAGCATCCTGGCAAAGCCCCCAGTTCTCCCCTGCTTGGATCAGGTCTTTTGAAAATGGTTTGTTTTTAATTGCTATCCCTCATCTTTCTGGGGAAGGAAGACATGGCCTGTTCATATGCTGCGCCGGTGCTGAAAGGCGGTGGATATTTATACGCTTCCCTGTGCCAGCGGTAAATATGACACCCTGCTGCTGGTCACAAAAGACTTTTTTGTTTGCAAGGTAAATGCCGTGGCTGAGAGTTACAAACTGCCAGGGCGGACAGGAGCGGGGTGAAGCCGTGGGACAGCGCGTTGCTGCGCTACAAGGGCTGGCGATCACATGCCCGTTTGGACGAGTGCCGGATTAAGTCATTCCTCGGGGAGAAAATGCTTAACATGCTGTAATGCAGGAGAGTGGTGCGGCTCAGCCGGGCTTTCTGCAGCCAGAGGAAAAGGATGCACAGGATCCTGCTCAATGCAATAGAAAATTCCCAGCATCCACACCAGAGTGTGTAGTAACAGTCCCAAACACCATAATCCTGTTTGTGGCCACACTCTGGCTTGCAGAAGGACTTTCTCATGCGAGCAAGATGTGTTAGAAAAGAGTTTGTTGGAGGAGCTGCAGACATACTAACAAGATGTGCTCAAAACTGATGGTGATGAGTATTGGCAGGTGCACAAACCAAAACCACTTGGAGGGGTCTGGGAAGGTTGTTTTTCTTGCCCATCTCCCAGCAGGATGTCATGGCTTGGGTGGTGCCATTAAAACCTCCCCCTTTACCTGATTCATCTTGGCAAAGGCATATGATCAGGAAGAAATCAGCTACGCTATTGCAATGCGAAATTAAGTCAGAAAATAGCCCAAAATAGTGTTGTGGTTTTTTTTTTATTCCCCAAGTTACATCTGATACAACCTCTTTCCCACCTTCTGTTGTAGAGGAGCTTCCAGAGGTGGCCAACACAGCCGGGTGGCCCTGGGGAGTCACTGGCAGCAGCTGCACCCAAAGCAGTTCCAACCTGACTGGGCAATTCAGCCTTTCTCCCCCCCCCCCCCCCAAAAAAAGGGAGGGTCTTGTGTGTGGATGGCAGCTGCACCTCATGCTGCCTCCATCGCCTCTTCTTGTGAGCACTTAACAAAGGAAGTGAAATTGCATGTGATTTCATTACAGAATCCCATGTGGTAAAGGAACATACAGGGAGGCAGAACAGCTGGGAAGTCTGGTGCTGGGCTCCCTTTTAGTATGGGATGTGGGCTCCTTGCTCATCCTGGGTGACCCGCCAGCCTTTTTAGCTGCTCATTTTCACTCTCCAAGCAAATCCTCTTCAACACGAGTCAGAAAATGCAGATAATCTTTTTTGTTTCAAATTTGGGGTGACAAGTTGGTCAGTCATTATTTTGGTTAATGTAGTTCTTAATGATATTAAGAATTACAGTTTAAAAAATGAGTTTCATGCTTGCACCCAACTGAGATAAAAGCACTCAGAGAATTCATTGCCCATCCCCCTGAACAAAAAGTCTGAGAAAAGTTTGCACCTGGCACATTTCTTGCCTCAAAGTTTGACAAAACTACTTGTAACTACACATGGGTTGTTATGATCACCAGTGCCAGGAACCAACCAGCCCCATGTCCCCAGAACAGACCCATACACATCAGTGACAGTCAGGTGCTGTCGTGTGTGGCCCGAGCCCACGTTCCTCACAAGTAGTGATTTTTCTGGTGAAAACCATATTGTTGAGCCACTGGCCAAGCACTGACCAGCATTGCCTTGTGCCTTGTGCCTCTTTCATAATGAATATGTGCATGGAAAATGCTCTGTAAGAATAAGCTGTTAATACTGTTAGTCATTCCAGACAGGGAGACTTTCCGCCTGTGGTACCAGCCTTCCTAGAGGGAGCCATGCTAGTGTGGAATCTATTGTGTTTGTTGCCTAAGCAGACAGAAAATCTCATTTTTAACTTTTTTACTGTTTTGGTTTTTTTTTTTTCCCCTTTCTTTCTGGGTGGCAGAACCATCTGGCTCAGAGTCGCAGGGCAAAGGCAGCCTGTCGGAGGATGAAATCATTAGTGCCATCAAGGAAGCAAAAAGCTTTTCCTTCGAGACCCCAGAGGTGCAGCGGTCACCAGCCCTTTCCACTGAGAAGAGAGACCAGCGGGCCAAACCTGGGCGTCCTGCCGTCTCCTCATCCCTGGATAACGAAGCCAGCAGCGCTGAGTCGGGGGACTCGGAGATCGAGCTGGTCTCGGAGGACCCGCTGGCTGCCGAGGAGGCACTGCACTCCAACTACATGACCTTCAGCCACATCGGAGGGCCCCCTCCATCACCTGCCTCCCCCTCCATCCAGTACAGCATCCTGCGGGAGGAGCGGGAGGCTGAGCTCGACAGTGAGCTCATCATCGAGTCCTGTGATGCCTCGTCGGCCTCTGAAGAGAGCCCAAAGAGGGAGCAGGACTCCCCTCTGATGAAGCCCATGGTCATGGACATTATCAAGGAGGAGAACATCTCACGCACTGATGCCTCAGACTACGAAGCAAGTAAAACGACAGAGAGCAGGATGAACAGGGAAAACCTGGCAGAGTCCGCGTCCCACCTGAAATGCTCCTTTGTTGCACCAAAAGTAGGTGCTGAGCCCCCGACCTCTGCTGTCAGCACCGAGGAGCTGAAGGAAAGAATAATCCTGAAGCAACCCATCGAAGAAACTGTTGTTAACCAAAGTAAAGTGTCTTCCAAGGACTCTGGCAAAAGAAGTCCCATGGCTTTGCCCCTACTGCCATTTTTAAATAAGCAGAAAGGTAAATGCAGATGTTTATGTTGTTGTTTTTTTTTTTTCGCAGTGGTGACAAAAATGGGGAGGAGGGAGAAGCGCCTGTTCCTTGTAGACGAGATGTTAGTAGTGGTGAGCAGGGGGTGTTCCTGGCACTGGACCACCTTAGCTGCAAGCTGGGCACACCTGTGACAATGCACACATCTTCTCTGACCTTCCCATTCTCTTCTTTTTCTCCTTTTCCTTTCCCTTGGGGAAAAAATATAAAAATGCCAGGAACAATAATTTTTAGGCTTAAGCATGTAGAGATACTATCTCAAGCAGGAACCCCAGGAACATGTGGCTGATTTGCGCATCAGATATCTGGAGGACAAAGAACAATAAATGATCACCTTTTTCTTTGCAATGATACCTGCCTTGCCCGAGGGAAGGGGTGCAATCAGGAGGGTGGTCCTGCCTCTCCCAGAAATGTGAGGATAATGTTTTTGAGGAGACATTTAGTAAAAAAGATTTGGAGGAAGAGAGGGACTAGGTTTGGTGAGTCTGTTTGTTGCTGAAGCTGTTGCAGCTTAAATGAAGTTGACACCCTCCATTATGAGTGAGGGTTTTGTGTACGCTTCCAGGCTGGTGCAGGGAGGCAGGTGGCTTGGGGGTGCTCATCCCAGCTTTGCATGCCTTGGGGGCAACCTGTGTGTCCCTCTGAAAGCCCCTTCTCTCATCCATCTTTGGGAGGGGCACGGGCAGGACACTTCCCTAGTACTCAGGTGAGCTCAGGGGCACTTGTGTCCCCATGGGATCCCTTCAAAGCTGGTATAGAACCAGCCGAGGCTGGATTTTGCAATTTGGACCCATCAAACCTCTAGAGCCAATGCCAGCTTTTGTCCAGAGCTAAACCCTGGGGACCAAGCACACAGTCACTGCACACTGACACTGCCAGGGATCCCTGCAGCCTGTAACTGCCATGGTTCACAAGCCACACAAGAGAAAAAGGCATTTAATTCTTTGCAAGATGCCAGCTCTGAATAGCCAGAACCCTTGTGTGCCTCTGGCTTTGTAGGCTGGTGTGGGAGAGAGGGATGGATACTGGGGCTGCCCCTGCTCCCCTCTGCCCTCTCCCTCGGCTGGGCTGGGGGGCAGCGACTGTTCCTTGTTCTTCTATCCGATGGGGCTTTGCAATTCAGAAAGCCGCTGCTTCCTTGCAAACAACTGGGTAGAGATGGAGAGGGGGCAAACCCCACCTGTGCTGCTTAGAGAGCATCTTTTTCTGATGTCCATGTTTGTGCAGATGTCTGAGCACATGATGGCCTGGAGACGTGGCAGACACGTTTAAGTGGCACATTTTTACAACTGATTTGTCTAGTGCTGGGAACCCAAGCGTGCACATCTAGTAAGGAAACGGCCTGAACTTGCACAATGTGCTGAGGACTGCAAGATCTGCAGTGCAATAAAATATGTTAATGTTGATATTCTTAGCGATAATGAACTAATTACATTAATAGGCTGAATAGGAAACATATAATTATTGCTTGTATGTTTTCCTGCTAGGTTCTCAGAGCTTGCGATGTTGTGCTGTGCGTCTCTTACCTCCCTCATGGGTAGGATGAGCTCAAACCATTTCCCTGCCCCTTCCCAAATTCCCCTGTTGTGGGACTGCCCCAGTCCCTATCCAAACTCTGGAAGCTGTAAGGCTGATTGAATTTACCTTGCACACCTTCCTGCCTGGGGTCTCCGCAACCATGTTGTGTGTGTTGTTCTGGGTGGACAACTAACTTATTTGGTTTTGAATTTGTGGAAAGTAGTTGGGGAATATCACACAGGCAGCTAGTTTTCTGTCCCTTAATTTTGACATTTCAGGTGTCATTACAATTTTCAGTCCTCCTTGATCTTATCCAGATTTTTTTGGCCTAAGTTTTGAGTCTCATTTAATTTCTGTCACTGTCTAAAATGATGCCAACAGAGGCTTGTTCTCAGAGAAAATCCCTGTGTGCGTGAGCAGACATTCTTCTTGCATCTCAGTGCGTTTGTGTTTCCTGTCTGTGTTCCCATAGGATAGTAGTGGCAGCAATGTTTCCTCCAGGACCGACAGACACAAGACAGCTAATTACTATTTTGTGGTGCATAAAGAAGTATTTGTGCATGTGCTTTTCTGCCTTGAGACATTCCAGTGCCTAAGGCAAGGAAAACAAAAACATAAAGCCTCTCAAGAAGCTTGTTCCTAAAACCTGTGTAACTCTTTAAAGATGATTTCAAGGCGTGGGGGGGTGGGCTCTAAATAAGAAAATATGGATGACAGTGGCCCATTTTTGTATTGAATGGGCCTCTTCTTCTGGCATGGGAAAAGAGATTCTGCCCCTCACTTGGCCAGTTCACGTGAAACACTTCAGTGGTTTTTCGGTTATCAGAGGTGAACCAGGGGATGCGTTAACAGGCTTGGTGGAACCAGAGCCTCCCCATTGGGTCTTGCCAGGCTCCATCAGCCTGGAGCCACATCTGCTGGCAGTGAAGTGATGTGGCAGAGCTCATCCACGGGGACAGGGATTGCCTTCATAGCATCAACTTGACGTCTTGGCAGAGCTTTACATCATGGCATGGTATGTGTCATAAGCCAACTCAGGTACAGCTGGCAGGCATTTGGCATAGACCACACTCAGCCAAAGTGATGAGCATAGAGGGAGATGTGGCAGTGCTGCACAACGGAGGTGCTGCAGAACAATGTCACCCAGAGCCAGAGCAGCATCATAATTCCTTAATTTAGAGAATTATCTTAATTATAGTTAACTGTCATTAAGAGAATACTAAACAGATGTGACCATGTGCTTGTTAAAAGATAGAAAACAGAAAAATCTTCATTGTTTCCTGTTACATCCTTGTTACATGTCACCTCAGAAGCATCGTGCTACCACCACTAATCCTTGTTAAAACATGATGGTTTTAGTGGTGTTCACAAAGTGATTCACCTATGACCATGGGAAGTCCTCCCTGAGTTCAGGTCAGTGCGTTTTTTGAGATTCATAGGAAACTATTGGTTCAAATGAAACTGTTTCACGTGTCTGGTTGTGTTTCTGACACCCAGCTGTAGATCTTTCTGTGGCCCTTCGCCACCTCATTACCGGATATATGTAATTGAAAAATAGCCGTTTGTTTCACATGTGTTAACTATTTCACAGTGCGATACTGTAATTCTGCTAAGGAGTTTTCTACTCACATGCTTGGCATTGAATATACTTTACATGGCTCATCGGAAGAGTTTGCCCTGGGCTGGCAAGACAAAAATTGATTTTGAGTGAACAATCTGAGAAATACATAGAGAAGCTGTGCAAAGTGAGAGCCCAGCATCCAGCCTCACCCCAGGAACAGCCTTGCTGGTAGTTTTGCTGCTGGCCTGCAGCTTAATTCCTTAGAGACCTCTCTGGTGTGTCTGCAAGGAGTGCTGAAATCACAGCCATTCCCCTAAATAACAAGGTGGAGCACAGCAAGTGCATGTGTGTTTTGCGCAGTGATAACTCAATGTCTCTGCTTAACGTCTGTTGCCATCCAGTGGCAATAACAAAAACAGGCAGTGACTTCTTACCTCCATTTTACTGGAGGTGATAACCACGATTTGAAAGAGCAAAGCTGTTCCCGTGCCGGTAACCACCAAGCAGCCTCATTCGCTTTTCCCCATGGTCAGAAAGATCATGTCGCCTTGCATTTGCTGTTTGGCTGTCACTGCCCCCACATCAACCCTGGCATTTCCTCCCAGAGGTGGACACAGCCCCTGTACAACAGGGCTTAGAGCACATCTGGCTGTGGCTCTGCAGGAAAGGAGCTTGCCAGCTCAGTTTCTTTTTTTTTTTAATATATATTTTTATATTCATCCACAGAGAAGGACGACCAGATGTATTTGTGTTTTCCAGTAGTCAGAGCAAGGAATGCAGATTTTTAGGTTTGTTCCAAGAAAGCCCTGTCTTGCAACAGATCTTCACAGACTTTGGAAAATAATACAGCTGATTGGTGTGGCCTGCACAGCGCTGTGACGTTGCGTAACTCAGGTGACATCCAGAACGGGCTTGCACATGGCTTCGGCATGCAGGAAATTTCAGAAAAGACCTAGTGCCCTGGAAGCCTGCATCTTTTGTCCAGGGGCAGTTTGCAAGAAGTCCAAAAGAAGCCTGGACCAAGGCAGACTTCGGCTAGAGAGCATTTTGGCCGAGTCCTTTCCTGTCTTTCTTGCCGTGCCTGTCACAGCTCTCTGCCAGGGTGACCTGGCTTATCCCATGCTGGTGTTCCACAGCCTGGGGACCTGGTCCTGAGTGGACATTTCCCTTATGCTGGGGCATCAGGTCTCTCTCCAGTCTCTCCTTCGGTGACAACATAAGGAGATCCTTCTGCTTGATCCATTTAGTGAACATCCAGCAGCTTGATAGCTTTCAGATGACATGTCTGAGCTCAAGTTAAAAAAAAAAAGTGGATGTTAATAATAGTGTTTACTTTCATTTTCTTTTTATTTTATGACAAAATTTAGCATAGGGAAAAGTAAGACCCAGTCCCAGGGCTCTGGTGTCATGCAGTCACTCACATGCTAGGTGGCACAACATGTAGCACCCAAGGTCCAAGCTGGGTCCTGCTGGAAAAGCAGTCAAATAAAATTAATCATTTAAAATGCTTTATTCTGCAGCACAGTTCTATGCCACCGTGCTATGAAGCATCCTGATGTAATGCCTTATGAAAGGCTTTTGTAACATCAATCTGCTTAGTCCCCTACAAGAGTGTGTCCTTACTAAACACCCTTTGTGGCTGTTGTGGCTCTAAGCACCTGTGAGGGACACCAAGGTTCATGGCCACCCTTCTATATGTGGTAGCCCAGTGTCTCTACCTGAGTAGTGTCACAAACTGCAGTAAGGATCATATTGGTTTGGGGGTGACACTGACAAATGCTCTAGGTTGAAGAACATGTTTCCCTCACCCTCCCTGGTGCCTCTTGTGCCATCCCATGGTGTCTGGGGCTGTCACTCGGTGGATAAGCATCAGTGTGGGCTTTGCCCCTTTAACCTGTCACTGTGTCCCCCTCTGGTGCCACAGACAAACTGATTTTACACAGTTTCTTGAGATGTTTTTCCAGCAGAGATCTGGGAGAGACCTTAACTTACTGGAAATACTTTTTGTTCAGCAAAACATCGTTTGCATCATGTTAGCACATCCCTGCTGTTGGAGGAGTTGCTAGTGAGGCATTTTTCCATGGGAAGGGGATGTTTGGTAGGATGATTTAGCAATCTGAGGCTCATGTCTCATCTGCATGCTTTCACCAGGCTGGCTCTGCAATCAGCAGCAAGCTGGGCCATGGCTTAAGCATACGGTAATGTTAGTTTAATATTGTAGTGCCATCTGCTGTAAGTGCCTCCACACCCTGGCCCATCTGTTTTTCCTGCTTCAGTTTGCTTTTTATGGGGCTCCGGTAGCTTTGCATCCTTTGGAAAGTCCCTGCTTGGAAAAGGTGTAGGGGAGAGGGATGTCCTGCCTGGGGCTGGAGTATCTTTGCCTTCCAATGCTGTAGAAGTGGGGTAAACCTGCCCAGAGACGTAAACATGTGAATTTAGGCCTGGCCTAGCCACAAAATCTTGGAGTAGATTGGTGAACCTCTGTGCGCTTGCCTCCCACATGGAATAATTTAGGTGGGAAGGGATCTGTGGAAGTCTCTAGCCAAACTCCTTGCTCAAAGCAGTTTGGTCAGGTTGCTCAGGCCTTTTCTGCCTCTGTCCTTCTTCTCAGCAAAGGCAGAGATTTGGGGGTAGCTGAGAGCTGGAGCCTGTAAATCTGGGTCAGTCCCATGATGCCACCTCAGCACCATTAGCTGCAGGCACGCTGCAGAGCAAGGTACAGGAGAGCTGTCACTCGATGTAGCTTCATGCAGAGTGGGCTGGTGGGAACTTCACAAGGTCCAGAGAGCCCATCTCCTGGCCCACAGCCAGGATCCCTGGTAGCGCACATTTGACAGATGCTTGTGACTCATTTGGAAAGGCCTCTGTTGGCAGATCCTCTACCAGCTCCCAGGCGTCTATCAAAAACAGTTGCCATTCTTCCATCGTTCTTTACTTTAGGCTAAGAAATTCAAACTTCTTCAGTTTTTCTCTTCTGTCAGGTTTTCCAGCTTTCTGAATGGTCTTTTTGTTCCCTTCATTCTTTTCTACCATTGGTTGAATCCTTCTTGAGGTGGAGAGGGTGTTTGCATGGAGGAGCTGGGCTGGAGAAACCTGGAGACATTCAGGTCATGGTGGTGGAAACAAGCAGTGTACACACCAGCAGGTTTGTGCTGTACATGATTTCTCTTCCGTTCCTCCCAGACCTTTTTATTCAGGGAGGGAGGAGTGATTTTAGCACTTTCTGGCTTCAGGAGTGGCTGCAGGATCACCTGTCCTCACCGCAGAGGGAACAAGGAGACCTGATGGTCAACATGGTGGCTCTGGGGTTCTCCTGGAGTCCTGGTCTAGTGGGAGCATAGCTGGATCTCCTAAGTGAGCAGTCACTTAGAGGAGACGCCTGGGCTCTGGAAAGGATCAGAGCAAAGCAAAGAACAGGGGATTTCCTCTCTCCTCTCCCCAAACGATTGTTTGCTTGGGCAGTGGCTGGGATCAGTAACCACCAAGTGCAATGGTCCTCTCCTGATTAGCAGCATGCACAATAGTGCATGACCTTGATATGACCTTCAGAAATGTCTCAATAAATCTCATGCCTTTCAGATCACAACCTGCGTTGTCCATAGCCTGAGCATTTGGCCCATTTCACCTCTGGCATCTGTTTCCTTCCCTGATTTTTGGATGTGCTCATGAAAATTACTTTCAATGTGTTGGGTAAGGTCAAATGTTTAAAGCAGAAGTGTTGAAGCATCTTAAACACAGCAGCTGGATGCTCAGAGGTGCTTTTAACATTGGCATAGCTTAAAGTAGGAGGATCATACGTCTTCTCTTGGGACTGCTATCCACTCCACTGCCTGTGTATGAGTTAAGTACAGAGCTATAAAAATTTATAGGCTTTATCCTTCTGTTTTCATATATCTTCCCTTTAAGAGGAAAAGACTGCCTCTGAAGAGCTGTCATAAGTCATAACCCTCAAACAGAAGTTTACAGACCTTTCTGATAGATATGACATAAGATGGTGTTTATAAAATGTTCCTGCAAGGTCAAGATTGTAATCCTGACCAGTAAAAAGAAAAAGAGCTACTTGTTTGACTACATACAGATGCCTGATGGTTATATCAAATGTTTAAATCAAAGCCATGAATGGCAAAGTCTAAACCAAGCACAGCAAGTTGGTGAGCATCCATACAGAAACAGCGACTGCTGAGAAGAGGCCAAAGAAGAAAGATGTGTAACGTGTGAAGTTCGTCCTCTGTGAGCTGTGCTGCACAAGCTCACTGCTCACTCTGTCCATGGCCATGGCCATGCCAAGGTCGCCTCAGTCCTGCTCTGGGGGGAGGCAAAAGGAGACAAACGCTCTGCTCATGGGTGATTTTTCTGTGCACGTGGACAAATGATCGCAGAATCGCTCACAGTTTAAGCATGTTTTGAAAGCCAAAATCTTGACGTGGTGTCCCTTTTGGTGTCTCTTGGCATCAGTGATCAATGACTCAGCTTTCAGGCAAGGCTGTGACCCTGACAGTCTCGTGCTAGCCAGTTTTTCCCAGATGCCTACACATGTATGTGTATATATATATATATATATATATATATATATATATATATTCTTCGCCTGAATCCTCCGAGCAGATCTCAGAGATCTGTTATTGACACAGAAATTTAACACCTATTGATAGCTTTTCTGTGGCTGACACAATATATAGTAAGGAGATATGTTTCTTCTGGGCGTACGGAAACAAGAAAGAAAAACATTATATATAAAGAAAGGCAGAAGTTATATCATCTGCAAGGTTTTTCCATAAATGATGTTTAAGAGGTTTCTCCATACCCAATTCAAGTTTTTAGCTCAGAGGTGCTCAGGAAAGTTTATACACCATAATACAAATGAGGTGAAGGAAAAAATGCAAACATTTTGCTTTTATTAACACGGAATATTTTGCCTCTTAATTCAGGCTTCTCACAAATGTAATGTTTTGCAGGGAACTTCTGGAATATTTCATTTCCTGATCTTCTTGGAATGTTGCTTCTGAACCTCTGCAATGCTCTGTGAGCTGGCAATCATGGGTTTCCACCAGTTTGATTGATTAATTCTGAGTATCGACTCATTTCAGGTCAGATTTAAGTGTATGATTAAGGTCTGGTGATATAAAAAAACATCTCTATTTCTCAAGCAGAGGTGAAATATGAACTTTTGAACTTGTCTGGCAGTTTCAGGGTGGCTCTAATTCTTCAGGTGTTAAACAGAATAAGGACTTCCCTGAGTATTGCTATTTGTGTCTGGTAGGTAGCATGAGGTTAAAATTAACGTATTTGACTGTTGTGAAGGGTGGGCGTGTGACAGGAGATCTCTACTGGGAATAAAACCTGGAGGTGTGTATTGATTTAACTGGTTTTTCCTTAGCTTCCGAGAGTACACTGCTGATTAGGACATAATAGCAATATTGACTGAAAAGGGGACCTTTTTTTTTCCTCAGGAGGCTTCTGTGTTCATGTCAGTTCAGAACAATATAGAAAATAAGGGACATGCAGTGAGTGAACAATTCAGAGAACTTGATTTCCCCCTGAAGAAATTGTGGTGATTTTCTTACTTTGAATCTTAATCTTAACTCAATTACCACTTTCTTTTGTTTTATTCCTCTTCAGTATTTTTTTCCTAACTCTCTTGACCTTTACTCAACTTGGGAGATCTTACCCACTGTTTTTATTTCTAGAGAGGTATCACAGACATCCTCTCCCCCCTGATTCTGACAGCAGCTTGGTGGTTACATGGGAACTGTAGCAGCGAGAGGTCATTCTGGTGTTTTGATTTTGCAGCACTTCATTTCATAGAATCATAGAATCATAGAAAGCTAGGGATTGGAAGGGACCTCGAAAGCTCATCCAGTCCAATCCCCCCGCCAGAGCAGGAACACCCAGATGAGGTTACACAGGAAGGTGTCCAGGCGGGTTGGAATGTCTGCAGAGAAGGAGACTCCACAACCCCCCTGGGCAGCCTGGTCCAATGTTCTGTCACCCTCACAGAGAAGAAGTTTTTTCTCGAATTTAAGTGGAACCTCTTGTGTTCCAGATTGATCCCATTACCCCTTGTCCTATCATTGTTTGTTGCCGACAAGAGCCTGGCTCCATCCTTCTGACGCTCACCCTTTGTATATTTATAAACGTTAATAAGGTCACCCCTCAGTCTCCTCCAAACTAAAGAGCCCCAGCTCCCTCAGTCTTTCCTCGTAAGGGAGATGCTCCACTCCCTTAATCATCTTGGTTGCCCTACGCTGGACTCTCTCCAGCAGTTCCCTGTCCTTCTGGAACTGAGGGGCCCAGAACTGGACACAATATTCCAGATGTGGTCTCACCAGGGTGGAGTAGAGAGGAAGGAGAACCTCTCTCGATCTACTAGCCACCCCCCTTCTAATACACCCCAGGATGCCATTGGCCCTCTTGGCCACAAGGGCACAGTGCTGGCTCATGGTCATCCTGCTGTCCACCAGGATCCCCAGGTCCCTTTCCCCTACACTGCTCTCTAATGGATCATTCCCCTTATACTGGAACCTGGGGTTGTTCCTGCCCAGATGCAATACTCTACATTTGCCCTTGTTATATTTCATTAAATTTTTCCCCGCCCAACTCTCCAGCCTGTCCAGGTCTCTGGATGGCAGCACAGCCTTCTGGCGTGTCAGCCACTCCTCCCAGCTTAGTGTCATCAGCAAACTTGCTGATAGTGCACTCTATTCCCTCATCCAAGTCATCGATGAATATATTGAACAGTACTGGCCCCAGCACGGACCCTTGAGGCACTGCACTAGATACAGGCCTCCAACTGGACTCTGCCCCCTTGACCACGACCCTCTGGCTTCTTCCCTTCAGCCAGTTCACAGTCCACCTCACTACCCGATTGTCCAGACCACACTTCCTTAGTTTAGCTATGAGAATTTGTGTGTGAGGAATACAAATGAGTATGGAAAAAAAGTTAATGCTACAAGAAGACAGGTTGGTTTGGGTGGCAGTAATCTTCTACCTCCACCACAGGTCTGCCAAACGTCACCCTGCCTGTGGTGGGGACATTTGGTGATATCAAAGTTGCTTAAATCAGCTCTAGCAACGAGAGTGAAGGTTTATCATTTTGGTAGCGATGATGGATTTCACATGTGCTCAGAGTCTGGGATGCTCCAGCCAAGCATCGTTTATGACAATTTGGCATACAAGGATCCTTGTGCTTCTGAAATGGGTTTTTCTCCACTCAAGAGGACTGAGTGTTTGTTTCCTGCATATTCAGGGCTCAGAACACACAAAGCATGATAGATTTGCAAGCCACGTTACACAGCAGTGAATAGTTTGTGTGAAAAATACCCTGCCAGTTGGGTTGCTTTGAGGTGAGGGCTCTTTACCAGAAAACTCATTTTAGGGTTTATTTTCCTTGCAGCTTCAACCTGAGTCACAGGTCTATGCATTGAAAGCCCTCTGATATCACTTGCTTGCAAGAAACCTTTCCCACCTGGTGCCATGTGATTTTGTGTGGAATTGATGATCCCTTCCAAAGGTTTCGGCTGGTGTCAGAGTTTGCTTCATGTCGCAACTCCCTGTAGGAGTCTCCTGTAACATGGGTGCTGATTAGCTCCACCTGGGTGCTGCCAGTCCCCCTGAAATTCTCTAACATCACTGGAAGTGATGTACAAGCTTTCTCACAGTTCACGTGAAAATAACCCACAACTCAGTTCATTAGAGCACAAACTACTGTGAGCGGTGACCTCAGGAGTCCTCTAGAGCTGCAGTAACTTGAGAGGCACAAAAAGGACACAGATAATCAGCATCACCTTTGCAAAAAGCCACGTCTTAGAGAGAAAGAGGCTTCCAAGGCAGCAAATTTAGCTTGGAATAAGGATTTGGCATTAGACTACCCAGATTGCCAGATAAAGTAGGAATCCCAGTAAAGACTGTTCCCTTTCAAACTGGATCCTAAAGAATAATTTGCTAGGGAAACAGCTCTTGGTGTTGCTACATCATCTGACTGGATGTAAGCACTGTTGGAACAGCATGTCATACAAATGAGCAAAATGTAAATTTTTTTAATTGCATCTTATCTTTTCAATAGAAGGTGCAGTGAGATTGCAAAATTTAAGGGGGTGGGGGAACTAAACAAGCAAAACCAAACAACAACAAAAACAAAACCAAAACCAAAACCCAAACCAAAAAAACCCTCAAACCAAACCAAAACAAATGGAGATTTCCAAGGTCTGAAACCTTGGAGGTATAAACCCTCTGCCTTACTTGATGTTCCTTGGAATCCACAGTGGTGTAAGATCAAAATCCAGCCTCTGACAATCCCAGAGCCGCTGTTTTCACAGCGACTCGTTTAAAAGCAACCTAGGAGCTGTGCTCACTCAGTGGGTGCTCTTGGCAGGGGCAGGCATTGTACAGACAGGTTTTTCTGCTTTCTTTCAGAAATATAGGCAGTTCCTTACAGAGACAGGTGGGGGGAGTTACTGCAGACATCCTAATGAAATGCTGATAGCATCCACAAAACAAGGTCTGTATCTGGGCAACGAGCAAGGAGAAGGGGAGGAGAGCTTACAGGAAAAACAGTGGAGATTAAGAGTCAGGATTTCTGAAGGTTACTTTGTCAGTTAATGTACCATTGAAACCTGAGCAGCTATGCTTACTTGCTTAGGTTAAGTGCGAGAGCCTTTCCGAAGGATGGAACTTACTTCCCAAAGCGACAGAATGAGCTGCCTTTGCTGTTTGTCTCAGGCACCTGCACTGGAGCTGCTGGATCTTTGCTGCTGCTGTTGAAACATCAGACCCACGTATACCCATAGCTGAAAGGGAAAGGTTGTTGCTCTGACCAGGGAGTCATAAAATGAGTGGGATTTAATAAAAGTCGTCGTAGCAATTGTGCCTTCCGCAATGAGCACTCACCTATACACTGTATTTGCACAGACGGTTATTGCAGCTGGATCTGATGTGCTGACTCTGCTGCCTGATGCTCTCAGACACGATAATTGCACATACAAAGTGGGTCAGCAGTTGAGTGTGCAGTTATGTCTGATGTTCCAGGGAAACAGCCCTCGGTCCTTGCAGGGAAAGGGTCTGAGTAGTGCCATTTTGGGGGACTGAAGATGTTTCAGGCACAGTGACAGGACTACTGGAAGCTGAGAACCTACAGGTTTTGTCCATACTGAGAGCCCCAGTTTTCTCAGCGCTGCAGGCTGGCAGTGAGGGACGGTTAAACAGACCAAATCTCCAGGCAAAGCAAGAAAGGAGATGATATTGTCGTCTTAGGGGTTGGATGCTGAAACACGTGCCCACTCATCTTAAAGCCCCTTTGTCTAGAAAAGCTGCTGAAAAGGGACCAAGATTGACTAATTTATCATATGATAAATTGATTTGTAGGGTGTGATGAATTGATTTCACGGCAATAACACCAGGAATACACAAGAGAGCTGGGAAATGACCTCAGTTTTTTCTGAATCCTGGTTTGTGAGATCGTCCTTGTTGCGTGGTTATTGACCCTTACATCTAATAAATGTCTGTGAAAAAACAGCGGGTTTTTCCGTCATTCAAAGTGGCAATGAGCACGAGCAGCAAGGCACCATGCGTGAAGCAGAATGGTTAGCAGCACACCATTTTTATCAAGGGGGTGATTTCCATATATATAGCTAAATTTCCATATAGCTTTGGTAATGTACTTTCTACTTGTAGATCTTGCTCCTCCAGCAGCAATAAAGGGGAGATTATGTTGGAATGAAGTTTAAATGGAGAAAAAGGCTAAAGAACTGATCCTACTAAGTGCTGAAGCGGCTTTGGCACGTGCTTAATGGTGCTGAATTATTCATTGAGCTGGCTGGGCAAACTGACACTGCGAAGGGAAACAAGTGAGGGTGCTGGAGAGAAAATGCCAAATGATGTGCTAGCCTAGCGCCCCAGTGTCACAGATTTCACAGAGGATCTGGCCTGGGATCCCACCCATTAAGTGCCAGTTGCTGCCAGGTGTGAGCCTTTTATTGAGGACAGAGTGAAATTTTTGGCCATGCACGCAAAGTGCGACTTTGGTGATGCTTTTGGGCTCAGATCGGTTCAGTTTGTGATGGAAGACCTTCCCTTTAAGGAGAGTTATTGCAAAGAGCAGGGAATGTGCAGCAGGCAGCTGTCTAGAGCCAGAGGTGTGTATATAGCAGGTAGAGCCATGAAATCTGAAAGATTAACCCTTGTCAGCCACATCTGCCTGGAGGACTGTCACGGTCCACTTGGTGATGGACTCGTGATGGTTCCTTTACCTTGATCTCAGAGTGCAAAATTAAGGCAACCAAAAAGCCAAGTGGTTATAATTCAATCAAACAGTGTTACTTTATTAATCTGCCCGTAAAGCAGCACACGATAGAGATAGAGAGAGAGAGAGAGAGTAAGGAAAAGGGAAAAGAAACAGGGAGAGTAAAAATAAAGGTGGGAAGTGAGGCTGCATTTACCACCAGCAGAGCTTCAGAGGCATCCCTCTGGTCTCCGGTCCCATAGAGTCCTGCCAGTCCTCCGTTGTAGTTTGGGATCCTCTGGTGGGATGATCTCCACAGTGTCCATTCAGGAGTCATCTCCTACGCTTCTTCACCCCCTCTCGCTCCCATTGTTCAAGCCCAGTCTCCGCCTTGATTTCACAACCCAGGCTTGTACCGCACAGGCTCGAAAGATTCACGCTTTCTTTTGCCAATGCTTCCGTGGCCAGCATTCAGGGGTCTTTCTCTGGTCCATTGGGTGACCTCAGGACACTTGGCGAGCTTCTGGGAATGCTCCTTTTCGTTGGCCATTGTTTGGGGGAGCAGTTGGGAGACAGGTGTGACTGAGGCTGCAGGTGAGAACACATCTTCTGGGTTGAAGAGACCCTCATAACAATCACTTTCAGGAGGTGGGGGCTGGTTTGTCTGAAGCAGCAGGTGAAATCCATGCAGCAGCCATTGTAAGCAGCAGCCCCCCCATATCGGAGGAATTAGTGCAACACGATGCTTCTCCTCAGGCCTCTCTGCAAGTCATTGCCCATGCGTTCTTCCTATCAGGGTCTCGGTTCTCTCCGTTCCTGATGGCGATGTTCAGGCAAATACTGCTCCATCTTCAGACCGACTCTTACAAGGACATGCCACATCCTCTTTGTCCGTTTTTAAAGTATCTTGCTTTCTTCTGTTCCTGCACCCCTGGTTAAAACTCAGTCACAAGTTTTGCAGTATCTTCCCCCAGAGCTCCTTGTCCCTCACCAATCTGGGCAGCTGTCTGCAGGTTTTCCCCTCTCTTCCCTGCACTTGAGATCCCATAGAAAGAAGAGAAAGATGTCCCATCAAAGTGTTTTGCATTACACCACTGTGAGGGAAGGGAGGGAACTGAAGCCTCATATTCAGCATGGTTAAGATCTGACCCTGTTCTCAGGGACAAACTGAGGGGAGGCATTACCTTTGCAGTATTCACTGTGCTACAACCCACAGTAGTAGCTAAGACGAGTATCTGAGATGAGCAGTAGCCGTCTAACACGTGCTTGAGGTTACATGAGGAGGGGCTGAAAAGATCAATGTGACTCACAGGTCTGGCTGTGCTATGGTTTGAGTCCTGCCTGGGGAGCAGAATCATTTCCTGGCACCTCTCCGTCTGCTAAGACTAGAAATGTTACCTCAAACACCGTGTAAATGGCTCTGCTACATATAGCCGAGCTCTCCTGGGTATTCTGGAAGAAAATATTCAGAGCACTTGGCTTCTGCTCCTGTTGTTCTGATTTGGAGATGCTGGCAGCTGAGATTTTCAGGATTTATTCAGATGGAAGCTTTACTTTTGCCCTATGGGCAAGGGTGGAGTTCAGATCTGCAGTTTCTATTCATGGATTTGGGTCAGGCATAGATGTGTATCATACCTATATGTATAATTGTATACCTAAGCCTCCCCATCTCCTCCTACCTGCTCAGCAGAGAGAGTTCCCAGCACTGCTAAATGGAGGTTTTGCAGAGAAAGCAGGGGGACAATCATGCAGCAGAAACACACACAGCAGGAGCTATCTGGTCATTTACAAACCAACATCAGCACATCCAGCTATGCTCAGCTGCATCCAAATACCTTGTTTCTGGTTTCTTTGGGCTCCTGCAGTGTCCAATGCTCCTTGTTTCCAGAGTCAAAAGCAAAGCCAGCCCCTGTGCCATCCCCACCAGCGACCAGCCCTGCTCACACCTGAGGGTAAGACCATCCCATACACTTCCAGCAAATACCACAAAACAGTTGTGACAGTTGGAATTTGTAGCTGACCTGTCCCTAAAGATGTCCCTGCTAGGACGTGCCGTGGTGAGCCTTGAGGTCCTGGTCCCCATCACTCAGCACAGGGGCTTGTTGGAAGGACCCACAGCCCCCACCCAGCCCGTGCTTGTGTTTCCTCAGGGTGTCACATCCAGGTCGAGCCAGGTGTGACCAGGCATGTGGGCCAAGTTCTCATCCCATCCCTATCAGCCCTGGCTTGAGAAAAGGAATTACAAACGAGGAAGCATGCACAAAGCTTGCGCATCCTAAACCTCCAAGGTTTGTGTTTTCCCAGGATCGGTTCTCCCTTACTCAGCAACAGACCCTAAGAAATGGTAGAGTCCATCTCTGTGAGCTTATTTTGGGTAATCCCCACCAAAGGGAAAAGAAGTTTGAAAAATCATATCACTGAAGAAGGTTCTGCCACACACTTTGGTTTTGTATGTTTTTTTCTTTTTAATAAGATTTAACTGTGGGGGATTGAGTCTTTCCAGAAAGGTGAGAATGCAACATGCAGTCACTCCTGCAGGATTTTGCTTTTGCTGACTAAAGTGAAGAGTCTATAAAATGCTGAGGCACACCTTGTGCATTCTTTTAGCATATTTTAAACCAAAATAGGAACAGAGGATGTAAATATTTACTGGAATTGTGTATCAGAGGGCACCCAGGGATCCACATTTGGGTAATCTGCATTGCAAGATAAGTCAGGGGAATAGCAGATGACTTTGAAAGTCTGTAGTGCTAGCCATGTTCCTTAACATGCACAAATTGCTCCCTGATTTCATAAGGAAGAGGAAAGTTCTGTGCTGATTATTTGTTTTAGATCTTAGTTTATTTGTAGTGCCTGGAGACTCAGGAAAGATCAGGATCTTTTGTGTAGCCAAGAGAAGAGCAGACAGTAAGATCCCCTCCTTGGAGAGTTTGCAGGATGAATTCCAGTCTGAGGAGGATTGTTTAATGCGTGAAACCAGGAATTTCCACCATTTTGTGCTGGCTGAGGGTCAGCACTAGTTTGCCTGGTGCCCATTCCTTTCTTCAGTCCCTCAATCCTCTCACCATGGTGTTACCCTTTGGGTAGGGGGTGGGTGGAAAGGTGAGAGGGAGGGGAGACAAGTGAGAGGGCTGAGATTGGCTCTGCTTTGTTCCCAAACCTTTTCCCTAATTGGATCCATTTGAGAAGGGAGAATTGGTAAAATCTGTGCTGGTGAGTCACGGCATGCCTGGCAATGTCAGTCAGCTCCATGTACTCCAACTGCACCTGTCCCATCGCGAAGAGGAAAGATGAGGAAACGTGTCTAATATTCGCTTTATAAAACAGACATACAGAAGTCTGCCCACCTCTGTTGAAAGATGAGATGTTTCTCTCCTCCTCTTCAGTAAATGTTTTGGCTCGTGGTAGGTAATGTGAACAGGCGATGTTCCCTCCGGTCCCTGCCCTTGCACATTTGCTGCATGGTAAGATGGGGCTGCCTTTACAGCCCAGGTCTCTCATCAGTCTGATTCAAAGCTGCTCCCATTCCTATAATATTTGAACTCAGCTCTAAATCCAGCTCGTGGAGAAGGATGCGGTGGGTTTGGTGGGAGATGAAGCACAGCCAATCTGTGCGAGCACATGATTCCTCCTGTTGCATACTATAAACGATGCTTCTGCTGACATTAAAGGAACGGAACTAGGGCCAGAGGTCTGCTTTAATTATTCATCATTAGCAGTAGCTGTTATTACTTAAGAGCTGCCCTTCTTGGCCTGACATACTAACTGCTAGCCTGTTTCTGTCCTTGGTTCCTACCATCCAATAACCTGCTGCATGTGTTTTTGAAGTGGGCCAAAGTCTTCTCCATCAAGTCCAGCTCCAACACGTTGCTGTCGCCCAGTAACACCAGACCTCCTGGATCTCCCCTTGGGCCTCTTCCTTGCAGTAATTCAGGGCAGCCAGTACTTTGCTTCTTGTTTTGGTCCCAAATGTGTGCTGGGATACCCTTGCTGCACTCCATCCATATCCCCCTGAGTCTGACTCTGATGCTGCATATGATACGTTCAAGGGAGGAGTTTCCACCAGCAGTGCCAGCACAATTTACTATTATCTCCATTTCTCCCTGAGAAGCACAGGCCTTGTTTACTCTTCTTTTAATAACACAGATGGTTTTAATAGTTCTCTGCCTTCGCCCCCAGTTCTTTCTCCTTGTCTGTAGTCTGTTTAATGCTTCCTTCTAAGTGATGGCTTTGTCACTTAATCTCATTAAAACTTCTTTTCATTGAACTCCATGAGCTGCTTATCAGACCGTAAGCCTAATCTCCCATTTGTAATTAATTTGTTCTGTGCCTCCTACAATTTGGCATCACTAGATAATGGCACCACTCTCAAGGTCATTAATACACAGTGCAAGGTAAACACCAGTGGCTTCTGTGCTAGCTGCCCTACTAGCCTTCTCCTTCCTCCTCTCTTTGCCACGCTGCTTGATTTTATTGACAGCTTTCTCCCTTTCCATCACCCAATTTCCGACGTGTTTTGGATGCTTCCTGTCCAGTATGTGCTGCTGTATGACTCTACACATCAATATCCCACTCTGTCTGGAGGCAAATGCTTTTCTGATATCCTCTGCACTCATCTGCACTGGTTTTCTGCTCGCCTTCTGGTTCATTCCTATGTGGTCCAAGAATTTAGGTGCACTGTTCTTCCTTTGCTGAGTTTTATAACTTGCAGAGCCGTGTCCTCGTGGGCTCAGGGTTGGGAATGGGGTACAGGAACCTTTTACTTTCAGACTGTTGGGCCCAGTGGACACTCAATGTCCTGCTCACCAATGCCATAGGTAGAAACAAGCCACAAATCACTATTATGATTTGTTGTCCTTATTTTTTAAGAAAAAAAAAAGAAGAAATCCTGGATTATCATAGTTCATTGGACCAACCCGTTCCACCAGGCAATTCCTGTTGGTGGGATGAAGAAAGAAAAATCAAGGATTAACCAGAGATTAAAACCAAACCAGCTTCCCTGCTCCCTGCAGGTCCTGCCGGGATGCTGGTACTCAGCACCAACACAGACTGTGTATAAACAAGTTTGCAAGGCCCTGCCCTGTCTTGGCCAACTGCCCTGAAACCCCCTTTTAGCAATGAATTTCACAGGCTAGAAAAGGCAAGAATGATACTTTTGGCAATAACTGGCATTTTCTCATTGGGATGTGCTGGTATAGAGTTGTCTGGGATTTTTGCAGGCTCTGGGGACACCAGGTCCAAGCTAAGTCCCTTCATTTTCCCCAATAAATTTATTTTCATCTCACATATTTCCCTGTTCGAATGTAGTATTGAACAAACTCAGGTTAATTTGACCCGTTCTTTCAATTTTTGCTTTTCTCCTCCTGAAAGCTATCTACTAAACTTAAGTAATAAATGCACACAGAGCTGTCATTAGATCATAGGTATCGGTATTCAATACAGTATTGATCGCAGTATTCAGAAATTCAGCATTCAGGCAGCTATAGAGAACAGCTCCTAATCCATTACACAGAGCTGTGGGGAGGAAATCTCACAAGCACTAGAAACTCAGGATTTTTAACCCACTAGAGTCTGCAAGTCTATTTTCTAATCAGCAGCTTTTTTAAGTCTGACTAATTTTTCTTGCCTGCCAGTCAAGAAAGAAAACAACATCTACTGGTGAGAAATTCTGCTGCCTCTTGGGAGAAAGCAGGCTGCTGTCAGATGGATATGCATATATATATTTATGGGGGTAAATGCAGGAAGGACATTCGCATTTGCTCACATGATGGTTGCACATGCATCAGCCCCGCTGCCTTGCTGGGAGCCGGCGCAAGGCAACTGGGAAGGAAGATCCAGCTCAGTCGCTCGTGAGCAGCTGTGCGGAGCGGCTGTGTTCAGGTGGCTGAGTGCCACATTTTGGTTGAGAGGCAGCTTTTTACCTGAGGATATATGGTAATTACTCCCAGTGCAACGTGCCTGGCTCAGCAGTGAGAAGGTGCGTTTGCAACACGCTTGCAAGCGGTTAGGAAATGCATGTTTTGTTGGAATGCGGTGATGCCTCAAGGTGCCAGTTGAAGGCCGGGAAAACTTTGTGGTTGTTGTCGAAACTGAGTTTCTGCTCAAAGGACATGTTGATAAGAGAGACTGACTGACTTCAGGAGACTTACTCCTGAGATCAGAACTGGGTTTGGATCAACAGACAAACCTTCCATTTTCCTAAACAACCAGTATTTCCTAAACCATCCTTGTTTTGACCTCTCTCTGCAATACACTCCTTCAAACCACGCTGAAAACATCTTTTTAATCAGTTTATATAACTCCCTTTGTGTGCTGTGCTGACATTCTCTGCGCTCACACAATTACTACACCAATGGGATCAACAAAAGAATAAAAATCATTTTATTCAGTGCATACTGTGTTTTTTCTGAGAATGAGCCCAAGTTCGGTTTCATTCAGCTGTGATGCGCTTGGACTCTGGCCCCTAAAAACAACATTGCAGCACTAAATATCTGCTATCTGCTATCTTCTATCACAAGGGATTGTTTAAATTTCAGTTTTGTTTTATTTTTAATGATCCATTTGTCTCTCCAGACTCGGGAGCGGGCAACGAGATCGCTGTGATTTGCAGCCGCAGGCTCCCCGCTCCCTTCTCTGCTTCCATGGAAACATGTGTTGGATGAAGTGAAACCAGGCATAGACATAAAGTACATGATTTCCAAAACATTGGCTTTTCTTTGTGAGAAGCCCTTTGCCTCCCATTTGTACAAAACTCTGGGCGAGGAGGAAACCCCTTTAAGGAGGGGCAACTTTTTGAGGTGCCCAACTGGTGTTGCTGTGGGTGCTGAAAGCATCCTCCCTCCCTGAGCACATGTGTTCAGGGTGAAATACATGAGACAGGGCAAGGTCAGTAGGTTTTGGAGCTGGTGTTGTTATAGCAGTGGCATTTGAGGCCAGGAGAATTCAGCTTTAATGTAATCCCTTTGCTTTACCTTCATCCCCTCCCTGGGTAGGAGGATCATAGCCTCCTCTGCATTTCAGGACCCAAAAAAACCCCCCAATTTGCTCATGTAATAGCTCCACGTGTCTGCTGGGCAGCCTGTCTCCTCCCTGGGTCATGGTAAAAAACAGATTATTTGCAGTTTGAGGGCAAAACAAGGACGGGCTGCGGAAAGGGCACTGGCTGACACAGACCCGCATGGCACTGGCAGGGCTCAGTGCACCTTTTTGGGTGGCTGGTGTGCTTTGTGGGGGGAATTGATGCAAAAAGAAAGCACTTGTAAGAGAAAGTGGACCTTGAGCGACAGCCACCAGCTCCTGCATCTCTCATGCAGCAGGCTCTCACTAGAAGGGCTCTCACCGCGCAGGGACACCAGGTCACTCTGTCATTAGAGGCAAAGCTGGAAACCTGCTGCCACAGGCATGACTCCATGGGGCCTGACCCTGCTGCAGAGCCAGGTCACAGAATCATAGAATAGTTTGGGTGGGAAGGGACCTTCAAAGCTCCCCCAGTGCCACCCCTGCCATGAGCAGGGACATCTTCACCAGCTCAGGTTGCTCAGAGCCCCGTCCAGCCTGGCCTGGGATGTCTCCAGGGATGGTTCAGCCACCACCTCTCTGGGCAACCTGGGCCAGGGTTTCACCACCCTCAGTGTAAAAAGTTTCTTCCTCATTTCCAGCCTGAATCTCCCCTCTTTGATGTTAAAACCATCTCCCCTGCTGCAGTGGTCTGGTTTGCAGAAGCTGAACCTGAGCCTTGGCAGACTCAAACCCGATATCCTCTGCTTGACCCCTGTTTGTTGGTGAGAGGGAAAAAAGCCTCTAGTGAGACATTGAGGTGAACAAGCTGCTGGGTGCTGCTTATGTGAGCTGCCTTTCCTGTATGGAATATAAGTGTATTTTGTCATCCATCACTTGCAAAGTGTTCAGATTTTGAAGGTTGCTTCTCTCTTTGGCAGTGTAAGCACAAAGTAGGGCAGAAACCTTTTTCCCAAAACGAACCCCAAGCCAAGCCCTTTCAGCTGCAGGACAGACTCCCATTTCAGCAGCCAGGAAGCCCATCCATCCTTGGCCTCTTAACAAAGCCCCATCTAAAGTGTCAAGAGGTAAAAATAAATGTCACTCACACTGTCTGATTATTCCACAAGATTCACGCTAATCAGAATCCTTCATTAATTATTTAGCTTCAGGGAAATGTGCCAAAGGGTTCTGACACTTCAGATGTGCTAAGTAATTGCCACATTTACTTCCCAGCTAATGGGGAGGCCAAAATAAATTGTACTGGGCTGAGTGGGAATGCATGGGAGGGCAAGGGAATAGGGGGCCAGGACCTTCCTGCCTTTACATGTGGTTTCATGGATACCCTGGAGCCCCCAGAGCTTCACCTTGTCTTGAAGGGCTCAGGGTCTGAGCACTGGAGCCCTCAGGACAGGACAGACATAGACCTGTTGGAGAGGGGCCAGAGGAGCCACAGAAATGATCGGAGACAGGAACAGCTCTGCTGGGAGGACAGGCTGAGAGAGCTGGGTTGATCAGCCTGGAGATGAGAAGCTCTGGGGAGACCTTATTGTGGCTTTTCTGTACTTAAAAGGGGCTGATAAGAAAGACAGGGACAAGCTTTGTAGCAGGACCTGTTGTGATAGGACAAGGAGTGATGGTTTTAAACTAAAGGAGGGAGATTCAGGCTGGACATGAGGAAGAAATTTTTGCCCCTGAGGGTGGTGAGAGCCTGGCCCAGGTTGGCCAGAGAGGTGGTGGATGAACCATCCCTGGAGACATCCCAGGCCAGGCTGGACGGGGCTCTGAGCGACCTGATCTGATTGACAATGTCCCTGCTCATGGCAGGGGTGGCACTGGATGGGCTTTGGAGGTCCATTCCAACCCAAACCATTCTATGATTCTACAGAGTGGTCTCCTTTTGTCTCAGCGTGGGCTGTGCATGTCACAGTGCTCAGCCACAGCCACCTCCATCATCCCCTCTGTGCATCCCTATAAACAGCCTGTCTCCATGCATCACGTCTCCTTTTGCTTTCTGCCCACTCCAGGGTTGCTCTGGCTCCTCAGGCCAGCACAGGGGCTGCTGGTTAGTTTTGCTCCCTGCTTCCTGAGCAGGATTGGGCCCTGTCTTGCAAGCAGTGCTGAGCTGCACCCTGAACACAGAGCTGTGCTCCTCCTGGGTTGCTGAAGCACGTGGTGACAAGCAGCTGCTCTCCCTGCTCCAAAATAAGTAGGTCTTGAGACTGCAGGTTTGCAACCTGAGGAAAACAAACAAATGCAAAGCGGTGTGGCCGTATTTATCTGAAACTCAGCAGCTGTGGTTCACAGAAAACTTTGATCACTTCAAATGTCAGGCAACTTGGGGAAAAAAAATAAAAGGAGAAAAAAAACAGTTAAAAAGCAAGTGTTTTGGAATAGATAAGAGCTGCTGCTTCCAAAATGAAGTACCATCCCTTCACTAGCCCCCAGTACTAGACAATGTAATCTACAGGGCTGATGTCTCTCAGCTTCAAGGTGATGGGGGGGGTCTTTATTTACAAAGCCTGGGCCTGCGGGTGCTGAGGACCAGGAGGACTTGGAGACCTGCCTGGCATTCAGCAACAGCTGATCGCATCTACCGTGCCTGTGAAAGGTGGGGTTCATCAACAACAAAACATGACATTTGGGTTTGGGTGTGTTTTGCCTGCATATACAAAGATTGTGGTTTTCTTGAATTTATCATAATATAAAATTAATGTCATGCCACTATGTTTTATCTCTGATTCATTCACCAGAAATTAATTTTAAGTGTCTGGTATATGAAATGCAAGAGCCCTAGATGGGACACAGGGATATTGTGGTTTTGGTCGCTGGATGTTTTTGTTAAGAATGAGGTATCAGATGCAGCACAAAGGGGTATTTGGTGGTACCTGTTTCAGTCAGGGAGTTTCAGCAAAGCCCCATGTATTTAAACGTTTGCCAGGAGTGAAACGCCTAGGGAAAACACCTCAGAATTCCCAGCAGACCTTTTGCAATGCTTCCCCAGACCTATTTTACTATTGGGAATTCTTCAGTTTTTGGGAAGGCCAAACCTGTTGCAAAGGAATTCTGTTCATGCAGAAAATGCAGGATGCTACCCTTCCACCTCACGTTGTTCGTGTGCAGTGCTCTGGGATAACCGCTCTTCCTGTATCTCTGCAAATCTACCCTGTTACTCTGAAACTACGGCTACTTCTTCCATATCCACGTGTTATCCATTATTGAAGCAGAGTGGTTAAATGTACTGTGATATAAGGAAAACATTTTTCCTTGTTCAGTTTTATCCAGGGAACTTTCATGCTGCTTATTAATTGATAAAGATGGCAAAATAATTCCATTTTACATATATTTATTCAAATTCACTCTGTAACTCCTATTATATATTCATGCTCATCCCAGAGTAGAGGGTTATCATTCCTTTGCAGAAGCGATCAGAAAATTGTGGCTTGTAGTGTTTAACAATACAATCAGGGAAATTTGAATTCCTTAGGTCTTTTGGTTTGGTTTTTTAAACGTGGAATAGTGTTGCTGATCTATCTTTAATCCCTTGGCCTTGAGAACGGGAAGTGAAATTGTCTTTTCTCAGATACTCGACGTCAGCATCCAAATTAGGACTTTCTCATTGTGTGCGGAGAGGGAGAGCGAGGATACACTATATTCAAATACTCAGGGCTGGAATCTATTCTTCAGAGAGAAACCCATTTCCACAAATTCAGTGGGTTTATCTGTGTTCTGCATTTTTTTATTCTCTTTTTGTTCATTTTGCATCTATATGCATAAGAAATCTAGTTTTAAGGATGACTGATGTTAAGTTCTTAATGAGCTGGCTGTTTTTTCGGATTTGATGCTGGAAGCTTGTTTCACCTTGCTTATGGTATAGGTATATTCATATCATATACATATGATCCATCCTTTCCTCTTCCCTCTGCCCCATGTGAGGGGATGTGCTGGGGCAGGGCCAGCCGCTCCAACACTTCTCTGTGTAGCTCTTATTCTACACAATGTCCTAAAATGCCCCACAAAAACATTTTCCTTGCTCATTTCCCCAGCAAACACAACTCTGACCACTATCCAGGCGACACTTCTGGCACAGCATTTCCTGATCTAATTGTTCTAATTACCCTAGAGGCCCATAATAACATTTAAAAATCAGAGTGCTGCTTCACTGTCCAAAGCATTTCTCCAGCCAGTGCTCATCTTGGCTCTCACCAGAGCCCTGCTCGGGTTCTCTCTGCTCTCCCCATCCCACAGCGTTGCACTGACACTCCTTACACACCAATATTTTATGTCCTTCATTTATATATATATATATTTTTTTTTCCCTTGGACAATACTAACATTCCTCACTCATCAGGCCTGAGCAGCACTGTTAGCATTGCTGCAATAAGCAATGTTCTGCCTCCTCCATCGTCTTTGCAAGCACTGCGGGGTTGCATCCGCTCTCCAACCCCCTCCCCTGACCCTGACCTGTCCCCCTTTTTTCTGCAACCTTGGGCAAGATCATCTCCGTATTATCAGCTGACTTCCCAGCCTGTGAATGATTTAGTGCTGTGGCTCAGTGAGTGCCACCCCTTCCTTTGCAGAGAGCATTTTGGTACCCAGGAATCTTGCATCCATGAAACATACGGTTGTGGCCATTACATCCAGTGGTGTTTTAGCGGTCTGTTTTCTGGGGAAAGCTGGGGTTGCCATGACAATTGTGTGTCGGTCGAGCTGCTGTGTGCATGACCACAGCATCCGCACACCTCCGCTGCTAATGCATTTATCCTCCTGGTCTCCTGTGCTGAGGGGAGAGTGATGGGGAATGCAAAGATGTTGAGATGCTCGATGCAGCTCTCCAGCACAGTGTAGAGGGGTGTGCAGCTCAGTGCCAGCTCAGTGACTTCTTTCCCCAAAGAAAATGACTTTTTTTTGGAATGGGGGCTGGGGAAGGGGGCCTGGTCTGCAGTAAATCACTCTGCACCTTCTCCCACCCGCCTGGTTTGGGCTGGCAGGAGGAGCACTGGGCACAGGAGCAGGGGAGCCAGCAGAAATGCTGCAAACCAGAGCCCATTTGCAGGCACCCCAGGCTACCTGTGAGAATCCCAGACTGAATTAAAATGTTGTGGCACTGCTGCAAAAGAAGCCTGGGTCTCCTGAGTCTCTACCCTCAGGCTGTTGGTTTAATTTACTGTCGCATTTGCACAATTTGTAGTTGCATTTTGCACTTGAATGGAGCATCACAGCCCCTGAATCGGCACCTGGAGCTTCAAAACTTGGGTCTGATCCCAGTAGGACAGGAGGTAGGGGCGGCCCCTGTAAGCTGGAAGCCAGGCTTTGGGCATTTTTCTGAGCGCATCTTTCCTGAGCTGTACGAGAGCTGCCTCAGCCCGGCACCTGGATGTGTGCAGGAGCAAAGGGCAGCACTTGGCTGGGCAAGTTCTGTGGATACCTCTTCCCAGCAAAGCGGCTTGGAGGGGCTGTGCCTGCTCTGCAGGGTGCCAGCAGTGCAGGGGGACAGCCAGGGAGATGAGCTGCTCCAGGGCCATCTCCTCTGCCCCCAGCACAGGACCTTGCCCAGGCAGGGACTGGGATGCTAGTGGCTTGTGGCACATCCATGTGGCAAAGTCCAGCCCTCATTTCCCCAGTTCAGGCACTGGCTGCCAGACCTTGCTTTAAGAATTTGCTAAAAGTGTGTCGTCTTCTTCTCTTCTGGGCACACTTGGCCAAAGAAGAGGCTCCTCTGTCCTCCAGCATCCTTGTCCAGCACCAGGCAGGATTTCACCAATTCCAAGAGCAATGGATTCATCTTTACAATCTTCCTTGATCTCCACTGGTCCAAGACTGAGACCCTGTAACTTGTATTGCAAAAATGTGTGAGGCTTCTTTGCTAGAGCAGCAGATGTTGTGCTAGGTGCTGCAGAAATGAAGTTCATAAAGCAGATGATGCCCCAAATTTAAATAGACCAGGCAGACCCAGAGACCCAAGAGAGATGATTCCCAAGGTCACGTAGGAAGCCTGTGGCAGACACGAGGACTGAACATAGATCTCCCGAGGCACAGCTACGCTGTGGTCTCGGGACTGTCTTCTCTTTTGTCTTCCAGTGCATTAGGAAGATCAGTTAATGAAATGGAATTAATAATGCCAGCTGCTGCACCAGCAATGCTGTAAAGGAGATGAATTTAGCAGCACGGGCTTAAAAGTGGCAGGTTTGGAAATGGGGGTAGGCTGCAAGGACCATAAGAGTTTGCTCTGATGGGGGAATTCAGTAGGTCAGCCAGAGTTTTAGGATCTCATCAGCTGTACTGATCATATCTTAAAGGAGGAATGCAGATGTACCAACTACGTCTGCCAATGGAGAGAAATACCCAATTTTAACGTTTCCAGCGACTGAAAAAATTAGTCCCACTGGAAAGAATCAAAAGACTTTTCTAGGTCAATGGCAGGAATAGAGCCTTCATTTCTGTGATCCTCATGGTTCGAAAATAACATTAAAGAACTAAGAGAAATTATCCACTGCTGAAGAGCCAGGAGTAAATCAGAAGTTATTCTTATGTGTCAGAAATGCTGTTGCCTGCAGTGGTCAGTGAGCTCAAATGGCACCGCAGAAGTGACAGCCACCTCTGGGGTGGCTGGTGAAGAGGATCCGCGCCAGGTTCAAAAATGGAAATGGAAAATGGTACTTTAACAATAGCACCAAATTTAAGGACTTCCCCCCAAAATGGCTCATTTGCTGGGATTCAAAAAAGGCCACCTCAATCCCAGGGGGGAAAGCAAGTGCAAAGGATGTCTCACCTGATTCTTTCACACACTCATTTGACTCATGTCACACGGTCATTGCTGAAGACCTCATGACAGTCTCAGACTTGGAGCAAAAAATAGGCATGAAGAACAGTAGCAGAGCAGAAGCTTAACAAATTATCTGGAAACATATTAATAACATGTATATTAATGTCATAAAGAATTATCCTTAATATAACATAATTAATATTTATTAATAATTGCTATTAATACAATTATAATGATATTATTTATTATTTTTATTATAATAATTAAAATATACTTATTAACATGATACTTCTTGTTCCTGCGAACAATGCAACAATTTTGACTGATCGTTTAAAAAAAAAACCCTCATAAACTCAGGCATTTCAAGACATCTAAAAGAAATCTCAGGGAAGCTGAAACATTATGTGACATGTTGAGACATGGGGTTTCTTTTGTTTCTGTAGTATTTGGCTCCAGACTTAAACTGCACCCGTTTAAGACCGTATTGTCTTTTTTTACCAGCTTATTGAGTCATTTTGTGATTGAAAGATCTGAGAAAAAAGAAAAAGTAATCAATCTCCTAAGAGAAAACAACAAAGACCCAGGGCAAAAGACAGCGAGGGCAGAACTGTCTGTGTCCCACCTAGACTGAGTAGTGATAGATCTGAAATAGCCATCAGCATCTCCCAGCTCGTGGCCTTTTCACCTGAGCGATTCTGCAGCCCAGGAAACGTGTTGTGCAAGAACAAATTAAAGCCAGAAGGAAGGATGAGAGCAGAGCCAGGATCTGGCCCATCCCTCTGCTGTTGACAGCCTCCTCATGAAAATGTAATTGCTGGCTGCCCTTGGCTTGGAGTACTAAGGCAAAAATTTCCCATTGCTCTTTAGAGCTTCGAGACATATTAATGCAACTTTTAAAATAGCATCCCCTCTATTTTTGTTGCTAATGCTAAGAACAAATTAGCTTAGAAGAAAAACCCAATGATCTCCTTTAATGCTATTGTTCTCCTAAAGTGCTAAATGTCAGGATCTTACAGCACCATGTTGCAGATCTGGCACTGCCCTCAATGTGTCCCACGATGCGTTGATGCGGAGTGGTGCAGAGGACTGTTCTGAAAAACATAATGAGTCCAAAGTGTCTTCAAAGTCACCGCGCTTAGAGCAGAACTGGCATCGGCTTCAGCTCTATTTTTGAATTTGTTATCGTTAAATATTCTTTGAAACCAATGCTGATTTGCCACCCTTCCCTCCAGCAGGATTGTTAAGGGACAGCTCAGAAGTTTAGGGCTGTGTGGGATCCTTCCCATGGTGGAACAGGAGGTACTTCACAGAATCACAGAATGATTTGGGTTGAAGGACCTCTGGAGATCAACCAGTCCAACCCACCTGCTAACGCAGGATCATCAGAGCAGATCACACAGGATCATGTGCAGGCAGGTTTGAATGTCTCCAGAGAAGGAGACTCCACAGCCTCTCTGGGCAGCCTGGTCCAGGCTCTGGTGCCTCAAAGGAATGAAGTTTCTCCTCATATTGTGATGGAACCTCCTGTGCTTCAGTCTGTGCCCGCTGCCCCTCATCCTGTTGTTGGTCACCACTGAAAGAAGTCTGGTTCCATCCTCTTGACACCCACCCTTGAGATATTTATAAACATTTATGAGATCCCCTCTCAGCCTCTCTTCACCAGGCTGAACAGACCCAGCTCTCTCAGTCTCTCATAAGAAAGATGCTTCAGCCCCCTGATCATCTTCATAGCCCACCACTGGACTCCCTCCAGTAATTCCGCGTCCATCTTAAACTGGAGAGCCAAGAACTGGACACATATACTCCAGATGTGGCCTTACCAGAGCAGGGTAGAGGGAGAGGAACAACCTCCCTCGACCTTCTGGTCACACTCTTCTTAATGCACCCCAGGTACCATTTGCCTTCTTGGCCATAAGCGCATATTGTCGACTTGTGGTCAACCTGTTGTCCACCAGGACTCCCAAGTCCTTCTCTGCAGAGCTGCTTTCCAGCAGGTCTGCTCCTAACCTGTACTGGTACGTGGGGTTGTTCCTGCCCAGGTGTAGGACCCTACAGTTGCCCTTGTTAAACTTAACAAAGTTCTTAAAACTTCATTAGGTTCTTGAAACTTCATTAGGTCTTATAGGCTGTTTTGTCAATTCAGGTATATTTATCTAAAAAGCCTTAAATGTTGCTAACTCTGACCTCATCAGAGCTCATCAACGGTGCACAGACAGGCTGGGTCACCATGGAAGTGGGAGGACTTTTGGTTGGAAGCATGTTAGGGCTGGAGAGCTAGTCCTGGTGCAGGGCATGTTGTGCCCCTGTAAGCAGCACATCCCTGGTGGTCCAACACCACAGCAAGGTGCCTGTGTCCTTTGCTGAGCTGCAGTCTGCACCTCGTCCAGCAATCCCTGCTGGGGTGGGATGGAAAGAGAAGAGGCAGACAGCAATGCCCTACTCATTTGTAAACCTGGCCAGAGGTTTCCCTCAGCAGGAGGTTAGGATGGGCTGAAAGCAACCAGGTAACTTCATTTTACTGAGTTCTTACCCCACATGTCCTTACCACACACGCGGGTCATAGAACAGAATAATGGAATCATTTTGATTGGAAGAGACCCTCAGGATCACTGAGTCCACCCATAACCTAACTCTGGCACTAAATCACGTTGCTAAGAACTTCATCTGTATGTATTTTAAACCCCTCCAGGGATGGTGACTTCACCACTTCCCTGGGCAGCCTGTTCCAATGCCTGACAACCCCTTCTGTGAAGAAATGTTTCCTAATATCCAATCTAAACCTCCCCTGGCACAATTTGAGGCCATTTCCTCTTGTCTCATCACTTGCTACTTGGGAGAAGAGACCAACAGCCTCCATGATGCAACCTCTTTTCAGGCAGTTGCAAAGAGGGATAAGGTCTCCCCTCAGCCTCCTTTTCTCTAGGCTGAACAGCCCCACCTCCCTCAGCTGCTCCCCATCAAGCTTGTGCTCCAGACCCTTCACCAGCCATGTTGCTCTTCTCTGAACTCTCTCTGGTCGTTATCTCCAGCAGAGCTACTTAACAGGCAAATACTGATGAGCTTGTGGCTGTGCCATCAACATTGAGCTGTAGGTGATCTCACTAAAACATCTTCAGATCTGTCATCATTTCAGTAATGTCCTGCGGCAGAAGGAGACTTCCCGTGGACAGTGCTCTGAATGGAAGGGGAGCAAATTCCACTTACTGCTTTTAATCTTGCTTCTATTTATGATCACAGGACACCTCTCCTCCAACACTGCAGTATCCTGCAGCTGGTGCCAAGATCTCTGACCTGTGCATGTCTCACTGTTTCAAGATCCAGGCAGTGCTGTGCTTATTTGTGCCTTCCAGTCTGCTCAGTAAATGTTTAGTTGGTTTTCCTAGTTTAGTTCTGTCACAAAAAAGTAGTTCTCACCCTCAGTCTATTGATGGCCAACTGCTTAGCCCTAATTCTGGCTTACTACTTACTGAATGCATAATTTGAATTCTCATTGTAGGAATGAATTTTTTATCAATTGCTGTTTTAGTCCTGGATCTACCCCGTACTGATTGGGATTTTGTTAAACTTTTTGTGCGAGTCTGTGTAGAAATACACACCACACTAATGCCAGGTGCTGTCTCTGTCCCCCAGCTGACTCAGCTCCTGGGATCAGCTGCAGACCTTCTTAGCCCATTCGCATCTTCTTAGTAGGTTCATCTCACAGTTCCAGTCCAGTTCTGTTTCTAACTCAAATGCATCGTTGTTGTTACTGGTGGTAAAGTGATGGGTTCTGGCACCCATCAGTTAAAATAGCTCTGGAAGTAACGTCGGGCAGTCCAATCATATGGACCAGGACTGAAGAGGCATTTTTCCAAATGGAAGTAAGAATTTAAACAAGAAAACTGAAGGTATGGTTAATTTTGGTAGCCTGGAGAAGGAGATGGAGACCTGAAGTCTGGAGTAAGAAAAATCCTTACCAACGATGAAGGAAAGGAGAAACCATCACTATTTCCTACAACACTGGGATGTTAAATGTACATGGACCACTTTTCTCTCCAAAGGGAATTTGTTTTTTATGCTTGACTGAGAAATGTGTGTTACAGTGAGACTAAGCAGAGATTTTGTGTCTTCTCACTGCTGTGTTGCTGGTTGCACATGCTCAATAGCCATGAGTTTTCATTCATGCACTAAGTTTGAGGTCTCTTTGGCTTTTTTTGCAGGGATTTCAGGATTTAGGAGTTCCATGTGAATGACAGCTTTGTTTTATATACACTGCTTGTGAATACAACCCCTTTTTTTAACAAAGCCAGGAAGGACACAAAATCAAGACTTGTAACATCATTTGTAGATGATTTATTATAATATCACTGTATGCAATGATGACTGAAACCAGTTCTGCACCAATCAGGTAATGATTTCCCTGTTAGGGGTCTGAAGATTCAAGCCTAGAGCAAGGTTTTGGGGGATTTCAAAGATGGTTTTGAAACACAGACAATAGCTGTTGGCCTCTGTTATCCCAGCAGAGTTTCACAGGTAAAGATTAAGATCACACTGTGGTGAATCTCTCCTTAAATTTTGACTTTCTTCTATGAGATGAGTTACCTGAGGGAAGGATAAGTGACCTACTACTGCCAGCTGGAGAAGATCTTTGTTAATTCAGGCTTTAAATACTGTTTGGTTTTGGAGCCAAAAGAATAGAGAAGTTCAAACTATTATCCATGCTGATGTGTACATGACCCACTGTGTCTGTGCCGGTGTCTGTTTCCATGTAAAAAAGCTAAACTCAATATGACATGGTTAAAGTAAAATTATTTCATAAACTACCATGATCTAAAAGATTAAATACAGCCTCAGAGGTCTGCAATTTGGATCATTCTACCAGTGAAGACTGGACCAAGTCTGATATGCAGTATCTCAGGTTCCTCTTCAGATTTATGGGGAGTTTCTTTGTGATTAATAACCACCCCAAAAGCTGAAAAGGCAAATAGGTTGGGTGGCTGTAAAGCATTTTCTTTCCCAGCATTTGCCAAGTATGGCCATTGCTTAGTTATGATGTATCTGCAAGTTACTTACAGTAGTTTATTGATGGGGAAACTGAGGCAGAGGTGGTATATTACTGGCAGAGGAGCATTTGGCTTGGTGTTAAAATTCAGCTATTAGTGGGCCCTCAGTTACTATTGAGAGCAGATGCTTTTTTACAAATTGTCCTGTGTACCTGCACTCTTGCACCTCAAATCCTGGTTGATGCAGCGTTTTGGGCAGCGAGAGGAGGCAGCGCTCACACCTCACACCCCAACCTGGGTCCAGCTTGTGGTGCTCAGCATCCCGGTGTAGCAGGGCTTGGTGTGAGGGGCTGGGGGGCCATGTGGGTCACCCCATACCTGTGGGTGCTTGTGCGTGCTGGGGGTGAAGGCTGAAGCCCCATGGTGTGGGTAGCCTGCTGTTTTTTTTATGTTTCTGGAATAGTCTTGAAAAAAATAGAAAAATGGGTGTTGCTGTGTTGGGGTTGGATCCTGACCTTGGTTTTCTCCTGCCTGCTCCCCAACATCACCCGGCTGGGTAGAGGAGGAGCAGGGCTGGGGACATAAAAACCTGGAGGGGCTGGGGGGAAATTTGTCCCTCACAAAAAAATGAAGAAAACACCAGATTTCATCACTCTTAAGAAATTTCTGGAACATGAATAGTCACAACCATACAGCCACATAGGAAACACTGCTCACCCCCCCACCCCCACCGTCCACCCACACCCAATTTGTTTTTATTTCTTTGCCGTCAGGTTGCCTTAACCATTTCGATGGCTTTAGGAGGCTAAGCCGCCGAGTGCAAGCTTTTGATTTGAAAAGGGACTGCATCCCCTTTTCAAAGGAGCCTGCTCCCTAGGGCAACCACATCACACCGCTGATTTGCTGCAGTAGAGACCGCAGCGCGTACAATATGCCCTCCCCCCTCCGCCTGTGCTGCTTACAGCATCAGTCCGGAGCCGAGCGGGGAGACGGGAGCGATACCCGCTAACCCACCCATGCTCGGGAATGCCTGACTGCTAACGCAGTGCCTGCGACGAGACGGACCGGCAGTTCCTCAGCCCTTCCGAGATGCAAGCCAGTGCCGATTCCACCAAGATGGACTGTCTCTGGAGCAACTGGAAATGTCAGGGTATTATATCTATTCTAGTGTTGCATGCTAGAAGGACTTGCATGTCAGAGGAGGCAAAGGCAGGATCCATCCATTTTTGCATTGTTCACCTGTGGGCCTTTGCATGCTGTTTTCTCTCCCTCCCCATGAAGCTTTTGTTTGGGGGTTAATTTAAGAAAGGAAGATTAAAAGCCCTTAATTCTTTTATTTGAATGCATTTCTCCCATCTCCAGCTGTCTCACCCTGAAAGCATCCAGGATACAGAACCTTCCTTCCCACCTTACAGCTCATCCCCAAAGCATCCACCCTTGCAGGGAGCTGTGTCATTTCTCATCCCTGACTCTCTCCGTGGGGCTGCTGCTGGTTTCATGGTTTCATACCTTTTGGGCTTTAGGAAAGCCGGGTGATGGTGATTTGGTGCCGGCTCGGGCTCGCGAGGGTTCGAAGCGGTTGCGTTGGGCTCCTCGGTGCATCCTGCCCACGGACACACCCATAGCAGGGCTTAGCCTAGCGTCGACACAAAGAAAACGCAGCTTCGGCAAGAAGCGCGATAGCACTGAGTCAACCGCGGCATTGCCACCCGCTTCATGTTTTGCTGTAGGATTGCTTTAAAAAAAAAGAAAAAAAATAAATAATCCTTTCATGGGGCTTTTGAGCACTTCTCTGAGCCGTTGGGGGGCAAAATGTTGCGATGATGATGTCTTGCTGCTGAGTAGCCAAGGGGAACAATAGCATCTCCCTTTTGGGCTTATTTTCAGCTTGTTTTGAGCGGGTCAGTGTCTGCGCTGGGTGGGGCCGGCTACCTTCCCGGCCGCCTCGGACAGCTTTTCAGCCATTTTTAGTCGGCTTCACACTTCCCAGCCAGCATCCAGCCTTTGTTTTGATAAAAAACAGTCTCTGTGACGCTGCTCGGTGGGCAGATTAGAGGGAGAAAAGCTCGCGGCTGATCCTGCCGGGCAGGCTGCTGTCTGCTTCGGCCATGCTTTGTTTGAATGTATTTTTTAATTTTAAGGTGCATGTTTACACTGAATAGACAGTACCATGGTATTGATGCTCACAACAGGGTCCCTGAGAGAGAGATTACGGTAGAGCATCATCACATTACAGGATCCAGGATGCCTGCAGACATAGTTTTATAAACGCAGCTCAATGTAACAGAAGCCAGGAAACCTCCTTAAAGTCTTTTTTGGGGAGGGGAGGGCACGGGGAGATCTTTCAGACTGTCTCCAGGGATCTCAATATTTTTGCAGTCTTAATTCAGCATCTAATTGTATTTACGGTCTGAGGGTTGTTTTTTATTAGGGAAGATGAGTAGCTGGAAAGTAAACAGATGCACCTGTTCAATGCCAGCCTGCAGCAGCTCGGGCTTTCCATACCTTAATCAAGGGCTAGGGTTTTCTATAGGATTACGCGACTTGTTAAGCTTCTATGGGAGAGCTACAACCAAACTTCAGGGTCATCTGAGCTTTGCAGATAAACTTTCTCGTTAGGTGGGGTTTGGGTTTTTTGTTTGTTTTGTTTCCAAAAAGGCTCAATACTTTCCTGATCCTTAGAAAAACATTGATTTGCTGAGTCAGATTGCTCAACCACCTGTATTTAGAGGCAAACTACATATTTTCCCTCTTTATCAGAAAAAATAATACTTTTATAAATTGGAAAGAGGGGAATAACAAAGGGCATGCTGCTATTTTTTGATTAATTATTAATAATAATAGTGGACTTTCCTTCTGCGCTCTCCTTTTTGAAACTGAGGTAGATTTGCTGAAAATTAAATGACACAATATGTCCCATGCTGTTCTGAAAAAAACCTCAGATCTGAAAAAATCAGCGCAGCTAAAATAAATCACTTGCCTCACTTTGACATCATTTACATATCTTCTTCTTGGGTGGTGCTTTATGATTCAAAAATGATTCTGCAGAAAACACGGAATAGTCATAGAATATTATTTCTGATGCCAAAATTCTTTGATCAGTCCCAGATAAAATAGAAGAAATTTAAAATTCAGAAGAATGGAGACTAAAGGCTTGATTCATTGATACTTTTAATATCTATTATTCATGTAGTCTCTGCCTTAACCCAGAATATCAGTTTCGTGCAAACCTGGAGTTGTATAATTTTGCCAGCTTCATTATCAACGGAATTATGGTTCCTCTCTGAAAACTCTGGAATATATCTGTGAACATAACAGATGCGAACACAAACCTCAGTACATACGGAGTATATTTTTACTGAAATTATGGAGATACAACATTGAGGTTAACATAAGTTTTAATTAATAAATAGTCAAGCCCACAACTAGCTGTATCATTGATTTGCCCTTATAATTGGTGTAAAATTGGGTGGGGATCTTGAGAAGCTGCAGGGACACTAAGCAAAGCTTTGGCTTTGCCCCACTAAATCCATGTACTGATATTTTCCTTGCAATGAAGGAGCTGATGCTGCTACATAGATTTAGAAATATTGCAATGTGTTTTACCTACCCATCCTACAGGTACAGCATGATCATGTCAACAGTAGATCATGATACAGCTCAGGGGAGCGGGAGAGTAATTGGTCCCTGCTGGGTATCTGCTTCATTCAAGCCATTATCAAGGCAGCTTTGAGGAATTGCAGCCAACTTCCACACCCAAGTCATTTTTCGCACGAGCAGGTGATGCATTTGAAGGAGGCTGGGATGGAGCCATGCATAATGCATGGGCGTGCGGAGAAACGTCTCCGACTGGGGATGCTGGTTGATGTGGGCCTTTGTGTGACAACGTTTGGCCAGTGCCACCACGTGACACATCGTGGTGTGCAGCTTCCAGAGGGGACCTGCTGGGCGAGGTGTGCCTCCAGGTTCAGGGGGTGATGGAACAGATCTCTGTGCCTCCAGGTTCAGGGGGTGATGGAGCAGGTCTCTGTGCCTCCACATTCATGTGGTGGATGGGGCAGGTCTCTGTGCCTTCCCCGAGGAGTCGGCCCAGCTCAGCCTTGCTGGAGAGGTTTCTCTGGATTAGGAAGGTCTTTGAACACCAGCTTGGTGGAGATATTGATGGCAGGACACTGGTCCCCATGAGTATCGTCTTTTCAACTATTTCTTCTACATGCCAGCTCTTGCATGGTCATAAGTGACATGCTTGTTCCTGCAGACTCAACCTCCCACAAAACTTATTTTAAAAGAAAATCTGAAAGATCCAGAGAAAAAAGGCCTGTGAACCATTCATAGAAATGATCCTAAATGTTATTCACATTACAATTATAACTTAATGTGAAACAGGACTGCAGACTACATCAAATCCATCTAGCTGACATAACTCCACTGGACTGGAGTTACTGGGCAGCATTTTCTTGGCAGCTGTTGCCAGACAACCAGCTTCCTTCTTTGATCAATACATCAATTGGTTTCCAAAGGATGCTGAGGATCTACATCAGCTATTCATGGCAATGTTCCCTACTTTAAGACTGATGAAGAAGTTCAATGGCAATTCTATGGATGCATGCTATTAGTCTATAATCTTATCAATATTTCTAAAGCTTGTCTAATCACAGCTGTTCTCATGAGAATATAACTTCAACCAGTTGGTACCTTCAGTGCTTTTCTGAAAATAGTGTGGGCTGAACTCTCAGCTGGGATACACTTGTCTTGCTCAAACGAGCTTTCACTCTTTTCAGCAGCTAAAGATCTGTCCTAGTGGTTGGTTTTTATGTTAGACCTTGGTAGAGCTAAAATCTTGGAACCAAATCATCATGTGGTGTAACCAATTTAGCTAATTGTGTCACAAAACTACACTAACTTATGAGGAATTGGCTTCCCAATTTCACAGTTGATTTCCTGTGAAATTTGAATGAAATTTGTCATATTTTTTCCCCTTTCAGATTTGCTATCCTTTTTTTTTTGTTGTTGATTCTGCAGAAATTGTATCGATCCTTCTTCAAGCATATTTCTGTTAATGGGGATACAACTGCAAGATCAATAGCTTAAAGTTGGAGTACAACCTCTCTTAGATGAGCTTCACGCTGCTTGACTACCAACCATTCCAATGAACACTTTGATCTCGGTGGTATCAAAAAATCAGTGAGATTTCAATAGCTCTGCCAAAATGTGCTTCGCACACCTGCTGTGCCATATCTGAATGTAAATTATTTTTTAATTTTCTTTGAAGAATAGGTGGAAAATATATTTCATTGCCAGAACAAGGAGAAAATTCCCCCAAAGTAAGATTATTTTAAGGTATTCCCTGAGAAGTAATTGAAACTCTAGCAAGAGGGCGATGATGGGGCAACAGCTGAAGGCAGCTTTGGAGGGCTGCTTTTGCCTTCATTTGGTCTTTGGGAAGTGAGTTTTAGGGAAGTTTTTTTGATATCAGAAGGGACACTCTCTCCACGTTATTTTTAATTCTCATAAATAACACAGTTCTGAGCCATTCACTTTGAAAACCTGCCAATTTTTAAATATTTGGACATAATTAAGAAGGGTCCAGGTCTGTCATTTTGGTCCAGGAGCATCTCAGGAAAATCGTAACATATTCAAGGCCAGGCTGGACGGGGCTCTGAGCAACCTGAGCTGGTGAAGATGTCCCTGCTCATGGCAGGGGTGGCACTGGGTGAGCTTGGAAGGTCCCTTCCAACCCAAACCATTCTGTGATTCTATGATTCTGTGTGCATTAAGGGACTGCATTCAGGAACTCTCCTTGGTCTCTTTGGTTCCTGCTCACTTAAGTCAAAAGCAATAACATCCTCCATAGAACCTGGCCAAGGCAGGTAGTGATATGGTTTGACGAGCAGGAGGTGTGTGGTGGAGGCTTTCTCCTGCTTAAATCTTGGTCTTAAAGCATCTCTCATGTGAAAATTATAACAACCACCATTAATTAATTAATTATAATTATGATTATGCTTATAATAATAATAATAATGATAATAATAATAAAATAATAATAATTAATCATAATATACTGCAATAGATTTGTGTGCAGCACAGTTGTAGGGCTGATTTTTTTATTGCCAATCCTCTTCTGTCTACCCAAGCCCATTCTGGTGCCTCACAGGAGGAAATCAATCAGTAATCTTTTGCTCACATCTTGATCCTATAAATGGAGTAGGATTTAACCTGGGGGGTGTCCTATATCAAGATTTTCCTTTTTCCTGGTCTTATTCCTGCTCCACTTCTCTTTTCATCAGGGTTTTGGGAGCAACAGTCTGAACTTTCAGATTGAGTCTTGGATGATAGAGTTATAAAGCTGAATTGATGCCAGGAAGTTAATGGACAAAGTGTGTACAAGAGGTAGAAGTATGGAGAGATCCCTCAAGGCTGGAGATAAAGTATAAGGAGAGTTGCCTCATGAAACAGCACAGATATTCTGTCTTGGCTCTGCTGTTAATCACAGCAGTCTCTTGAAGGCATCAAACTGCTCATTAAATGGTGTATCCATCTGTACTCCATTTGAATCAGATCTGTTGTGGAGAGGGCAGCAATGGTCACATTGGATCCTTCACTGGAGTGAAGAGGGAAGGGTTGGTCCTGCAGTTTGTGGTTAAAGCTGCAAACCGGAATTCGAGTGTGAGCCATATTTACTTCTATTCAAAGACCTACAGATCTGTTGCATCTGTTGTCAAATATTGTTGCAACAATGCTTCTTAAATTAGGTTTTCTGGTATTTTCACACCCAGTAGGTCTGAGAAATTACTTATGAAGTAATTTATATTTATGAAGTTATAATATTATACTATATACAGGATTAAAGGCTGTGCATAGACAAGTTTTTCTCACTTCTCATTAATACTTATATTACATAGGGAATGAAGCTGTACAACCCATTGATTTTACCTCCTAAGTACGCCCAGTGGGACCTTCATTGTGGGGCGGGCAGCCTGATCACATCCAAGGCTGTTATTAGTATGCTGAAGAGCATATAACCTTTTATTTGATCATTAAGGCCCATGGGCCTCATTTGAAGGCTGGATACAAGGATTTTGCACACACTTCTTACTAACTTTCATGTAAATGCTGCTTGATGCATCTTCATTTTTCATACAGTTGTTGCAGTAGAGGAAAAACTTACGAAGTCAGAAGAAGGGGTTTTCAGAGGAAGGGAGGGAGAAGCCGTGGAAGATATGAATTGTGCAGTCTGTGCTCAGTTGATCTTAATGAATTTTCTTCTTAAAATGCTTTCTTTGAGACATACAATGGAAAAATCCCCATTTCTCTTACAAAGGTTTTTTTTAAAGACATAACCACGCAGGAGTCTGAAAGCGTGAGGACATTTTAGCTACAAGTTGGTTTGGATCCTCTGTTCTCCCTCTTGGATCTCTGCTCAGCAGCCTTGGGCTGCAGATGCACCACATCATAGTCCTCCTGGGGACCACCTAAACCACCAGAACCCAGTCCTCATGTTTCCACCAGGTTCCAAGGAGAATGGATGCAGGAGCATCACTACTTGGTCCACTGCAGCCATCTCAAGTTGTTCACCCCTCACCTCCAGAGCTGCCCTTTCCAGCACCCACGTCTGTCTTCTGGCTTTTCTTGATGCCAAATATTGAGGAGCAGAAACATTTTCTGCTGAAAACCGTGATGAGAGCTGGGAGAGCTTTCAGGCACTGTACTCAGGAGCAGTTCCTCGCTGGCACAAGCATTGCATGCTGCTGCTGTTACTTCTATTTGTCAGTTTACTTTTAGCTTGCCTCACAAACATGGGTATTTACCAGCTACTCACATTAACAAGTGGTTGCTTGTACCACAGAGTTCACCTTTGTGCGTCGTTAGTCTGGGGGTTGGACCCAAATGGAGAACTCACATCAGTTTAATGAGATGAAATCATAACATGAAGCATCGTTGAATCACCGATGTGGCACCCTTGAAAACCTTTTCTTTCGAACAGAAGGCTACTTGAGTAACATTTTACAAGTTTTGCTGTCAGTTAAAAGACACAGGCAGGGGTTACTTTCAGATAAATGGCTCATCAGACACGCTTCTCCAGAGAAATTCTTCAAAGGTAGTTGCAGTGACCTGCAGCACTGCTGGCTTAGAGATGTCTCGCAAGTCCTCCTTAATAAATACAAATACTTTTGAGTCTGAGGCAGTTCTGGCAAAACCCAGAGTCCTTTTATGCCTCCACAAATGAGCCAGAGCTCTGGTGTGTTGTACTGGACAGAGCGCAAAGTGAACGACACTGCTTCCCTCCTCCAGGAGGCTAAAGGGAGATCGCAGAAAGCTACAGCTGAACAGCTTCTGCATCTTAATGGGCATGGTCAGGATTTTAGAGTTGGGATTTTCGAAACAAAATTAACCCCAACCTCAGTGAATCTGAGGCTGATTTCGGTGCCTGTTTTTGCAAAACCCTGTTTGCAAATCCCAGCTGCAAACTTTAGGTGGTCTGAAGTTGGCACTTGGGCTCTCCGAAGTGTATCTTAGCCGGGCAGGCTGACCCACTGCCCAATTTCATGCACGTCACATATCGACAGGCTCACGTGGCACCAGCCTCCTGCTTCATGCATATTCAGCCTGCGTTGCTCAGAATCATGCCATTGTGTGGGTCTGGGCTGTGCTGTGCACACACACACACTGTCTGCAGCACACACAGTGCTTGCAGAACCCTTCCCCACACCAGGACCTTCTATTCTTTCCCTGTAGACTGACCCAAGCATGTAATTATTATGTCATTAACTCATGCCATGAGGGATCCCCTCTCCCCTAATTTATGTGCGGGATGCTGTACCCACGTAAGAGCCAGACTTGATATCTGTCTTAGCATCAACGTCATCCCCAGATGCTGGGGAGGCTGGTCTGAGCCTGGGGGTTGTCTCCTTGGCACGTGAAGGAAGGGGTGCAGGCAGCTACTCTTCCTCAAAGGCTCAGACCACCATTTACATTTTCTGACCTGTTGAAGGGCAATAAACCCATGGGTTCAGTGAGTGTTTGAGGGAGCTTTTTGCCATCTTAATCAGTTTTATAATAATATGAGATTAAACTTAAAACAGACATGTAAGTGTGGTGGACAACCTCATCTTTCATTTTAATTCCCGTTCAGATTAAAAAATGGGTGTGTAGGGGGTTTGAGTACCCAGTCCTGGATTCACCTGATGGTGAAGGAGCAGATTTCTCATGGTTTTGCCCCTTGGTATCTATCTACAATAACAGACACTGATGTGACAGGCATGTTTTCTCTGGTGTAAATGTTTACAGGAGAAAACAGCACCCTGAGGAAGCCAGGCAAAGGATCCCAGCTAGCAGATCCTGCACCCAGTTCGTGTCTGACTGCTTTTAGGGGAGATTTGTTTATGTAAGGAAATGCAGGACAAAAATAAGGTAAAACCTTTTGAAGTGACTGAAGCTGCAACTGAAGGACCAAAAATGGCTCTGACGCATAGCTCAGGTGTTTTCAGCAGCATTTAATTTCCAGGGGAACTGATACAGCTCAAACCCTTGAGGCCTGTTGGCAAAAACAAAAAGTGCTTTCTCTGGGAAAGCCCACAGACTGTGGCTGGACCCCACAAGTCTCCACTGACTTCTGGCTCTGAAGTCTCCCCCTTCTCTGCTCGAGGGGTCTGCTCTGTGGTTTGGCTCATCTCCTTCTCCCTAGGGGAGGAGGAGAAGGCAGATTTGGTTCCTGCCCTGAAAATCCTCACTCATAGAACCTAACTGACCTGCTGGAGGCTGTGGGTGGAGGGGCTGTGTTTCAAGGCTGGACCTGGGCACTGGGACAACTGTGTAAAGATCATTCAACTCGTATCTCCCTCCTCTGTGCTGAGGTTTGTCCACCTAGCAGTTGGCACACATTTTTTTCCATGCACATGGGAATATTTGCCTTCAGGTCTAAAAAAGACAGGATTCCTCTCTCCCAGGTCTCATTTGGCTGGTGAAAGAGGCCAGCTGCCTCTTCACCTCCTCTCTCGTGCGTGGACATGTCTCCAGAACTGTGTCATTTGGCCTCTGCCCATCTCGTTCTGGGTTATGTCAGGTCTTTCGTTACCTGATACAACTCAGTAAATATCTCAGTCATTTTGTGGCAGTAAGGGGTAACCTTTAGTGTATACACATACCTCGTCAAGTTTGTCTTGAGTCATTCAGCATCTTCCTTGCTGAGGGGAATGAGAAAATGCAGTTTGGCATCTCTCTGCCTGAGACTACCGCACACTTCCAGTTTGCAGGAATATGAGGCAGAAGATACTGGAAAGGATGAGACTGGGCTCAGTTGTTCATTTCAGGTCTTATCATCAATTGGCACTAACTCAGAAAACTCTACTGAAGTGGGCTTTTGCATTTCTTTGCTCAGCTCTCATTTGTTTGCTGATCTACCATCTACATCCCAAGTAGTGTTTTCCCCTGGTGCGTGGCCTTTTTCATCAGCAGATAATGTTCCACGTACAGCATCCCGAGCCAGCACACCTGTGCTCATTTCACTTAACGTGAGGGTATTGTGTGATAGAAAATGTACATATCTCATTGAGCGAGATTTTCATAAATTTCCAATACTGTCCTCTGACAGTGGAATTTTTAAGCATAAGAATGATTGGTCTGTGAATAATACCTCCTGTCCAAATGCTCGCTGGTGACAGCATGCCAGTTGCTGTGCTGCACTGCAGAATTTTGCAGTGCCTTGACTGAAAAAGGATATGGAAAATAGTGAAAACTGCACATTTGTGTTCTGGATGCCCTTTTGTAAGGATGGTTTGCGAGTTGCTCACTCCAGCACCTCAAAACAAGTAATTTGTGGAGATTCAGCTTCCTGCATCAATACAGCTGTGTCTGACACTAAACTCCCCGGGACAGGTGCATGCTCTGACAGCCTCATAACTGCATTTCAGAGCATTTCCTAGTCCATGGTCCTGGGTTTCTGCATGAAAGAGACTTGGGCATGTGTCTGGAAAGACTCTGGCCTGGTCCCTGGGTTGTAAAGTCAGCACTCAGGACCCCAGCATGTACCACCAAGATCCCCATCTCTTGGCTTTCATGGAGTCATAGAATCATAGAATCCCAGGTTGGGATGGGCCACAAGGATCATCTGGTCCAACCTTTCTTGGCAAAAGCACGGTCTAGACAAGATGGCCCAGCACCCTGTCCAGATGCATCTTAGAAGTGTCCAGTGTTGGGGAATCCACCACTTCCCTGGGGAGATGATTCCAGTGGCTGATTGTTCTCATGGTGAAAAATTCCCCTATTGTGTCCAGGCAGAATCTTCCCAGGAGTTATTTGTACCCATTACCCCTTGTCTTTCCCATGGGACTCCTTGTAAAAAGGGAGTTTCCATCTTTGTAGCCACCCTTTAAATGCTGGAACATGGTGACAAGGTCTCCCCTAAGCCTTCTTTTCTCCAGACTGAACAAACCCGCTTCTCTCAGCCTTGACTCTTACATCAGCCTTCCCAGTCCTTTGACCATATTTGTGGTCTTTCTCTGCACCCTCTCCAGCCTGTCCACACATTTTTTGTATAGTGGGGACCAACACTGAACTCAGTCCATAGATCTGTTCACAGGTGAAGAGCTGAACACCGACACTATAAATATGAAAGTTATTATACTGTGTATATTGATGGAAAATATAGTAGGATGTGAGTGTTGCATGAAGAGAAAAGAGCTCAGTCATACAACAGCAATTTTTGCATTCAAGCCCATCACTTTGAAAAGCAGTGCTAATATGTGTAATAGTAATGAGTAATATAGCTCATTGACTCAAGGCAAACATTCTGTGGTGACTCACAATTTTTGGAGATTAGATGATAAGAACTACCAGGCTGGATTAATTTTGTTTCTTTTTGTATTTGTGAGATTTTTTTTTGGACAGATTGCAGTTTTTCTGAATTTACTCTTTGTTCAGAATGATTTGACAAGCGGCATCTATGAAACCTGTTTGGCTGGTGGTGTGTTCAAGCTGTTCATGAGGACTCGTGCAGTGTGTGAAATGAGAGCTGTTTTGTTTAGATTGTCATGAGCATGTTCTTTAGCTGGATGAAGAATCAGGGTAAAGAAATTATGGTCGCCTTTGTGGACTGAATATACAGAAACAAAATTTCACAAAATTTTGCTTTTATAGTGGCTACTACTGATGGTAAAATTGCTTGCTGGAGGGGTTGTAATTAACTACATAACACTGTCAAAATTAACTGCATAACAAATGTAAAAATATATTGATTGAAAATGATTTTCTGCACTTGCTTTGTTCTAAATAACACCTCCCATGGATCTAGACAAGGAAAGTTATTGAACAAGCAGAAAAGGGGTTTTTTTTAGTTTCTCTGATATGGTTGTATTTGCAGTAGCAAAAGAGATTTATTCTGTATTTTAAGGTCCCATCTGAAAAACGGTTTCCTACTCATGTACCTGTTAAGCAGTGGTAAAACCAGTCTTTTCCTTTCTCAAAGCTTAAGAAATAACAAAAACCTATTGTCAAATCTTTGAGTGGGAACTTGGTCTATTGTGGCTAACCCAAACTTTCTCATTCATTTATCAACAACCAACATTTGAAAATACTTTGATCAAGCATTTGGACTTGTAGCCAAACAATAAAATAAAATAAAATACTCCAGTTTGAAGAGTAGCTAAATGCAAATTAGGGTAAAAACATCCATACAGCCCTAGCAACAACACGAACCCCAGCTTGCTTTTGTCTTGCTGCTGTAAGGGACCCACCACACTGCAGCTGGAGATCTTCATCCATCTTCTCTAACCCAGACACAGATGCATGAAATACCAGGATTTCAAGTAGGTCATCAGTTGTCATTTCCTCAGTGTGTTGCTGAAATGACTTCAGTGCTTCTGTTGAGGAGTTCCTGTCGATGCTGATGTGAGCAGGAGCATCAGTCCTCCCTCCACCCTCCTGCAAGAACTTTGAGCATCGCAGCGGCCATGGTGACCATCCTCGATGCCCTTCCAGCTCCTGCCTTTAACATGTTGGTCTTCTCTCTCCAGCTATCGACCTGTTGTACTGGCGTGACATCAAGCAGACAGGGATCATGTTCGGCAGCCTCCTCTTGCTGCTCTTCTCCCTGACCCAGTTCAGCGTCGTCAGCGTTGTGGCTTACCTGGCCCTCGCCGGCCTCTCGGCCACCATTAGCTTCAGAATCTACAAATCGGTCCTACAGGCTGTGCAGAAGACGGACGAGGGCCACCCCTTCAAGTGAGTGATTTGCAGTCATGGCCAGGAGCCGTTTATCTTGTGAAGGATCCGTTCCCAGTGGCAATTCATGTTGCTTTTATACTGGATAAAATTCTTTTCTTGTTCATAACAGGGGAAATAATTTTTTTCTGTTGCCCAGTGTCTCAAGAGCTGTAAGGGTCTATTGGCTCAGATCCTGGGGAGAAAAAAAATAAATAAAAAAAGAAAACAACACAAAAGCCATCGTCCTCTGAGATGTGGGTGTTTTCTTCCTGAAGTTCAAAAGATCCAGAAAATTTTAAGCAAACACAGAGAGAATTTCATTAGAGCTACTGATAACACAGTACCTCTGCAAGCAGGAAGGGTATTGTTTCTGGGCACACTCTTCTGAGCGTAGAGGGAAACTATTTATATCTTTTCTCCAGCGCTGCTTGGCTGCGATGTGACAATCCATCGCCCCAGGGGCTGGTGCCGGTGCCAATGTTGGTGCCCTCCCCACCCTCCTCGGGGTGGTTTGCTCCAGGACAGCAGCCATCCCTTCTCCTCTGCTGTGCCAACAAGTTGGTAAACCAGGTCACAGATCCGACCTGGTTTGCAAACACACATACGGAACAAAAGTCTCGTTGGGGTGCTGCTCCTTCTGTTCGACTTGAGCAGCAGTGTTGCATGGAAGGTTGTGGGGAACCCTCGCCCCCCCAGCTGGGATTGGTATCCCCATTCTCACGGAGTGAAGAGAGAGATCCCGTCAAGACCAGGCTCTGCATGGGGAGAGGGCAAGGCTGGAGGCAAACAGCCCTGCTTCAGCCTCCCATTGCCTGAGGAGATGGGTCACGCAAGGCAAAGACATTGTCTGGTGGCTCTGTGCCTTCAGGAAGGGGGACACATTGCTCCAGCACAAAGAAATTAGGTCAGGGGAGGAGGGAGTGATGGGGCAGATGGGCACGAGCATGAACGGCAGGTGAACCTGCCCGGGTTTGTAACTGGACCTGTGTTTTTATGGCAGAGCCTACTTGGAGATGGAAATGAATCTTTCACAGGACCAGATTCAGAAATACACAGACTGTCTCCAGCTATACGTCAACAGCACAGTCAAAGAGCTGAGGAGACTCTTTCTCGTTCAGGACCTCGTGGATTCTTTAAAAGTAGGGTTGCTTTAAATATTTTTAACCCATCTCTAGAGGATCAGTCTACATTTCAAAGTGCTGCTTCCCATATTGACGGTGCCATCATAAAACCTAGTTTTGTATAGCGTCGAATAGACAAGCTGCTCTCCTTTTTAATTTACAAACTGCTTGTTTCCAGCAGTTTAGAAGTTTGGCAAAGTGCTTTTGAATGTATTGATCTGTAATACAGGAATTATAAAAGTTGTAGGACCAGCTTAGCACCACTGTAGTTCTAGAAGCATCTCTGTGTCATGCTTTCTATGACTTTGCCACAAAATGGTGTATTCCCTGCTAATACTTGTGTTAATTTGGATTTCCTCTAGTGGTGGCATTTCCTGCTATGGAGGAAGGTCTTTTTTCCCTCCCTGCTGGGGTGTTTATTTTCAGCCTTACGCTCTGGTAGATGTCCTTCAGAGCAAAGGAAAGGTCATTGAGAGAGAAGACTTTAGGGTTAGACTCCTAAATTACTAAAGAGTTTCAGAAAAACGTACCCATCTCCCAGCCTCGAGAGCTTTCAGTCATGGGGGTTATCACTGTGGGGCTGCCATTAACCTGTGTGGGATGATGACCCCTGCCATCATTACAATGGGATGCAGAAATCTGCCTATGCCATGCTCAATGCAGACCCCTAAATGTATGCAATTAAGCTCTAAATATACATGAAAGCTCAGCTAAGAGGGTTAGAATCAGTGAACAGCATAATGGAGAATGGGGTTTATACACCCAGAAAAAGTATCTAGTTCCTAATGTGTCTTACTTAACAAGGCCCCTTACACATTAAAAAAGGCTAATGTGCTATTATCTTAGCTAGTTAAGTGCACTAATTTCTTCTTATGCTGGCACCGGAGATGATGTAATGATCAGTCTTTAATTTAGTTTGCAGTACTAATGTGGCTGCTGACTTACGTGGGAGCCCTCTTCAATGGCCTGACTCTTCTGATAATGGGTAAAAATCAACATTTCTTTTAAAATCTATTTTTAACTTTAACTCCCTCGTGGTATCTACTTAGACAAAACAGCCTATCCTCATTGTGCCTTCCCCACAGTTAAACCATCAACTTTTATTTTCCTTTCCACTAAATATTCGTTATTCCCATTACACTGTCCCTCCTGCTAGAACTAATTTGTGTTTCGTGGTTTTGCAGCTACTGGTCCCAGAGCAATGGGAAATTCCATATTTGGGAGGTTTGAGCAAAGTTCATTTTTAATACAAAGATCCCTGGTGGATCAGCTGACCGGGTGGCATGATACGTGTTTGTCACAGAAGTAGGTCTCTTCTCTGGAGGGATCTGGTGGGCAGGAATCTAACAGTGTGCTCTTTTTCTCCTCAGCTGTGGTGTCAATGTTTACTCTCCCCGTTGTATATGACAAGTACCAGGTAAGTCTGTCCGCATGGTGTGGTCAGGTTTCTGGGTGGTTCTGCCTTGTCGATACCTGATTGACTTGATCTCCTTTTGCTCTTTGCAGGCACAGATTGATCAATACTTGGGACTGGTCCGGACCCACATAAACACTGTTGTGGCAAAGTGAGTTCAGCAGCAGACTGGACCAAAAGTCTTGCTGTGAGGTTGTGGTGCACTGGGGGTGGCTACGAGCTGGGTGGTCTTGAGGTGCCCTGTGGTCTTCTCCCCCACTCATGGCATGGAATCATAGAATCATTTTGGTTGGAAGAGACCCTTAAGATCATCGAGTCCAACCATTAACCTAACTCGGGCACTAACCCATGTCCCTAAGAACCTCATCTACATGTCTTATAAACCCCTCCAGGGATGGTGACTCCACCACTGCCATGGGCAGCCTGTTCCAGTACTTAACCCTTTCTTTGAAGAATTTTTTCCTAATATCCAATCTGAACCTCCTCTGATACAACTTGAGGTCATTTCCTCTTATCATGTCACTCCATACTTTTACCTGGCCAAGACAAACCAGAGGAATATGTTAACTCCCTTCCCCACTGGCCACCCCCAGCCTGGGTTTTTGCATTCAGGGACTGTGTCCTTTAAAGTTAATAACACCACTAGTGAATAAAGCGGGAATTAGAACACTACCCTGTTACAGAAAGAAAATACCTGGAAGCACCATGGTCTTGAGTGTCTCAGGCCACCATGGAACGTGCAGAAGACCTGGATGAAATTTTTGATGCAGTCTGCTCTAGTTCCTAATGCGTTACCTATATCACGAGCTTTTGTTGGGTCTCTAAGGGCACAGCGAGGGTCTAAACATAGTTCTCGATGCTTGAGAATTACTGAAGCAGGATGGCTGGACTGGAAGGTAGATCCATACATCTCAGCAGTTTATATCTCTGGCTTTGCAAAAGTTGACTGAATTACATGTATCCAATGGAAAGTGAGGTACAGGGAGCGAGTGACCCACAAGGAGATGCTGAGGAAACTGGGTTTGTGTGGTGAGTAGGGAGCTAAGGAGCATCTCACAGCAACCGATCAGTACTTGATGGGAAGTTACAAGATGATTGAGCCAAACACTTCTGAATAGTGGCAGATGTTATAACCAGGTAAATCCAGCTTAGGAGGTTGATGTTGGACATCAGGAAAAACTTCTTCACTAAGAGATTAGGACAGCACTGGAGCAGGCTACATGGGGAGGTACCAGAACCTCCTTCCTTGGAGGTTTTCAAGATGCAGCAAGACAAAGCTGTGGCCAACCTGATCTAGCATTGGTGATAGTCCTGCCTCAGGTAGGAGTTTGATTCAAAGACTTCCAGGAGTCCTTTCCAGCCAGTATTTCTGTGATTTGACAAAACACTTAGACTTGGGTGGGATGAAAAGTCTGTACTCAAAATTCTTTCTTTAAACTTCATTCCTGGCTTCCAATACACCATAGATCATTGTAGGATAATGAAGTTGGGGAGCATATCGCTGGGCATCTCCCACGGTTACATGAACCATCAAAACCTGGGCCATTTATGACTAGGGGCCTGTGAGAACACACAGATGGGCATCACCGCTCTTCCTCATTAGTGTCCAATCCACTTGTTGAAACAACACACCAAACACAAGCTAAAGAGAAGGTTGTCCCTGGCTAAGATTCCAAGCGGGGATCTGCTAGGATGGAATAGCAGCTTGACCTTATAATCCTTCTTTTTTTTTTCTTCTTTATTTCTAGGATTCAAGCTAAAATCCCAGGTGCTAAGAGAAAGGCAGAGTAAAGCAGACATCAAAAATTCGTCGACTATAGTAGTGAATAATGGGGAAATCTGGAGTGAAACAATTCTGTTCTTACACTTTACTGCAAACTTATTGTTCTTATTTTCTCGACACCATAATATTAGAAACATAAAATTCGGAAGCAGTGCTTTTCCCCTGCTGCTTCTGCACTTAGAATATTTGCAATCACTTGTGTCAAGCACTAAAGTATAGTAAAGAGAAAAGTGTACTAGATGTGGTTTTTTGTGTTGCTTATAAAGTGCATGATGGTGAGAGCCTAAATAATATTGACCTTTTTTTATTTTATTTTTTTAGTGTTTTTCCTTCTTCTATTGGCATTGCTTCTATAACTTTTAATGTTACACGTGGCTAGGGGCTTTCCTGCTTAGCGCACCGATGCAATAGTTAAAATTGCTTCTACGTCACTGGGTTGCTGGTTGGATTCATCTTTATTAACTATATAGAATTGTAGACTGATGTTTTAGTGTTTTCCAGCACAAATAAAATGAACAGTAATCGGTACTTATGGTAATCAGTTTTGTATAACTCAAAAAGGTGAAAAGAAAACCCAGTACTTTTGTCGTAAGGGATTGACAGGCTGATTTACATGTATGGTAACTGGAAAGTTACAGCATGTTAAATTTATTACAATTTGTATTACATTCTCTGTAGTTCCTAATTGACTTAATTATGGACTCTGAATATTTGCACTTATGTACTTGATACCGAATGCAGAAATAAATGTTACTAAATGTAAATGTAATGTTTTCTCTCTGTCTCACCTCTCATGATCCACACATGCTTCACCCTTATAAAATGGTAAAGTCCAACAACCAGATCGCCTGTAGTACGTAGCTCATCCATCAGTTTCACATCTTGATGAGGAAAGAACAGAAATAAAAGAAAGATCTTTGCACATAGTTTGGTTTTTTGGTTGGTGTTGTTAGCAGATAAGAGGAACGTGAATAATTGTGTTTTCCTCCATTTGCACCTTGTGCAAATCATAAGCAACACACTATGGGAGGGGTCGACACAACACAAAGGACTTTTTAGTTTCCTTATCTTCATGTTACTCTCATATCCAAAGCTGTTCTTTGAAATCTGTTTTAAACCTTGGGACTGATACTGAACTCAGAGGTTTGGAACTGAATTAAACCTTTACTCTCCATCAAAGGTGAAGGCTTTTAAACGTTGGCATTTGCTGTTCGTGGACCATCAGGCAGGAGAAACAGCTGTTGAACATTATCTAAAGTGCTTCAAAACAAACAATCAGTTTAGTGCTGAATGATTTACCCATTTGTGGAACACACCCATGAAAAATCTTTATTGTACAAAAATAAAAAGAAAAGTGAACATAAAAACATTTTCAGCCAAATCAAAGTTTTTCTCTTTTTCTATCACGAAAGTTCTTATACAGAACTTACTATTTTCTATGAACATCTAGATCCTTACGCACTTATCCCAACTTTCTGAATTGAAGTCATTCCTTAGATGAATTAATTTAATTTGCCTTCATCTCACTTTCCCATGGACATGGTGACCTCTGTCCTAGGTCAGGCTACAGTTCAGTTTGGCTGTGTATAAACATACAACCCAAATGCACATGAGGGTTGGTAGAAACAATGGTGTGTCTGTGGGCTAGTTAATTCTTACGAGGAGTCTCAAATACCCTTATTTTAATTTAATATTTATATTTAAACATTTTTCTTTGCTCTTATTTAAAAATACTAGACTGTCTTTTAAATGTCACCTGTAGCTAGATATGAACACTTTTTCCCAATGAAAAACAGAGTGCCTCAATATGATATATGTTGCTTTTGATCAATTGGAATGTTTTTTTTAGGGTGTGCAGCTTGCAGCCAGGAGTTAAAATGCAACACCTACCTCCAGCATTAGCTGCCTCTTACACGTTCCTACGAGTGCATTCAAATGGCCAGTGTACTCCCCGTATCTCTGAGGCAGACAGCACAGCCCGTGTGGGTGTCCTTGAGGACAAAGGCTGGTCTTCAGAGCTTTCATTACCTACCAGATGAGTACGTGGGTCCAATGGGCTAATTTTGAAAATGTGCACATTTAATGTTGCATCCCACTGGTTCCATAAACGTGTTCTTTCCCAGCATCAGCAATGCGGTTATATCCAAGAGCAGCCTTTTGCAATGCCAAGCCCTAAGCAGGATAAAAAGGCTCCATCTCCCATATACTTGGAAATCACATGAAAGAAAACCTTGTGGCAGAGTCCAAATACTCTGAAGAGCCTAAACCAATAGAGACCAAGACTCGCATTCTTGTCTCCTCTAGCATCCCCCTTTCTCACAACCCACAGCCCTCCACTCATTTCCTTGACCATACCCCCTCACACCCCTCTCTCCAACCCATACCCTTCTCTCTTTTCTCACATCCCACCATTCCAACCCAGCTCCCAAACTTCCTTGCAGTCACACTGACTTTCCATGTACTTGGCAGTCACAACCTGCAAGTAGGCAAGTGCTGCTGAGCAGCTGAGATGGGTTAACGTGGGTGGAACCAATTTGGAAGACCACACTGGGACGTACCTGAAGCAGAGGTGTTCAGCCAGGGCTTGGATTGCTTGTGCTGCCCATGGCCACCATCACCTTACTGGGGTGACAGCAGCACTGTGATACCTTTGAACATGGAAGCTTGGAGAAAGCCATCATGCCCAACGCTCCATAAGTCTTGTTTGCAAACCTCTGGTAGCTCATGGTCCTGCTATACAGCTTGCAATACCAGAGCCCTGTGCAGATAGGGAGTGAAAGCTTGTGGTGCCTTTGGTGTTCCCTGATAAGTCTCGTTCACAGAGACACACCATGGAGAGGGGTTATACCTTCGTCTTTTTTGGTTTTCAAAAACTGAGGAAAAAAAGAACCAACACTGAGCTCTATGTTTTAAAATATTTTAGTGTGATTACAGTAGATGGCTGAAGATACCACAATGACTTGCACCCACGGATGAGCTGCATTCTGAGGTAAACAAGCTGTAAAGCCCTTTTGTTTCTGGTCTTCATTTGCATTCAAAGTGAAGAGCAGCTGTAGACAAGCTTGACTGGTGAAAGCCGCAAACTCATGACGTTTTCTAACAGGTGAAACCTGGGAAGCAGCTCACACAGCCTGGGTAAAACAGTGGAGGAGAGAAGGGCATCACACTTACATTTTGTCTTCAGATGTTCCTTGCCAGAGGAACCTGTACATCACTTTGGGAGTCAGATTGTCCCCCTAGTTCAAAGGCTGCTTTAACAAGACATACAAGTGGGTGGATGTTTTGAAGACCCACATAGCTGAGGGAGGTTTTTCAGGTGGTTGGAGTTCGGTGTGTGCTATATACCTTGCCCAAGGAGTATCTCTCATGCTCTATCTCTGGGTAGTTTGAGATATTGATATTCCCTTTCTGGAGAGGAATATGAGATGTTTCTAAGGTGGGTGTTTCAGCTGTGAGGCTTCTTTAGATACGAGGACAGGTCTGGATGAGGCATTTCCATGGCTGAGAACTGGCTGGCTAGTGTAAAGAAACTGTGTTTTGAACTGCTTGACGTGGTGCTGCCTTCCAAGGAAAATAACAGGTCTGCCTGCTGAGCTTACCTTCAAAAGCCAGCCCAAGTGGCTGTGCTAGTTTGAACTGAAACCAGTTTAAATCTGGCTTGGGGGTATGAAATCAGGAGTGGTGTGCTGGCAGGAGAAAAAAAATTGTTAGAATCTCTACAACTACAAATGTGTCTTTTTTAGGCTGTAGGACTTTAAAATATCTTCTTTGTGGTTTCACCTGTACCTCCCAGAAACTTTATAAACTTTTTCTTAAACTACTGCCTGTTAAGGAGAGGTTCAATAGTTACTGAAGAGCTCTGTCAATGTTTTATGTCACTTGAATATTTGTCTATGTACCTTGGAATGAATAATCCATTGCTAGTTTGATGTGGAGTGTGAATACTTTCTAACATTGTTGGGTTTGATTCTCTGTGTTTCAATGCTTTGGTAGTATTTCACTCTTCTTCTAGGCTATGTATTTGCCTCCGAGTTTACTGATCTCTTTTATGCTTCCTCTACTCTTTAATATTAATCTAGTGAGAGTAGGGTCATAAAACACATTAGTGTCAGGAAAGCCCTGGAACGAGGAGGAGATAAGAACGATTCTGTGAGCAGCTAATCCAGTTAAAGAGAGTCCATCTTCTTCCTGATAGCTTTTGCTCTCTCCCTGCACGCTCTCAGATGTCAGCTGGCTCCCATCCCTGTCCCGGTGGGTTATGAGTCAGTCAGCTATAAGCTTATCAACTGTTCCTTCTCCATATGGGCACAGGGAAATATGTGGCAAGCCCATGTGTTTGTAAACACCAAGTGTGATGTATTTCTTCCTGGCTCTTCCTAATATATTATTTTCTCAGGCCTGGAATTAAAAGATGCTCCATCAGTGAACCTGCACGTGAACTTCCCGGGAAGTCAGGAATCACTGGAGTGATGCTGCTGGTTTAAGGAACCTGGTAGGACTGGCTGGCACATGCAGCTCCTGCAGGACATATGGTATTTGGATAAGGGTGAGACTTGTCTGCTGATAAGAGTCGATAGTTGCATTGCCTGAAAACAGAAGGAGGAATGGTCTCTGCTTATTTCTGCCAGGCTTTCTTACTGCTCAGCACCTTCACAGGAGAGAGTGACGAAACCTTGTTCTCTGCCACAGTAGGGGAAAGATACTGAGAATGGATGATCCTTCTCTACAGGTGTGCAGAGAAATGGGATTTGACTGTAAGTAGGTACGTGGGCTTGATCTGCTTCTCTCTTACCTGAACTGTTTGTTTCCTTGTCTTTGGTGTTCGCTCATGCGTGAACAGTCAGATCACCATCTGTTGGTGCTCTCCTCTGGTTGGCATCTAAGCCAAGTAACCGTGGGCTAGTAAGTCAGATGCCTGTGACTTGCCAGTTCTACAGCTCTACTTCTTTCTTTGTATGAGTAGCTGTTATTGGGGGAGGATGAGCTCTATAGAACCAGGAAGAGCACCCAGGCCCCATGAACCTGATGTGCTGGGGAGGTTTAGATTGGACATTAGGAGAAGGTTCTTCACCCAGAGGGTGCTGGACACTGGAAACAGGCTCCCCAAGGAGGTGTCACGGCCCCAAGCCTGACAGTGTTTAAGAAGAGACTGGAGAACACCCTCAGACACATGGTGTGAACTGTGGTGTTGTCCTGTGCAGGGACAGGAGCTGGACTCGATGATCCTTGTGGGTCCCTTCCACCTCAAAGCATCTATGATTCTGTGACCACACCTGCAGTTCCCCAAGAAAGAGGGCTAAATCTACACCTGTGCCAGTTGTATAATCTGTGGGACATCACCCTGTGTGTGTGCGCAGCAAGGTAAAGCTACCCGAGCAGGCAGGTGTGTGGGGAGATGGTTCTGGTTTAGCACTCTAGCAAGTCACTGCTGATTGGGATGTGTCCATCTCTGCACTGCCCATGTTCTCGTCTTCCCTTTCACTCCTGCTCTGCCTGGGCCAAAATGCTGGGAGATGCTGCAAGGACCAGGATCAAAATACGAGGATGGGACAGAGCTGCAGAAGTGGTCTATCTAAGAAAACCAAAAGACAAAGTAGCCCTGTGCTGACACGTTAGACTCATTTCTCATGTTCACTATATATCAAAGTGATTCAGCCTTGAGGTTGCAATTTATGTCTCCTCGTGGCTCTTTTTCTCTAAGTTGAAAAAATTATTCAGTCAAATGAAGGTAATTATCATTCACATTCACAGCAAGGCCTCTCTCTATATATTTCCCTTTATGAGGGAGCTGTAAAGAGGATATTAATTACGTTTTTACTACTTCTGTACAACCTTCCAATTCAGCTAAGGTGATGTAAAGTAGCCCAGTCCAGTCCCAAAATGTCTATCATGTTTTATAGATGTGACCAAAAAAAAAACCCAAAAGTAACATCCAGGCAATGGAGTGACTTGAATAGGAGATGTCTTTACACAAAATATTCTTCATTTGCCAAGTTAGACATGAAACCTAATTTCATCTCTCCTAATTCCACAGATGCTGGCCTGGAGAAACTGCCATGCACGCAGTTAGTAGCCTGTTACACTGAGTGAAGAAGTATCACCTTTAGCACGGGCTAAGTGTGATCACTGAACAGTTACGAGCAGAACATCAACTTAACTTGTCACTTATCAGCAAATTTACAGCACGAAGCCGTGGGGCTGTAACCTCAGAAAAACTCATTTGAGGAAGCACCTCTTCTCTTCCTTCTAGTAGGAAATTTTAAGTCCTGGAAACCTTCCACACCTCTCTTACCCCCTCAAAACCTAGACAATTGACAATTTTTCAGCTGAAATATAAAGTATACTCCAAGTTTTCACGTCAGCTTAAAAAATGCTTAACGGGTATAAAATTCTCATAATACTAGTGTCACTTTTGAACATAAGACTTTCAGAAAGAAGCTTAAATTTTAATTCTGGTATCAGGATATAACCAAGAATCTCTCTTCATCTCAAGTGTTTTATCTCGCCCACTTCCCCAACAGCAATCACAAGTCTATGACTCACCTACTATACCAATAGTGCAAATTAAAAGAAAACATAGTTTTTGCTGCCATTTAGCCAAAAGTACTCCTACAGCTCTCCAGTCACAAGAGACTTGAGTAAGTCTGCCGTCTAGAGTGAAATGCTCTGGGCTGTTGTGCAGGATGAACGACAGCATCACAACTTAAGTTTTGCGAAAGAAATCAGACAGAAAAGATGCTACAGTCATGTACCTGGAGTCTCTGATATGGTGGCATGAGAGAAATTATGAGAGAAGCAGATAAAGCTTTGATTAATAGAAGATTTTAGGGAGCTCTTTGGGAACAGATGGTAATCGGTGGTGTTAAAAAGAGAGGTCAGTACTGAAGTTTCCCGCATATCAGCCATATTTTAACTTTTCATACATAAAATTTAAATAAATAAAACACACCAAATGCAGAGGATGCCAATGAGCTTTGCTAATGATACACAGCAGTGAAGTATCGGATGAGATCATTGGGGTGCAATGTGGAAGGAACTGGGTAATCTTGAAGCCCGTACGCAACAAAAATCAGATGATATTTTGCACCACAAATGCAAAGTTGTGTTGTGGATTGATAACAGAAAATTCTCTTGTCGGCTAGAAGGCTGCTGGTTAGAAACAAATACTGATGAGAAGATCCTGGCTGAGCACAGTATGGAAGTTCTCAGTGTGGCAGAGAAGTGCTATAGGGAGCATCCAAGGGCATGTGGGGGACACTACAGGAAAGGAATCCAGAAGAGTTTGGCTTTGTCACTCCAGCAAAATGAAGGCTGGGAAGGGAGGATATAGTTGTTCTTTACACATACACTGGGGGTAAACACCAGGAAGGCTAAAACCTCTTTAAGCTGGTGCTTAATTAAACTGCTTAATGATGACACAGGAAAAAAATTACATTCCATGGTTTTGGTTTGGAAATTAAGATTTATTTTTGGTCAGGGAAATTAAGACGAGCTCCCAAACAGGATTTAGAAACAAGCACTGGGAATCTAAAAGTCATCAAAGGTAGGAAACAGCTTACATTCAATGCCAATTGCCTTTTTGATAGAATAAGCAGACAGCGATACCACATGTAGCTCTTTTTGTGCTGAAAGTGAGTTTTCAAGAGATAATTGCAGGGAATCACACACCTTTTTTATTTTCTTTCCCCATCAATTATTGCACTAGTATATTAGCTATTAGAGAGTCACTGTGTTTATTTAGCAGGAAGATAATATTACAGATGTTCATGTGATATGGACAAGTAGATCAGCTGAAGTCACAGCAGCTCTCTCCAGATCATTTGAACTCCAAATTGGGCCCATTCTCTTTGGGAAGAAAATGTTGCACTTATTTATTGTTAACTACTAATCTGTCTGATCCCAAGAAAGGTATTCCAGGCTCAGCAGAGACATCCAGGCACTGGTGAGGCCATCCTTACACTTGTGACAAAAGTTTAAGGGCTTGTCAGTTCTTCCTAATGCAGATGGAGATTCACTCCTCTTGTTTTCCAGGAGTCAGGAAGATGCTATGAAGACAGACTGGTCCATGTCTCCCTTTATGAATCCTGTTTGCTGTGCCACAATTTTGAATGCAGAGAAAAGGGTAACCAGATAAGATTCAGGTTGTGATATATAGGTTAATAGAAATTAGAGAAAATAAATAAATAGAGAGGGGCAAATCTACTGGAGTTCCCTTCTTAGTTTTTACTCTAACAAACTTGTCAGGAAGCAGGTGATTTATGAGACATGCAAATTTTCATTCGTGTTGAATATGTATTTGCTTTATCCATGTTCAGACTGTGAGTTGTAGTAAAAGGAGCAGATCCTCCTGGACAAACATCACCTCTGCTTGCTCAGACCTAATACCCTGGTAGCTCTTGTAAGCTGGTGCTGCATTGCCCAGCTACTTTCACCGTAAGGCTGGGCAGGAATTCTAATTTCCCCGTTTGGTGATTAATGCAGTAGCTAAATTTATTTCTGATATGGGGCAGCAATAAATTCCTAGAAGTCTGGAGATAGAAATAAAAGTATTTCTTTGCTTAAATGTCCTGCAGCAGTTGTAAAACCATCCCAGTTTCTGACCTCCCCTTTGCTCATGTGTGAGATTTATATGTCTGTACTGTGTTTGCCTCCTCATCTTTGACAGGAGTTTGAAAGCAAAGTCTGCAGATAAGGTTTTATTGCACTGGCACATGCAGCATGGTGACAATTGGAAAGGCATGTATCTGGGAGAGAAAATAGCCCTGAGGAGGACCTTTTGTGTAAGAGCCATTAGACATTTTCGGTGAAGAGTCAAAGAGCTTGAAGTTCTCTGCAGCTCTGCACAAGTTGCAAACGTGATGCTGCTGACGTGGGCTCTATTTGACAAGGGGGAAGTTTCTGCATCTTGTTACAGAAGCCACCCAGTAGGTCCCACTGCTACCAAAACCTTGCCAAACAATCCCAATACACCAGTAATAGCTTGGCAAAGTGGCGGCAGCCATAAATATGTAGGAAAGAAAGGATCCATCTTCTAAAAAGCTGGTTATCTCCAGAGGAAAGTTGCAGCACTTTCTATTAGATGTATTTCAATAATGAACAAGAGGTGATATTATCCTGCTGATTACTTGTCTCTATGAGCTTATTTCATGTTAAAATAATCAGCAGTGCCAGCTGATACTCCCTCATACAATCACTACTTTATCTTCAGTTTTGAATAGAGGATATTTGTTCGCAGGGCCCATGTTTTTCCAGTGATAACTGTAAACCACAGATAACAGCATTTAAAAATGGGGCAGCTTCAGAAGGCAACTCAACTGCAACCTGCAGGCTTGGAAAAGTAAATAAAGAATCTAAGCTTCATTATTAATATTTTAAAATCTTCCATGTTTTGAAAGGTTGGGATGCCAGCATAGCCTCCAAGGCCAGAAGTTGTCAGCTTTAACTGCTAGGACCTAAAAGTATTGTATGCACCATGTTTTCCGAGAAGGCCATTTCATATGTTGCCCAAGACTCTTCTGGGTTTATTGTAATATTTTGATCTAATCTTGACGGGATCCCTTTTCTGTGATGGAGGAAAACCTCAAACCAGAAGCACAAGAGACTGCAACAGTGTAGAAAATTCCTGCTCCCAAAAAAATGACTTCTACGAGGAACAACAACCCAACTGTTGTATCCCTGAATGTAATGTGTGGAAGGTGGTGAGGTCTTCTCCCACTCAAAGCTTTAGTTTGGAGAAGAGGAGACTGAAGGGTGACCTCATTCATGGTTATCAATATGTAAAGGGTAAGTGTCAGGAGGATGGAACCAGGCTCTTCTCGGTGACAACCAATGACAGGACAAGGGGTAATGGGTTCAAACTGGAACACAAGAGGTTCCACTTCATTTGAGAAGAAACTTCTTCTCAGTGAGGGTGCCAGAGCCTGGCCCAGGCTGTCCAGGGAGGTTGTGGAGTCTCCTTCTCTGCAGACATTCCAACCCGCCTGGACACCTTCCTGTGTAACCTCATCTGGGTGTTCCTGCTCCATGGGGGGATTGCACTGGATGAGCTTTCCAGGTCCCTTCCAACCCCTGACATTCTGTGATTCTGTGAAGCCTTGTTCAGAAGCTTGTGCACATCATGACTCCTCATTGGCACCCCTGGGAGGCTGAAATGGGGTGCAGGCTACACCCAGATTTAACCCTGCGAGTTCTGTTGGGGTGACAGACCCAGCCTGAGGCCCCAGAAGGTCTGTCCCTCTGCCGTGGGGTGAGGGGACAGAGCGTGGCCCTGGACCCTCAGAGCCTGGTTGCCTGGCAACAGCGAGGCCTGGCCCAGCCACCATGTTGAAAGCTGGTCCGTCCACCACGGCTCGCTCATCCTCTGCGGTGGCACCGGCCGCCCTCAGGCGCCTGCAGGGCCTGGGTGGGTGTGCACAGCGCTTGGGGGCTGCTGAGGTGCCTCCAACCACGGCGTGGGGAGGGAGGGCTGGTCTCCCTGGGGATGATGTCCCTCCAGCCCTGGGCAGGCAGAAGCAGGGAAAGACGCACACCTTGTGTTGTACATGTATTTTCTACTGTGGGGATGTGCGCAACCAGGGCTTAATAGGGAAAATGGGTATTATTTTGCCTTACCATTTCTTGCCTTACCATTTCTTGCCTTACCATTTTTTGCCGTTTTAAATATCAGCCCAAGGAAACATGGCTAATGTTACCCCCATGGCTGTGGACTGTCTTTTCCTGTTTACCTGCAGCCTGGTTTACTGGGGTTAGTGTAGAAAGCATAAAACCTGAAGGGAAGAGTCACTGCAAGTGTCTGGTGGGGAAGGGACATGTGCAGGCCATGTGTTTCTAAATGAGAAGGCTGCCATGGTTATTAATGCATTTCCTCCTTGTCTTTCTGGTTTTACTGTCACATATGGGGCCATCTGGTTCCTCTGTGGGACTCCCAAGACTTTTTGGCAAGCATGTATGTGAAGATGTCTAGGGTTTTTCCTCTTCAAGCTTTTCTACTGCATCTTATTTCTAGAAACCCTGCTTAAAAAAAGAGTTTCCACGGACAGCCGCAGCCTGTACCTGTAACACAAACCTCCTTGCTGTCACCAGTGCCGACATCGTAGGGCAGCGTTGAGGAAAATCCTCCTTCCCCTACGAGCCTGGTGGCACATTAAGAAGCGAATGCACTTTGCATGGTGGTTCGGGTGATGTGGCAGGTGGAGGACAGATGCTTGTGGTCCCCTCAGCCTCTGAAGTGAGCGTGTGGCGTGGTATCTGAAGGAAGAAGGACATTTTAAATATGCCCAAGGCAAAAATCCATTCCTTTCAGGTCTTGAGAGGTTAGAAACCTCTGAGTTGTCTTGAATGTTAATATTTAGATTTTTTTTCTGGGCCATATCAGACAAAAACCTGCTTATGGAGCTGTTGGGCCTTCTTGGAAGATAAATGTGACCTATAGAATCACATTTATCATGGTGTCTCTCGTAAGAAATACAGCTGCTTTCAGGGTAGCTGGATGGATTATGGAGATTTAAAACTGGAACAGTTCAGCAATCAGCAGCTTGGTGCGAAGGCCTTCGTGAAGGAGATGAAGCAGTGGCTAAAAACAGAATACATTTGCTCTAGAAGGGAAGATTAATCATCGTGCAAGAGAAGGATTGCTTCAAGTGTAAGCAAGGAAACTGCGCTACGAGTAATAAAGTTAGCTAGAGAAAAAGCACCAAGTGAACTAAGTACCAGGGGATGCATTTCAAACAAGTTTTATCTGGCTCTAAAATACTTCTCTTTAAGAGGTAGGGGCAGACGCATACTAAGGCTGAGCAGCCTCGAGGGGTGGATTCCATGCTGTGGGTCACTGCATCTCGTTATCCTTTCGAATTTTCCAATTCCAGACCATTGAAAACATTCCATCACTGTCAAATCTGTTTAACTGTAATTGAAAGTTATTCTTGTCTAACAAAACTGGTTTCTTATAAATAGGCAGGATTGAGCACAGCTTGCAGTTATAGATGTGTATGACAAAATATTCACTTCTGGAGGGTTCAGCTGTCAGAATAGCGACTGTATGGGCCCAGGGCTGAGCTTCCCTGTCACCTTTGAGACTGGTTGCATGGCGCTATTTCAACAGCTTAGTTCCAAAGGCTGTACAGTCACAACGTCCCTCAAAGAGCTTATGACCTGGAGATCAGAAAAAGGCAAACGGAGATGAGACAAATGGCTTGGGGTGACATAAACTGCAGGATGAGATCTAAGATGACGTGGAAACACTCCACCAGTAAATGTCCATGGTCTTGGTGCTCTTCCCTCCTGGCCACTGTCAGGTTGTAGTTCATCCCATGCCTGAAGGAGCCAGTGGGGACAAGGGGGTATTTCAGGTGGGACAAAGCATCTTTTTAGAAGCAGTTTTTATGCCTCTTTAAAAGGTTTCAAGGTTTGTTTAAGATATGAGTTTTGGCAGTGAAGAGAGTAGGTTAAAAGGCCGGCTGAATTTTGGTGCAGCATGTTGGAAAAAATAGCAAGACTTTTCTGAGGAATATGGGTGGTTTTGGTTTAGTTTTGGTTTAATAACAGGCATAGGAGGAAATGGAAAATACCTTAAAACTTCATTGCAACTTTTTTTGAAAGGAGATGTTTCATCTAGGAAATATAGATTTTTCAAGAGAGCAAATGTAAGCACGAAAGAAGGGGGAAAATCAAATACATAAAAGGAAATCAAGAGCAGGTGTGGAAGAGTGAAGACCTAAAGCACTGGAAAAAAAGACTTCACAAGCAGAACTTAAATTAGGCTTTTAACACAGATTTTCATCTATTCATGATGTGCCCTAAATTTTGTTACGTTTCTGAGGAAAGCAGCTCATAGCTCTGTTGATTTTCAGACGGTAAAAAGGCTGTGATTTCAGACTGATGTTGTCAGATTTGTCTGGAATTAGCAGTAATTGGTGAAGCTGAGGCAAATTCTACAAATTGCACCACCCACTCTGCTGTTTGCTGCACGTATGGGTTTGTTTTCTGATGTGTCTCCTGCTGAGAGTTCACAGAAGATGCCGTGCCGGTAGGTGACATCTTCAGGCCTGGAGATGGGCAGGTAGGGCAGAGGTAGCGATTGCTCCTGGATAAAGATCCTGGTGGAATGAGACAGCTGACAGTTTTCAAACAAGTTAGTAGGTCAAATTAAAGCAAAGCTCTCAGCTGGCTCATTGCCTCGTCTTCACAGCAAATATGCTTGGATTAAGAATATTGGTTTTTGCCTCCTAATGAGGATTTAGCCTCTGTTACAAAATCAGAGTATCAAAAAAAATTCATGCCACTGTAACAGGTATAATAATATTTTGGATGAATTCAAATCCTTGCAATTATTATTCCAGCTCAAGCTAAATTAAATTTAACAACACAAAGAGTAGGTTCTGGAGGAATGTAAATCTCACTTCAGGCTTTGATGAATCCATATTAGTATTTTTGGGTGGAAAGAGACATAATGAAGTCATGACTGCTTGGAAAAATACTAAAGATTAGCTATGCCTCACTTAAAGGGAAATTATTTTGATCCACAGCTTTTACTTCAGTTTAATAACCTCTACAAATTGTTCTGAATGACTCTTGAAAAATATAATTTCTGCAGAATTTAAGTTGGAACCATTTTGTGACTGAATATTTTACCAGGTCCTGTGGACTTCATATGCCACTTGTACATCTGCCTTTTCTGTGCACCAGGAGGAGTGTGAAAGATGCTGACCTACTTTACAACAAGGCAAAACAGATTTAGCAAATAATTGAAAAATAAATCCTTCTCTTTCAGAATCATTATTGCAGAACAACGGAGCAATATTTGAAGCTTAAAGACTCTAGATTTTAATTTAATTGTATTTTTAATTTAGAAAAACACTTGAAAAATGAAGACTCTGCATTCAGTGGGGAAATTATGCAATATCTTGAGGATACTGTTGCTGCTATTAAGGAACTGGTAAGAAAAAAAAATCTAATATTTAGTTTCAAGTGTAGGGGAAAATGTTAGTTGGTAACCATTAAATCAGTCTTTTATAGTTGTAATAGTAGAAATGTCCTTTTGTGTGAATTACATTCTACCTCGAGAGAGATCAGCAGTTCAGGGCTAAGTTGGTGGCTGCTTGTGTGCAGTTTGCTGCTTGTAGAATCTAGTCTGTAATATAAGAGAGCAAATCAACCTGACCAGGGTAGGTCACCCAGCTGATCCCAGCCATAGCTCACCTGCCGCTGTTTTAATGAGGGAGCAGTGGACGCCAATTATATAATGGGCTGGGGAAATTTGGGGAGTGCCCAGATTTCTGCCAAAATAAAAAGAGGAAGGGTGTTATACTCAGCAGAGTAAATTGAGGCTTGGGGTTAAAGTTCTGTCCACAATACTATTGTGTCTTGATAGTTGCATTTGTGCAAGTTAGATAAGCTCTGAACCTACAGTGACTTGTGAGGAGCATCACAAAAATCACCTGAAGGCAAGAGTCAATTTGTGTAGAGCTTTTTACATCATAAGGGTCTTATACCATTGGTGCGAGGGAGAAAGACGATGCTTTGCTGTCAGGGCTGCTGTGAGGATACACCCACTAACATTAGCGTGTTCAGCACATGGTACAGAGTTCAGCAGGTGGGTAGTTTGCCCTGTGACCTGGTGCAAAGGGATTTTATTTTCTTGAGCAATTTGTCTTTTCTTGAAGCAATGGCATTGTGTGTGATAATAAGAGTCCTTACAGCAATTACGAGCTGAGAATGGCTGTTTGTAGGTAGCTAACTTTTGCTGCAAGACCTCTGAAGCCATTAAAGTCAGAATAGCTTCCAACAGAAGGTGTTTTAAAGTTATTTCCACAACGTGTTTGTCTAGGTAGGTGTAAATCTTGTAAAGCTTTCCTTTCTCCTCCAGAAGGCTTCTAAATCATCCATTTCAGACCAGTTGTGCATTAGTCTATCAGATAAGTGTTTTATATAATGTGCTGAAATCATAAAGCTGTTTTCTTTTTCACTGCTTCAGCTAATTGAGGATGTAACTCATATGAAATTAAAACCTCTTACACATTTATTTTGCACCTCTAAATATTTCATCCTCCCTAGGAAATGAGAGTAATTTATATGCGGGCATATAGGATTTGCTCTGTAGACAGTAAAATTCAACAGTATCTTCCCACAGTATCTCAGCTGGTGATTGCAACTGTTAGCAAAACTGGAGGAGAAAGATAGGGTTGGTTTTATGCATCAGCTCTGATGCCAAAGTCAACATCCATTTAAGAACTGATTTATTCCTCCAGACATTTGGGGTTTCATCAACCCACCTACAATTTTCAGTCATACAAACTGGGGGAGTCAGTTGTCTGAGGGCTTGTCCCATAGTCAGTTCAGTCTGTGTTCTCTTGCTCCTCTACCACTCTAGAAGTGACCCTTCTCATACCATTAACCATGAACCAGAAGGTGACTTTCTAGTGTGTCTCAAGGCCAGCTAGAGTCCCCTTCTTCATTATTGCTTAAATAATATATGTCATGCACAATGGCAGAAGCTGACCGTGAAGACCTTCCCTGCCAGCACAGCTTCTGGAGCAGAGGTGTAGGTAACAGCTCCCTGAAGGTTGTTAATAGTCTGAGGCCAACAGTTCCTGGAGATACATAGGCTGTGTCAGCTACCTGTAAAACAAGAGACTTGTTGTTTTGAAGAGTGAAAGAAAGGGTGAAAGAGAGCAAGTACAAGCAAGGAGAATGATGTATCTAGGCATGGAAAATAGCCAGTGCCAAATAACTAAAAAAATATGAAATAATGGTTTTGTAGGGAAGACGTACTTTTTGATCTGTTGTTGTATTACTGGGTTATCATTTGCTGATTGTTTTAATCATTAGGAAGAAATTCGAAGGTATACCATCGAATGCCTAGAAGAGGAGACTATAAAAAACAGCAATCTTCGCTTCAGAGTGCGGAATTTTCCAGGAGAGATTATGGCAGAGATGGCAGGTAGTCCTGGCTTTTCTCAGAAGAGAATTGATTTTTCTATGCATTTAAACAATTAGAAGTATTCTATAAAATAAATCTTACTGCTTTCAGTAATAACTTTCTAATGAAAGAAGATGAGCATTTGCTGATGTGTGATATTGTGAGGGATTATTTTCTCACGTAAGAGTGTAAACAAGAGATATCTTCAATGAAGACCACACACAAGCACTAGAGGAATGACTGGGGAACTGCAGCGTTCAGTCCTGACCCCAGCCCTGCCACAGCTTTTCTCTGATGCTTTGAGGTGCTGTGAGTTCCCTCTCTGTGCAGCAGGGATAACAATGCTCATCCGATGTGTCTTTACTTTTGGGTGGGTTTCACCCGACAAAATGCTTACCGGCTGTCTCTTCTAGACAGCAAAGTGTCACTTCCAGGCATGATTCATCTCACCCTAGAACAGATGTTTCAAGCAAATCAGAAGAATCATGAACTTGAAGTGTGTCTCTCTCTCCACTGGCCTGAAATGGAGGCTAGAGCATCAGCTCAAATGTAGGTGCCTAGAGAAAAATACAATTTGAGCTCTATTTCTCTTTTCTTTTTTTGCTCAGTTATGGCTTTACTTTTAAGATGACCAACCCCTATTCTGCCACTACCTTCTGTTTGCACTGAAGTCGCAAAGGAAAGTGGTCAGGGAGTCAATCTAGATGAATGTTAGCAATTCTGCTTTTGGGGAGAAGTAAGGGAATCGGGGTTCTTTATCTGGCCAACCACAAGGATACATGATTGTTAGTGGTGGCACAGCACAAAGGATGGCAGGGTGGCCAAGACTACTCTTTTTAGAGTTCTATAGAATCACAGAATTGCCTGGGTTGGAAAAGACCTCAGAGATCATCAAGTCCAACCCTTGGTCCAACTCTAGTCCGTTTACTAGATCATGGCACTAAGTGCCATGTCCAATCTCAGTTTAAAAACCTCCAGGGACGGCGAGTCCAGCACCTCCCTGGGCAGCCATTCCAATGCCTGACCACTCTCTCTGTAAAGAATTTCTTTCTAATATCCAGCCTAAATTTCCCCTGGCAGAGTTTAAGCCCATGGCCCCTTGTCCTATTGCTAAGAGAACCCCAGGATCATCAAGTCCAACCATAACCTATGGAGTTAGACCAGCTTTAGGTTCATAATAAAAAAGCAACCAGAATTTTTCAAATTTTATTTTACTTTATTTGCAGCTACATTCTGTGTTTGTTGACTACTTTCTTATAGCTGTTTCCCCCCTCACCTTCTCTCTGCCTGTAGCACGTGGTTGCTATGCAGCTAGTCGGTTGTTTGTACGAGCTGCTCCCATTCTGCGCCGCCTAAGTGTTTTTTGCGTGGGTGGATGTACACTAATGTGGCTGTTATCTCAGAAAATGAAAAGATGCTGTAGTACAACGCTCCTGTACAGAGGAGCTTTACCCACAGTGCCTCTTCATCCAGGCTCTTCACTTGTACACGGCAGTGGCTCTTCTGGGAGAGATGTTATTGAATTTCAAGCCAGGTGATCCTGCTTCTTGTCTCTGTCTTGCCAGAGCTGGTTGTGCAGATTTTTCTGAAGGGGAATGAAGTAATTTTTGCTGGTTCGCTCTATGTCTAGGGAATTTCTTAGACATATAGGATGAAAAAGAGCAATTGTTCTGTGAGAACACAGCAGGCTGCTTCTTGTTGATAAATGCAGGTGACTAGGGAAATGTGATAAGACTAAACTGCCTAAATAAAGTATGCAGTTTTCAAGATGTTAGTGTCTTAGAATCACAGCTGTTCCTTGCCAGGTGACAGTACCTCTAGCAGTGAATTAACGATTATGGATCAATCCCTTAATGCATTATCTCATATATACCTTTTTATAGCTCAGAGGCTTCCGCGTGTTTTGTGGTTTATGTTTTAGCTCTTGTTGCTGCTGCACGAGAATCTAGCACTGCTAAGATAAATCAGCTGCAGTCTGCACTGAAAAGCATTACTGATGAAATTGCATTACTGGAGGAGAAGGAAACGCTTTGTGAAAGGCAGCATGATGCACTATGGTATGTATTACTTTGAACAAGGAAAACCATACTGGCAAGACGATTAGGGAGAACCAAAATGTTATCAAAAGACGGTGAGTCGTGCTTGGCCCTCACCCCTGCAGCTGGCCACAAACGTTCCTAGGCAAGTCTTTGCTACAGCAGCCAGCCTGGTTTTTAAAATCTGATTTTGTGAAGAGCAGAGCCTGCCTGCTGCTGCCTGCCCACCATAGCTTTGATCAGCTCCCTTAGGGAAAACTCTCTGGAGCTTCGCTTCCCACACTGGCAGGGAGAGTTTTCTCTTTCAACAATTAATGTTAAGGAGCCACGACAGACAAAATAATAATTTTCAGGTTTTTTTTAAAAAAAAAGAAAAGAAATGCGGAAAGAACTCTGAATTGGTAACTGCGCTAGAGATCCATCTTCCTCTTCAAGAGTTACCCCAAGATATTTGGGAGATACTTGTTTTCTCTCTACCAGATTTTGTATTGCTGTCACCTTCTGCTGTTCAAAAGCTGTCACCTAGAGCTGTTCAAAAAGAAATCACAATGCGTTTTCTTTGGGGAAACCTGCTTTCTTTGTTCTTCCAGTGCCTGCAAGCAGCCCTCTCATTTTTAACGGAAGTTGAGGAAAAATAATCACATCAGAAAAAAACACCAACTTTGAAAGAGTTAAGATACCAACTTTGAAAGAATTAAAATACAAATAACTGAAAGCCGTTCCATTGGAATGCAAGGTCTTAGATGGTTTTCATCACATCACATGTCATGCTTTATAATATATAGCACTATAGCAGACTGAATTAATGTATAGATCGGCAAGCATTCATTTCAACAAACTTCTGAACAAAGTCTTTGAATGAATAGTAGGAAATATAATCTAATTTTGTTTGTTTTTTCCAGTGAGGAGCTGCAATACTTGCGGAAACAGTATAAAGAAATAGTAGACTCGCTGAATGAAAAGATAGCAGTGAAAATTAACACCAATGTTCTCTTAATTGAAACTTGTGATAAAATAAGAGATACCGAAAAAGAAATAATCGGGGCAAAGGCAGCCTTAGCAGAATTGCAAGAACAAATACCTGAAAAAATAAGTAAACTTGAGAAAGCGCTAGAAGAATGTGATAAAAAGGTAAATGTGCTTCGCAGTTTTACAGATAGTTATACAGCGCCAAAAATGAAATGACCTTAGAAATGACTCCAGATGTATTTTGCTTTCTCATCTGGCACTCACATATGTCTCCACTGCAGCACAAACAGAAAAGCGACTCTCTTGACACTGGGTGCAGACAGGCTGTTTTGACTTCTGTATACACATGCTTGTATGTGTGTGTGTATATGTGTATATATATATATATATATATATACACACAAATACACACAGGCGAACATGCACACATCAAAATTGCTTGATATATGAATTTAAGTTTCTAGCAGCACATCTCAGAATGTTGTGTTATTGGTGCTTCTTACTGACTGTGATGCAAATAATCATATACTGGGAATTCAACCCCTCCAGGCAAACTGCTTAACATAAAGGTACCTGTATTTTCCAGCAAGCTCTGAGATAGGGTTTTACTGTTTTTTATGTTCTGCCCTACTTTCTGTTGTGTATATTTGACATCCTTCCTGAACAACAAGATAAAAATGGACGAACAGATTAAAAGAAAACTTTCTAGTAGAAAATATGGTATAATCAGGTTCCTACGCTGGAATAAAATCACAGGAAATTTTGACAGATCAGGTCCTAATTTGCATGTTATAGTAACTAATTATTTTTTCCTTTTCTTATGGGATTTTGTCATTTGGTACATAGCTGTGGCTTTGCAGAAAACTGTTTTCTTCCAGTGTAACTTTTGTGCTCATTTAATTTTAGAAGGCTTCAGATGTTTTAATACAAATTTTCAAACAACGCACAGTACATCGCTCAATTACTTGTATTATTTTTAATGTAGAAGAGAGAAATGAAAATAATCCGTGATACTCAGCAAGCAGAAACTTCCAAGAAAAAGCAAGAATTTGAAAACCTGAATGTAAAACTTTTGGACCTACAGCCTTTGATAAGTCGGAATTCAACAGTAAGTTATACACAAAGTTCTGGTTCTTTATTACAAAGATGAACATTCAATTTCATAATTTGTCAAAGGGAGGGGAATTTATGGAGAAATGCAGTCCCTGGCTTTTAAGAAGAAAAATAAGCTTGCATGATGTCTATTTGACTGTTGTTATTAACTCTTAGTTAGAATGTCACTTTTAAAAACAGAAGGTCCATGTAGACTCTTTCTACCAGCTTAATGAACCAGTTGACTACTCTGTGCTAGTCAATCTAATTATCAGGACATTCTCAGAGGGAGTATTAAAACAAGTCAGTGAAAGTCAGTTCAGCCTCTGGTGGAGCTATTTGGAGAACTAGCTGAAAAAGATAAATGATAATCAATTTGGTGGATGCAAACTATGACATAGGGGGAAGAAATTTAGAAGCGACTACTCCGACAGATATTATGAAAGAGCTTGTACTGGAAAAGTGATGTAGAAACTAAAATAAGCAAGGAGACTCTATTGTGCTGGGAATGCATTCAGCAGTGTAAGTAGCTCCACACTGGTGGAGGTGACAATTTTAAGGCAGCTCAGGATGCAGAAAGTCAAAGCTGATAGGGCTAGAAGACAACCAGGCTTTTTCTGTCTGCCACCTATTCAATACTGGTTTCCAGTTCAACCCTGCCAAATCTAGAACTACTTTTCCCTTTTTTTTATCAGGGATTACTTATCAGAGAAAACTAAGGGAAAACCAGCATACTCATCTTTCTTTTTCTGATTTCTTGCAAGGTTAACTCAAACTATGTGTGTTCAGTTTAACATCTGCTGAGTTGCCTCAGTACTACTGCAAGCATCCCTACTGCAAAACTAATACTTTTGTAATGAGTTAAGTCAAATTAATTTGATTGGGGGGCATTGAGCGCATCTGTCACACAGATGTAAAACATAATCAGGTTCTGCCCTAGTCTGGCCAACTTTTGTTAGAAGCACAGCTGCCTTTCTGTAAAAATCATGTATCGTGTTAGTAAAAATTCCGGAGTGGTACCTGAGTTAAATCTGCAGTGAAGTTCCCTTAAATGACAAGTTTCATAGGTTAATTTTTTAACGTTTCTTTTCATTACCAACCTGCACTGACTTTTTTTAACTCTTTCAGTGATTAAATAACAGTAAGTACAGCCTTAATCACTGCTTCTTCAGTATTCTCTCTTTGCAGGCTGTAGTAATTTTGACTGTGAAATCTCAGAGTGGCTGGAAAATAATAGAGTCTAATGCAGATGTTATGAAATATTAAATAAGAAAAAAAAAACAGTGGCAGTAAAGTGCTGTTTTGGAAATTTTATATGTTTTAACATAGTTATTTTTTTAATAGGCTATATCTAATGAGGAAAGTCGCATTGCAAAGCTGAAAGAAAAAAGCAATAAACTAGAAAAAAAACTGGAATTGGAAAAGAAAAACATGCTGGCACTCTCAGAAAAGAAGTAAGAACTATTAGACCATTTGATTTCATCTTTTTGCTAAAACGACATCAATCTTATCTGAGGGATTCTTTCCCCAATATCTAAAAAGAATAATTCAAGAAGAATAATCCTCTCCCCCCCCAGTATTTAAGAAGAACTAGCCAAATTCTATAAAGTATGTGAATTATGTAATGGGAATCTTTCTATTGACTTCAGTGGGCATACAGTAAAGATTTGGAGGACAACTGGAGTTAATCTAAATTAGCTGGCAGGGAACAAATGTTCATGAACAGTGCCCTTTGGACTAGAGTTATACTGCTCTTCTTACAATATGCATGGTAGGAAAGTCAGTCACTACTCCCTGCATGTGCTATCATTGTCCTATCAGCTGAAATACTTAATATGCTCTGGCAAATTTGCTTTGGTATGTTAGCTGAGATGCAAAGCATCACAAATGATGTGAATAAGCAAAATAATCCAAATATCATTCCATGGGCTTGTCTATGTTACACCCATGGAGTTCAACGTGGACATCCTCAATTTAGCATTACCAAGGCTACTCCATAGCTGCTTCTCTTCTGACTCTGCCAGAGGCCTTCTGAAGGGTGAAACGACTGAAGTGATAGGAAAAAAATAATGAGACTGTTCCTGGTGATTCCAACTTGTTGTTTGAACCCATTTCCCTCTACAAGCTGAGCTAAGAAGAAAATACGAGTTCTTGGAAACTTTGGTAAAATTATTGCTCCAAACTCTACTATTTTTCTTGATGGCAGAACTAATCCATTAATGTCTTCAAGAAATTGATGTTGCCATTAATTAACAAGTAATTACTGTAAAAAATGAGCTGCAGCCAGCATCCGGCCGTGGCCCTTGATCCCATAGGCAGTTATAAATTGCTTATCTTACTCTCCTTAGTATTAACTTCAGTAGGACTATTCATGCTGACCATGCTTATATTTCAAGGGTCCAAGTAGTTACGACCTGGTGATGGCCACAGGCCTGTGGGCTATGGGGAATTTCATAGCCTGAGGGTAACAGAAACATTGTGTTTCTGTTCTTTTTGTGCTGTATTTTTATAGCTGCTCAGTGTTGTGGATGTCTTTATTCTAGAGTGTTTGTACTTCATAACTCATTCTACTGTCTGATGTAACAGATAAGTAAGGCAGTTGAGTTAAAGGAAAGATCTGGTCAATGTATTTTTTCCTTCAAAAGGTTTGGCACATGCTTTCAAAGCCTGGTAGCATGTTTTTCTGCTCTTGTATTTGTTTGCTATGAAACTACTAGGATCCTGGGGCTTTATCTTCCTCTCTTTTCTTTTTTATATTCTCTGCTCTTCTGTATCAGATTTGCTTTTTCAAACATTTCCTTAGGGAGGCTTATACTTCTTGTATGGCTCTTGGTTTGTATAGAAGGTAGAAAAAGAAAGTGAGTATCCCTTGTTCTGACTATATCCTGTAAAACATGCACACACACAATGTCCATCAGAAGCAAGAGGAATAATCTATGCTCAAATGTTCTCATTTTAACCTGTAGACCTGTTGCTGGTAGGACTTACCTACCTGAAAGCCTATCTGCTTTCTCCTTGTGTACTATCAGTTTGTCTATAGAAAAGATTGCCTGTCCCCACAAGCCTTCCTTGTCTTGTATTTTAAGCTCTTGCAGTAGAAAGCCTGCTAGATCTGTATGTCTTTACCTTCTTTGCAGGTTTTATTCTCACCAGGTATATTAGAGGGAAGTAATGAATAAGGACATCTGAATGGAATAGAGCTCAAGTGTATGCAGACATTCACAGAGCTTACATTTATACAGAGGCCTGAGAATAAGAATGTATAATTTTTAATTTTTTTTTGCTAATAACACTCCTAAATATGTCTACATTGGCTTTATTTAATAGAATTCAGCTTGAGTCTGAGTTATTTCATTTACAATCAAAATATGCCCAAGAAAAGGAGGATTTTGATAAGGAACTTCGAAAGGTAAGAGAGACATTTTTATTCTGGCTTAGAGCTTTTACTAGGCCTTGTCTTGTTGAAACAGTCAGTGAGAACAGGCCTGCACAAAGTGTAACCTGTGAGGTTGGTGCTTTGATTTGCCTGTGCCTCTGTGCTTGATGAGTGTGGTCAGGGAAAAGGGGCACAAATATTTGCAGGACACGTGGCTTTTGCCTTCCACTCTACTTGGACTTGGTAGTGCTGGAGGTAAGGGCAAGATCTGCTCTTCAACTGAGACCATGGGCTGGTGTTGAAAGATTTAAGGTGGGGTGAGTTTGAGGGTATGCTCTTGTGAGGTGGGGTGCAAGGGAACAGAGGGTTATGAGATTAGGATGTTGTTTTGGGAGGGAGTGTATGTGCAATAAGAGAATGGGGCAGACAATTGTGTGTAGGAGGAATGTGGGGAGACTTGTTAACAAGGATGAGGTTGGGCTCCTGGTCTGGAAAGTTGAGTGTGCGGTTTTTGTAGTCATTCTTGCTGGCTTGCTCCATGCTTTTTTACATTATTATTAATTTTTATTGCATGTGGAGAAAAGCTAACTAGTGGTGGCACTCCATCTGCTGAACCTGTGAAGGAATACCACCTTCCTGAGATCATTGTTGTTATGCAGACACACATCTTTCAGGGGGTGGTTTCCTAGTTACATTCATAACTTCTCCTCCAGAGGTGTTCACGTCAAACAATCACAAAATTACAGCATCACAGAATGTCAGGGATTGGAAGGGACCTCAAAAGCTCATCCAGTGCAATCCCCCTGTCAGAGCAAGAACACCCAGATGAGGTTACACAGGAAGGTGTCCAGGCGGGTTGGAATGTCTGCAGAGAAGGAGACTCCACAACCTCCCTGGGCAGCCTGGGCCAGGCTCTGCCACCCTCACTGAAAAGAAGTTTCTTCTCAAATTTAAATGAAACCTCTTGTGTTCCAGTTTATACCCTTTGGCCCTTGTCCTGTCATTGTTTGTCACCAAGAAGAACCTGGCTCCATCCTCGTGACATTCACCCTTTATATATTTATAAACATTAATGAGGTCACCCCTCAGTCTCCTCTTCTCCAAGCTAAAGAGACCCAGCTTCTCCAGCCTTTCCTCATAATGGAGATGCTCCACTCCCTTCATCATCTTTGTGGCTCTGCGCTGGATGAGGTGGTGGTCCATTAAAAACTCTGCCACACTGACATCAGACAGCACTAGGTGGGAGCCACATTCTCCCCACCCTCTCTTCTACTGCATTCCTGCCATCAAAAGCCAGGACCTCAATCATAATCTTCCTGATTTCTTTTTCTTTTCCACTTTCCTTGCCTCTTCAGCCAGGACCCATGATTCCTACTTCTCTCCACCACGAAATTGCGTGCCCATCATCCCACCGTTCCTTCATCATCAAGCCTTCTCCATTCCCACTTTATCACACTTTGTAGTCCACACAATGGAAATCAATACCTCCAGCTGGAGCAAGGTACCATGTGTTGGGAGCAGCACACAGCTTGCAGGCTCTTTTAGGGTGCCAGGTTTGAATGAGGCCATGGAAATGAAGATCCAGAACCATGATCCTGACCTGATATCCATATATATTAATTACATACATGCTGTGAATCTTGATTCATTTTAAGGTACTCCAAGATTTTTTGATGAAAGGCACTGTAGCAGTATAGAATGTTATTATAAGCAAAAATAGAAATATTAACATCTGTGGTTTTTTTATTTCTAGACTAAGGAAGATCTACACAATGCTAAATGTTTGAATAAAAAACTTAGGTTAGAAAATGAAGCTGCACGCCAAAAGTATGAACAATTACTGGAAGAAGAACGAGACTGGGCTATAGAAAGAGATGAGGTGGTGGCCAAGTAGGTTTCAGCTGTCAGCTTTTGAATACAGATTTTTTGAAGTTTGTGATTTTATGACCAAGGCTTTTCTTGCTACATAGTGAGAGCATGTTTTTCACAAATATCTAACATTTCTTTTTTCTTCTGGTAGATTGGGGGAATTATCTCCTTCATTGAATGGAAAGCTTCAACTTCTGGAAGATAAGAAGATGGAAGAGAAAAACCTAGAGAAGAAAATTGAAAATCTTGAAGCCAGACTACTGTATGTAATCTTTCAATATTGATAACAGTAATGGTCTCAGTGCCATTTACTCAGGAGTTCAGCTGGTTTAAGAGATTCTGAGATGAAACATTCGATAGGGAAGTTAAATGGGTTTATAAACTGTACTAGTAGGCTAGTATGGAACTTCATATAACAAAGAGGTTACCTTCATTTAATCTACAGTTTCTTATCACCAAGAAATTAACATACAAATACTGAAGGATATTGAAGCAGTGCAGAACATCAAATTTTACAAACAGGTGTGACCATGAACTCCATACCAAGGTACCAGGTCTTGGACCCTTTTATGGTGGTATATGAGAAAATCTGCATTCAGTCAGATAAATCTAAGTAAGCAAAGATTTGCTGTGTGCACAGCAGTGCTCTGAAAAAGGTCCTGCATTGGACCCAGTTCACCTATTTGCTGGAGAATCAGGAGACCAAGGCCTTATGTTGTACACTAATAATCAAATGCTGTCATGTAAGAATGATAATCCCAACAAAAGAGAGAGCTCTTGTTTTTTGTCTCTGCTGGAGTGTCATCCTTTGCAAGAGAAAGTTATAAGGTTCAACCAATGAATCATGTGTCCTCCAAATGTAGCAGAGCCAAATATTTACACACGTTGTATTTTGAGTGACACCAGTTGTGCTGGTTCTGTGCAACATTTGCGCAGTGTGGCACTGAAAGGGCTGCGCTCCTTGGGTCTTCCTGCTACCAAAATCTTCCTAAGGAATGTTTTGTGATGATGAAGTTGCCATACTTATGGATATAATTATAACAATGTAAGAAAATAATTGCTCACCTCCCTTTTAATACAGAATAACAAAACATACAATACATTTATTTGGAAAATAAGTACATTCCTGTCTTGATAGAAGCAGTGTCTGCATCTTTCCTGACAAAGGAGATATTGTTGTCATGTGGGATGCGAAAAAGAAGACCATGAGGTAGCCACACTCTGATAAAAATGAAGTAGCCATGCACTGCTAAAGAGGAGAAGTTGTAATGAAGTGCAGTGGAGTCTACAGTATAAAACTAAGTTAGCAAGATAATGGGGTGAAATAAACGTCACTTAATATGGTGATGCTAATTGGATATTTACACTGATGATAGTAAAGGAAAGGGTTGTAAGACCTTCCTGCCAGAGTCAATCAGCTCTTAATGTCAGATTTTCAAACCAGGCTACATGGAGCTGTTCAAAATGTATCATAGCTCTGACCTCTTAGAAAAACTGATTGAAAAATCCCCGTTTCTCAGTACCTATCCCTGTCCTTTCCTAGGCTGTTATTGTATGTTTGTGCATAATTACCTTGTTCTGCGAACTTTCACTGGATTCACAACATCCTTCTACATCAGACCCAAAACAATGTAATTTCGATGTACATCACACAGACCTCCCAGTCACTTTAACAGGGCCACCAAACCAGAAATGACAATTAAGATCTCTTGTTAAGTTTTATTTTCTCTAAAAGTAGTATGCAATGGACTCAGATTCTCATCATTCACTTTACAAGACTGACTGATTATTTTTTTTAATGGGCAATATCAAATGAAGTCTGTCAGGTTTCATTCACTCTCCAAATCTTCCTCATATTTCTGAAAGTTTATCTTTTTTCTCCCCAGAAATATGCGGAAGACCTGTGCAGAAAAGCTTGCATCTCTAACAGAAGATTTGAAGACAGAAAATAAGAGGAGGTAGGATAAACTAGAAAGTGTGCCTTGTATCTTTAAAACAAAGCAGCAATTTAATCAATTACTGCATGTTGCTACTGCTATTATGTCAGAGATATAAACCCAAAGCCTTATTATGTAAATATTCAGTGATATAATGGCAAGTAAAAGAGCATCTCCTCAAATATATCCATGGTTTCGTGTGAATATAATTGTTATGCTGCCAAGTGGTGAGACCCACTGATCTGACTGTGCAAGTAACTTTTAAGACTTTACAACACGGAATGTTCTGCCTTATTTTACAAGCTATTTAGGGTTTTCCTAGGATATGGACACTTAGTAAACTCTGAAACAGGGTTGGCGTAATTTCTTATAATTGGTTTCAATTAGTGTTCATTGACAGCTGATCCTGCACCTTTGAGCTCCATGAGAACTTTGCTATTGAATTCAGTAGGAAAAAAGTGCCTCAGTTCCCTGCAGCATCAAGCACCCACAGTTCCAGTGAGGATGTGGGGAAGCTTTGTGTGCTGAGCACCTTTCAAAATCAGGTCCTCGGGCTGGTGGGATCTGGGGTTCCAGCTGTCTCATAGGTAAAGCCTTTGACAGACTCAGTACAAATAAGATATCCTTGCATTTTCAGGTATTATATCTTTTTTTTTCTTTGAACTTAGATATTTTTCACTAGTTAAGCAGTGTTTTCTACTGGATCTGTCTTTTTACAAAACTTTTAGAGAGAATTTTAAGGAGCATGTTACACAAAGGTCACAAAAAGACTCAGGGTTATTTTATCTATATTCAACACGTCTGCCATGACGTAGTTTGTATTGTTCTTCATATACGCACACATATCCACCCACAGTGGTGTGAGGCACTTACAGGAAAAGCCTCGAGTTGGATAAATCAAAACTGTTGTAGCTGGAGTTAAAGTGAAAGCTTTCCTGTTAATTTTGGGTTTCTCAGCAACTGCCAGATTTTAACTAAAGCTCTCGGGGGTCTGTTCATACTGTTTGTCGGACCTCAGTTTTGTGTGTTTGGTTCTGAGGTGCTATCATTCTACACCAAAATGGAGAAACCTTCTTATCAGAGCATTAACACCTATGAACTTGACAGGTTTTTTTGTTTCATTTTTGTTTTACTTCCATGAATGTCTCCTTGTATGTGAGAACCCTGATGGGATCTTTACCTCCTTCTTGTTAATGGCAAGAAAGAAAGTGGATTAAAGAATGTACTTAGACCTCTAGAGTTGATAGGAAACTCTCCAAAATAAACCCATTGTCTGCTCAGTTACTTCAGACTAACTCTACAGCTCTGATTTCTTGTTTGATTATTCTGCCATGTAAGGGAACATGCAAAGAGAACTGGAGATTTCTTGGTCGCCTAGTCCAGGTTGGTTCTCCCCTGAATGTTACATCATAATTTTCTCTTCAAAAATAACCGTGCTCAATGCAAAAAACCCATTGCTGCTTCCTCCACTTATGCTCAGTAAGAGGTCATTCTAAAATCTGATTCTTTTGATGGCTAAGAATAGTATTTTCTGACTTCCAGTCTGCATTTTCACATAGACAGCTAGTGTTTCTTTCATTTTGTATCATGTTGTCTTTTACCCTTTTCATAGTTTACAAACCCTAGGCTTTTACGAATGTGAAATCTTGTCCCTTCCAATTTGCTAAGCTAAATTAAACAAATTATTTGGTCCAGATTTATACAAATTTTGAGTACATAACAGAGGCACGTGAGATTAGCCGCCTTAAGGCTCCTCCTCCATGTTCAATACAGAGAGGCACTTTAAAAGGTTTTTATGTCTTTTCATGCATCTCTCCTAGATTTTGACAGTATCCCAGACTTTTATCTGAACCGCTTTGTAGTCCTGAAGTTGCAGGATAGATGTTTGAGTCTTCCAATCACTTAAATTAGGCTTGCAATGCCTCTGATAGTGTTGTCTCCCTTCCCTGTTTTTCTCCCAATTTCCATTTCTTTCTGCTTGTGTATCTGTCACCAGAATAACACTTCGGTGGAAGCTACTGTACTTAGCAATGCAGAGAAAACTCTTTTTCTCAGAGGAGGAGAATATAAACAGAAAAATTAACGAAAAAACAGAGGCTGTCAAAAAAAGACACGCTGAACTACTTCTGGAGGTATGTTAAACAGCAGGTATTATAACACATTACATCCAGTGTTACAATATGTTCATGCTGTACATAATCAGAGTAAACTGATACCTAAGCAAGTAACCAGTGTTCAAGGGCCAATTCTTTTTTAAGCTATTAAACATGATAATACATCTCAAGCTCTTTAGTATATAAAGTTCTAAATATCTCCATTCTTGGAGATATCCAAAAGCCATTTGGACATGGTCCTGGCCAGCTTGCTCTAAAGTGGCCCTGCTTGAGCAGAGGGGTTGGACAAGATGACCTCCAGAGGTCCCTTCCCACCTCAACCATTCTGTTATTCCATGATCTGACCTGAACTCCTTTTAATAACAATTTTAGAGCAACTAGTTTTCTTGGCAGATGTTGTGTTTTAAATGCAGCTTGCTCTCATTTTGCTCTAGTTGCTTATTTCTCAGTGGTACACGTAGGCATTATGTGTTTCAGAAATCACTGACCCTCATTTTGCTTTCTGTTATGAGATTGAAGATGTTGAGAAAGAGATTTTTCAGACTGAAACCAAAATCAAAGCCCTGACTGAAGAAGCAAGTAAGAGGGAAAATTATTACAAGAATTATAACGAGGATTTTGCTAACAAAATAAAAAGGCTGGAGGTAGGTTTTATTGTTCTTTTTATTAACCTTGAGAAGATTTCTGATGGTTACATTGGTAGTGTTTGTTGCCTCTCATTGCAGCTATTTTCCTTGGAGCTATGCTCCAATGTGACCCATCTGTCAGTAATTGTTTCAAAAAACTTCTCTACATTTCAGGTTGGTGTTTTGGGTTTTTTAATGGTCAAAAGCGCTTAAGTCCCTCAGATCGAGACACTAGAATCAGCACAAACCCATATAGGTATATGTACATATACGTATTCATGTGCGTATGGTCATCTATGTCAAAAGAACGCAGTGAAGGTGTTTCTCACAAGAGACACCTCCCATTTTAAAAGAAAAATATGTGCAGGACCAGATTCAGTCCTGAGATGCAGCCAGTTTAGCTTTGCAGTGAGCCTTCCAATGTGTAACCTGTTAATGCAGAATGTGTTTCATCATTTTTGGATGAACAGGCCAACATTCATGGAAATATGACAACTTGATTTCAGACACTGGTCAAATTCTCCTCTGAATTATTGTGGTTGTAAATCTATTGGAGTGACTGATGATGAGCAAGACATGACCCAAGGCTACTTAGTGTCAGTGTTCATTAAATCACTGATGAGCTTGCTTTCCCAAAGTAAATAGGACACCAAAATGCTGAATATGAACTAGGCAGAGCTTTCAAAGATTTCAAGCGCTTCTCCGATATTTGGTGTATAACATATGCTCTATCCCCAGGGAAACTAACTGACCTTTGGTCAACAGTGATTTGAGAGGATAAATTGGATGCCAGAAGTGGAGGAAATATCCTTGTTGTATGTTTGACCTTAGAAAGGTAGATTTACAGAAGGCCTTGAGAATCTCTCATTTTGCTGGTGAAGAGGTTATGCTCCCATATCACGCAAGACAGTTACGGTCATGGTACTGCTCGATCTTCCCTAAAAAGCAGGGCTGAGACTGTCACTGCTGAATACATCGTGCTGGATTCATTTTCATGTTCTTTCCAGCAGTTGAGCTATGCAAATATACAAAAGAGATGCTAAATGTACCTCAGCTTTCTTTCTATCTTTAATATGATCCATTCTAAAAGAGTTTTTCCCCCATCTAGTATAGTGCTGATTAAACTGTTACCAGTGTTGCATTTTCCTTTGTGGCCTGGATAGGGCCAGGTTGAAAAAGTAATTATTTTCATCCAGTGACACACTCTAACATTTTCTCCCTTTTTAACTGTTTTCCTGCTTCGCTTTCATTTCCTACCATTTTGATGAAACAATTGAAGATCCTTTTTATTATTTTGCTTTTTTCTTTATAAGTTTTCAGCATTTTCTTGCATTTGCTCTCCACTATTTTCATTTGCAAAATGATTCTGCCTGAATGTTGTCTCGTGGAGATGGTCTGTGTAAGAGGAATAGATCATTTTGTAAGGGTCATGTCAGATCAGGTTAATTCTGCTCTGTCCAGAGCGTCATGGTGATGCATGTTATCTAAGTAGTCCACAGAAATACGTCTCAGATCACCCTTGTTTCTCTCCTTTCTTCACATACCTGTTTCTGCCATTATTATATTAAAAAAAATACAGTTCATGAGCATATTCAAACATCCATACTTTGAGGTTTGCTGATATTTCTAGTCTTTGATCACAGGTTATGACTTATCTGACTTCAGAGTCTGAGGGAACAAAAACATGTAGTGCAGCATTTGACATTAATGTCCTGTAAAGAAGCGAATTCAGAGTCCTGATGTTACTTCACATCCTGGGTGCAGCTTCATTTCTTCCTATGGCTTTATTTCCTGCATATTATCTTGTCTCTTTCTTAATATTGTTAATCAAGTCTCCTGATCTACATAGGTTCGTCCTGTTCTTCCTTTTTGTGTTTTTACCTATTGCAGAAAAAGACGAGAGATGTATTTTTCTAATGAAAAGGCATTTAACTCATGACTTGTGTTCCTTTTGCCCTAAGCAAGATGAGATTTCACTTTGCTGAGAGATTCACATATTTCGCATTAGACTTTTTTGTTTGCTTTTTTAAACCCAAAGTTCAGATATTTTTTAAAGCTAAGGAATGGGACAGAGAAAGACTGAAACGTACAGACTTGTAATGGTGTTTAGGCAATGATCTCCTTAGTCTTTAAGAACTAATAGCTCTTCTCCCCTGTGTTGGTGTAACAAAGTGCAAAGATCCCCAGGCTGGTAAGTCTGTGCAGCCCTGTTATAGGGGATGTACAGCTCAGATCCAGGAGCATTGTAGTTACATTTGTATTAAACAAATATAGTATGACTGAAAGAATACACTTATGGCTGGGCACAGAGCAACAGCATGAGAGGGGTCAAGCCACAGAATGTCATGCTTATAGGAAAGGACATGGAATAACATGAAAGTACCTCACATTTGTGGTAAGACAAAGGAATATTTAAGTTTGTTTTGCTTCACTGATGGATCAGCAGGGTCAAATGCCTGGTATAGTAACGCCAGCATCAGAACAGTAACATGTTGGGCAAGGAGAGGGAAGGAACCAGTTAGGAAGTGTTTCTAGATATATCAGATGCCTTCACATCATCTGAGTCTAACAGAATTCACCTTCAGATAGTTCAATGACTGAAGCCAGTACAGAGCTATTCATGATGATATTTAAGTGCACATCAAGAATAGGAGACTGAAACTCAAAGCAACTTGGTATCCCAAAAAAGCCTTGCTGGGTAAAACACAATGTTGGTCCTACCACGACCTGTCTTCTGCAGTGATCAATAGTCCTGCTTGGAGAAGTAATCTAAGAACAGCTAAATATAGAATTACCATTTTCTGTGTAATCTTTGTGACAAATGAAGTGTCAGGAACTTCTTTGGATGAAGGTGGTGTCTGCATTTAATAGATGGAATTATATGCTGTACTGGATCTTTAGTCCAATATTCTGCTGTCACTGATTGATTCTTTCAGCTCACATATATATTTATCCTCCATAACAACCTGTAACACATAATTTATTTAACGACAAGAATTTTATTTTGTTTTAAACCTGCTCTCTCAAAAATTTATTGGCATTTTGCAGTTCTTGTGTTATGAGGTACAGTGAATAACTGTTGTCTTCTCATCTCCATTAAAGGTGTGTAATTTTTACACACATTTATTGTGTCTCTTCAGTTGTCTCTTTGCCAGGCTGAAGAATCCCAGGTACAAAAACAGCTGGAAAATCATCCTAGATAATAGTTACCTGTGCTTTACTGAAAAAACAGAATAATGGTCCCTGCTGGTTTACAGGAGATCTGATCTCAGACTGGAATTAGTCTGTGATTTCCTTCATGACTCAGGTGACAGGATAGAGCGAGTAATTATCCTATCTGCAGATCACAAACATAAGAGCTGGAACATGCTCTGCAGGGCAGAACTAGAATTCTAGAATGGTGAAGTAATTTTGGGGAAAAAAAGATCGTAATAATAATAAAAAAAACAAAACATATTTTTGTGTTTAGGTAGAAACAGTTGCGTGTGCAAACCCATCATGAGAGACGTGTTTAGGCAGTGATAAATAGGAATAAAGCTGACAAGTTGAACATAAGTCAACACAGATTTATAGTAATGAAAGAGGCAACTGTCAAACCACTCTGTGTAAAGAGGCAGATAGCCTGGAATGGTTTATGATATAAGTTTTCTACTCTACCTGTTTTTGGCAGGTCACAGCTAGAGAACAGTGTCTGGTATTGCTCACCTCATTTAAGGAAGGTGTCGGTCATTTTGAGGTCCAAGAGTAGCTAAGTAAAGATGATCAGCAAAAGAGAGATGTGCAGCTTTTCCAATTAAAATAGGTAACTCTAATGGAAGACATGGTAGTATCCAAAAATAAATAAAAGTGGATAGCAAGGTGATAAGGTTTATTTGTCCACTTGTCAAGAAAAATAACAGAGAACAGAATAGATTCAACTTAAAAAAGTTAGGCCCTAAGAAAGCATTGACAGCACAAATAGTAAAACCCTGGAATTGGTTGTCTGAGACATGGTATCTCTACCACTAGGGTTTTTAAGGACAAATCAAACATCTGTCATGGGTACTTAGGTCTAATTGATTCTGCTGCACAGCAGAGAGATGGACTAAGATGACCTTTGGGATCACTTCCAGTATTCTTTTATTTTATCTTCTTTTTCTTTTGTTATGTGTTTCCTTTTTTTTTCCCTCTGGTTATGCTGGATTACTTATACTTATATGTTACCTAGCTAGATTATTGCTTAATATTTATTTCATTAAAGAATGACATCAGAACCGCAACTGAAAACCTGCTTAAAAAAGAACAAGAATTAAACACAAGCAGGCTAATCTTGGGAGAAGCCCAGAGAGAAATGGAACAGAAGAAAGCGGAATGTGAAGAACTGAATAAATCAGTTGCAGGTGAGTATTAAGTCTTCTCTACATAATGGATCTTTCTCTCATTGTTTCCAAAACCAGCGAGGTGTAGCCCTTTGTCTGCCTATGGCTCAGGGGATTCCTGAAACAAGTATAAGCTGAGCTCTTTGCAACAACTGGAATCTGTAGACATGGCCATAACATAAACACAAAGCATTTTTTTAAATGCCGGATTAGATAAACAGATCACTTACTGACAGAACCTCATTCTATTTTAACAGCTTAAGTTTAATGTTCGGTCATTACAGTGTATAAAAGTCTTCTCTCTGCTTTGTAGAAAAGCAAAACGAAGAGGTAGGACTCAAAAGAGCCATTCAGCAGTCAATTGAAACCACTGAGAAGCTCAAGGAGGACACGGTAATATCTTAAAGCTTAGCTATACTACTTCTGCAAAGGTTCCAGCACCAGCTTTATTTCCTCCCAGTAAAGAAAAGGCACTGGGGCTGAGAGCATACCACATCAACACTGAAATAGTCTCTGTTCAGAAATGGGAGACCTGTTTCTCCAACCTTATTAGAGCAGGAGTAGCACAATGAAGCAGTAGTGTGCACCTGAGCCCCCAGTGACAGAAAAGCAGTGTCCTTGTTGGGGGTGACCTGCAGCAGGTGGGGCACTTCACATCACAGCTGGTTCCTTTCTGGTGGACCACGAGCAATCACTTCTCTCTGTATCTCTTCCTCCTCATTGGCAAGAGGGCTTAGATACCTGTCTCAGAGGGTACTAGAACATTTTAAAATGAAAGTTGCCACAGAACAAAAGCTCTTTTTGCTTTATTTAATTACACAAATCCTATCTAAAGATAGTTAGTAGCAAAGAGTTCATAATTAACAGCTGGAGCTGAGGAGCAAACTGCGGATGAAGCGTGATGCTGCGATTGACCAGCTGACAGACCACACAGAGAGTATGAAGCTGCTGGAACGAGACATCTACGAGATCAACAGGAAAACTGACCTTGTGAACACCGAGAACTGCCGGCTCAAATTAGTGAGTACATTGAAGCTTAACACTCTGCCTTTTCAATAGGAGGTTTTTCTGTTAATTTTTCATTTCACAGAGCCATGGAAGGTGATGAAACAAAACCAGCACACAGCAAACCTGGCCTTTTAATTGAACGTGTGGGGCTGGGTTTACTTTGAAAAGAAACAAGGAGGAAAATCCAAGGGCAGGACATCTCCCGTGAGGCACGATCAATGGTGTGTATGTGCAGCATTTGGTCGGCGATTGCAGGAAAAGGCCTTCCTGCCACGGGAAGAGGGCTGACGTGAATGCGAGATGTAAAATAGGCCTGTGCAGTTTGGAATACATGCGTTCGAAAATATTCTGTGTGACTTTCAGGCCTGTTAGCACAATAGAACCTCCTTCACTGTAAAACACATGAAGGATCCTAAAAATGGTTTTATTGCCAACTGTTACCCGGCTGCCATCCGGACCCAAACCCACATTTGTGCAGCCTTTTGGACTCAGTTTCCGAGATGATCTGAACCCTGTGCCCTGTTTGCTGCCTGCAGGCCCAGAGCTCTGCTGCTGCCTGACAGCGTGTGCTGGGTACCCACTACCCTGCAGCTCGGAATATTTCCCTATGGAAACAAAGGCTGTTCCCTCAGGAAAAAAACTCTTGCTTACTCCACAACATCCCATTATGTCCAGTTCATTAACAGAAACTGAGAAACTCTGATTCTTTTTTCAGTGCCGAATTGCACAAGGAAATGCTGTTTATTGTGCCTGACCTGGGTCACCAAACACATTTCAGCTAAACCTGGGATAGTATGAGCTGGGCACTGGTAGAGCTGATCCAAGGTGATTGAGTCCATCCTAATTTAGGGGAGCGACTTGAGAAGAATATCTCCTGTTTGCTCACGACCTTTGCTGCCCCAGCTGTTCCCAGCATCCTCATCCTTTTTATTTGCTAACATAGGCATAGCTGGCTTGTGTTGATTTTTGGCAACTGTTAAGATTTGTTCAACAGGATGAAGTGGATGCTGTTGTTGAAACAAAGTGTGTCCAGAGGAATACATTAACCTTTGTATTTCCGTAAGCTAAAGCTCAGTTTATTCTTCCTGATCTCTATAAAAACAGTGAAACCACTTGGAAATTATTTAGAAAAGTTAAAAACCGTGGCAAGTGTTCTGTTGTAATTATATTTTTTCACAGCGCAATGCTCAGATGAAAGAAGGTATTTTTGCAATGAATTCTGAAGCAGAACACCACAAGTCAGCAACAGTCGAAATCCTGAATGACCTAGCAGTGCTTCACGGTAATATGTTAACTACTGTTCAAAAAGTGACACTTTTAAGAATATCTTGTTGTCCTTGTGTTTCTTTGGCACAGCAATCTGCCACATTTTAAGTGTTAACTCTGTTGCAGATCTTCTTCTGAAGGGATCGTTGGAGGAGAGCTTTATTGAAAAGGTGAATTTCAATTTTCTATTGAACTGCTTTGCATGATATTTAAATTATCATGTAAAAAATAAAATTCCATATTGCAAATAAAACACTAAGATTTTTGAAGTCGTAGAGGGGCAAAGTACTAAGCCTATGTTTCCCAGCATTGTGTAGAAGTCCTGGCTATAAAAATGATTTTTGATTGTATTGTTCCTTTTGCTGGTCTTACATTCAACCCTTAAAGCTGTGCAGTCTCCCTGTACCTAGTAACATTGTTGATGTTCTACATTCAGCTCATCAGCCTTGTAATATTTTTCAAGTTAGCGAAGGCGTTCATTTTGAACAGGAATTAAAACAAACTATCATTTAAGAAAGATTTTCACCAGTTATTCCATTAGAAAGGCAAACTTTGCACTTTTTATGTAAGGATTGGGTAGTTAGTGAAAAACTGCAGAGCCACAGGTTTGATGACTATTCAAGCTGTGGGAAAAGAAGATAAACAAGTTTCTTAATATTTTGTGAGGATTTTTTTTTTTTCTTTTGAAGAAAAAATAAATTCTACTCTGTGCCATTACAGGAATTTCTGGAGAATGAGCAGGAAATACAGAAGGCAGTGGCAGCTCTAACAACCAAATTTCAACGACGAGAGGAAAAGATCGGCGATATTAACAGCAGGCTAGAACATAAGCTGGAAGGACTGACCTCTCTGTTTGATGAAAAATCTAGAATAGATGATCACTGTAAGATATAAAACTTTTTCTTTTTCACCTTTTTTTAAATTATTTTTTAAATCTCAGAACATGTTAATTCGTAGCAGTTTGTGATAAAACAAAGCAGTACTGCCATGTTCTATCTGATGTCTCTGCTGCAGATTGAGACCTAGTGGTACATTTATTAGAAGAACTAGGCATGCTTTATAACACAGCCTGGATATTATTACCTTTAATTTCCACTTTTGAAAGGCTTATGGTAATAACAGTGATGAGGCTGTAAAACAGTCTGCGCATCACTGATCTTTCCAGAACCATGTGTTTGTTTTTCCACAAAGGATAAATAAAACTAACAGACCCCACCTCCCACAGCTTGTGGTTTCACTGTAGGACTACACAGTTAGTTAACGTTTATGCTACCTAGAATTGTACATGTGGGCTATTTGTGCTGCTGTTTCTGTCTGAGTGAACAATACTCTGTATTACACGGGGCCCTGGGCACAAATCACTTGTTTCAGGGCCTCCTTTTAACGCAGACCTGTAGATACCTGCTTTACTTGTTGATTCACAGAGGTCTTATTTGTAAGGAGTTGCAGGTTTGGTCACTATGACCATTGTCTTGTTACAGAATGTGGCTTTTATACATATTAAAGCTGAAAGGCTGTGGCGTGCAGGCTGCTTTGAAATCATTAGGTCTGGGTAACGTGAATTACGCATTTATAGAGGAAGGAAGTCAGGCAGAGAGGGGAAGGGTGGTGGAAACAGGGCAGAAGAGAATCATCTGAAAGCCAGCACCAGCATTATTTTCTGTGTCAGTTGTGCAGGGCAGGTTTCTTATTCACAAGGAGCCTGCAGAAAAACATTGCTTAGTCATCGCAAACTACAGGTATTAAATTTATCTGTGTCTACCGAACTCTTTGTCTGGTGTTACTTTTTTTTTTTAATGCTAGTGAAGTGTGATTTTAAAATAATTTATTAATTTGTATGTTATATTCCAGGTTTTGCGGAAGGCTAAAGCACTGGAGGGCAGCAGGAAGGTCCGTGTTCTGGTCTCCTGTGCAAGATCCACGGGGCACGCTGCCTTCCTGTGAGCTCTGCTTGTAACGGAATCCTTTGTTCTGCAGCCCTTAAAATTATTAAGACCTGTCAAAAGATGTACTTTTTACTACAGCTAATGTTACCTGGGGGTTGTTGTTACTTTTCTTTTTAAAAACAAGATTTAGCCCAACATTTAAACCCAATACATATAGTCTGTACACAGGAACACACATAAACTGCCCAGTACCACACCTTTGCAAAGGGTTTTTCCTGCATGGTGCTGCGCTGGCTCTGCACGTACTGACGTGACAGCTGTGCAAATGTAGACACAAAACTGTGTGTAGGACATTTTAAAGAAAAATATGCCTATAGCTTGGTCAGAAATGGTATTTTAACACCTGACTTTTAAAACCATACTTTTGGAACTGTTCTCTAGATTAATGTGTCTGCAAATTACATTTTGTGCACGGCAGTATGGACAGAATTTGACTTCCTTAAGGAGATGGATTACTTCCTTAATCCCTAAGTAAAACCTTACTTTCACATGCAAGACCGAGCTTGTTTGCAGACTGTATTTAACAGCAGTGAACCTGTCAATTGGCGTTTCGCAGAAGAAAGCTGTCAGGAAGGCGTATCAGATGTCATGATATTAAACGAGGAGAGCGACATCTCGAGGCAGCCTGGCCACGATGCCCCTGAAAGCCCCAGAGCTGCTGGCAGGCTCTGGCTTTAGCAGCACTGGTAGGTAGTAGAATAAAAACCACATTACTGGTACACTAAAATATAGGAATATACAGCCATTTGCGCTGCTACAGCCACTTATCCTTACAGTAAGAAGAGTTTAATGTGAGGTGATCTTCCTTTTACTCTTCCCTTTGTTTAGCCCTTTAGCACTGCTCTGCATCTTCTTCTAGACCCCCTGTAGCACTAAGTTACGGTCACTAATATGCAGGATGCACTTTGGGAATCTTCCTCTACAATACAGAGAGAAGACCAGAGTCTGTCAGTGCATATTTTGCTTCAGCAAGGCCAAAACTACACTGTAAATGGCTGCAGAAGTTTTAACAATTCTTATCAAAGTGTTCACATAAAGATTTTTATGAAAGTAGAGCAGAGAAAATAGTATCTCTTTATAGGATAATAAATCTCCAGTTCTTTTTATTAAATCAGGGCTGGTTTAGTACTTCATTCACTCCATCAGTTTCTATCATTGCAGTGGTGCTGTTGTACATACAAAGAGCTGTTCCCTTCTCCTTCACATTTCCTCTCCTCCCTGGCAGTCAAGAATAAAGCATCATGAGAAATAAATGAGGAGATGCTCAACACGTTTTATTTTTTTGACAGAAGGAAGATGGAAGTCTATAGGGTGTTTCAAAAAGATGGACTCAATTTCAAAGCTATAGTGATTTCAAACTGGATCCACCTTTTTGAAACATCCTCTGTTTCCACTGGTGGGGTGGGGATAGAAGATAGAGCTTGTAATGAGAAAAACCAAGCTCTCTGGTATAAGCAAGTTCTATTTGTTTTACTGAAAGCCTACTGAAAAGCAGGCTCCATTGTTTTATTCAAACAACAAACACCTAAAATAGTGTATTAGGAAATAAACATATACAAGCAAACCACTGTACTAGATTCACAGTGATAAACAGATATAAAAACACATTCCTTTTGATCTATACCAGATACTTGCAAAGTGCAGCTTTTTTTAATATTACACAGTCTCTTAGGTGTTTCACCTAGAAGGTTTGTACATAAATAGCCTATTTTAAAACAGAAGTTTCCAAAGCGCAACAAGCACTGAAATCACTTAACCCAGATCATTAGGCCAGCATTGTTGGCACTGGCTCCTTTTAATGTCCATTTCCACCTTCGGAGAGTATGCGTGACGGCTCGGTGTACTTTGCTGTCAGCAGGTAGAAGAGGGCAGGTGCAGGTACCAAGGCAAGCAATGGCAGGTCCTGCTCAAGCTTATCCAGTTTGGAAATGGAGATGATTCCGTAGGCATGGAGTAGCCAGTGGCTGAAGAGGACAACAAGCCTTTTCTTCCTGGCGAGAAGATCCTTGAAAGACTTGCAAAACAAACACAATATCCTGTTAGCATTCAGCCCATTAGTTCGTACCTGATGTTCAAGAGATGTTACAGGTTGTGCACAGAGACTGTGTGAGGCCTCCTGGGTTTGAGCCCTTCCAGCACAGAACACAGCTTCTCAGTGCACCACAAGAGTAAAGCCTCACAGGAGCTTCCTCCAGCTAAGAGAAGTCATAAAGGAAGAGGCCTAAATGCAGAATACACTGCTGAGAAAAGGCAAGAGACAAAGCGGTCTCTGCTCATTCAAGTATTTTGGTTTATGAGATTTAACGTAGGAAACATTTACCTACCTCCACTTCAGAAGCAGACATGTACACAGCCAGTGTAACCAAAGACAACACCAGTATGATGTAAGGAAAGGCATAATCTAAAAGCAAACATTGAACAGATTAGCAGAAAAAAGAACGCCTCATTTACATTTCAGCAGTGATGATTTTATATACATAACCATGGGTGTGAGGTCAACTGAGCTCCTATTGCCCACCTCTTATCACACCACACACACACACAGAGCGGGAAGAGACAGCCAAGTGCAACCAGTCAATACTACTTAGTTTTTCAAATGTAACAACTTGTGTCAAATGCAATGGATGGGAGCGATCCTACATGATTTCAAACTGGATCCACCTTTTTGAAACATCCTCTGTTTCCACTGGTGGGGGGGGATAGAAGATAGAGCTTGTAAGGAGAAGAACCAAGCTCTCTGGTATAAGCAAGTTCTATTTGTTTTACTGAAAGCCTACTGAAAAGCAGGCTCCATTGTTTTATTCAAACAACAAACACCTAAAATAGTGTATTAGGAAATATATAGTGTATTAGGATATTAGGATTAGTATAAATAGTGTATTAGGAAATATACAAGCAAATATACAAGCAAACCACTGTTACTCCTACATGGAGTAACTGGACATTTAAACCTCTAGTTGAGAAAAAAGCAGATGAGAAAAGCTGGCTCAGTGAGGATTTTGTGGCACCTGTCCCCTTCATGTGACAAGTACACTGGAAGCTAAACCACAGACAGCTGAATTCCCCAAACCTGTACTTTAATCCACCCCTGAACACAAACTCTACCTTAGAAGAAAGTGGAACGAACTCCCTCTGAAGTCAATTCTTCTCCTCCCTCCCCTATTCCCTTTTTGGAAAAGGAACAGTCTAGTGGCACCAACAGAGCCTGGTAAGGTAAGGACAGGGCTACTAATGAGCAACCTTTACAGATGACACTCCTCACAATAATCTTAAACAATGTCCTTATTCTCAAAGCAAAAATGATGCCACGTCCATTCGCACTCTCCCCTAAGTCACTTGCCAGTGTGTGTTTATCGGTATGTTTATTAGCGTCATCAGGAGACAACTCACAGAGCAGGCCTCCTCCAACAGCCTGAAGCACGGTGAGGATAGGGAAGAAGTACAGCGCTGCATAAATGCTTTTAAATCGATCAGATTTCCCCAAACCACAAGCAATTTTCTTAACCAGAAGAGGGCGAAGCAGCATCATTAACACAAGACAGAAGGCGTAATATTTAAACACAATGGTGTACCTGGAAAAAGAAAAAAAAAATCCTTAAAATGTGCTGATCTTTTTCTCTTGCAGACTCAACTGAGAACCAGGAAAATTGGGGTTGGAGTCAGGCGAGTCTAAAGTATTTACAAGCCGAGGGTGTAAAAACAGAACAATAGGCTCACTTTTCCTAAGGGAAATGCTCAAGATGCAGCAAGGGGCAATAAAAATGAAGTCTTATGCTTTATAGCTAGATAGCCTGGATTAAGCCACCTTCCTTGGTGACTCAGAAAGTCACCAGGTGCTGCTAAGTGTTTCACACAAAGCAGGTCAATGCACTAAAAGACTTCAGGAATTGATGCTCATTGATCTGAGTTATATCTGAACATTTTTTGCAGCTTTGAGAGGAGGCACGGAGCGAAACACGCTTGTATAAAAGGGACAGACAGGAGTACAAAAGCCTTTCCACTCACAGGGGATAGACTGCTTCCTGAGTGCAGTGCACTGTGGTGATGTAGTCAGGACTTGGATTGTAAAGCATTGTGTACCAGTCCGAAAGCTTCTTCACCTTGCAGGAGCGGATATGCAGAGAGCCAATAGGGTCGCTGATGAGCAGCGTAATAATCGCTGCAATGCTGCACTCAAACAAGGCAGTGACATGCTGCAACAGCGCGCTGGAACTGTGGAAGGACAAAGAGAAGTTTACCACTACTTTGCTAATGCTAAAAGAAATCGGAAAAAAACAGGTAAGAGGTGGAAGCCCATGTGGTGAAGAACCTTCACCAGAGTTGACATTCAGCGTGACCAAGGACAGGACAATGCTGCATGAATAAAAAGTATTTGAAGCTGAATGTGAAAACTAATTTACAATCTCAGATGATTTAGTAAGTAAAAATGTGCTTGAACAACATTCCAGCTTCTTAAATGAAAGCTTTCTTCAGCAAAAGCTCCCTGGCAGGGCAGGGACATCAACCCCACCAACCGTTGCAGCTTCAAAGAAAGCAGCAGTGAGGTTAAGACACCTCATGTCTCGGAAGGGATGGCATTGTCACATATGATATAAGCAAAATTTTCAAAGCTCTAAGTCCTTGATAAAGATGGTATACATATATTTAACCCTCTCAGTCCCCTGTGTTTTAGTGTTTAGCACACTACAGTCATTACTTCTCAGAAGTTCCAGTCCAGCACACCTAATGGCCACACGACCTGTGTTTTTAAACCCCTGTTTTAACCGAACTTCCTTGAAGCACCACACTGACGCAAAGCCTACATCAACTATGCCATAAAGACCAAAACCCAGTACACATACTTCTAAAGAGAAAACTCCAACCCATTCTCTGGTTGCACATGTGCAGCACCACCGATCAGGACCCCTGCGGGTGGTAGGTCCGGCCCAGGAGAGAGGGGCTGACACAACGTGCTGCTCCTGCCCGACTGGAAACCCAGTCCAGCACAGATTGCCGTGTGGACTGGGCACCACCACGGGAAAGCGACACAGACCACGTCCTGTGGCAGTGACTGGCAAGAATGTCCTTGTAACAGGACAAGGGGTGATGGATTTAAACTAAAGGAGGGAGATTCAAGCCACAAATGAAGAAAATTTTTTTTACACTGAGGGTGGTGAGAGCCTGGCCCAGGTTGTCCAGAGAGGTGGTGGATGAACCATCCCTGGAGACATCCCAGGCCAGGCTGGACGGGGCTCTGAGCAACCTGAGCTGGTGAAGATGTCCCTGCTCATGGCAGGGGTGGCACTGGATGAGCTTTGAAGGTCCCTTCCAACCCAAACCATTCTGTGATTCTACAAGAAGGACCCGCAGGACTGACACTTGTAAATAAACCTCCCCCCCAGCTTCAAAAAGCTCATGTGCTACCGCATCAGCTCAACCAAAAGCAGGAACTGCTGGACAGTTCAATTCAGAATCTCAGATTGATAATTCATTGATACAAGATTTCCATTTCAAAATAACTTATCAGGAGAAGGGGTATACGAACCTCTTTTTTCCCGAGTACCATTCAATAAAGAACCAGTGTAAAACCAGGGGAAGCATGGCCATGAAGCCAAGGTACAGCCAGTCATAGCGGTCTGGAGATCCCACACATTCCCGGCAGATTTTGTTGTCATCGGTTCTTTGACCCCTAGGACACACCTACAAAAAGCAGAGACTGCATTCATTAAGCTTTTGAGTACCAATAATGAACCACTGCAGTTCCTGGGAAAACTGGTGCTGGGGCAAGAAACTTATCGGATTTTTAAAGAGGTGAAACATTTACCTCAGTAATTTCTCAGTTTACACCGGCCTTGCTCTCTCTAGCTCTTGCTTCTTAATATAAACAAAGGTGAAGCACAGTTAAAAGGCTTCATCCAAGAATCCCTTTCTCAGTCTGCCTGCCAAGACACCTCCCTTTCACCGCGAAGCTCACTCACCAGGCTGCTCACATCCCCTGTTCCCCAGACTTCCTTGCTCCCTGTTCATCTCACCCTCCCTGGACCTTGCTCTGCCTTAGTACTCCAACAAAATCCGTGGGCAGAAAGTAATTTCAGCACAGCTCTCTCTACCATCCCATTCTGTTCCAGCTTTCGCAGTCCCTCGTCTTGGCTCTGGTTTAGCACCGAGCCTGCAGCACCTCCTTTGGCATCTTTCTTATGAGGAAAGCTGGAGCTGTTCAGCCAGGAGAAGAGAACCTGAGAGGATCAAAAATAGCGTGGTCAGCAGGACAAGGGCAGTGATCCTTCCCCTGTACTCTGCATTGGGGAGGCCACACCTGGAGTATTGTGTTCAGTTCTGGGCCCCTCAGTCCAGGAAAGAGATTGAAGTGCTGGAGCGGGTCCAGAGAAGAGCAACACGACTGGTGAAGGGACATGAACATAAGACCTATGGGGAGAGGCTGAGGGAGCTGGGGTTGTTTAGTCTGGAGAAGAGGAGGCTTAGAGGTGAGCTCAGCACTCTCTGGAACTACCTGAAGGGAAGTTCTAGCCAGGTGGGGATTGGTCTCTTCTCCCAGGCAGTCAGCAATAGGACAAGGGGGCACGGGCTTAAAGTCTACCAGGGGAAATTTAGGCTGGATATTAGAAAGAAATTCTTTACAGAGAGAGTGGTCAGGCATTGGAATGGCTGCCCAGGGAGGTGCTGGACTCGCCATCCCTGGAGGTTTTTAAACTGAGATTGGACATGGCACTTAGTGCCATGATCTAGTAAACGGACTAGAGTTGGACCAAGGGTTGGACTCGATGATCTCTGAGGTCTTTTCCAACCCAGTTGATTCTGTGATTCTGTGAATCTTATTTCTGCTGATCAATATCTCCAGGGTGGGTGTCAAGAGGATGGACCAGACTCTGTTCAGTGGTGCCCAACGACAGGGTGAGGGGCAGCGGGCACAGACTGAAGCACAGGAGGCTCCATCTGAATCTGAGGAGAAACTTCCTTCCTTTGAGGCGCCAGAGCCTGGCCCAGGCTGCCCAGAGCGGGTGTGGAGTCTCCTTCTCTGAGACATTCAAACCCGCGTGGACATGATCCTGTGTGATCTGCTCTGGTGACCCTGCGTGAGCAGGTGGGTTGGACTGGGTGATCTCCAGAGGTCCCTTCAACCCCAACCACCCCGCGATCCTGTGAGTGTTTCACTGAGCAGCCTTTGCAGCAGGTAAGAAAGCTCCGCCCGCCCTTCGCCGTCCCCACCGCCTCCGCACCCACGGCACGGCGGGGCCGGGCTGCCGTGCCGCCCGCAGCGGGATCCGCACCCCCTCCCGCTGCCCCCGCCGCGCCGCACTCACCCCGCAGTCCCCGTAGGTCTCCGCAGAGCCGTTGACCGCCAGGACGATCCTGCCGCAGTACAGCCCGAGGCAGGCGGGCTGCACCTCCACCGCTGCGGGACAGCGCAGCCGCGTCACCGCCGCGCTCCGGCCCGGCCCCACCGCGCACACCGCGGCTCCCTCGCCGCCGAGGGGCACCGAGCGCCACCCCCGGCCCGCTCCAGGCCCTGGCAACCCCCATCCCCGCTCCCAGCCCGGTACCGGAGCCCCCGGCCCGTCCTACCGGCGCGGAACATCCCGGTAACCTGGCAACAGCCCCTCCGCCGCCACTTCCGCACGCGCCACTTCCGCTTCCGACGCGGGGACAAGCCCCACCCCCCGACGAACGGAGGCGTGGTCCCGCGCAGGAGGTGGGGGTCGGTTTCTCTGCCATACGCAGGGGCGGGGCTACTCAGTCTCGGAGGCGTGGCCTCGGGAGGGGGCGTGTCCCGGGGCGCGGGCGATGGCGGCGGCGGGAGGCTGTGGTGTCGGTGTCGGTGACCGTGCGGGACGGCGGCTGCCGCCGCACTCTCCCTCGGGGCTGGTGCTGCAGACGGTGGAAATGCACACGGGCGGCGAGCCGCTGCGCATCGTCCCGCGGCTGGAGGCGGCAGAGGAGGCGGTGGCGGCGCGGGGGCTGTCGCTGCTGTCGCTGCGGCGGGAGGTGGCAGCCACGCAAGACCACGTGCGGCGGGCGCTGATGCACGAACCGCGGGGCCACGCCGACATGTACGGGGCGGTGGTGGTGCGCGGCGGGGCGGCCGCTGCCGGCGCCCACCTGGCAGCTATATTCCTGCACGGCGCCGGCTACAGCACCATGTGCGGCCACGCCGTGCTGGCCCTCGGCCGCTTCGCCCTCGACTACGGGCTGGTGGCGGCGCCCAGCACCCCCGAAACTGCCGTCCAGCTGCGCTGCCCCTGCGGGCCTGTCACCGCCTTTGTGCCCTGGGACGGTTGCCGCAGTGGCAACCCGGTCCGCTTCCACAGTGTGCCCGCCTTCGCCGCCGCCACCGGTGGGGACTGGGGCCACCGCGCTGGGGTGGGGTTTGGTGTGTTCAATTTTGGGTGCCTCACTATAGGAAAGACATAGAGGTACTAGAGGGAGTTCAGAGAAGGGCAACGGAGCTGCTGAGGGGTCTGGAGCACAAGTGTGATGTGGAGCAGTTGAGGGAGCTGGGGCTGTTCAGCCTGGAGAACAGGAGGCTGAGGGGAGACCTTATCACTGTGTACAACTACCTGAAAGGAGTTTGGAGCGTGGAGGAGGTTGGTCTCTTCTCTCAAGTAACAAGTGATAAGAGGAGAGGAAATGGCCTCAAGTTACACCAGGGAAGGTTCAGATTGGGTAGTAGGAAAAAATTCTTCATGGAAAGGCTTGTGAAGCATTAGAACAGGCTGCCCAGGGAAGTGGTGGAGTCACCGTCCCTGGAGGGGGGTTCTTAGGGACACAGTTTAGTGTCAGAGTTAGGTTATGGCTGAACTTGATGATCTTGAGAGTCTCTTCCAGCCAAAATGATTCTATGGTGGCCCGGCTGAGGGACATCTGGCAAATCCCTCCGCAGTTCTGGTGTTCCTCAGAGGCCGTCAGGGATAGTGTAAGGTCCCACATGCCACTTTCTGGCATCAGACCACTTAAGTCATCATGTGTCCCTCACTCTCCTTGTGCTTGGCTGGGTTCCTTGGCTCTGTGTGAGAGACCACCGCTCAGCATGGTTCCCCCTCATCACCACTCTCCCTTTCTCTGCCCAGACTTGGCTATCGACGTCCCCGGTCACGGAAAGGTGGTGGTCGACATTGGCTATGGTGGCACATTCTACGCCTTTCTCAGTGCCGAGCAGCTGGGCCTCGATGTCTGCTCTTCCAAGACCAGAGACCTTGTCAATGCAGCGAGTGCGGTGACGGAAGCGGTGAAGAAACAGGTATGGCAGCACGCTGCGATACCTCAACATCTTCCTTGCACCAGACCAAGGCCCTTTATTCCTCCGAGATACTCAGGATGGGAGGGGGTCCCATCCTTCCAGCCACATGTTGAATTCCAGAGTCCCCCTCAGCCTCACAAGGGCATGAGAAGGAGTTTCCTGCTGCTGCTGTCTCTGTTGCTGGAGAAGCAGAGGTGGGAATCCAGCACTGTGGCCGTGTCCCCTTCCTCTGGTCCCCTGAGGAAGCTGTGCTGCACGTGCTGCAGACTGCCCAACGGCTGCTCGTGTTGGTGAACCTGTCTGTTTTGTCCCCAGTTCAAGCTTCATCACCCTGAAAGCGAAGACCTGGCTTTCCTCTACGGCACCATCCTGACAGATGGGAAAGATGCCTTTAGTGAGGAGCCCACCACCAACATCTGCGTGTTTGCAGATGAACAGGTACAGAAATGGGCTCTTCTCAGACACACAAGGCACCAGCTTTTTCCTTTTCCCTTCTTACATCCTCTGCAGAGTTGGGGGGCAGTTCTGTTTCTTCTCGTTTTGGGCAGCAGCGATTGTTGCTTCTGCTGCAGTGATGTCTCTGAAGAGCTGAGTATCACTTAACACATGCTGTTTTGGCTCCTAGTGACAGAAATACTTCTGCACATCTTAGATGGTGGCATTTTAAAAATGTTCATACCCATGCCCCATAGCTGGGAATTTCCCAGGAGCTCAGAGGCTGAGGTGTGACCCCAACATAGTGCATGTCTTCAAAGTCCTAATTTGGAGAGCAGCTGCTGGGGATCAGCAGAGCAGGAGAGAAAAGAAGGGGTGTAAACTTCTGTCCTTGTCTGCAGTGGATAACATATCACACAAATAGCAGGTGAAGTTTTGGTTGGACTTCCCGGGAGTGGGGAGTGTGGAGTATTGAACAGACTGCCTGGGAAGCTGGCCAGTGCTGTATTTTTGGAGGTTTTAAAAACCAGGCTGGCCAGCAGCTCTCTCAAGTAGTGTAAGGAGAGCTGATCCTGCCTTGATGTGTGAGAATGGGGAAGGGCCTTTGCCTGTCTCAGTCCTTTTGCTGTGATGCTGGGAAACTCTAAAGTGCTCCCCAAGTAGCCCCAATATTTATTAGATCACTCATCCCTACAAGTTTGCCAAAGCTGATCCCAGTGCAAAAGTACACCAAACCTGCTTATTTTGTCTTCTCCTTTGTTATGTGTCTAGATTCTGCATAAAACCCTGACCTAGAGGGGTTTCCCCCAAGTTCTGTATAAACGTGGCAGAGAGAACTGAGGGGAGCAACATTGTTTTCTGTTAAAACCCTAGAGCTGGTTCATCTTCTCTTATGAATGTAGGTTGACCGAAGTCCGACAGGTTCAGGAGTGACTGCTCGCATCGCCTTGCAGTACCATAAGGGTCTCATCCAGCTGAATCAGACCAGGACCTTTCGGAGCAGCACCACCGGGTCCTTGTTCACCGGGAAGGCAGTGAAGGCAAGTGGTTTGTGCTGGATTTTCCCCCTGTCTTGAGGTCTGCTGGAAAAGTGCTGTGGCCTTGGCTCAGTGGATAAGCAGAAAAGCCTTTCTGTGTCTGAGGAAGGCTGTGTGGAAGGAGGGAGGTGCCTGGGGGTCTTGCCTTCCCACAAGCCTCACGCTTCAAGATTTTTTTTATTAGAGAAACAAGTAACAGTGAGACCTTGTTCTGTTGTGTGGCTTCTCTGCAAATCCTGTCTCAGCCATCAGGAAGGGACTGGGGTGAGAAAGAATTGCTGATGTAGATGAAGCAGTCTCGTCCAATCTCAGTGGCAGCTAAGGGCGGATTCCTGGTTTAGTCCCCTCTTCCTTGCTCAAAAGCTGAGCTCTTCATTTGGAGATGTAGAAGCTGGATCTGTGCACCCAGGTTTCCAGGCTCAGCTATGGGATCTGGCAGCACGTGGCTGTGAAGGTTTGGACGTGCCCCAGGGAGCTCTTGGGCTTGCAGGCAGCCACCAGCTTGTCATCCTCCTTTGAGGCAAACGCACGCTGTGGCAGCGCAGGGGCTCGCGAGCTCAGAGCGGGGGCAGTGGCATAGACGGGGTTCTTAGGGACAGGGTTTAGTGCTAGAGTTAGGTTATGGTTGGACTCGGTGATCTTGAGGGTCTCTTCCAACCACAATGATTCTATGATTCTGTGCAGGTGTGGTGGCAGAAGGGCTGCTGCACACTTTGGGATGTCCCTGCCTAAGTGACAGGTAGCACTGACATTTTGTGGGATTAGGAGAGCAGAGAACCTCCCATTGCCTCTGTCTTGATCCTGATCCCTCTGCAGGAAGCCAAGTTTGGGGACTACAATGCTGTTGTTGTCGAAGTCTCGGGAGAAGCCTTTTACACCGGTACAGCCACCTTCACTGTCGAAGAGGAGGACCCGCTCAAACATGGCTTCTTCTTCAAGTGACCAGAGCCACTGGGCAGTAGCAAAGTCTCACTAATAGTGCTGCGCTTCTTCTGCCCACTTATTTCTGTTCTGCTTCTCCATACGGCTCGTCACAATATGCCAGAGCAACAGGAACAAGCTTTGGTGGTGTGACAGCATCTGCTGTGTTTGAAGATAACAGGCTGTGTTCCTCTGCTGTGATTAGCATATTGGGTACAATGTGATTAGCGTATATGGGCTGCTCTGAGAAGCCATAATATTTTTCTTCTTTTTTAAAATGATTTTTCACAGGAAATGGAGAGCTCTCTTCAAATTTATGTGCCTTCTCTACATCTGCAAATTACTAATTGCAAAGCCAGATTCCTATTAAACGCCAGCTGAAAACACTGCCTTTCTCCTCTTGTTTTCACTCCCAGAGCTCATTTCCAGGACTCTGGCGAGTGTGTTGCAGCTGTTGGTTTGGATTTCCTGCCCTTGCTCGATGCCTTCTGCTCAGCCGGTCGTGCTGCTCTTTGTCATTCCTTGCTCAGTCCTGTCCAGACATTCCCTTCCTTGCTGCACTCATTTTATCCCTGCCAGAGCCTCCTGTGTCCCGGGGGGTGCTGGATGCAGGTGTTTGCTCAGAACTTTTACCATATAGTCCTGTCCACACCACGCTGCTCCCCTAAACGTCTTCTCTTGTGTATCTCAGACCAGTGGCTGCAAATAGCCCAGGGTTGACTTTCAACAGGAGCAGCTGTTCTCGAAGGCCTGAGCCATTATGACCTTTGATTGCTAATTATTTGCTGATAATTTTGCCTCAGTCCAGGGACAGCTTGCGCATCGAAGTGCAGGCAACATGTGCATTACCAGAGTCCGTCGAGGGAGGGTTGCTGGTGGAAAAACCAAACGGAGCCCTGGGCTGTAGGCTGGCTTTGCAGTGGCAGAAGCGGAGCTTCAAACTGCTTGGGGCCTGTAATTTCCACTGTGTCTCTGGACAAAATCACGTTCATTTATTGAAGACACTTGTGGGAGTGTGCCTTGTCAAAATGAGACGTGAAAATGATCGTCTCCCAGGGGCTCATGCAGCAGAAGGGAGAGGGTTACACTGGAGAGCGTGGGAAAGGTTGGCATGGAAAAGCCTGAGAGGAATTTCTTCTGGCAAATTGAAAATTATAACTTTGGAACATGAAGAAGTAAAAGTCCCCGCGTTCTGGGAGCGACCGTGCTGCCGATGGAGGTTTTCTAGGCTGATGTTTGGGGCTGTTGCTCCCAGCTTTCCTGTAACCCCTGGGTAAATCCCATACAGCCTCTGGTCTGGGGGAGCAGGAGGTGATAGACACATCCTCTGCAGTTACAGGAGCGAACTCCGTGTGTTTTAACCTTCTGGGCATCTCCCTTGTGATCAGCCACCCCAGCTCGATTCCTGGGGAAGAGCTGCAGCAGTGTCGAAGCCCAGCACAGAAAGGTCAGAAGCTCTTGGGCCATTAATTTGATCTCATCATCATCTGTTCACCATACCCATCCCTAAGAAAATGTTAACATAGGAGCCCACAGTTCCAGCATGGCTGGGAGCAGGGGGACAGGGTCCTGCTGCCTGTTTGGGGTCCCTGGCCTGACCCTTCAGCTTGTGAGACCCCAGCCCTGAGAGTGTGGGGGTGGTCCTGACCTCTGCCGGAGTGTCTGGTGGGAGCAGGACCCCCTGTCCCTTCATGGTGGTGAAACAAAGAAATAAGCTTAACAGCAGAGTCAGTTATATTGTCAAGCAGCATTCTTTATTTTATTGGCACTGGGGAGCTCTGGGGATCATCCTCCATAAGTTCTCCAACCACTGGACACTCTTGCGTTGCTTTTATTCATTAATTACAATTTTTAGACATTTTTAACATACAATGTATCTCTACTAAGAGATAATTGATGATGCTAGTTATAATTATTAGCTAAATATAAACTAAGCACTCTGCTTCTAACCAGCATATTACTCAATCTTCTGTCTCTCTCTTGTCGTGCAGAAGGATCTAAAACGTGAAAAATGCCCCCTCGTTTTGCAGGTGATCAAAAAGCATTTATCTCATGTCAATTGGTTAATGATGGGTACGTCTTTTGTAATTTAATCACAGTGTACATTAATTTAGCGGCTTCTCACCAGGGGGGTACAAGGCTGTGAGGGCAGGGGGGCTGTGGGGACCGCTCCCCGGCTCCGGGATGAGTCTGACACCGCTGTGGTGTGGGGGGTCCCGGCGCCAGCCCGGGTGACTCCCGGGCTCTCCCTGCCCCGCCGCTGTTCTGTGTGGGCGCCGCTCCCCCCCCGGGCCGGGCCGGTTCCCCGGGCAACGGCGGCCAGGAGACGTCAGCGGCTGGCGGGGCGGGCGGGGCGGGCGGGAGCGCCTCTGCAACCGCGGCCCGGGCCGGGCATGAGGCTGCGCATGGAGCCGGCGGCGGCCGTGCCGGGGAACCTCTCCCGCGGCGGCAATGAGAGCGGCGGGGCGGCGGCGGGGGCTGCGGCGGGATGGTCGGTGGCGGCGCTGGCCTCGCAGGCGCTGGCGCTGCTGCTCATCTTCGCCCTCTCTGCGCTGGGCAACGGGGCGGTGGTGCTGGTGATCGCCCGGCACCGGCAGCTCCGCACGGTCACCAACGCCTTCGTGCTGTCGCTGTCGCTGTCGGAGCTGCTGGGCGCCCTGCTCTGCCTGCCCCTGGCCTTCCTCAGCCTGCTCAGCCGCCCGCCCGGCGCCTGGCTCTTCGGGCAGCGGCTCTGCCTGGCCAGCGCCGCGCTGCACGCCGGGCTGGGCATCGCCGCCACGCTCACCATGGCCCTGCTCTCCTTCGACCGCTACTGCGCCATCGTCCGCCAGCCCCGACACAAGATGGGCCGCCGCCGCGCCGCCCAGCTCCTGGCTGCCGTCTGGCTGGCCGCCCTGGCCCTGGCCGGACCTTGGTACGGATTGGCGGGCGAGGGGCAGCGGGAAGCCCGGCCCGGGGCGTACCGCTGCGTCTACGTGCTGCCTTGGGGCTCCTCACGCCTGGGGCCGCCCTATGGCGCGGCGCTCATCGTGCTCTGCTACCTCCTGCCCTTCGCCCTCATGTGCTTCTGCCACTACAACATCTGCCGGGCGGTGCGGCTGGCCGAGAGCCGTGTGCGGCCCCTCACCACCTACGGGCACCTGCTGCGGGCCTACGGGGAGATGCGCACGGCCACCACCGTCCTTATCATGATTGTCTCCATCATCTGCTGCTGGGGGCCCTACTGCATCCTGGGGCTGGCGGCTGCCGCCGGCCACCTGCCCTTCTCACCCACCATGGACGCCGTGGCCAGTGGGATGGCCTGGGCCAACGGGGCCATCAACCCGCTCATCTACGCCGCCCGCAACCCCAACATCTCCGTGCTGCTGCGGCGCAGCCGTGAGGGCGGCTACAGGACTAGGAACAACGTGGCAGCCTACCTCTCAGCCCCAGGCCAGCGGCCGGAGCCCCGGAGCCGGGCTGACCGCGTGCGGGAGCGCTATGTCAACCGGCACAGCGGCCCCCCGGGCAGTGCCCCATCCTCCTCCAGCCCAGCGAGCGGGGGAGAGGTGGCCATGTGGGCCTGCAAGAACCCCGCTGTCCTCTTCTGTCGGGATGGGCAGCCGGACACCATCTCTGAGGCCACCTTGCAGGCCAAAGCGGACGCTGTCGACACCAGCCTCTGAAAGGGTGGGTGTCCAGGATGGAGGCATCGGGCCCTGGAACCATCAGTGAGGAAATATGGGGGGCCCCGGTGCTCGGAGCGCTTTGCACCCAGACTACCAGAACATCAGAGACATGGGACTGCATGAGCCGCGGTGTGATTTCTTCATTGTGTGAGCTCTGGTTTGGTGACCCAGCCTGTGAGCAGCGAGAGATCCATGGGGAAAGGAATTTCCCCCTTTCCTTTCAGCAGGTGACACACTTGGTAATAGCTGCTGAGCACAGCCAGTGCAAGAGCTTGACTGCAAGAACAAACCAGCGAGTGCTTCAGACCTGCAGAAAGTGCCACAGTGGAGCTAAGAGGCAGCCACACACACACAGCCCAAACCCACTGACTGTGTGAGCTGTTTGTTAAGTGCCAAAAAAGCAATTGAAAGCTGAGCACTGGCAGCTGGAAGACACTCTGAAAACACCACACTGTGAAAACTGCATCATGGCAGGAAAATGCTGCTTTAACTCATTATATGTGGAAGTGCCAATAGTCAAAAAGTCTTATACTGTGGGACAGGCTAAAAAAGTGATCTATAAAGATGATGTGTTTTTTTTCCAGACTCCCAAGCATAACAAAAGAGTAATTGTTGTGACAGGGAAGATGTATGTTACTGGAAGGAATGGAAAGGAAGATGAAACCTCAGTTGTCATAATTTCAGCAGTGTTGTCTATTTTTTGTTTCTTTTTTAGGTACTGTCAGCTTAAAATACTATGAATATGAGAAATGTGTTCTTCACACAGACTGAGGAAAAGGGTGTGGGTGTAGACTGTGGTGTCACTGAGTCTGTGCACAAGATGTACGTTTTCTTTTTGAGCTCATCCAAAGTGCTTCACATCTCTAAGAATTTAACCATGTTTAGAGGAGCCATTCAAGAGAGGTATCTGAACGGAGGGGTAAAGCAATACCATGTGTTCTTCGTGTGCTCTTAAGCATATGAAAATGTGCATGTGCAGAGAATAGATGTTGTATTGAAGGCAGGAATCCATCTGGAGTATAATATTTGAAAACCAGCTGTCTGCCATTGAAAAAAAAAAAGGAAAATAACACAATGCAAGTGCAACTGCATGGTATAAATTCATCTGAATTTATCAGTATACTCTTTTTGTCCAAAGGCTTAGAGCCTTAAATTAGTATTTTGAATCAGAATCTAATATTGGGTCTTTGCCAGAGTTAGATGTGAAAGGCAGGTGGTGTTTTTCCATGTACAGGCTTTAAAAATACAAAGTTACTGTTTAACCAGCTTTTTCAGCTGTTTGTGACCCAAGTGAACATACTATCATTACTTTGTGAGACAAGAAATAAATTGTCTTTTATGCAGGAGATGAAAGTGTCTCTGCCTGGCATCATTCTCAGCCCAGCCTTGAGAAGGGAACTCCTGTAAAAAAATTGCCGGGTGGATTATAGTAGAGACAGACCTAATTGTTCGTGAAATTTTAATGCAGACGTATTTTATGCTGTGGTGCTCCTGAAGTCCATGAGGAGAAGATTTGACCCTTGGCTGCTTCTTGGCACTGATACTTTGCCCTGCAGATCCTGGATTTTGCAAGCCGAGCACTGTATTCGTATTGTTTCAGAGGGGAGCCATACAAAACCACCACAGCTTTTCACAGAGGCTGCTGGGTGGCAAGTGAACACTTAGTGACTTGTTGGAAGGGTCAGACAGGAATTTCTTGCGTACTTGCCCTTGTTTAGCTGGGTCTGGCTAGTGTAAAGTGAAGGAGGTGGTTGTGAATGATGAGATTAGATTTAATTCTTACCGAGGTGGTAACAAGGAGATTTGTTGCAGGATAATTTGCCAAGCAGAGCACTCTGGTGTTTCAACAGCTTAAAGAGCTTTTGCCCAAGTTACACTAGTCATTGACATATTATCTGTAGACAACTTTAACTACAATCCAGGAGACAGCAAAGAAAAGCTGCAGGGTTCTACCTTCTCAGAAAGGATGTTTCTCTGTGAGTGGCTGCAACAGTCCTGAGAGTAGGTTCCTGTGCTCTGTAACGGGAGAACGTAAGCCAGGAAAACTGAGCTCAGTGCTCAGCAGCCGTGTGTAGTACAGACAGCAGGCGAAGGCAGATGACTTGTATTTTAGTCCATGTATTGCCTGCATAGCAGCACCCCAACACCAATCCTCTGACCGGGGTACAAATGACATTGGGCATGTATCCTTCCTGTGGTATGAAGTCCATTCCATAGGAGAAAGGATGTCACTGTTTCAGCCCGGCCCCTCTCTGGCTCTGAAGCAGAGCCTGTACTTTAATCAGAATTCATCATCTAGAGCCTTCCTGTCTTTGGCACCACACAGATTTACAACATTTATTGTTGTTTTGTTTCTTTCGTTGTTTTGTTGTTGTTGTTGGTTTTTGTTTGTTTGTTTTTCACACAAGAAGAGCTTTTTCTGCCAGTTGGAACAACCTTAGAGTAGTTGAACTAAGGGACAGTTCTGGTGTTAAGAAAATGAGGAAGCTGAAGGTCCAGCGCTGCTGTTCCTGATCCGCAATGTGCCGTTTGGTGCTCTCTCTGGCTGCATGGATCTTAGGGCAGAAGGCCCCTGGAAAGGGTGGTCCTGCTCCCCTTGGTGCTCAGCTCTGGCCACCTTCCCAGTCCCCTCTGTCCCTACCACCCCACTGACTCTCACTAACCAGCTCAGGCACTAAACAACCAAAAAACCCCACCGATTCCCTCTTTTGCACACTGGTTTGGTTTTCTCCTGATTAAATGCCCTGAACAGGCCAGCTGAGCATCCTTGTGGCAGTTGCTTCTGGCAAGGGCAGGAGTGGGGATGCCAGGAATGAGGTCGACCACAAAGCACCGCAGGAGCTGCACCAGGATTGAACTACTAACATGGCTTTCTAGGAAGGTGGTAGTGAAGTTGGAATAACACAAATTTCAACATATTTAAACAAGCACTGGCCGGTGCCTTTGTGTTAGTCTTGTATGTGAAGAGCTGAATAAGGGGCAGCTGCTGTGGTCTTTGAGCTGTCACAAATTAGCAGGTTTCTGTTAAACTGTAACTTGGGCTGTAGCAAGGGGAGACTCTTGACCACGTCCTTTTTGACATGGACCTGCTGCAGTTCCAGTAGAGAGCCGGCCTGTATTGTAAAGCTGTGCCTGTCTTCTGCTCCTCATAATCATAGACTCAGAGAATCATTTAGGTTGGAAAAGACCTTTTAAGATCATAGAGTCCAACCGTTAACCTCACACTGCCAAGTCCGCCACTAAACTATGTCCCTAAGTGCCACATCTACACATCTTTTAGACATCTGCAGGGATGGTGACAACCACTTCCCTGGGCAGCCTGTTCCAATGCCCGACAACCCTTTCCAGGAAGAAATTTTCCCTAATTTGCAATCTAAACCTCCCCTGGCACAACTTGAGTCCATTTCCTCTCATCCTATCATTTGTCACTTGGGAGAAGATACCAACACCCTCCATGCTACCACCTCCTTTCAGGTAGGTGTAGGGAGTGAGAATGTCTCCCCTCAGCCCCCTTTTCTGCAGGATAAACAGCCCCAGTTCCCACAGATGCTTCTCATATCACACAACTGTTGAGCAGGTCAGGTACCTGGATCTATAGCCACATTTTTAAAAGTATATTTTAAAAAATACAGCCGAAGAGTGAAATGTCTTAAATAAATCACAAACAGCAGAGAGGCACACGTGAACACACACAAAACACACCGAAGGCTGCAGACTGCCTGCCGGACCCGTGCTGGAAATGCTGCTGTGTCCCAGTGGTGCTGGAGGTTGCTGACCCTCAGCAGAGTGGGTGAGAAGGTCTTGGCCATGCTAGCACATGAGCCAGCATTGTCAGTCTGTCCTTGCACCTGACAATAGCTCCGTGTGTTCACCCAGGAGAAGGAGACCTGAGGTTTACCTCCCTGTTTTCCCCTGGATCTGAAAACTCTGCACATGCTCACAGCCGCTTGTTCCCAGGAATGAAAACATTTCAGGAGGTGTCTCCTGGCCAAGCGTCTACAGGGACATCAGCTCCACACCTCTTACATGCCCATGCTGGTGTCACCCCACTTAGAAAGCTCTGGGCTGAAGGAGCTCAGAAGGCAGCAAGACACTGAGGCGTTAGATACTGCAAAATTGGCTTTGAGCGTCCAACCCTCCAGCCATGGCTCTGAAATACTTCTATCCTTCTTCCTCCCTTGAGATGAGCCTGAATGCAAGGTGAACTGCAATCTCGTTTGCACAAGGGCTCTGCAGAGGATGTTGGGACACTTTTTAGCACCCCAATTAAAAAGTCCCGTGGGTTATTCAACACAGGATATTAGGCATAAGAGAGAGAGCAGTTCACATGATTTGAAGATCAGCTCAGCCCTGGATACCCACGACAATGTTAGTCAAAGCCAAATTAAAAATTGGTCTCTTTAGTCCCTTGTTGACTTTCCAGCATACTTACCCTCAGTTTAAGAGTGCCACTGATATAACTAAGGTGTTGAATCTTAGAAGGAAAACATTGTCTTGTTGAATGACAGGCATTTCTGAAGGAACTGTTCTAACTGAACTCAATGGTAATTTTGCCATTGATTGAATCATCCGATTCATTCATGTAATGATTTTCCACTCCCTTCCTAGTCTCTCCATTCAAAACAAATGCTTTGTGCATAGCTTAGGAAGTATGAACAATTAGCAGTTGATAAATGGCAGCCTGATGGACCGTAACAGCTGACAGTCATCACCAGAACCAGAATATCTCAGGTGAACCAGACCCACCATCCTTGCTATTCTTTCAGCACTGACGTTGGCTTGCACATCCAGCAGATGCCAGCAGAGATCTGAGCCGCCAGCACAGCCTTTCTGCTAATGATCCTAAGAAAAGCCTTCTTCTATTAATGAGATCAGCCACTCTGCCCTCAGGACTGCTGCATCCCAAATAAAAACATTCGGAGTAAAGGTGCAAACCCTAAGTGGACCTCTCTGAAACCTAGATTAGAAGATGGATTCAGTAGTCATTGTTAAACTCGACACATGCTGTTCTTTGGAAGGGTTGTTGTAGAGGCTGATATTAATAATTTGGAAAGCACATCAGAAAAGTGTCATTTTGTGCGACAATGGCTAATGCCTGTGCTGCACGCTCTGCAGAGCTGTAAACCTGCAGTCCAGATGCCTGGTGAGAGCAATCCTGATGCTGGCAGGGTGCTTAGTTCAGTGTCAGAGCTGCCTCTTCCCTCTAGCTGCATTTGTATTTTTGTATGGTGACTTTGACTATTAGTAAATGGGTGAGTCTTTAGATCTGCTTGCAAAGCATTACAGAGGCACAAGGTAGTAACTGAGCACCAGAAGAATAAAATGATCCCAAATCCTGCAGGAGGAGTAACCCGCAATGGGATCCAGGCTTGGGTGACCCCATGTTTTGCTGTCATAAGCTGTGAGCTTCCCAGGACCAGTGGGATGAGTCCCAGGGGCTTCGGTGGGGCTGGATGTTGCGAGGATGAGGCACTATCCATACCATGGCCAGCCCTCTTGCTGCTCCCGATTTGCAAAGGAGCAAAGGGGTTGCTACTGTCGTGCTGCTGGCATCACACTGCTCGAGTCTTTAAGCATCTACATTCACCCCAACTGAAGTGCTTGGGGTACAGCTTTGCTTTTCTAGGTATTTTTTCCTAGGAAATTACCACTGTGAGAAGCAGGAGGAAAAGTGGCATGGAGAGACAGACTGTAAATCCTTCTCGGTGGTGTAAAATGTATGAGTCACTGGGGAAATCAAAGTGAAAGCAGCACAAACCCCAGGGCACGGCACCAGGGCCTGCATTAGTCTGGCTGGAGAGTGATGGATGATCTGCTCAGCCAAGAAGACCCCAGGGGGTTGTGACTGAAGCCAGGGGAGACTTAGCAAGTGGGACTCAAAGGTGAAGGGAATACCGGCACAGATCCAGCACCGATTCACTCACAAGGACCCCTCCTCAACCAGAAGAAAGGCAGGTGGTGACACCCTCCAGCATTTTTTGCCCAGGGAGGTGGTAGCACTGTGCCAAGCGGGCCCCAGGCCAGGCTGGTGTGCCTGCACAGCCCTGCCCTGCTCCTGTCCCCATCACTGCAGACATCGCCACTCTGTGCTCAGCTTCACACACCGGTTCCTGCTCAGGGGTGGGGTTTTGGCTGAGCCTTAAACCCAGGCTCTTCTAGCACAAGCTGTAACAGCCAGGACTGAAGAACAATCCGTGTGTTTTCTGCAGGGATCATTGTGCTCCTCTTCCCACCCCAGCCAGAAGGGTTGTGCTGGTACTTGGAGCAATCGAGCCCTGAAGCCTTGCTGGGGCTGTTTGTCCTGGGTGATGCAGCACACCGACGTGCCCACAGGCTTCTGGGGTGGTCGGGAAAGATGAGCTGGCTCCAGCAATGAATCAGCAGAGGAAGAAAACTCTGAGAGGAACCCTTTGTTATTTGTGCTATTTCTTGTCTCGCTGGCACTGAGCTCCTCCAGGTTCAGCTTGTTTCAAAAAGGCAAGCACTGGCAGAAGCCCACGAAACCGATTGGGGAGCAGTTTCCAAATACTTGAGCTCCTTAATTTTATGCATTTATTATCCTTGCCTTTATAAATTATCTTCAACTTTATCTCTTCCATAAATAGTCAGCTCAGAAACTAATAAACAAGGGAACATCCAAAGAGATTCATGAGCTCAAAAACATTGGTTTTTTTTCCCTCACAACCATGTAAATGGAATTTACTCACCCAGTCCAGCACCATACTCTGAACTAATTCAGCATCAGGGAAAAAAAAATGCTCTGAGTAACCAGGTCATTTCTTTCTCCAGTGAAAGCTGATGTGCCGCGGCAATTGTGCTTCTCCCCGACCTGCGCCTGTGGCTGCTGTGCTCAGTCTGGTGCATTTTACAGAACATTTGGTAATATTCTGTCCCTGAGGTCACGTCATGTTTTGAATACAACATCTGAATTGTGGATTCTTTCCAGAAAATATAACTCAAATGGTAGTTGCCCCTTGCTATTAAAATGGAAAGATTTGCTGCAGAAACTAGGTCTTGTCTGAGCGCTTCACACTCTGATCTCACACTTTAAAGGGTCTCAGGCAGAGGTTGGGAGCTGTGCAAAGCACAAAGCTGGGGTGTCCTCACCTTTCCTTTGGCCCAGGGGATGCTCTGCACAGAGCGTGGCAAAGTAAAGCCCTGTGAGCATACACAAGTGCAAATTTGAGCAGATGGAGAAGCTCCTGGTTCCCCACAGCCCAAAGCCTAGGGAGAGTTGTGGGCACAATCCCAGCCAGGCTTTGCCTAATCAGTGTCCTGAAAAGCCAAAGAGATGATGCGCTGGTAAAGAAGTTAATGGAAAAATGGCAGTTCATAGAATCACAGAATCACAGAATAGTTTCGGTTGGAAGGGACCTTCCGAGCTCCCCCAGTGCCACCCCTGCCATGAGCAGGGACATCTTCACCAGCTCAGGTTGCTCAGAGCCCCGTCCAGCCTGGCCTGGGATGTCTCCAGGGATGGTTCATCCACCACCTCTCTGGCCAACCTGGGCCAGTGTTTTGCCACATTCTTCACAGAGCTGCCCCAGGAGACTCCACCTTAACATCAAGTTCATTCAACGTGACAAGAGAGTGCAGGGAAAGCTGGGTTTTAGCAAGGGGAGCCTGCGCAAATCAGGCTCTCAACACAGACCCTGGTGTTGAGACAAGTCCTGGGAGGGAGTGTAGTGAAGTGGGGCACTCCATGACTTCAAAAGCAACAGAGCTAAGTTGACAGGACCTGTGAAAGTTCTCTCTTACAGTTCTCTTACAATTCTCTTTGAGTTCTCTTACACAGACATGCACTAGTGTTGCCTGCACACACAGAGACACAGAGCATCAACCTGCAGCTCAGGCAGTGAAGAAAGCCACAATGAAGCCACATGTCGTGAACTTTGGCTATTTGACAGGGTCAATTATGATGGATAGAATTAAAATTATCTCTCCTCAACCACATTGGGGACAACATAAATATAATAATCAGCGTTTTGACTGTTCTGCAGCCAGAGAACACTGAGTTTTTCAGAACACAGTAGAGATCTGACAGAGGACAGCAAGAGGCAGGATTGATTTTATTCTCAGGACAGCTCTAAAACTGTCAAGTCCCGAAAGTGTCAGCAGATGGTGGTGCTGCCTTTCCTGAGGCTTTTGCTGGGGCCCAGCAGCACAAGCTCCCACTTTGCTCCCTGACTTACCTATACACACGCATCAAGCCTGGTTTAAGACTAAAACATTTAAAATTGTCAGAGGTTTCAGGTTAGAGCACCTCTGATTCGAGTGGAGAAATTACCTTTTCATGTACACTTATTGCAGGACCCTGAGCAATTCCAGGGAGGGATCACAGAAGAGATGTCTGCAGGAGAGGAGACAAGGATGGGGATGGTGCTGGGTCTCAGCCTCCCTCCTGCACCCTGCAGTCTTCCTGTCAGCTTGGCCTCTCCCGTCTGCCCCAAGAAGCACATTTTGAAAGGCATGTTGACCCCACAGCACAGGCTGGTACAGAAATACCCAAGTGCTTTCGTGGGGTTTTATTGCTACACTGATCTTTGCGTTGAGGTTGAGCCTGTTCCTGGGATGCTCCAGCAGTGCCAGCCCTGCACAAAAGCCACACATCTGGTGATCTGGCTGTGTGAGAACGTGACGTTGGCAAAGTGCAGTTTTACCCTAGAACATTTGCTTGAGCTGTGACATAGACACTGGCACTGGGGACAGAGCCATGTCCAGCCACAACACAGGTAGGAACAGGACTGGCAATGTCCCTGCTTTGCTGCCCCTTTCCCGAGTGTCTCCAGGAGGGACGTCAAAGCCTGACAGATCCATCAGCCTCATTGTACCCTCTCTTGGGAGTAAATAAATATTTTTGGACGTGAAATCCAGTAAGCTCCTGCCGACCCAGCACCCTGCCACCCTTGCCTTTGTCACCAAAGCGGCAGTGCTGCCTCTGGGGCTGGGACACCCATCGAGCTGTGTCTGCCCTGCTTGGTGAGCTTGGTGAGCTGAGTTTTGCATGCAATGCCTTGTCTGCACCAGGTCACCACCCCAACCTCTTGATTCATCTTTTCCATGCCCAGGATGACAGGTTGAGCATGGGAGAGGAAACCTGACACTCCTAGCTCCGTCAGGATTCCCAGTCAGCCCAGCCTTTGGCAATGGGGAAAGCTGCTGGGCAGGAGCGGAGCAAAGCCAAGGCTGGCTCGGCAGGTTTGGTGCCACCAACCCGGGTGGCCCGTGGGGCAATTCCTCTGGGAGCGTCATGCCCAGCAGCTCCCTTGGCACCAGCAGGTCTGGGCACACCCTCCTCATGGCTTTAACTGGAGGAAGCAGCCAGGATTTGGGGCACAGAAGCCCTTTTTCAGGTGAAAACCCAGCCAGTCACGGCACTGATAGACATGAGCTCCTGGCGACATGGCTTCACACTGTCCAGCACAGTGGCCACTTCAATCCCATTTCCTCTGGGATAACAAGGCTTGTATCTCAAATTTATGTTCTCCAGACATAGATATGCTGCTATTGCAGCCCTGAGGAAGGGTTTGTGGGTTGTTAAGCTTGCATGTTACTAGGGTTTAGTGTTTTGTTTTTTTTTTTCTTCCCTTAAATATCTCAGTTGAATTAAAAGTTTTGCCCTGGCCTTGCTCACATCCGCCACCACCATGCTGTCCCCTTTCTGGTAACCATCCTGTGTCACTGGTGTAGGCCAGGAAACCTGCAATCTGCCATCAACCAGAATTTCAGGTCCTCTCTGGCCTGTAGGGCTTGGCTGGCTTGTTCACACGTGTTTAGGGATGCACCCTGTGCTGGGGACACAGGGAGTTGTGAAGAGCAAATGAAGCTGTTCCCCTTTTGCTCAGGTCCTTTTGCTACACAGCTCACGCAACTTTCACAGGGATGTGTTGGACACCCCATCTGTGCTGGCTCGGTGCTGACTTACTGGTTATACTGGGGAAAGCCCTGATCAAAAGGGAAAGCATTTGGGTCTGAGCATGATGCAGGCACTCCTGTTGGTACAGACAGCAGGATCTGGCAGTGCTGGGTGCTGCAAAGGTCACTTAATGCAAAGAACATTGGAGAAAGAAGAAAAACGACACCAAGCCCAGATGGGGAGGTGTGCAAGAAAGGCAATGGTGTGGTCTGGTGGGTGAGCATGAATAGGTCAAGAGGGATTTGGGCTACTGCCAACAGAACATGTCTGGTGTGTCTAGGTGGGCTTACTAGGGATGGAACACCTCTCCTGTGAGGACAGGCTGAGAGTATTGGGGTTGTTCAGCCTGGAGAAAGCTCCAGGAAACCTTATTGTGGCCTTTCAGTACTTAAAAGGGGCTGATAAGAAAAATGGGGACAGACTTTTTAGCAGGGCCTCTTGCAATAGGACGAGGGGTGATGGTTTTAAACTAAAGGAGGGGAGATTCAGGATGGATATGAGGAAGACATTTTTGACACTGAGGGTGGTGAGAGCCTGGCCCAGGTTGGCCAGAGAGGTGGTGGATGAACCATCCCTGGAGACATCCCAGGCCAGGCTGGATGGGGCTCTGAGCAACCTGAGCTGGTGAAGATGTCCCTGCTCATGGCAGGGGTGGCACTGGATGAGCTTGGAAGGTCCCTTCCAACCCAAACTGTTCTGTGATTCTGTGTTGGCCAGACCAGCTGGCTCAGCTCCGTCAGCTGGAGAAAGCGAGATGATCTGATCCCGTGATGCAGAACCATCAGCTGCCCCAGTGCTCAGAGGAAGGCTGGTTGGTCATCATGGTGGGAACCAGCATTGCCAGCAATGAAGCTGGAAGAAATGAATTGTGTCGCTCTCTGGAGCATGTTCCAGAGCCAACAAGGACGCTGTGAGCCAGGAGGGTGGAAAAAACCCCCAACCAGCTAAAACCCAGCACCATGGAAAGCGGTGAAGTGTGGGATCACCCAAGGCCAGCAAGAACTGCGAACACACCCGAACTACAACAGCTGGCTCAGACCCCAAATATTCTTTTATTCTTTTTTTTCCCTGCACCAGTGACAATGGAAAAACACTGCTAGTTTGAAAAATAACTGGTGACTCTGCCATGTACACTCACCGAAATCTTTTTCTTTATTGCATATTGCCATCTTAGAAAATGTACAGTCTCATAACATTACACAGCATTTCCTGCTAGCTAAGACTACTAACATCCTTGCACCTAACCGACTACCTTGGTCACTACGAAGCTAATAAGGTCCGAGACATATACTTCAATTTACAAATTATTATGGATTTTTTTTTCTTTTTGGCATTATTAAAAAAAAAAATCATCTTTAAAATACACACCCAAGAGAAAAGAGTGGCTACTTACACCAGCACCAATCTAAAAGTAGTTTTCAACAATGGCACATGGAATTACCTGCACACAGCCTTTGTATTTATTTATAGAGATATAATATTTTTTCTTTTTTTTTTTTGGAAATAAAATAATGGCAAACCCAGCCCCGTAACGAGGCTGTTGTAAAACAACAATAACTAAACAACCAAACAGGTTAGGAAGGGTGAGAGGAAATCAGTCAGGAAAGGTCCTGATGTGGCACTGGGGTGGCGGAGGCAGGAGCTGGGGTGGGTGCTGGCGGCTGAGCCCCCCACCCAGGGACCCCGGGAGGTGATCGCCCTTTCCAACTCCCACCGCCTTTGGAATTAAACAAGTGTGACCAACCATTCCTTAAACCATCAGAAGCCAGACTTTTTTTTTAGCCTTTTTTTTTTACTCTTTTTTTAAAATATTTTAAATTCCCCCCAAAAGTCCATTCCCTTAATTGTTATCATCAGCCCCATTTTTTTTCAGCCATAAATAAAAAATATAAATAGAGGCACTTTAGTTAAGGAATAGTATTGTCATTACCTTTTGTCTTTACTTCCTCCTCCTTCTTAAAGCAAAGTGCTTAACTCCACCTTTGAACATAATCTACAGGTTTTGCAGCTGCTTGGATATGAGGTGCTGGACATTTTTTTTGCGCTTATCTGCTTTATTTATTACTGCTTTAAATGCTACTCAGAAAGTCTTTTTTTTTTTTGTCTTTTTTTTTCCTTTTTTTTTTTTAAATCTACAGTGCGTCAAAAGTTGCAAGAAAAGAACAAAATGCTAAAACCACAGCTCTTGACAACTCTGGTTAGAGAGATTTTCACAGCTTTCACTCAGCACGCAGACCCCATGGCCTTCAGGTGCTTAGAACCATATTCTTTTTATACAAATCAGTTTAAACAGCACTTTTGCTATACAGTACATATAGTTAACTGACACCCCACACCCCACCAGTAATACCGATTATCTGACAAAAGAAGAAAAAAAAACAACCTTATTTCAAATAGTGTCAATATCTAGTGCAACAGGGACAAACTCATCTCTCCACAGGAAAAAGAACAAACAAACAAGCCAAAAAAAAAGGATCACAAAAGTATTGGTGGTATAAAAAGGTTTTGTTTTGTTTGTCTTAAAAAACACACCACAAATAAATAAAAGTAAAAAGTAACAGTCCTCTATATACTTAGCATAATTTAAGAATAGAAATGTTAATATGTTAATGGTTGTTATTTTTTATTCTCCAATTCTTAATTTTCTAAACCTTTAAATTATTACTCCCTGAGAGCTCTGAATTATTTTTCTCATTTTTTTTTTGTCTTTTTTTTGGACTGACGTTTGACAGGTAGTTCTGCTTACAAATTTGCAATGACAATGAACAGCAGACAAGTCAAAAAAGGACCTGGCTAAGACACAAAGCTTCTTGGCGTTGCTGCTTCTGTGTGTCTCGTAAAGGAAAAGGAAAAGAAGGTGGGTGAAAGCCGGCAGGTTTTGCACCAGCCCCTTTGTACATCAGAGACCCTCGGTCCTGACCCACCTTTACAGAGGATACAGTTTGTCCCATTGAACAGAAAACAAGAATAAAAATTACAACGCAAAAGTTTATGCTCTTCGTCTCCTCTGAGAACTGACCTTTCCCACCATCTTGGGCCAGAAAAACCTTATAAAAGTATAAATACATCTGTGTGGCGTTAGAGCGATAAGCACTTTGGGGTAATTATTTTCTTTAGCGAGGTGGCGCTTAGAGGAAAAAGAAGCGTTTCCCAGGGAAGAGCATCGCCGGGAGCGCTCGCGGCGCCGAGCTCAGGAACCAGCGCGAAAGCACAGATGTGCGAGTTCTTTGAATAATCACGACAACGAGGAAAAAAAAACCCAACCAAAACCCCAAACCAGATTAAGTTCAGTCAACTTCGTTTCTTTCTTTTCCTCTTTAAACCGCTTGGCTTGTGCGCAAGGCGTCCCCCACAAATGGCCCAGGGGGGTCCCAGCAGGAGAGCGGTGGGGAGCATCTTCCCATCGCCTTTGGGGACCACGGGGACCGCTGGCATCTCGGGGTTGTGTCCTCTGTTGCTCCGCGGATGCGGAATTGTGCTTGTGCATGGGGAGAACTACTTTTCAGAGGCGATGGGAGGGGAGGAGGCGGTGCTGGAACCCGTCAAGGTGGGCTGCACATCCATCCGCACCCCCAACCCGACTATATACACAGTATATACACACACACACTCGCCCGTGGGGAGAAAGAGCGTGCCACTGTTTCGCTTTGAATGGCAAGGCAGTATAATGGGAATTAAAAGAAACCAAAAGCCTAGCCACTTCAAAAAGACCGACACGTGTTCTTTTTTATTTTTTCTTTTCGCCAGTTTTTGTTGCTGTTTGTTTTTCAGAAGTTGAGTTTGGTGACGGGCCTCTCGCGGCTGCTGTCGGCCAGCTGGTTGGTGATGCGCTTGCGGTTGCGCTTCAGCTTGGAGAGGTCTTTGTCGAAGACTTCGCCCGAGCGCAGGGCCGAGACGAGGTCGTCGAACTCGCCACCTTCCTCCCCGCTCTCCTTCGCCTTCCTCGCCTTGCGCTCCCGCTCCCGCTGCTCCTTCAGCTGCGTGCCGCACCACGGCGGGGGAAAGGAAAGGAAAGGAGACATCTCACTCTCGTGTAGGCAATTTTGGGGGTGCCCAACGTGCACGTGGTGAACCACAAATCCATGAAAGAAGAGCAGTTTCCCATCCCGGTGCTTAGCACGCAAGAGCTGGTTGGGGTTATTGATACAACCCAGGGGATGAAGTCCACAGCCCAATGACTGTTGGATCACAGCAGCTCACAGGCTGCACTAGCTCTGCTGCATGCTTTAACAAGATCTCACCAACCCAAGGTCATTAGTTAATTAAGCAATAAACAGTGAAATGCAGGTGGGTCTAAGTGTGCAGAAGCTCCTTGCCCAGCCTTCAGTGCTCCCTGTGCCATCACAGCCAAGGACAGCATGGCATGGTTGCCATCCCTGGGTGTCTCAGGGTTGCTGCTGGACTTGCCGCTGCCCACTCACCTGTGCCTCCATGCGTGCCCGGCGCTCCTCCTCTTCCTTCCTCCTCCTCATGTTCTCGTTCTCCTGCTTGGCCTCGGTCACAGCTTGAAGGAACTGGTCAAAAATGCCAAAGAACTCATCGGGCTGCATTTTGTCCGTGTCTTCTCCAAAGTGCTTCACAGCCTTGGCAAACTGGGAGAGAAAAGACAGGGGTCTGTCAGTCTTGGAGATACTCACTGCTCTTGTGAAACCCCCCAAGGGAAGCCTTCGACCTGACGGAGCAGGAAGAAATGCTTCCAGCAGCATGGTGGAGCGCAGGGCTTTGCTTCATCAAACCTTGACTTAAACATGCAATAAATAATCTGACATTTTACCTGCTGCCCTGTAATAGAAACATAGAGTCATAGAATGCTTTGGGTTGGAGGGAACCTTCCAAGCTCATCCAGTGCCACCCCTGCCATGAGCAGGGACATCTTCACCAGCTCAGGTTGCTCAGAGCCCCGTCCAGCCTGGCCTGGGATGTCTCCAGGGATGGTTCATCCACCACCTCTCTGTGCAACCTGGGCCAGGCTCTCACCACCCTCATTGTAAAATACATTCTTCCTCATGTCCAGCCTGAATCTCCCCTCCTTTAATTTAAAACCATCACCCCTTGTCCTATTGTAACAGGCCCTGGATCACTCCTGAGCTCCCTCTCCTAGAACATCCCCCACACAACCCTTCTCGCCTCTAGCTGTGCTGAGCCTCCCCCTGCTCCAGCTCGACTTTATTAACTAAGCAGCAGTAAAAACAAGGAAGCAAAATATTGCAGGACTGAAGACCGAAGACATAAAACTAATAGTAAACACGGCAGGGGAAGGGAAACTCGCACTTTTAAGTTTTTCTTTGAAGTATTTTTGGGGTATTATTTATCACTGCCACATGCTCTGCTATTGAAACCAAATGTGTTGGTGAAACTTCTAAAAGACGTTTCTGCCCGGGCTCAGGCACAGCCCTGAGTAGGGAAATAGGGAGTTTTCCGGCCTTTCGTGCTGTTCGCACACCATTAACGTAAGGGAGTCGAATGAGGCCAAAGCGCAGGTCAGGACAGGACATCCATGATCTGCTGATGTATCCAGGTCCCCAAGGAGCCCACAAGTCATCCCCGGGACTGACATCCTTTGTTCTCACTTCCAGCTTGAAGAAGACTCTTTGTGCACAGAAAGTTTGTTAAAATTGTGATGGCACATTCTGGAGATAAGGACACTTAAAAGAAAAGAAAAACAAAATGAAAGCACAAACAGATTTATTAGTTGCTTTGATTTTGCTGTGTAGACCAAGAGGAACATTTTTAAAGGCTGCTTGTATGATTTAGTTTTATTTGCAGAGGTGCTCTAGGCTCTTCAAAAGACATTTAGGGCATTTGTATTTCTTTGTTTACTTAAGAGACATAGCAATTCAAGATGTAGGGAGGAATCTGAGAGGTGCCACTGTGTCAGACAAAATAACTGAGGTTATTCTTCTTGATTTTCATCAAGATACTGGGTTGTCTGCCAGGTTACGGGAGATTCTGGTGGTGGGAAAGGCTGAAAATGCTATCCTTGCAGGACATGAAGTTTATAAAATAATGATGCTTCTGCTTTCCTAAGAGAAAGCAGTAACACAGTTTGAATCTGGACATTTGTTTGAAAAGTAAAGAGCTGGTGCACTTTGCACGGCCCATCCTATCTAGTAACCATGGCAACTGCTGCACATTGCTTCAGAGCGGACTTCGATGGGCTCTGGGGACCACAACCAGACCTTCTCCTCCAGATCCAGCCAAGTCAGCGGAAGACAATACAGTTTGCAGAGCATTCATCACCATCTCTGCAGTCCTAACTCACAGTAGGCAAGATCTGCCAGGTTACCATCAAGAGTTTAAAAGGGTGGCCTGGGTTAGCCATGACTTTAGGAAGGCAATGGTCAGTCATAATCCCCAACCATGGGTGGATGGTCTGAAGGACAGTAGCAATTGGCTTTTGGTACAACAAGGGACAAGGAGGTGGTGACACCTGGCTAACTTCTGTCTTTGAAGAGGTAGCTCATGCAGTGGGACAAGGATGGAACCTCTAAAACAGCCTTTGCTGAAAGAAGAGAAGCAGAAGGTGCTTGGAAATCACAGATGTCAGCCAACGGCCACCCCTTCACTGTGACTTAAACCAGCCTGGTAGGGAGAAAAGGACAACACGGCAAGAGATCATTGCACATGCAAAGCACTCACCAAGGCACTACTATGGGGAAGGTGAACCTCTGAAGTAGCTTCTCTAACCAGGTCTGAAGTTGGCTTCAATTAATGTCACTGAGCTCCTCTCCTTCTCCTCTGGAGAGAAGAGCAGGAAGGTCCCCAACCGAAGTTACACATCAGATCTATTTTGCCCTATATAAGTGGAGTCACTCAGGCAGCCTGGGTTGTCTCTGATATCAAACTCATGTCCAGCCCAAAGACCTGATTACATCTTTTCCTCTTCTTCCATGAACACCAGACAGAACAGCCTGCTATCTTGCCACCTTCAGCCTTCATTGGCCAAGATGCCCCAGCTGCCACCCTCTAAAGCCACCAAAAAACTGAGATATTTCAATTTTAAGACACAAAAAGCAAAGCAAGCCTTCAAGGCTTGAGTGAAACCTCTTCACCAAAACTCAGATCCTCACAAATGACCTATCATCTCCTCTGCTGATGGGCACAACTGTCCCATGGCTAACCCCTGCCACGCACTTCCAAAAGAGAGACAGGTATCTCACAGCTTTCTACAGCACATCTTGTGTCCCAGAAGCAGTCTGTTGGCCTGACCTGCAATCCCCTGGCACGTTTGGTTGTGGAGCAGGAAAAAGGTCCTGGGGATGGACAGGGATGTACCCACCCACTCACTCCAAACCAACCATGAAGAGCAGCTCAGCACCTTTCTCATGTCAGGGTCCAGGCAGGACACTCGCATGATCTCATGGGGGAGGTATCTGAGATGTCAACACACAGCGTGTGCTCTGGGGAGGCCAGGACCATGCAGGACCATCCCTCCCCCTGGGCCAGAGGAAAGGTTGAAATGCTATCCAGATCTCAAGGATGCTGGTGACCTTGACCTTACCAGCTCTTTTGCTTCCATCAGAAGATCTTCAACATCTGAGAAGCTGAAGCTGGCTAACGTGATGAACTGGCTGACGACAGACACAAACTTGTCACCCGCTTGCTGAACCTGAGACTTCTGGAAGTCCAGCTCCTTTGGGGAAAAAAAAATGTAAATCTGGTCAGGCCTTGGTTGATGAGGGACACATAAAGCACCGCTCTCTGGCAGTGCTGTTGGGTGTGCGCCTGTGTCATGGCTGCACCATCACTTCTGCTCCCTCCTGCCATGGACCACGGATTACCTACCCCATTTTACAATATCACACCTGCAGTTTGCTTTTAAGGTGAAATCTTGCAGGAGAAATCATGGAAGCAGCATAATTTAGCAAGACAGCGAGTCCTTTTGGGATACCTCCACTGTTTTATCACCCGTTCCTCAACCCAACCCCCAGCTCTCCGCAGTTTTACAGTGAAAAAGAGACGCCTTGGCACATCACAGCTCCTCCACAGGCATCATCACTACACCTACTCAGTCTCCCTTGGTGTATTAGATATAAACCACACACATGCTGAACCACACACGGCAACTTTGGTGCCAAAACAGCCCTAAGAGGACAAGCGCACGTGCAAGGCGGGAAGGAAAGACAAACAGATCTCCAGGATGAGACAAAAGCAGCTTCACTGGGAGCTCCCTCGCCTGCCTCCCCAAGGAGGGATGCCACGGTGCTCAGAGCCAGGATAGGCTATATTTGATTTAAATAATACTTACAGTCTCCACTGCTCTCAGGCCGCTCCTCAAAGTGTTTATTTCTTTCTCCAGCTCGGTCATGCTGTTGGAAATGGCAAGATGTTAATTTTCAGTCTTCCCTGGCAAGTTCTACAGCTCTCTGATCAACTCAACCACTTTTTTCCACTGAAAAGACCCCAGCACTGCACACCTCGCCCCCTGTTTGCTGAGCAGCATGTCTCAAGCAGCAAACTGGACTGTTGACCTCTGAGCTACGACATCTGCCTATCTCAAAGTGGCTGCAGTTGCTTGTTTTAAAGCAAAGCACTTTCCCGTGGTTTTAATCAGGGGGACTGTGAAGGCTTAGTACGCTCAGCAGCCTCCAGACCTCTCTAAGCAAAAGGAGAGCTCAGCAGAGGGCTTTGTTAGGCACAGATTTCTCCTCCCCTCTCGAAGGCCAGCAGAAGATTGGCTTGTTGTCCCAGTACATGGTGGGCAACTTTTCAAGGAACCATGGTTAGGTGAATGCCATGCAAAGCATCCTCCTGAGCAGCAAGGCTTTCATAAAGGGAGACAACCCAAATATAGAGAAATAAAAATAACTCATCACATCTGGCGCTGACTGTGTTTACACAAGGCTCAAGCCCCTGATGAGCATCAAGTTCAAGTGCTTACGGGTTTCTACCATGACATCTGAGTGGAAGCTTTCTCACAAAGACCTGATGACCACAGGCTTGAAGGCTTTCCAGGGATGTCTGTCCTAGTGCTGGGGTCCCTGAAAATGCTGATGTCGGGTCATGGGGCAAGCGTTCCTGGCAGGTTTAGTCTGGGAAAACGCAGTTTTGGGAGCCCTGTGCTCCAGCAGTTCATTACTAGCGGCAGGATTGACAGAGGCCGTAACTTTGCTTCACAGCTGCAGGGCTGGGGGGAATTTAGGGTTTTCCAGAGCTTTAGAAACTTTTTTGGTTTCACTGCTGATTGGACCCAACCCAAATATTACATATGGTGTCCAGTTTAGAGCAAAATGATAAAGTTTAGGGGAGGAAAAAAAAAACCTCTATGCGGACGTGTTCTTTCCCATAAGCATATCTGTACAACAGCTGCAGATACACAAGCATGAGAAAGCTGGAGCCTGCCGTGGTGAGGAGCGTGCCCTGCTCCACCACGTCCTCAGCCAACGCCTACGAGTGCAGCCTCCACAAACTCCCCTCGAGCGCCAAGATTTGTCCTGTCACTTTGTTTAGTCCTTATGGCTTGACAATTATTTTACATTTTAAATGTAAGGATGCTTGCTTTGCACATTACAGATCTTCCGCTGGGAAGCCATCATTGCTAGAAGAGTATTTTGAGACTTGAAAGACCCTCAAGCTGCCATAAACTCCATGCATACTTGCCATCCCCTCTTTAAAAAGGTGCGGCTTCAGCCCCTTTTCATGTCCATGGCAAACATGAACACGTGTTGACTGCAGAAACATGTGATTTTTTGCTGCTCAGGTCCCTGAAACAGCAAAGCCCATAAGCTCCTGCTGAACTTTAAAACCCAAACAGAGCCTCATTGATTTCAGAGGGACTTTAGCACATACTTGAGGGCTTTTCAGAGCAACAGCAGATTCCTCCTGTGCTTAAAAGTTCAGCGTGTGTTTAAGGTCTTTGCCGAATAGGGACCTCTGCCAGCAAAGAGACGGCAGCAGCCTGCTCCAAACACGTCACTGGGAGATGGGCAAGGTTTAAAAGCTCATTGTAGACACCAGAAGCTCCATGTTGGTGGCAAAATGAGGGCCAGGAAGGACCTGGAGGCAGGTGAGCTCCTCGCACCACACTGCAGGCAAAGCCTCCCTGCCACACGCAGATAAACAGCTGCCCTTTATCTGCAGCCACACCACAACCGCTTCCTCCCGGATTACTTAACGTACCATTAGAAATTAATTAAATGCTTCTGCGGTGAGATAACAACAGGAAACGGCTGCTCCCAGGAGCTCCCCTCCCTCGCGCTCAGAGGCTTGCAGCCCTTTGCTGCAAGGGCTGAGATTTAAAGCCACCAGGTGATTTTACTTCTGCCTCCTGGGCTGCCCTCGGGCCAGCGTGGCTACCAACCTGGTGGCCAGGATCTGACCAGGAGCACAAGTGAGGAAAGGTGACATGAAAGGCAGGCTGAAGCGAAGGAAAAGGTGCTCCCGGTGCTCCCAAAGCACCACCTAAATCCCTGCTTACTTGACTTTGGCTGCCTGTGGGATGTCTCGCAGCTCCTCGTGCAGGCGGAGGACTTTGGGGTATTTCTTTTCCACAATCGTGATGAGATAGTGCAGAAGGGTGATGTTCCTAGGAGAAAGGATCAGCGAGGTCAGCATGGTGGCATCATGGGAAGCCGAGAGCCCAGTCGAAAACTCTGGTTAAAATCCCACCCCTGGTAATGAACTGTTTTGGGATTTCTGCAAGGATGTTGCTTGCTGCCTGTCTGGGGACATGGGATGGGTCTGCTCCATGTGCAGCCACAGTGCAGAGCATTCTGGTCCCTCCAAGCAAGGTGCCTCCACAGGAGGGACCCAGACGGGGTGACTTGAGCATCACTGCTCGCATCTCTGTTGTCTTTACTGATGGATGAAACCAGGCAGGTTTGAGACCTGACCCAGCTCCTCTCGCTTTGTGCATGGAGCTCGGTGGGGGAGAGCGAACCAGGTGATAGCAGCAGCAGCATCAGGGGCTGCAGAGGAGATTCCCATGGAGAGGAACCCCTGGGACCTCTCCTCTGAAGCCACAGCACAATGGCTCTTGGCTTCTCAAAGGGGGAAAAAGTCCTCCCAATTAGCCTTGGTTGCTGTTTAGCCAGCCTGGTAAGGAAAGTCCCCATCAATCCCTGTGCTGATCTGCAGCTCGGCTTCCCTCGAAATCTGTCCTGTTCCAAAACCAGACACTTGCATCATTGGATGTGCCAGATGGGGTGGCAGGAGGGAGGGGACCACTCTCACATACCCACATCCCAGAGGCAACATTAACGATCCCTCCGTTCCCCCAGCATCCTGGGTGCCATGGATGCTACTGAGGACGAGAGCAGGGGCTGCTCACTTGTCAATGCTGGACTTGGTGTCCGCGATCTTGTTGAGGCTGGAGATCTTAAACCCGAAGGCGTTGCCCCTCTGGCCTTTGTTCATGTAGTTCCCGAAGGCCAGGACCACCTCCAGCAGCTGCTGGAGGCTGCCGCTCTGCAGCACCGCCTTGGAGCCGGCACGGATGGCTGAAAGCAGAGAGGTGCGGGACATTACCCCCGATGCGACAGCAGACCGGTCCCCTTTCCTCATAGCAACTCTACGGACAAACAGTGACCACCAGCTCCCTCCCTTTTCCTGCATTGCTGCAACCTCCACAGAGGGATGCTCTTCCTACAAACGCTCCCCATGCTGGCACAGAGCCCCTTAGACCCCTTATCAGGTCCAGCCACTTGCCTTCCACCTTGGGTTTGACTTCTGCAACTCTCTCTGCAAACTTCTTCTTGAAGTAGAGGGACTGCAGCCTTTGCTGATAATGGTTTATCCTGGGAAAAAAAAAATAGAGGTGCAGGTTGAGCTTTGCTTGCTCCAGGTGGAGCTCAGTTGCTCTGCTGCTCACAGCTGTGCTTTCTTGAGCCACGTTGATTAAAAAAATAATGACCGCATTTCTCCTTGAAACTATGCTGGGATGGGTAAAAATGACAACTTGAAGCTCCAGCTGTCCTGGAGTGGATCCAGGTGGGCTTTTAAGCACATGCTTAAGCCTATCCTTAACTCAGCAGGTTCAACAAGTGCATTTTTACACCCTATTGCTATGAACAAACAGTTCATTTACGACCACTCCTTAGCAAAGATGCTGATGAGGTCTGGGCTCCCAATGGTTTTGTGATGAGCTGTGGCTGAACACAGACAGGCCAACTACCAGCGCTAACAAAAATGGACCTTCAGATCCTCAAAATGATGGTCTGGGCTGGAAAGTCACCAACACAGCTCAATCCGGCCCTTTCTTGGGCAAATTAGGGACAGCTCTGCTCATGTCAGTTGTATTTAGGCTAAACAAGATCTCCCTTGTACACAAATGGCAGGCTGATTTGAGTCATTTGGACCAAGGACCCACGGGAGACGTGCTCACAGACAAGGCCATAGGCTACGCTGTTGTTGTACTAATCAGAGGTGACAAAGACATCACACTCAGTTACAGACCACAAAGCAAATTAAAAAGCTGTGCCAGAAATCAAGGAAAACATTTGCATCGGGACATTGTGCTTTCCAAAAGATGATGGCACAGGAGCAACACTTGGGCAAGAGACTGTGAAGAAGAAAGGTGACCTGTGATAGGAAACCTAATTCTGAGCATTTTCCAGCCCCGAGGGCTTAGGTTTGAACTTCACAGCTCTGTCCTGCCTGTCTTTGATGCTCAGCAGCTACACGGTGCATCACCCCGGTGCTCATCGGAGCATTTCTCAGGGAGGACAGGAACATTTCTATTTTTGATCTCCTGGTACGATCTCAGATTGTAAAACTCATTGACTTTGCAAACAAGTGACTTGCTTCAAGTTCAGCTAAGAAATTCAAAGAGCTCAATACTCAGTTGGATCTAAATAAGGAGCTTCAAGATTTTAACCCAGTACCTCTGGAGGATGTGCATGCAAAAGATAAGATTATTCATCCCTGAAGACTTCTAAGCCTTAAATGATTGCTACCAGGAGCGGGAAGAAATGACATTTCCTTTCTGTCTCATATATTCTCAGGAGCCACAGAGATGAGTCATTCCTGGAGGTGAGTGGGACTCATCTACACAGCTGAGAAAAATTTACATACATCAGTCTGGAGTGTTCCCTAGGATATGTTTGTGTAAAGGGGAAAGGAGCATCACTACAGCTTTGTTATTATTCCAACAGCACTTCCCAGCTGGGCCACGATGCAGATGATGCAAGTTGTGCCAGACTGAGCTTTTATCCCAAAAATGAGAGGGGAAATGTGTTGGGACAGCCCCTGTGAAGCCTCTCTCCAGAGGATCCATCCCCCCATCCCTCTCCTTGCTGCTCCATCCAGCTGCTGCTTGCCTGGGATGCACAACCCTGATTTTAAGAGCACAGCATCACAGGTCATCTTATGGATGGGAGCACCGTGCTTTGGACCACTCATTTCTTGATGTGAAAAACAGCAAGCACGGCATGTTTCCCAACCATACTCCACGAAACAGCTGCCTCACAACCAGCCCGTGCAGCCACTGGCCAAAACACATGTCTCCCGGGCCACCAACCTGCTCATTTCAAAGAGGAACCGGTCAGCCTTGGCCATACGGTCCAGCTCGTGCTTATGCTCTTCCAGGAGGTCAATATCACCCTTTTCAGGGACAAACTTCAGGAGCTAAACAAGGAAAAGCACACTTATGGACATGAGGTGCATTTACAGTTTTTCATGAGCGAAATGCTGATTGATTTGCTTGGATCTCCTACCTTCTCAGCATGTACAGTGACCCCAAGGCACCTGTAAAATAAGTGTTATCGCTGTCCCTGTGACCTCACTGTCATTAGCCCATCACACCATTCCTCTCATTACCCCATTGCAGAAGCGTCTCTTGCTTCTGCCGCATTATCACTCTGGTTTTACAAGAGATGTACTACAACTACTCCAAGGAGGTTTCAACATCAGCTCTGTCAGAGATGTCAGCGACTCTAATTTGCTGTAACCCTACATATTTGCAGACGGAAATGTTGTACAATGAATCCTCCCGCCTCTCTGCTGAAAGTGCTGTGACCAGCTCAGCTTTAAGGACAGGTGAGTAAAATGCTTCAAAAGGGATCTAGCGGGGGGTGAAAAGTGGGATTCCCTTTTTGAGGACTGCACAAACGTTAAATAAGCTTTCAAAAATAAAACCCCACTGAGCAAAAACTTCAAGCTGTGGCCACAAAACAGGCAACTTGCTCAGCCTTGGGGTCCCAGGGCAGAGCTGGCACCTGCACCGATGCTATGACCAAACTGTGTTCACAGAATGTCAGGGATTGGAAGGGACCTCAAAAGCTCACCCAGTGCAATCCCCCTGCCGGAGCAGGAACACCCAGATGAGGTTACACAGGAAGGTGTCCAGGCGGGTTGGAATGTCTGCAGAGTAGGAGACTCCATAACCCCCCTGGGCAGCCTGTTCCAGTGTCTGTTACTCTTACTGAGAAGAAGTTTCTTCTCAAATTTAAGTGGAACCTCTTGTGTTCCAGTTTGAACCCATTACCCCTTGTCCTACTGTTGGTTGTCACTGAGAAGAGCCTGCTGCTCCAGCCCACTGGGGCAGTTTTCCAACACACAGTTGGCAAATAATTTGGGGCCCCAATACACTTCTCAAAGCCGCAGTTTAGTCCTGAGTGCTGTGCACGGTGTGGTCTCACTGTGAGGCAACCACAGAGGAGCACAAGACACATTGCCCACCTGCTCCAGCATGTCTTTTGGGAGGTCCTCTTGCTCATCCATCGTCAAAATTGCTCGCTTGATCTCCTCGTTGGAGAGTTTAAGCCTGGGAGGTGGAAGGGAAGGAGAATTATTCCCAGCCTAGTGATCGGGCGAGGTGCAGGAGCGTTTCCTTATGCGCCCAGGCAACATGAACAGCTTCACTCCCAGCCAGCAGCACCATCACTAATAACACTATACAGCATGTTATGAAGAAGCATGTGTGAGAAACATGGTAGGACCAAGGCCAAGGCACAGCAATGAGCATCTCTGGACCCCCTGTGAACGGGGGGTCAAACCCCAGCAGCCAATTCCCTCTCCCTGCGCCGCAGGCAGCCATCCCCTACTTTACAGTCTTTTATGTAAGTATTGTAAGTGGTGTATTATACATGTATTAAATGACTTTTCTATGTAACTCTTGCCCATAGCAATGCTGCTCCTGTGTTGCTGGCATCACCGAGGGCCACAGGGACAAGGGGAGTCATGGTCCCCGTCAACAGCACAGCCCAGCCTGCACAGCTCAGCACTGGTCCTGAACCATCACCACGACCCCTAAGGAAAATGCTGCTTTTCTTGGATTTGGACATTGCCTCCCCCACCCCTCAGAGCTGCTTTTGGTTGGAGTGTCCCTCTAGGGAGAAAGAGAGAGATAGAAATCCAAAATTTGGGGAAGAGGATGCTCAGCATCCCAAGAAACCCATCAGTGGTTTTTTGGAGGGTGGCGACTCAATGTGCAGGAATTGAAGATGTAGCCTCAAATTGGAGCAGCCATCAATTACAGTTTAATATATCTGCAGAACTCCCCGTGATGGCTCTCTGCAAGGACTATGACTGCAAACCTACACATATTTTTCTTCACGTTTTTGGATTGTGGTAGATAAAATAATTTAAATGCAAAAGAAGGAAAGCCCAGAAACTCCTGCAACTCTGTCAACATCCTATCCCTTGCTCAGCTTGCAGCGATGGTTAAAGCCATTGCAACAGATAGAGTGAAAGAAAGGAAAAGAAAGGAAAAGAAAGGAAAAGAAAGGAAAAGAAAGGAAAAGAAAGGAAAAGAAAGGAAAAGAAAGGAAAAGAAAGGAAAAGAAAGGAGGGGAGGGGAGGGGAGGGGAGGGGAGGGGAGGGGAGGGGAGGGGAGGGGAGGGGAGGGGAGGGGAGGGGAGGGGAGGGGAGGGGAGGGGAGAAAAGCAAAGCAAAGCAAAGAAAAGCAAAGAAAAGAAAAGAAGGTCCCCTGTACTTGCATGCATGAAAAAGTCACATGATTGAAAAAAACCTGTTCATGGGCTATAAGGAAACCCATTGTCCCAGTCCTGGTGATCAGCACTGCCAAGGGATGCTGAAACACTGGATGTGGCTCAAAGGAATGAGCTGAAACTAGAAACACAGCCTACGGTGGGATGTGAGACCTTGGAATTAACCTGATCAGCGGATCAAAAAGAAGATTGGGAGCTGACCTGATCACTCCAAGTAATTAAACGAGGAAGGTGTTTTTCCTGGCATCTCATCAAGGAGCAGATGGAGACCATGGAGCTGGCTTTTGGAAGATGAAGCTGAAGCAGGAAGGGTGCTGGTCTCTAAGACCAGGCTAGAAAGGGCTTGGTTTAGCTTTAAATCTTTTGTTCAAGACTGAAGTGAAGGATTAGCTTTCTCAAGACTGGTGAGTCTTACAGACCTGGCAACTAAATACTTGCTCCTTATGAGCTCATGTTTCTCATCTTGTACCTGGCCCTCTCTCACTTTCTGCTTGAGGGAAACCCCCAAGAGAGAGTTTGTTTAATAATGAGTGAGCTAAAATCTCACCTCAGCCAGGGGAGGAAGTTCAAAGATTGTGCTGAGGACCATTGCAAGGATCATCACACAAGGAGCAAACCAGGATCCATGGAAAATGTCCTTTGATGCCTGCAGTGATGAGCAGCCATGTCCTGGGGACACTCACCCTGTCCAGTGCAAGGGCAGTGGCTGGGATGGACATGACCTGAGGTGGGATATGAAGCTGCAAAAAGACCCCTTTTACATCTGAGCAGTGAAATGAGAGCTCAGGCCACCAACAAATGTGACATCGGTCCCCACCCCAGTGAACAGCAGACACTGGCTGAGTTTGGACATTTTGAGGATCCCTGGGAGGCAAACACATTCCTGGGAGAAGGTGGCTGGTGTGCAGCTACCCCTCATCCAAAGCCAAAGTGAACATCTAAAGTGCTGCCCTTCCACTGTCATCATCTCCAGGAGGGTGCTGAAAGATGAGGGTGAGTTTGGAAGCCCTGTTCATTAAAAGCAAAGTCAATAATAGAATATATTTAAACAAAAATAAATAAAAGGAGGCTGAAAAAACTTTTCTCAGGAACCATCATAACCCAGTGCCAAGAACAAGAGCCTGTCCCAGCATCAGCAGAGAGCGAGCGCGGGGCGCCAGAAGAAAACAGCTTCTCAGACAATTTGATGGGAAAGGGGCCAGTGAAAGCTAGAAGCTTATCTATAACCACAATAATTATCATTGTTGGCAGCAGCTGTCGAACGCGAGCCGTCTGAGAGGAACGGGGTCACAGGGCTTGCTGTCACGGGGATTTAAAGCCAGCAGCCCGCCGATGCGAAGTGACAGCTCGCCGGCCTGACAAGCGCGGGGCTCCTTTGCGTGGCTTTTGTCAAGTCCTGCTGAGGACGTAATAAGTGTGAAGGGGAAAACAGCACAAGTTCTGCTGGGAAAGGGACGCACCCTCTTGAAAAGCCACATTCATTTGAGTAAAATGCTCCACATCGCCTTGGCGGAGAGAGGAATCAAACAAGCCATTCACTGCCAGCACAGGCAGAAAGTGATGGAGCAAGGGCTTGATAAGCATCTTGCAGAAAGCAGCACTAAAAATACACAGACACACACAGGGAGCAAAGGCAAGGACATGGGTGGTTTACAGAGGAAGACCCGATAATACACTGACATCGGCAAAGCATTCTCCAAAAAAACAAGAAGAAAAAAGCAAGTGTTAAAAATATTCTTGTGCTGCATTACAAGCCAGAGGAAAATCCAGTGATCTCACTGTGCAGTAATTTCTCCCAAAGCAAGGGAAGCAGGCAAAAAACCCCCCCAAATCTACAGAGAGAGATAAAGTATCTCTCTGCTGGCTGTAATCTTTCCATGCTGCAAGCCAGACAATGCCTGGTGAGCTTACAAATGTCTGGCCTAAATATGTGACCAAGCTTGCAGGTCGTTTTGCATGTGAAAGTCTGCTTGTCCCCGTGGTGGCTGTGTGAGCCCGGCTGTGATGAGCCACCCAGCAAGACCAGGTTAAGCCAAGCCCTTGGCACCACCAGGACCAGAGACTCTGCCCAGTTTAGGGATGGGCAACTGGAATGGGTAGAGGTGAGAGGTTTTGGGCAAAGTCACATGGGGTCTGGCTGGTTCTGGGGCCCTCGGGAGGCAGCAGGATGCTTGGGCTTCATCTTGACACTGCCCTTTCCTTTTAGCCTCTTGGCATCAAGAGTAGAATCATAGAACATCATGATTTGGAAGTGACTCGTAAAGATCACTGAGTCCAACTCCTGTCCCTGCATGACAACCCCACAGTTCACACTGTGTGTATGAGGACATTGTCCAGTCTCTTCTTGAACACTGTCAGGCTTGGGGCTGTGACACCTCCCTGGGGAGCCTGTTCAGTGTCCAGCACCCTCTGGGTGAAGAACCTTTTCCTAATGTCCAACCTATATCTCCCCTGGCACATCTTCCTGCTATTCCCTCGGGTTCTGTCACTGGTCGCCAGAAAGAGAGAGAGTAAGTCTTCCAAAGGGATTTTGGGAAGAAAAACTCGATAGTGGTCCCTTGGAGAAATAGGGGAAGGAGTAGATTTGGCTGCTGCTGCAATGCTACAGAAATGCCCTCCTGGCTGGCCCCTCTGCCTGTGCATCCCCAGGAGCACCATGGGATGAACCACAAAGCACCTTCAAAACACCGTATTTTACTCAGTAAGGCATAGGAGATGCCTTTAAAGCGGGTGAGTAGCTCCCCTTCTCACCAAAAGAGCTATTTGTGTGCTTAACTTTCAATTATACACTTAAACCTCTGGCTGAATTACACCTAAACCCACTCTGGTGGGGAGCAGCCCAGCCAGTGCCCTGAATCTCATTGCTTCACTTGCTAATAGCTGGCTGACATAGACCTACTCATTCGCCTGGCTGCTTTAAACTCCGCTATCATCGTCATCCTTTCTATTTGGACAGCTAAGAACTACAAAAATCCCCAGGAGCAACCTAGAGCAGAAATGGCCATAAACACAGCAATTTTACCACCGAATTCTGAAGCACACGGCTCGCTGCATCATCACTCCTGCTGTCCACAGGGCTGTGGACCATCTCTGGGAGAGCTTAAGGAAGCACCAGGGACCATGAATTACCCACCAAGAGGGTTTTTTTTTGCAGGTACCAGCCTCTGCGTGCTTCCCAGGGAAGGAAACCAGCTGGGATGCCCAGGCAAGGCACCAGCTCTGCTGACCCACAGCCCCGGAAAACAGAATTTGGGCTATGTGGTTGCAAACCCAATCTGCCAGCGATGCCGTTCCATCCTGGCTGGACCTGAGAGGCACAAAAGCTTCTGCACTTCCAGGCAGCAGAGTGAACATTTCTGAATGGAGCTATATTTTACTGCTCTTGGGATTTTTTTTTTCTGGGTGAGTCAGAAACAAGTGGCATTTTCTGCTGCTGTATTTTTTTTTTCCAAGTAGCTACGCTGATGGTTGATCCCTTCAGACCACCCCAGCCTGGCTTTTCCCTTCTCAGAAGTCAGTCTTACTGGTGTAGTTTATCTTGCCAAAAAAGGCCCTTTTTATCCTCTTGGCAGCAAGCCAGGAATGGGATTAAATTGCTGGTAGCAGAGCTGAGCCTGCCCGCTGAGGGGCACGCAGGAGGCTGTCATCCCAATGGGGCTGGGCAGCTAGAAGAAGGGAATGTCCCCTTCCCAAAACCCAGATGTGGCACAGGACACCTGGGTGGGCAGCCAGGCCCTGCCCGAATTACGCTGCTGTTCCCCGCACCCTGCCGATACCCAGCTCTTTCCCCAGCCTAACAGAGACCCTCCTCAACCACATCAAAGAGCAAACAAAACCCAGGCTGAGGAAGATAAGAGGTGAAATTAGACACTCTCCCAACCCTTATAAAGGCTCACTGGGTACCTCAGTCCCTCTGGGGTTTTCCAGGGACAGTGAATTGCCATGTATCCGGATAATTGCATCTCCCCCGTGTCACCCCATCGTGACTGGTGTAAGGCTATAGCTGGGTTCAGGTGTCGCTGGCTCTCCTCCAGTGCTGGTTCTTGTCATTAACCGCCCCTCAAGGGATGAGAAGCAGCCCCCCAGCCCTGGGCAGGGTATCAAGCATCTCCCCGGCTCCCCAGAGAGCGAGAAGGCATTAAACATACCTGGAGAGGAGGATATTGCAATTCTGAGCTCTCCGGCCGTCTATGACTGAAAGCTCCTTGACTTTATGCCGGGAACTCAAAGTGTCATCGATAGCATCTTCCTTCTGCAAAAAAAAAAAACAAACAAAAAAACCCTGGAGAAAAGCCGTGGAGCAGCAAACACATTTAGTACTCTCAGCACATCACAGCGTGATACACAGCGGGCCCCCATTAATCAGGAGTGTCACCATGGGTTATGGGTAAAACCCATCGCCTGTAACTGAAACACAGTAAATCATTTCATAAACCAGAGCGGGCTTTGAAGCCACTGGTTAGAAATGTAAATATTTTCTCAGACAGGGAAGATTTAAGAACCTACAAACACACAGGCGCTGCTGAATAAATAAAGCCGAGCTTTCCTAGCATACATATTTGTGATACTTCATTAAACCCTCCTATGAAATATTTCATTATGGGCTGGTGCACACACTCAGCATCGCTCTTGCTCTTCATCCCCGCTCCAAACATCTGCATTCGCCCTTCATGCATCAGTTGTCTGAGCAAGCTGACCAATACAAGCTACCACACTTGCAAACACAACCTGCAGCATTTGCTGCTCTTTCAGGGAAATGCTCCCAAAATAAGGGTCTTGAGAGCAGGAATTTGTGGGGCATAAGCACCTACAGCTCCCAAGCAGCTTAAAAATGTTACCTTCAAATGAGTAACAATATACAAAATTGTGGTGGCAGGTGAATAGGCAGATCTACATAACAACAGTTTTGCAGCGCTGCCCAAGGGGTTCATGTTGCCCTCAGTTTTAATTTACCATATCAAATGTTTTAGTAAGGTTAATCAATTAAAAGCTGGCTATTCAATCCTTCTGGAAGGAACACAACCTGGAGCCACAGGGTCCCACACGCTACAGATCCGCACTAAACGCCTATAAATGTAGGAGACCTGGCACACAGCCACTGCTCGGGTTGAGTGTGAGCACAGAAAATTCCCATTTTTTACACTTTTACTTGTTTGAATGGAAAAAAAACCCACAGCTATAAGAAGTGGGAAGCTTCCAGGACAGGTGGCGTAGAAGGAAGGCGGTGGCAGGTGAAGGAAGGTGAGCCCCAAGTCACCTACCACCAGCTGCCCCTTTTGTGTGCTTTGCCTCCTGGCCTTGATGAAACAGAGCGCTTCAACCTGCAGGTGTGAATATATTTATTTTCATTTTTTGAAAAGCAAAAATACCCAGCAGTAGCAGCTTTTCTATGCTAAGCTGCATCTAAAAATTCAGTCCCTGGACGCAGATGTTGGCTTCGACATTGGCTGAACAGCAGAGTGGGCAGCTTGGCCCTCGCCAGTCCCTCCTGCATCAACTTTCAAGCTGCTCAACCCGGTGATCTTTGTATCTCCCTGATTTAACCCTCACTTTGTCACGTTAACCCCCTGATGCAGCACATGTCCCCCACGTCCCCAGCCCCGCGCTTGTCTTGCCCTCGCAGGCACCAGGCTCTTGCGGATGCTCGCTTACCTGTCTGGAGTTACCATTCACAAAGTAGTCCTACGGCCATAGCAGAAGCATGGAAAAAGGCAGTAAAAACACATGCGGTTCAGTGATCTCAGCAAAACCAGAAGGAATCGAAGCACAGACAAGGGGAGGGTGCAACAACAGGGGGCTCGGCAGCACAGGGACCCACTTGGGGTCTGCCAGTGCGGAAATAGGGAGATACACGTGAAAATGTGGTGAGGATTGAAGGATGTGCAGGATGGGGAGGGCTGGCGGGAGAGGGAGAGGTGGCTCTGTGAGTGGATGGGGCCAAGGTGCTGCTGTGCAAGGAGGGGACATGGGACGAGGTGGGAGAGGCTGGCTGAGCCCTGCTGCTGCTCTGTGCCAGAGTCGGCAAGCGCTGGCCCAAAGCACCGCTCAGCCCGCTGTGCCGGGAAGAAAATTGCTAGTTTTTGTGAATCTGAGGGACTGAAATGCCAACGCGACTGCCAGGAAAAACAGGGCTTTCAAGTGAAAATAATGGGAGGCTCATCCCAGAGCAAATCTGGCTGCAGCAAAACTTTACCATTTGCCATGGCAACACATTTCCCCTTGATTTCTCCTCTGACAGGGACAAACCCTCTTCTTTAGGGCTCGGCAGCCTGGCCAAATGCCACCCTGACTCCCTGCCAGCGCTGCGCTCCTCCAAAGACCTGGTTGTCCTGCTGGGCAACCAGGCAGACTGGAAGCACGTGCAGCAAAGCCGGCACCACACACGTGTGTACACACACACCGGGTTTTTCCTCATCCTTCCCTGGGCTGCATCTCATTTTTCTTTTTTGTGCTTGGCTCCAGAGACTATCCAGCACCACTGTGACGGGGAGGGAGGTTTCAAAGGTGCAAAAAAGGGTCATTTTATTTATTTTTTCCTTTTAAAAACAAGGCAGGCAGTGAGCAGAGGAGGTAGATGGGTCCAAAGGCAGCTGGTTTACAAGAGCACTTCCCTCCAGCCCCTCTGTGTTGAGGCAGACGATGGCCCGCATGCCTGGTTTGAGTTGGTCATCTCCAAACACAGCACCATGACCGCCTCTTTTTCAAAGGAAACCTCCTTTATGCAAGTTTTCCCCTGACCAGCTGCTGACGCTGGATCAGTCCAGGACCCACACATGGCTCTGAGCAGAAGGATGGCAAAGGGCTCCATTCAATGGCACCGAATACTTGGGGCGGGGGGATCAGCACCAACAGGGGGCTGAGCTGTGCTGATCGTGAGTCCCATGGCTAAAAACCAATGCATCAGGCTTTCCTCGAGCCCAGAGAAACACTGCAGCCATCAAGCAGAACAAGATGTGCCAGGAGGCAATGAGATGTCAGCCAAGAAAAGGAGCAACCAACCCTTTCTTTGACAGAGGCATGTACACCCAAGGGGTGCAGCGTGGGCACCCTGGTCTGGCACTGTGCTGACTGGTTCCCCGAGCAGAATTAACTCTGTGGACCAGTCAAGGTTGTAAAGGATTGGTGTTAAATAAAGCATCCTCTTCCCAGCAGGCTTCTTCATGGCACAGGCGCAATGCACACCCACAAGCAGCAAGGGTATCTTCTTGTTCATTTAACTGGTCCTTAATTAGGAGGCCCTCCTTCCATTCCGATGCTCATACTTGGTCCTCGTGCAGGCTCCTGCTCTAGGAACAGAGGGGCTCTCCATACATTAACATAGAGAAAAGGCTTGTTACAAAACCCCTCTCTCTCAGTCAGAGAGGTGGTGGATGAACCATCCCTGGAGACATCCCAGGCCAGGCTGGACGGGGCTCTGAGCAACCTGAGCTGGTGAAGATGTCCCTGCTCATGGCAGGGGTGGCACTGGATGAGCTTTGGAGGTCCCTTCACAAACTGTTGTACAATTCTGCCTCAAGCCAGCCTCATCTCTGCCCTTTTCCCTTGCATGAACTGCAATTAGCCTCTGCTGCAGGATGGGGGTGTAAGAAGGAGTAGTTTTAAATGTGCTGTCACCGTCCCCACAAACATTCCCCACCCCTGTTGCCCCTGGCCCCTGCACAGGTCACTCTTGCTTGCATGGAGGAGCTGGAGGCTTTTCTTCTTTCATCCTTTTTTGGGAGATAAATTCCTTTCCAGTTCACTGCTAAGCCCCTGGTTCAACAACATGTATTTTTTCCACTTGGCCCTGGCTCTTTTACATCACTCACCACTGCAGGACCTGCCAGGACTGCCCCAGTCATGTCACTGCCACTTATCAGCATCACTCCCAGCCTCTTCCCCTTGACAGAGGTGCAGACCTCTGCATAACATATCTAAGCCCTGATGGCCTTAGACTTGCTTTTCTCCATCACCACATGCATGTCCTTAAGCAGCTCCTCCCAGTCCTGCTGGTTCCTAATGCCACATCCTGAAATGCAGAGCTCCCACAGGTTTTTCTGTTACATCTAACAAGATTGGTAAATGCTGGTATCAAGCACAACTGCAGGGCGTGGGATGGAGACACCTTCAGCTGGGAGGACAGCGAGGATACAGGCTCTCCTGACAGCAAGGGACAGGGATGCTCCTGGGATGAGCCCCAAGAAGCCCAGAGGGCTCCCATACTCCTGGCATAGAAATGGTCTTTCCTGAGAGCTGCAGAGCTCACTTTATATCCTGCATTTACATTCCAGCCTGTGATGTGGGAAAAGCATTGAAAGAGATGTTTAAAACTAAGTACATCATTGAGTCTCAGGTCTGTGCACTACTTCAGGACTCCCAGGCAATATGCAATAAAAATAACCAAGTCCCACCAACAGCAGCGCCTCAACAGCTACTCGTGGCGGGTCTGAGAGCTCCCTGCACCACACACACCTCTGCACACCGCTCCCAAACCCTGCCGAGGCACCGGCCACAGCGATGTATCACCCAGCCAGGGGATTTTGGAGCCCTGGTTTGCTTAGGGTATGGGCAGGCAGGCAGCCTCTGATGTCTCACATTGTGTCTGGGGATAAGGGAGAGATGCGATCGCTGGGCAAGTGATTTTTGGCCAAGGGCTCAAGATGGGGATGAGGGAGGAGAAATCCCTGCTCCTCCCCTGCTTGCTCAGGACAGAAACCAACTTTTGATAGAGCTCAAAACCACTGCAAATTACAAAGCTATTAGTTCACCTTCCTTCCTTGCAGGGACGGGCCATTCACACAGAGGTCCGCCAGCCCCACACTGTATGCGAAGTGCCCTGTGGTGTGTCTATTATCCCAAGTTGTGACAGGGCAGGTTTAGATTGGATATTAGGAAAAATTTCGTCATGAAAAAGGTTGTTGGGCATTGGAACAGGCTGCCCAGAGAAGTGGTGGAGTCATCACGCCTGGAGGGGTTTGAAAGATGCACAGATGAGGTTCTCAGGGACATGGTTTAGCGCCAGTGTCGGGTTAACGGTTGGACTTGATGATCTTAAAGGTCTTTTCCAACCAAAATGATTCTATGATTCTAAAGAGCACATCTAACCCCATGTGCTGGTGTGTGCAGCAGTTGCCTGCAGAGCCGTGCTGCTGGCAGCACCGGGGCACACAGCCGGCAACCCCTTACCCATGCTGGACTGCAAAGGAGGGCACCCCAGGGACCTGCAGTTGAGCAATCACATGCTCTTGGGTCCAGGGGGATGTGTCCCACCACTTGCACAAACTGGTGCTACCATGAAGCTTGGATGAGCACCAAGAAACTTGGGCATCCGATTTGCAAGGATGGCTCCAGCCCCAGCAGCATCTCACAGGCGACCTGTCACCTCCTCTTTCCAAATCTCCCTTCCAGACACTCTTCTGTCATTCTCACCCCAGTCCCCGGCTCCCATGTTCAGCTCCCTTTTGGTCCTTGTCCCACCTGGGGCAAAAGCCCATGTCACAGCTCTCCTTGCAGCATCTCCTCCTTTTTGCTGTCCCTCAACCTAACCAGCCACTTCACCCAGCAGGACTTCAGCCAAGGCAAATTATTTTTAAACTCCTGCCTGGCAATAATCTGCAGCACACCAGGTGATTCACAGGCTCAGGCAGGCAAGCCAGAGGGCAAACTGTCCCGCTGACACGCCAGGTTTCTATTCTCGCTACCCTTCCATTTCTTGTCCTCAGACGTGCCCTTCAGTAGGCATGAGTCAAGCTCCAAAAACACCGGGGGAAAGAGCCAGCACCCAACACAATGTGTTCCTGAAACACAGCAGTGCACCACGTACGTCTGGTGGGTTACTCTTGATATTTGCGCTGCTTTAATCCACCCTGATCTTTCCCTCAATTAGCCTCTGGAAGAGATTAAACCCTCACGTTGACTAAGGAGCTTATGTGTCAGGTCCTCTCCTTCCCAGCACTGTCCCTGTGCCTAAGCCTGGCAAGAGTGGGACAAGTTGTCCTCTCCTCCGATGCAGCCAAACATTCAGCAGGTGAGCATGAATTTTTCAGCCTCTTCTCCTTGCTTTTTAAAACTCATTGCTTTTGCCCATCGTGGTCCTGCCTGGGGTAAAACAAGCATCTAATTTTCTTCGTGTGCTTTGATGCCTTCCAAACTGGGGCCATATTGCTCGAGCAGGAGATTAAAAAGCAGAGACTTTTGCCTGCAGTGTCATTATTTTGGTTTGGGATTTTCTTTTTTGTTCAAAGCTCCCATTTTGCTCTGGGCTCACTATAAAAATAAAAGAAGAGATCCACCCATGGCAGATGTGGGCAAAACTTACTCCTTCTTGGCCAGAGAGGGACAGACATTTTCCACCCAATATGGAGACACGAGGCAGTTGCTGTTAAGAGCGATCCAAAAACATTACCCAACTGTGACCACATCTGGGTGCTATTTTCATACATTCCCCATCTCTTTTTTTGTTGTTGGTTATTTTTTTGGTAATCCATCTTCATGACACACACAGTCAGGTGCGTGGGCAGGGGTGAGACCAGGCACACCGAGCCGTGAATGGCCACTTCAACCCATGCACTGGCATGTGGATGAGAGGATAAAGCAGACTGAGTCAATCTGGCAAACATGGTGTTGGTATGAAATAATGACAGGAGATGTATTTTGAGACCACAAGTGAAACTGCACGACTTGCAATGACGGTGCCTTGCCCAGATCCACACGCACGCTCTGTGCCCGCTGTTACCTGCTGTCTTTGGTAGGCAGAGAACGTCCTTTCCAGGTCCTCGAGGTCCAGGATTTTGAAAACTTTTGCATCATCTATCTCGGTCCACACGGTGCCTGCCAGTTTGTTCTGCAAGATGAGGGATCACTTCAGGTTGATGGTCTCCTGCCCACCTGCCCTGACCTCACCAGTGACCATCCAGCACCTCTTGTTTCACTTCCCAAATTATTGCCCATCTTACCTCTGGCAGCTTGGACCAGTTGAAGGACTTCAGGGCGTTCGTTGGCTGTGGGATGCTCTTCTTCTTCAGGGCAAAGCCCAGAGGTGCTCCAGGGGGAGGCATCACCCCATCCAGGGGTGGGGGGCCAGGAGGAGGTGGGGGACCGCCTGGAGGGGGTGGTGGGGGGGGAGGCGGTGGGGGACATTCCCCTGGGGGTGGGGGTGGTGGTGGAGGGGGAAGAAGGGATCCAAGAGCTGGAGAAGGTAAAGGGCCACCAGGAGCTCCTGGTGGTAAGGGAGGTCCTCCGGGGCCAGCAGCACAGATCGCCCTCTGGGAGAGAAAGAGAAAGGGGACCAGTCATACGGAGATGGGGGACACCACCCAAGAAATGCCCTCATGCCAATTTTTAATTTTTTTTTTGTCAAAATTTAACCAGCATAGGAGGCACTCAAGGGCTTCAGCACTACTGAAAGGTCCAATGCAGCTGGAGAGGCAAAATCACCTTGTCACCAGGGACAGTGACAGAATGTCCTGAGTCAGAAGGGATCCATAAGATCACTGAGTGCAACTCCTGTCCCTGCACACGACAACACTAAAATTCACACCCTGTGGCTGAGGGTGTTGACATCTCGATGGCCCTCCCAGCAAGCACCTTGCCCAGTCCCCCGTGCAGCTCAGCCTCCAGAAATCAGCCCACAGTGTTTGCATGAGCTTTGGGACTGGGCCACAACAGGAAAGAGGTTTGGGGCCTCACCCTGCTCATCTCGTGGAGTTGTGCCGTGAGATCCGCCACCTGCTGCTTGACCTGCTTGTGCTCGCTGGACTCCTTCTCCAGCTTCTCCTTCATCTTGTTCAGCGTCTGCATCATTTCTTCCTTTTCCTGGGCCTTGGCGTCGCACTCCCGCTCCTTCTTCTCCAGCTTCTGCTGGAGCTCGCTGTGCTCTGAAACAACCCCATGAGACCACTTCTGGGTGACAAACACTCTCTTTTGGTCAATGGCAGCATGTGGAGGACCAAGCCCCACGCTGCCCTGCAGAGAAGCTGCACAGTTAAGAAAAGGGAGTGCGTGCTGTGCCTTAATACCCCGTCCAAAGCCTCCCCATGAAAAAATTAATATCTGCTTGACCCATTTCCCTTGTGAGCCCCATAGTGTGATATTATCTCAGCCAGTCTATAAAGCCTGCAGACTCCACCCAGCTAAATACCTGTATACTTATCTGTTTAGCTTACCATGCATACTAAGGTTCAAGTTAATACCGCACATGTCTCCATCACTCACCTTTTCTCATTTTTTCTGCTTGCTCTTTCCACTGTTTCACTTCATTTTCATTGACTAACCTAAAAGATATGTGGCACATGAGACAATCCTACCACAGTAAACAAGAGACAATCACCCGCAAGAAACACAATTGAGCAAGCCTGGGCAGTGGGATGTAAGGTTCCCAAACTGGTATTTCTAACACTTCTGCTCTGATTCCCCCGGGTGGGATTTTGCAGGCTGGGATGTGGTGCTGTCTCAACAGCTCCAGGGACACTGGCTTGTCCAACTGAGGAGCAGAAACGTCACCAGGTGATAGTAAGTGACGACTAAGGAACAGTGACAGCAGCAGTCAGGGGAAATCATAGAATCATAGAATGGTTTGGGTTGGAAGGGACCTTCCAAGCTCATCCAGTCCAACTCCTGCCATAAGCAGGGACATCTTCACCCAGCTCAGGTTGCTCAGAGCCCCATCCAGCCTGGCCTGGGATGTCTCCAGGGATGGGGCAGAGGCTGAGCTTAATTCACCTGCACATTGTACTTAAGAGGTTGAAGTGATGCCAACACAGCAGGGATAACCCCTGTCCCTGTCCTTCTCGCCTGCCAGAGTGGTAGCAGCAAAGCCACAGGGGACTGTTGGTGCTGCTCAGCATCCAGCTCTGGGAAAGACGGGCGAGCACTTACATTCGGACGACGTTTTTAATATTGAAGTTTTCCAGGGGAGTGGCGTCGGGGTCCTGCCCTTTATCACTCTGGATGACGATCTGCTGCACGATCCTGTCAAGCAGCAGCCAGTACTGGACAGTATTGCCACTTCTTTTATCTGGAGGGGAAGGAAGGGAGAGAGTTTGGGGAGCGTCAGAGAGGTCGCTGCCACCCCTGGGGAGGAGACATGGGCTGCCAAGCCCCTGGCAGTCGGGGGTTTCCTCGCCTCCCCCGGGACTCACAAGGCATTTGGAGACAGTGGTGCAGGATGGACATAAAGTGCGGGTACGCCTCGGTGTGCGTCAGCCTCTTCCTCGTCAGCTCAAACATCTGAGTCGCACTTTTGGTGTCGATGTGGACCTGTGGACAGGAGCCAAGCGAGGTCAGGCCATCGGACCGGCGACGGCACCTCCTGTTTCCCAAATCTCAGCTCCAAACCCCATGACCCGTCCCCACCCCACACCTGATGGACAGACATGCCCCGTTGCTCTGCAAGAGGCAAACAGCACTGGTTGGCAGCCAAAGGAGAAGACGGATGAAACAAGCTGTAGGATGGAGGTTGCAATAGAGCAGGGCAACAGGAAACAGATTTACAACCTCCAAATTTTATCCAAAAGACCGCACTTCATCCGAGGCCACGTAAGTGCTTTTAGAAGGAATGATGACATCGAGTGCTGGTGTCTGCATCAGCAACGTTCATACTCACCAGCTCAAATCTTTTGGCAAATTCCAGTTCATCTTCATTTCTAAGCATTTCGAAAAAATCTAAGTGCCTGAGGAAAGGAAGGGGCAAAAAACCCCACACAGTTAAAAGCAGATATGAACGTGACAATTAATAAATCACAGTCAGCCAGTCTGGCAGCAGCTCAGAGACAAGTAGGACTTGAAACATCAACTGAATCTTCAGTCTCGAGCTCTCAGTCCCTACAGCCTCTCCAAGGAGCCTTTTGGGATGAGAAGAGGAGGAGGAGGGCTGGCAGCATCCCCTAGGCTCCTGATGGCACATCCTTCCCAGCTCAACCCTATGTTAGAGCACAGCAAAACCAGACCAGGGTTTTCCCCTCCCTCTCTGGTGACAGCAAAGAATTTCTTCAAGAGGGGCGAGTCCAGACCCACACGCTTTCCCCAAAGGCCAATTCCATAAACCAGAAGGCAAGGGCAAAAACAACCAGTGGGCTGGGGGTCACTGCTCACCGGTCAAGAGTTGAATTTTCATGTTCTCTTAGTTTATCAATGACTGGCTGGATCCCAAGCATGAGAAATTCATATCTCAGATGGAGTCTGAAATCCAGGCTTTCCTGAAATGGACAGTGCTGCGGTCAACACAATAAAGTGCATATCCTCAGAAAGCCTATTGAAATAAATCCACCCCAAACCCACCAAAACACCTTCCCCTCCAAGAGCCCCGGTGCTTACCACGCCTGCCCCCTGGCTCAGGACTGCGTTGATAAAGGACATGATGGCTGTCTTGAGGCTCACTTCATCTCGATACCGCCCCGTGCTCTTGTCCAAGTCATTGATCAGCGTCTGTCAAACAGACAATGTCAGTTAAGAGCTCAGTGACAGCCCCAGTGCTGCACGAACAGCCAGGGGACGGATGCAGGAACAACTCCTCATGATGCTCCTACAGCCACTGCAGCAACACACTGGTGATAGATCACCAGCTGCAGCCCACCTCAGCACCCATTTCAGCTAACATCAGCCCATCCAGATGTGCTACAGCCTTGCAGAGCTGCAATCCCAGCAACTCTTCATAAGCAAGGATTTTTTTTTTGAGGGAGGTGCTGCCTTAAATAACTGGTTTCTCCCTCTTTGCTGAGCTGCAGACCTCGTCAGACATGGTTCTGGGGTAATTCTCAGAGTATCTAAGATGCAAACAGCCATAATACATCATTTTCAAATGGCATTTAGATATCCAGGAGGAGGAAGGTACAAGAATACTGACTTACAGTAGCTGAGAGGTGAGTTGAGAGTGACCTACCTGAAAACGAGTCCGTTCGCTGGCGTATTTCTGGTAGTGCAGCATCGCCTCCAGTACCTTTTTGTGGCCCCCGGGAACCAGGCACACAGCGCCCATGATTTCCAGCACTGCCACCTTCGTCTTAATATTCTCCGTGCTCAGACTCTGAGCAATTACGTTAATACTCTCTGAATGGGCCAGGACGTGAGCCCGGCCCAGAGAGTTGTTCATTAGTGCTTTTATACATCCAATGAGCGAGGTATGTATTCGAGACTCTGCTGTCTCATAGTCCATGCTTTTGAGAAAGTTCAGAATACACGACAAGCCATCCAGGTCAATGAACCGGGTAACAAACCTGTCAGAAAGAAGGTTTTTAGCTGTAAAACTAAATGCTAATGGACTCTTTTACCCTCAAACAGGGCTGACTTGTCTGTTGTTGGAAACCCAGGACTTTCTCATATATTCTTATATATATGGCCTCAAGTTGCAACAGGGGAGGTTTGGATTGGATATTAGGAAACATTTCTTCAAAATAAGGTTGTCGGGCATTGGAACAGGCTGCCCAGGGAAGTGGTGGAGTCACCATCCCTGGAGGGATTTAAAAGATGAATAGATGAGGTTCTTAGGGACATGGTTTAGTGCCAGAGTTAATAGTTGGACTTGATGATCTTGAGGGTCTCTTCCAATCAAAATGATACTATGATTCTATTATTTTTTCCTGAACTTCAGATAGCAGAAAGCCTACGGTCCGCAGACAGGGAAGGGGCTGCAAAAATCAATTTAATCAGTGTCCAATAGTGCAGGCAAGCAGGTATCATCTGCACAAGGTTGTCTAGAGCTAGGATATTTGGAAGAAAAACAGCTAACCCAGCCATCAGCACAAGCCCTGGGGTGGAGGTTACGAGTTTGTAGCCACGCTGCTGCAGAACTTTCCCAGTCCCCAGCCTGAGCCTTAAATGTGACAAGTTTTGCACAGGACTGGAAGAAGCTCCCAAGCCCTGGAGTCACCTCCTCATCCGTCTGACACCCCAGCGTCAGCCAAGCCCGTGATGCCTGTCAGACTTTCTGCCCCTCCTGCCTCACCACCCACATCTTTCTCCTCCCTTAGACACATCTCACCAATTTTAAGTGATTTCTGACTTTTTATGATGACTTATAATGCCACTAAATAGAAAGCAGACAGCAAATACATGGCAGTGCCCCAGGCAGACTCACTTGAGCAGGCAGACACAACACTGCAGGCTGCTCAGGCATTTTAGGACCTCCTTGCCCAACACCATCCAGGCTGGGTGTATTCTGGTTTGGCAAAAGGCACAGGCTCATAAAGCAAATGAGCCAAGAACATCCCAGCACTGGGATGATTTTAATTTGAAACAAGCCACGCCGATGCGTGGCAACAACAGGGGTAATTGCAGACTCGGGGAAAACTGATTTCTCTGCTTCAAAGCCTGCTCTTCTTCCAGCCAAAGTCAATAGGAAATGTGATGTTCACTTCCCTGGGAGCAAAAGCAGGTCCAACAGGTAAAATTTTCTAGAGAGCCTGCTGGATCCTTCTGACTTCCAATCAGAAAGACTTGCAAATCACTTTTAAGGACTTTGCCAAGTTTCATGGCTGGGTACCAGCCCTGCTCCCAGGGCCCTTGCAGGGAGTCGGCACCCAAGAGGTCCAGGTTTCACAGAAATTGGGTGGTCACCCTCAACCCCAGGAATTTCTCACCAAGTACCATCACCAGAAACATTGCAAAAGAGAAATGGAAGAGAGGAATGTATTTGCAAGCAACAGCAAATGTGTTTCTTTCATAACCAGACCAGGTCATGCATTTCTTAATAAAATACTTTCCCATCAGAAAATGTTGACCTGAGGCATCTTAAAGGTTTTGCAGATGTGAGCATGCAGACTCCAGAGAAAATAATTTAGGAAAAACTGCAGACATTCAGAAAGAGTCCCACCCTTTCTTTCTCTTCCCCATCAAAACCCCCTAGCAACATATTTTTTTCTTTTTGCATTTCATAAAAGCTTGAAGATTCATGTGATTTTATTCCTTTAAAAAGTGCAAGAGAAGTTGAAGTTGAAACAAAGGGCCTAGTTGACCAACAAAAATTGGATATATTTCTTTTTTCAATTTAATCTGGAAGGAATTTTTACATTCTGTTCCAATGAGAACAAAAGCAAATTTTAAAAACAACAAAAAAAAGTCATCTGATTTGCCTGAACAGATGGGAAGGTCCTGGTAGCTCTTGGCCACTAAAAGGACCGAAGAAAAGGAACAAAGCGACAAGAGGTGAACTGAAAAAGGCAAGCGGCGTTTTAAGGTCCTTGCCTCCCTCGTTCTGTGCAGCCCTATTTGTATTTCTACTTAATCCCCCGCTCTGCCAGAAAACTCAAATCCAAACCCATGACCACAGCGATAAAGCCAGGAAAGTGAAGAGAATTGCCTCATTGGTTTCGTCCGCAGTGCAGTCTTCAAACTTTCGATTGTTTTATTTCTCTCCTCCTCATCTTCTTTTTCCAAGGCGATCAGTGTTTTTCTCTGCAAAAGACAAAGGCAGATGTGAGAGGGGAGGTCTCCCCATGAAACACGAGCACCCCCTGCCCGCCATGCCAGGCCATGGGGATGCAGCTGGGACACTAAACCCATTCTGGAAGCCTGAAAGTCATAGAATCACAGAACACCAGGTTGGAAGGGACCTCAAGGATCATCTGGTCCAACCTTATGGTTCAGATCCTTATGGCAATTGCAGGACTTGGGAAAAGGGGCAGTTTCGAAAACCTCCCGTGGTCTGCCAAGGAGACGGCCTGAGCTGGGGAGAGCAGGAAGAAGGGTTGGGGACAGCAGGATGAGTGGGTGGCTTCAGCCTAGAGATGCTGCCTGCAAACACCCAGACAACTCGTTAGCACACATACAATTAAGCTGCCAGTGTTTGGGGCATCACAAGCTGGCAACACCTCAAGCCACATCAGCTTTGGAGCAGCGTTGCTGTTGGCCTCGCATCTCCCGGAGCACTTGGGTTTTGTTTCAAAGCAGTAGAGAATGAACATCGGCTGGTGCTGAGTGAGGCCACAAGGAACCCAACACCCTCTTTCCCAAACTGGTCTCCAGCAAGACCAGGAAACATGCTGGCCTATGCTGACCTGAGACAACTGGGAGATCTTGGTAACCACCTCAAGAGGATACACTTAGTGTTGTCCTGTGTGATCATTAAGCTCCAGAGTTAACACCCTGCATGTAGGAGTAGTGTCACCCCAAATTGCTGACCTCATCCAGACAAGCTCATGTTAGAGGATGCTCGCAACTATCCCCCTGCAACTCTCAGACTCAGAGCTGCAATCCAGGCAAGGAGCACCCTAACTCATGGGCTCTGGACGTAAATCCTGGCATGACTCACAACCCTCCAGGAAAAACACTTTGTATAACAAAAAGGTAAATAACTGCATCACAGTATCCCATAAGAAAGTGTCCAGCTGAACCTGCCCAGAGATGCTGCAGATGACATCTGGGTGATGTGAATTTTGATGTATTTCCAGGGCTGGAGGGGCTGTGAGGATCACAGAATCATAGAATGGTTTGGGTTAGAAGGGACCTTCAAAGCTCACTCAGTGCCACCCCTGCCATGAGCAGGGACATCTTCACCAGCTCAGGTTGCTCAGAGCCCCGTCCAGCCTGGCCTGGGATGTCTCCAGGGATGGTTCATCCACCACCTCTCTGGCCAACCTGGGACAGGCTCTCACCACCCACAGTGTAAAAAATTTCTTCCTCGTGTCTAGTAGGATGCAGGGGGCTAAGCCAATGTCTGCTGGGGGTCCACAGAGGGAAGGTGCTAAACTGGGGTGAGGGAGAAGGAGGGGTGCTTTAGTGGTACCCAGCAGGTACCCATGTGCCCAGGGGGGCCCAGGGGACACCCCGCAGCCTGGAGGGGACAGGACAATGCAGCCACGCTCAGGTCAGCCATGGTGAGTCCTGCCAACCCTGTCACTCCTGGGCCTCCAAGTGCAACCCACGAATGTGCACTGGGGACAATGGCTGCATGGGCATGCACGGGGGTATGGCTTGCTCACCCCAACTCGTGCAACCAAGGCCACAGTAACACTCCAGCTGCCTCCTGCACCATCTGACAGCACTGGGCCCTTAAGATGTCAGGGGAGCCCTGCCAACACCAACCAAGGCTAAAAAAAAGAGAGCAAGAGTCGCAGCAGACATACAGAGCTGTGCTGACCCTTGTAGTGTGTCAGGGACACCAAAGCCACCCTCCAGGCACCTGGCGGGCTTTGATCACAAGCTCTGCTCAGGCTCAGGGTTTTGACCGCTGGCAGCCCATGGCCAGTCCCAGGCACCCCTGATTCCCAAATGTGAGCAGCTTGCTCCATTCTTGGCCCACAGCCCCCTGCTCCACCGCCACTCCCTCACCCAGCCTGGCCTTCCCTGACACCCTGGCCCCGTGACAGCAGGGCAAACATATGGAAAAAAATACAAAAATGATGCTTTTCTTTTTTGTTTTCCATGCTGCTGCCATTCCTAGTGGAGTGGCCACAAACCTCAGCACCTTCAACCTCCAGCAGCAAGAGTGAGGATGGAGGGGCTCTGAACTGCACAGCTTTGCAGGAAATAAACTGTATTTCCTCTAGAAAAGAGCGCTGCTTCTGTCTCACCAAGCAAGATATCAACAAGAAAGCATGCCATAAAATTCCTTTTAAGCACACAGGCAGGTTGGGCACAGGGGACTCAGAGCCATGGCAGCTCTGTCGGCCCTCGTGGGGTGGATGAACTGCAGCTCATGTTTTGCCACAGCTGCACAGTGCAGAAGGGTGTCTCAGGTACAAAACGGTAGCATAGTGCAACCAAATGGGCTCCTTACAGCCTGGTGGCTTTATACTGAAAGTTGCTGCCGTTTGCCACCCATCTCACAGCCTCCCAGCTTGGGGTGGGATGAAATACCTTGTGTGCTCTAAAGGGGTTCGCAGCCACCAAAGTGCTGGGGAAATACTCACAGCAGCCATTGAATTCAGCTGATCGATATAAAACTCTGGCCAGCTGGTGGCTCCTTTATTTTCTTCCTGGTCCTGAAGGAGGGGAAAAAAAGTGAAACAAAGACAGCAGATCAGTAGAAATATTATTAACACGCCCTGCCCTTGGTGACCAACCACCTCTCAAGTGCCCTTGAGCTATTGCATTATTTTATATCAATATTAGTGTGACTTTCTACACTCCGAGCTCACCACTGACAGCTCCAGCTGTGGTAACATTACCTGATTTATTCAACGAGTATATTTTATATACAATCTATGTTACACCAGCTGCCTGTGACCAAACTCTGCCCCAATGATACTACATCAGTCTTGTGATTATCAGCTTTGGAGAAACCAAACTGAAATGTTACATCCAGATTTCTCTTGCACCGACTCTTCAGTGCCCTTGAAGTTTTGGCTGTACAGCCTTGGTGAATGTGATTTGGGGGGAAAAAATAGTCTCTTACAAGTAATGAAAAGTGAATAATGTGACATGAACTAGGCTCCACTCCTGGTGCAGGACCATGACTTTACCAACACCCTAAGAGAGACTTCAGGTAAAACAGACAACTCCTCTGGGGGCTTCATTAGTTGTTAGGATGGAACATGCACCCAGCAATGTCCCCCATTAGAGGATGCCACCCTTGGGCCCTTGATCTATGACAATGAATGATGCGCAGCCTCCTTCAGTCATCGCGGTCTACAGTTCCCTGCATCTGGCAGGATACACAAGGGGTTTTCAGGTTCTAGCATGTTGCTGTAGGACATGGCCAGTAGGACCCAGGGCAGTGATCATCCCCCTGTACTTGGCACTGGTGAGGCCACATCTCAAATCCTGTGTGTAGTTTTGGGTCCCTCACTACAGGAAAGACCTTGAGGTGCTGGAGCGAGTTCAGAGAAGGGCAACAAAGCTGGTGAAGGGTCCGGAGCACAAGTGTGATGGGGAGCGGCTGAGGGACCTGAGGGGGTTCAGCCTGGAGAACAGGAGGTTGAGGAAAGACCTCATTGCTCTTTACAGCTATCTGAAAGGAGGTTGTAGCACGGAGGGTGCTGGTCTCTTCTCCCAGGTAGCAAGTGATAGGAAGAGAGGAAATGGCTTCAAGTTGTGCCAGGGGAGGTTTAGATTGGATATTAGGAAAAAATTATTCATGGAAAAGGTTGTCGGGCATTGGAACAGGCTGCCCAGGGCAGTGGTAGAGTTACCATCCCTGGAGGTGTTTAAAAGATGTGTAGATGTGGTGTTTAGGGACATGGTTTAGTGATGGACTTGGTAGTATTACGTTTGTGGTTGGACTGGATAATCTTAAAGTTCTTTTCCAACATAAACAATTCTATGATTCTATGACCGAAGAACCTCTGAGCCCAGATAAATTACACTTCACACTGCTTGAAGCAAGTAGGCAGACTGAGAGAATACTTAAAAATCAGCCATTTTCCCTAAAAACTTCTATCAAAAGAAGAGAAAGGATTGACAGCAGAAATGCCACACAGATCTAGGCTGTAGAGTCAACCAATACCATACAAATCCCAGGCACCTCCCCTCATTAACCCTCTTCAGTTCACAGTCTGACCTGCTGCACAGCTTTGCCCCTTCTCTAACTTTCAGAGATGTTTGCAAAGGTCGTCCTACACTGCAGTTGCCTGTGAGGGTGGGAGGTGGACAACCTCCTCCTCTGCTCCCATGCCTGTGCATGCAGACAGCTACCAATCCTCCAGATGATTTCAGCAAGCCCAAGGAGCAGAGTCCCAAATATTTACTGCGGTTCAAGAGGCATACGTGGGAAACGTTCGTGCATCCAAATTTCCCAAGCTGCAGCTTGCCAAGATGAGAACACACAGAGTCAGTGATAGGTAATTTGGATGGGACCCAGCTCACCCATGAGAAGTGCAGAATGTCCCCACGGTACAAATGGTGTCCCTGGGGACAGCAGAGCTATGGCACCCATGTGTGCCTTGGACATGGCCCTTAAAAGCATTAGCTCCTGTCACCTCCTGGACATGTCACCAGAGGTACTCCCTGTTACCCTAGGGTACCATCAGCACCTCTTATAAGGAGCATCCCTCTCCCACCAGTTCTTTCAGCAGTGGCATCAGCTGCGAAGGGCAGCAAGGTCCCCACTGCGGCACAGCATCAAGAGGTGTCCAGATGCACCCAGCCAGGAGATTTGGGCAGGGAACAGGACCCGTGTTGAGGAATGGGGTGGCGGCAGGGATGGTTCATCCCGCATCCTGGGGCCTTTCCACATGGCGCACACACCTGCGAGGCGGGCAGGGATCCGGACCTGCTGCTTGTTTAGGGCTGAAAGGAAGCAGTGGAGCAAAAAACAAAGGTCTCCGGGGGTGGGGGTGGGCAGAGGGGAGGCTGAACAACAAAATTGGCTAAACTGCTCATTTATAATTAACATGCTGCATTATAAATATTTCCCTTTGCTCGGCTCCCTCGGGCTCTTGCATTTCCTCCCTGAAACCCCCAATTTAGAAAGTGCTCTCAATTAAGTGCAGCAGAACCTCATTAATTTAGATGAACAGCCGAGCAGGCTCATCGGAAAGGACCTTCCCAGGCAGAGGGGAACTGCACAATAAAGCCGGCAAAGATCAGGGCACGGGTTTCCCTCGGCTCACTGCAGGACGCTTCTCAGTGGTAATTACTGCGGCTAATGGTCTACAGCACACTGATAAACCCCTTTTTGGTGCATTTGGTGGTAGTAAAGAAATCCCCTGACAAAGTGATGAGCCCGGAGGGAAGTGACTCACAAGGCAGGAAGAGGGAGGAACCTCTTTGGGTATCATGGTTTGAAAGGGTGAATTGGTAAGATGGTTTCCCAGCAGCCAGGGTGGGTTTTGGGGATACAGGTTATGCAGCCTGCCTTCCATGAGGGATGCCCAGACGTGGAGATGAGCACTGCCAACACCAGCTCTCCAGGATTCTCCATCACATCCCACCTGACTGGCACTAGGGACACAAATACCTCCCAATTTCTTATTCTCTGAGCTGTGTCTAGCTCTTTGCTGTGTTTGCTCTCTTCTCAAGAAGCACAGAAGTGAGGGCTGATCTGAACCCCGCTGACAGAATCACAGAATGTCAGGGATTGGAAGGGACCTCAAAAGCTCATCCAGTGCAATCCCCCCATGGAGCAGGAACACCCAGATGAGGTTACACAGGAAGGTGTCCAGGCGGGTTGGAATGTCTGCACAGAAGGAGACTCCACAACCTCCCTGGGCAGCCTGGGCCAGGCTCTGCCACCCTCACTGAGAAGAAGTTTCTTCTCATATTTAAGTAGAACCTCTTGTGTTCCAGTTTGCACCCATTACCCCTTGTCCTATCATTGGTTGTCACCGAGAAAAGCCTGGCTCCATCCTTGTGACACTCACCCTTTATATATTTATAACCATTAATGAGGTCACCCCTCAGTCTCCTCTTGTCCAGCTCCAGAGCCCCAGCTCCCTCAGCCTTTCCTCACACAGGAGATGCTCCACTCCCTTCAGCATCTTCGTGGCTCTGCACTGGACTCTCTCCAGCAGTTCCCTGTCCTTCTGGAACTGCGGGGCCCAGAACTGGACACAATATTCCAGACAGTCTGGTGCTGTGCTGTGGCTTACTACGAGCTGCTCTTTGAGAGGCAGGTTGATGGCTGTAACAACACAGTGCGGGGACAGGTATTCTTTCTCATCTGTAACATTTACATCAACATCCTTTACTGTCCTCCAAGAAATGGCCCCAACAGACACACGTACTCTGCTGCAAAAATTAGGAAATGTCAAAGCCGTGCATCCAAGGGCAATGTTTGCCCCGTCCCCTCCTTCATTTCCCACACACTGCCCCTGACACCCAGTTCTTCCTTCCAGAGACCTGGCAAAAATACAAATGGCATCAGCTGCAGCCCCAGCACCACTGTGCTGTCTCATCACCTCCACCGTCCCTTTGTCCCCGGATTTCATGGAGGGGGCTGACGGATGCTGCTGCTGCTTGTCTGTTTCACGCCATGGTGGCAGTGGTGAGGGGCTGTCATGGTGTGAACCCGATGATCAAGTCCCCTCCATCAGTGCTGGTTCCCATGGGGAAAGCAGCGCCCAGTCAAGATCCCTCATTGGCAGGAGCTTCTCCAAGCAAAGGTCACTGATCTGCCAGCTCCACCCATCCCTTTGCTCTTCCCAGGGAGATGTCACGCTCCCCAGCCCTGCCACACCTTGGTGACAAGGCTGACACTTCCACAGCCTGCCTGCCTCCCCCTTGGCACATCAGCAGATCCCCCAGCCAGACTGCCCTTGCTCTTCCCAGTGACCACCCTCGGGAGACTGGGGAGCAGCACGGAGGAGATGGTGGCTCAGCCAGCAGTTCACAGACTGGTCTCAGCCCTGTTTGGGCACCATTACACCTGAAAGGTTCATCTCCATGAGCTCTGGCCCCTGTGACCTGCAGGACCACAGCTGCTCGCAGCATGTCTCCATGGCAGGGGGAGAAAGACACCTGTGAAGTTTCTCAGTGCTTTGTTACAGCTGCTAGCAACACATTTTAGATGGCCAACCTGCAGGAGCCATCTCCATCTGATCCAGCAGCCTCCTTCCCACACTGGTGGTGATAGATCTGGAGCTGCTTGGGGATAATGGAGCTCCAGAGGACAGCTGGCTGGGTTCCCCACACACCTGATGTCTGACACACCAAGTTAGATCCTTCAGGGTGAAACCAAATCAGAAGGAACTGGCTTATCGCAGCCAGCTCCAGAGAGCTCTTCAGCCACAACATCCATGACTTAGATGGTTCACCTCCCCCTTGGCACCACCCGCAAGGCCGGTCTGCCCCAGGAGAACTTCACACCACGGAAGTCATAGTAAGAGATTAAAAAAAAAACCAAGGCTCTTCAGCTAGGACCTGCTGCAACAAAACCAGAAGCAACCCCCTTTGTTTTGACACATCTTCCTAATTGCATTTTTATTTTGCAGTATTCCCCACCCCTCCTTGCTGCTCAAAACTGGCAGCAGCTGGCAGCCCACCACGTTTTGGCAACTTCCCCCTCCCTGCCTGTTGTGGATGCTCCACCTGGGTTCTGTTTTCAAGGCCAAAAAAGAAGCAGACAGTGGTGGGGATGGGTTTTAAAGCTGCGTGAGAAGTTTAAATCCAGCCCAGCTCCACCAACATGACCAAGCCTTTCCCAAATGTGCACTGGTGGAGGTTTTGTCCAGGTTTTCCTCATCCCTCCAGTCACCAGGTATCCCTGCAATAAAAAATAGATGAAACTAAAGCCATTTCCCTGTGCTCTACCAAAGGCTTGTGGAGTGATGCCATGAAGGGCTGTAATTCTATCATATTCTCCTCAAGTTGGGATCTTGGGGTCCAAACCGTCCCATCCCAGACCACTCTGTTTTTCCATAGGCTAACACTTCCTATACACTCTCCTCTACAATTACACACATGCCCTTGTACACTTTTCCCAGGGTTTAAAAATTATGCTCCCCATAAGCAAATATAGCATGACCAGATGCCTTTCTTAGTCAGCTGGTTCATTGTTTGAAAAGCTTCTCTTTAAAATCCAAAAAGATTGCTAACAGATGCATTTTTTGGCTGGAGAGGGAGAAAAATCTTACTTAAACAAAAGTGTGTTGTGATTGGAGCTAAAAAGGGAATTACCTTTAAAGATAAAAACTATGAACATTTCCTATCGAAAAATACCCCCAGCCATGCAAACGGCCCATTTTTCTGGGTCAGCCTGAGAAAATGACACCTGAGATGATATTTCAACCTGCTGCTGAAATAACCGCAGGTATATCTGGATGATCAGGGGCCATGAAACGTTTCTCTTCCATCCCAGGTGACACAGGAGCTATTTTTTTCCCTCCTTCCCTTGCATGCCACCTTTCTCAGCTTTTGCTCCAAGTTCTGCTACTGCAGCTTTTTGCTTGATGTTTTTTTTTTTTTTTTTAAATAATTTATGTTTTTTAAATGAATGGAATAGATGGAAACAACAGCCCCGTGAATAAGCTGCAGGGCTGAGCTACAAGAGGAAGAGCGAGCTGGAAAGCGAAGCTCTCTGGAGGGAGCGGGTGGACGGTGCAGTTAGAGAGGAAAGAGGCCATCCGGCTGGGAAAAATAGTATTACTGGAGACCCATCACTCATTTCCCTATTTATCACATTTTCCCCCGTTCTCCTCTGCAAAAGCACCACCACCACCTACTCCTAATGCGAAGCGATCCTAGTTTCATATCTGATGTCCGAGGAAATTTTAGATGTCAGCTTTGCTTGCTGGGGACAGCTTAACACTGCCAAGAGCTATGCACTCGGCATTAGCGATGCCAACGGGTTTTCAACACAAGCTTAAAGAGCGCAGCATCGCTTGGTGTCCCACAGGTCATTTTTCCCCTCCCCTGGCTTTACAGATGCTCAGAGAGCTCAGCTGAATCGAAATGGGGGGGGGGCACAGAGCCAGATCCTGCATTCACATGAGCTGGTTTTCACTACCGATCCCTTCCATCTGGTTATTTATGCCGAGCTTCTGCCTGAACACAGTATCCACCCATATTTTGAGGCTCACAAAAATCACCTGGTGAGCTGCTTTAATAGCTTGACATTACATACATCAGCTGGCAGGAGACAAACCTCCTGCAATTAAGAGGTGCTGCAGACTAAGTGCAAAGTGTTAATAATTAACTCCCTCTGGAGCTTGGCCTCCTGAGAAAGGTCATCCTGAGTCACCCTCTTCCACTGAAGCAAAGTGGCAGCCAAAGAAACGGTAAAGCTGGAAACCCTCCTGCTTCCTCCCTGCGCTTCCGAGCAATATCCTCTCCTGGAGAGCGGGGCCAGCACGGAGTGAAATATTTTGGGATGAGGTATGAAACGAGTCATCGTCCAGAAATACCACTTCTAAAAGCAGATTTCATCCTGCTGTTAATGCATCTCCGCCTTTGCATTTCCCTGCTTTATTACAGCCGTAGAGGGGACTGATGGCTTCAAAGAAGGTCTCTCCAATAATCTTTAAATCTCTCTCCTGACCTGAGCACTGCGCGGCTGCTGGGTTTAATGCAGACTTCAGTTCCTGCTCGGGTTGCTGCTGACAGACTCGCCAGCCCCCATCACAAGATGTTTTTTATCTCTCTGCCCCCACTCCTCCCCATCCCCAGGAGCATCACAGGGTGATGCAGGTGGGATGGGACCATGAGGAGTTCATCTAGAACAACCCCCTGCTCCGAGCAGGGTCAGGGTTGGGATCAGCCCCAGCTTCTCTGCAGATGGAGAATCAGGGAGGGACAAAACCTCCACCCTGTCCAGCTGGCACTGTGGGCTGGGATAAAACCAGCTGCTTGCAGGACAGAGAAGCTACGATATGGGGCAGCAGGCCAGGGGAAAATGTTCCAAGGAAGGAAATATGCCTGTAGAATAGCTGCTTTTCCCTTATTTCCTCTCGACAAGCACTGCCAAGGCCAGGTGCTGCCAGCTCCCTTTACAGGACAACCCAGCACAATAAAATGATTCATTTTCATCACCTTTCACCAAATCTCGCCCATCACAGGAATATGTAACAAGCGGGATGCACTCTGGAGAGCTGGGTAGGGTGGATGACACCAACAGCAAAACAGAAGAGCCAGATATGGTGCATGGCAGCAGGGAACATGCTGAAAGGACAGATATTCAGATGTTTTCTGTGCTGCACCCACCTTTGCTGTTGATGGAGGCAAGGGAGTGCCCTGGCTGTGTGGGCTACAGCCACAGCACAAGATATGTTGCAGCTCACCGAGATGGCATCACAAGTAGGGAAGGAGCAGCTGAGAACAGCCAGAGGAATGAGGACCAGAGCAGAACATCAGCCAGGATTCAGCCTCAATGGACCTGCCCCAAGAACCTCTGACCCCTTCTGTGGCTCCTTCCTTCAGCACCCCCTGGGACCAGATTGTTTCTCAGCACAGTTTCTAAAAAACCATAAGCGCAAGGAGGTGCTGGAACAAGGAAGAGGAACCATCAGCTCCATCTAAATCCTGCCCCGGGAGATTAGATAACATGTAATCTCCATTCACAATAATAATTACATGGCTTTGCTTGATTTAAGTCTCCGTTGTCTCTTGTTATCCAGACACATCAGAGCACGGCTCTGCTTATCCGACAGGCAGTGACGAGCGATCATCCCCTGCCTGTTTTCTTGATTCAGACCAGTGCCTGTAATTTGTTAATATCTCTTCTGCCTTCCGATTTAAACCTCGAGCATGGCAGGCCTCTGTCTAACAATAATACAGAGATTTCAGGGGTATTTATGAGAGGCTTAAAACTTAATCCTACATGAGCAAGGTAAGCCTGCTCTTGGCCTAAAACACAGCTGGAAAATCTGGTGCCATCACTCCAGCAGGAGAAAAGAGGCATTAATGGCAGCGATCGTCCTTCGATCGGGGCCAGGTGACCGCCAGCACTGCTGAGCCAGCTCCTGCAGGTTAGGGGACATAGCAGTGAATTTGGGAACTGAATCACAGAACAGTTCGGGTTGGAAACGACCTTTCAAGAGCATCTAGTCCAACCCTTGCCATGAGCAGGGACATCTTCACCAGCTCAGGTTACTCAGAGCCCCGTCCAGCCTGGCCTGGGATGTCTCCAGGGATGGTTCAGCCACCACCTCTCTGGCCAACCTGGGCCAGGGTTTCACCACCCTCAGTGTCAAAAATTTTTTCCTCATATCCAGCCTGAATCTCTCTCCTTTAATTTAAAACCATCACCCCTTGTCCTGTCGCAACAGGCTCTGCTAAAAGTCTGTCCCCATCTTTCTTATCAGTCCCTTTTAAATATGGAAAGGCCACAATGAGGTCTCCCTGGAGCCTTATTTTCTCCAGCTGAACACCCCAACTCTCTCAGCCTGTCCTCCCAGCAGAGCTGTTCCAGCCTCGGGTCATTCCTGTCACTCCTCTGGACCCTTTCCAACAGGTCCATGTCCCCAGCTGGGGGCATTTCCCTCACAGGCCTCAGCATCCTTCCATCTACTTGCGAGATTGAGGATTTTTGCCTCACTTCTCCCCACGGTGGTACATCCTGCATGATCTCTGCTTTGGCCAAGGCTGGGAAGGAAAATGAGTCCTAGCACAGACAGCTGGAGGTAATTCTTGTGCCAGAATAGATGGGCAAAAATCTTCAGTTTACTGGTGAAAAAGAGAGTGATTTTGGCCACCTTTCAGGCAGCCAGCTCACAGAACCCCACCCTGCTTGGGCTGCACACCCCCAGGAGTAAAAGCAAACAAACCAAAGGAGGAAGGTGGTGAGGCCATCTCCTCCATCCCGGAGGGACCATGAGAGGTGGCACCAGCATTGCTGCACACTGCAACCATGGACCTGCCACAGCCACCACAGGCTTTGATGTATCGGTCACCTGGTCTTTGATTTGCCTGCAGATGAACCTCAATTCTTGACCACTGTCTAAAGGGTGATGCAACTGAGCTCAAATGTCAGCATATCTCAGCACTGGGAAGATGTCTGTGCATGTTTTCAGCTTGAGAAAGACATCTCAAGCCTTGCAGAGCGGACATATCACGCCAGCAGCTCGGCAGACAGACCAATGGAATAGCATCAACATTTGTCTCTTATCAGCAGTATCTTGGTTCCACCCATGAACCTACAGCCCTTCAGTGCCCCAGGGGTGACACAGCTTCACCCTAAAAGCAACCTCGGCTGTGCTAAGGGGACACGGCTTCCCCACAGTGCTTTCCATTTGTGTCGTCCTCCGGGAAGAACTGGTGGGAAGACAAAAATGACGCCCAAACCTGTTTCATGGCAGCAAACTGGAAACCCAGGGGAGGCTTTTGGGGTGGCTGTAATTGCACCCCCAGACATCAACATAGAAAAGCGGAGCCACGAGCGATGGTGACTGGAGCTGGCCCCCACCACTGCATTGCCAGCCTCAGTGGCCACAGAGCTCCACAGTGACCCACTCGCACAGGCAGGGACCCACATGGGGTGGGGACACCCATGTGGGGTGGGGAGACACCTCCTCCAGCATGAAAGGTCTCAGGACAAAGAGCTATGCATTTTGGAGACTGAAGACCTTGCTGGTTGCCCTTGCTTCACCAGGGCCATCCTGAGGAACAGAGGCATATCTACAGCATCCCAAAAAACACTTGGCATCCCAAGAGAGAGCTGTGTCCACCCTGTGTCTCCTCCCCATCCTGCGTGGGAGGGAAGTGGATCAGCCCCTGGCCACAGCACGGACGAGTCTCTTACCTTCTTCTTGCTGCAGTAGATCTGCCACTTCTTCTCCGCTGGGAGCGCAAACATGGCCTCTCTGTGCTTGTCCGTGAGGTCAAGTTCATCCTGGAAAGGGGAAAAAAACCCACAAAACATACAACTTGAGTACACAAACAGGTGATAGCACAGCACTACCCCCGAGAAAAGCAGTGTAAATTAATGCGGGGCCACACCACAGCGCAGCAGCGGTCCCGCAGCATCGCCCCGTGACTATTGATTTGTTAGGGCAATGATGCTGATTCTCATCCTGCTGTTGCTGACCTCCCCCTGACTCCTGGGCTACAGCTGGCTGCTGGGAGGATGGAGCTGCAAACCTTCCGCCTTTTTCCTCCCAGACATCGCCTTCATTGTTTTTAAAGGCAGCAAGTGTTTTAGAAAGGACATCCATGAAGCCGTTACAGCTGCCTGCAAGACAGCCTGGCACAGAGGATCGAGAGCTCCAGATGATAAACCATATCTAAGACACGTACAGAGAACAACAATTCATATAGGACCTTTCTTTTCTAGCATCACCTATAACTGCTTCACTGAGCACCTCGAGTGGTCCAGCACATTTCCATCGCTGACACCCTCGTATCATAGAAAACTGGGTCTGGATTTTTTTTGGCTTTGGGTTTGTTTTCCTATAACTCAAAATAGAAAGAGTTTTTCCTAACATCTACAGTTCATAAAGAGGCACATCCTTTCCATCAAAAGTGGACCATGTATTGTCTAGCAGAGATAAAGCTGTTTACTGACTAAGACCTTTATTGGTTTATCTGATTTTATTTTAAAGGACACATCCATTTTCAACATGGAGGCTTGGTTAGCAGCATGCCTTCCACCGGGATGCCCGAGTATTATCAAAGCCTCATCGCTTCCTGGTGCTAGATGTAGGTCAAAGCTTTTATCAGAGAACTAACTAAATAAAACATTCAGGCAGGGCTGGCAGGCTCATTGCTAAAGCCAATATTGATCTTACAACCATGGATGTCTCTTAAAATCACCACCGCTGGTGACAACCTGCATGCTGGAGGGATGCTGGCGCAGTGGTGCGAGAGCTGGAGATACTGTAGAAGGTCACAGGAGAGCCCAGCCATGGCCTCCAGACAACACATCCCACTTCAACAGGGGATTTAATCAAGAGGAACCCCATTAAAAATTACACAATTAGAGTAGCTAAAAAAGGAAACCACATGGAGACCCATTAAAGTTTCCCTGATTGAATAATAACACTTATCAACTAGAGCTGGTAGCCCCTGGTACACCAGTCAAAGGTAACAGCCCCATTTGGTGAAGGATGAGCAAGATGCCTATGGGGAAAGATGGGTCCTTGCATCAGCAAGCCCACATACCATGAAGAAATTCAGCTGAACTAATTAAAACTCATAGTGCACCCAGTAGCCAAGGAAAGGAGCCTTCAGCTATCTTGTAACCCAAACGCAAGGGTTCTCCAGTACAACATGCTGCAACAGAGGGCTGCTGGCAGTCCTGAACATCTCAGAGAGGCTTATACATCCACTTCAGGTATTAATTTCACTTCCCAATGAAATTACTCCTCGAAAGGAAAGGTGGCTTGGAGCTTTTTCTGTTACGTATGCATGGAGGAGCTTTGCCTCTTCCTTGACTTTTTCCCCCCATATTGACTGACTCTTCAAGCCACCGTGCTGCACAGAGCTGACGGTGGTGGAGCTCTGGAAGCAGATTTGCAAGACACCCTTACAACAGAAATAAATGTGCTGCCACAACACAGGCTTGGAAAAAGTGAGGGCTGAGAAAGCCTGAGCCAAATCTCAGACACTTCCCCTGCACCCAAGGAGGAGAACCTGACTGAGGGACTCCTCCAACAAGCGCCACTTTCAAACCCCCATGTCCTTACAATTTGGGAGGTCAAGGATTCATATCCAGCAAGTGAACTTCCTAGCCTTGGGCAAGTCTGTCAGCCTTCCACATCTTGTGCATGTGAAGAACAGAAACTGTACTCCATGTCCTTCTCCCCTTGTCCCTCCTCAGGTGATGAGCCCGTCAGATACCCAAGCTCTGCCTCAGCCCCAGTTCTGCAGATGTAAAGGCGGCCAAGAGGATGACATCTGACACAGACACTTGGCTGAAATTCAGCTTGTTGGAAAAGTCCATCTGGGAGTGTGGGAGAGGACGAGGGTCTCCTGATAATTATTTACCTCTGCAGTGAGGGTTCGAGTGAGTGCAGGAAAGTGCTTCCACTGTGACCATGCTTCCCTGCCACGGGAATCTGGGATTCAGGCATGAAAGCACCAGTCACGCACGTCTGTACTTAGGTCCTTAGAAAAATATTTATTTAAACTTTCAAAATACCCGTACCCTAAAAATACAACTTGTGCAAATGCAAAGATTTATTAACCAAGAAAAAAAAATCTAAACTGAGCTGAAGGCTAAGCAGGAGCAAGAAGGGATAAAGCAAAGAACATATTAGGTGCTGGTACTTGACAATGTGCAAACACATCCAAAAAAGGTGCAGAAATGCTTCTGAGTCTTGCACAGCATGTTTCACTGTGCCCCTGCTCTAACACGTTCAGTCATCGCAGCCCTGCATCACTCAGTGACACCTACCTAATGACATCTTGAAGGATGCTTGGGAGAGGTGTTTAAATAAATACTATGTGGCACCCAGTGAATATGAAAATTCTCACAATCAAACAGTGACTAATGACTGTTATTCTGAGTTGGAACAGTGACTTAACTGTGAGGAGCCAGGTCTTCGCTGTTTTTATGTGTATGGGGATTCCTGCACCCACCTCCGGCCCTTCGCGGATGCTCACTAATGGCAGTCTCAGCACTCCTTGGCCCCAAGCAGGCTGCTCAGAAACTGCCCTTCAAACTCCAAAAGATGAAGAGGGGACAGGAACATCAGCCGTTTTCCAGGGGCTCACAGACCACTGTACACACGCAGCTCTGACAAAGCCTTTAGCAATTGCACAGCGGAGTAATAGCGCAGCAGAGAAGCTGTGCACAGCCTCAAACCCACATGCGCCTTCAATTAATAATCACGAGCTTGATAATTAGGTGATTCTAACTGGCAATTAATTCTATAGGCCATTTGCAAGCCATGAACTCCCGCTACAGCGTGCGATGCTGGCGGCTGTTGAAGAGTCAGGAGATAACCGGTGCGTCGGTGCCCACCACGCTCACAGCCCTCACCCCTCGCTTCAGCCTCACCTTTCACAGCTCTGCCCCATCCACCCAGATGCCATCCACGGCAGAATCTGCCAGATTCGCTATTTTAAATATTTTTTTGGAATCAGGTCAAAGGCATGTAAAATAACAGCCTCGTTTTGCTACCAAAAGGAAGTCTCTGCCCAGAGTGTTTTTTCTGGAAAGAAACACGCTTCTCTTAAATATTTATCCCATACAGTTAAACTATTCACCTTTAGATCAGGAAACGTGTTTCCACATTAAATCTTCATTTGAATATGATTAAAAAAAAAAACCTTACAGGAGAGCTTTGATTCTCGGCGTGTATTTGCTGTTTCTAGGAGGTAAATATTTCCGCACGGCTTGCTTTGCTGACGGCTCTCCGCTCAAGCCAAGCAAACCTCCCCTCTCTCTGAGCACAGCACGAGATCCAGAGAAGGTGATCCCACAGGGTTCTCTGAAAGAAACATTTGGCTCAGGCTGTGAGCACGATCCCATGGGCCAAACAAGTTTTTATCAAGTGATCTATAGAATCATACAATCCAAGAACAGTTTGGGTTGGAAGGGACCTTCAAAGCTCATCTAGTCCAACCCCTGCCATGAGCAGGGACATCTTCACCAGCTCAGGTTGCTCAGAGCCCCGTCCAGCCTGGCCTGGGATGTCTCCAGGGATGGGGCATCCACCACCTCCCTGGCCCTTTCCCTTGGAGGACACACAGCAGTATTCAGAGGGGATGCTCCCATGGTCCATACCTCTCCAAGCTGGCAATTGGGTGGCATTAGCAGCTCAGGTCACCAGTCCTCTGGTCCAACTCCCTGATCAAGCAGGGCTACCTAGAGCAATGCCCAGGACCATGTCCAGATGGGCATGTCCAGATAAGGTCTTGGGGTAGACCTTATCGTTCTACAATGATCTGAAACGGGGTTGTAGCTTGGAGGGTGTTGGTATCTTCTCTCAAGTAACAAGTGACAGGACAAGAGGAAATGGCCTCAAGTTGCGCCAGGGGAGGTTCAGATTCAATATTAGGAAAAAATTCTTCCCAGAAAGGGTTGTCAGACATTAGAACAGGCTGCTCAGGGAAGTGATGGAGTCAACATCCCTGGAGATCTTTAAAAAGATGTGCAGACGAAGTTCTTAGGGACATGGTTGGTTCAGTGTCAGTGTTGGGTTAATGATTGGACTCAATGATCTTGAGGGTCTCTTCCAACCAAAATGATTCTATGATTATATGGCTTTTGAGTATCTCCAAAGAGGGAGAGTCCACCACCTCTCTGTTTTGCAGCCACCGTAGTCTCTAACCATCTCCTGAAGGCAAAGCCAGACCTAGCAGAAAAGTGAGGCACTGCCACTAGAAGAAATGTTTGACCCTTCCAGCAGAAAGGGTATGAAGTCCAGCCCCAGAATCACACCATGGTCCTTGGTGCAAGCTCCTGTCCCTGTCACTTCACCCATGCCATGGTGGATGTTTCGATGAGCATGTTCCATGGGCTGAGAACCACAGGCTTTAATGGGGACAACAGCAGGAAGCCAGCAGGGTGCTGCAAATCTCCTGACTTTCAGAAATGATCTCCAGGATGAGCTGGTGCACCCATGGCAGCAGCACCCCGGCATGACCACCACTGGTTCTTCCCCTATATCCCACAGGTCCCACTAGCCACCAAACATTCTACAAGAAGTAGTGTAGGAACAGAGCTTCAATAAGGGAAAATTCCCTATACAGGGGTCTGCACCCAAAACACCTTCAGAGGTTGTAGGAAAGAAGATGAAAAACTTTGACATCTAATGCACCTTTCTGGTTGATAAACTGTGTAATTGTAATACATGGAGGAGACAGGGGAAAATAAGGAGGTCACCCATTGTCATAATAGAAATAAAAGTTAATTAAAATTAGCTGTCTTGTTCTGGGTTTATAAACACATTCATATGTGTGTGTGTATATATACACACACACACATATAGAAATACATCACCAGATCAATAAATGACCAACATAATAAAGAACAAGTGAATTTACTCCTGATGGATGGAAGCACAGAATTGAGAAACCTCTGTGAGACTACAGCACATAAAGGCAAGACCTCCTGCATCCTCAAATAAAGCATAAGAGATCCAAGATTGCTCAGAAACAAAAGAAAGAGAAGAAAAATAGGAACAAAGAAACAAGTGGGAACTTTTTGGCAACATTTGGCATTAACCAGTACATCATGAGAATTAAAAACAAATAAAAAAGGCCTGTTGCAGTCTGCATCAGCTTCCTTTCTCAGGGGTCATATCGCTTTTTCACTCTCTTCCAGGCATTCTTCTCCAAGTTCATCAATTTGATTTATCCCAGAACGCTGCAGTGTCAAGGGAAATGGCAATCAGCATTTTTCCCCCTGTACCTCATCTAATCTTCCGCTGCCCGCAGCCCTGCCTGCGATCTGCGCCCGTGCGCGATAGTCCTCCACCCCAGAACCCACCTTATTTAGCCCCTTATTCTCTTTTTAAGCTCTTTTCCTAAAGAAACAGGCTTATTAATCAGTGGCTGTGACAGTGCGAACAACTAACCGCCTTCACAGTCAACTTGCACCGCAGGAGAAGATCCTCTATTTGCAACATTTATTATTCTCAATGTGCGCAGATTTATCTTAGTTTTCATTTTTGTTGTTTTGTTTTGTTTTATAGGAAGGTAGTGAAGGAAGTATTTTGTTTTAAGTATTAACAATAAAAATACCTCCTTCCTAGCACACATCTTTTCAGCCAGAGTACCTTCAGAACTGAAAAACAACCCCCCAAACAAACCGATCCCAGCGCATATTATCACTGTATATTTTTAATTCACCCATGACGCCCTGCAGCTGGAATTACAGAACATGAACAAAAATCAGCTATTCATATTTCTTAATGAATAAGCGTAACAGATGGAAGATTTTTATTAATTTTGCCTTTATCATGTAATGAATTTTTGAATAAAGGAAATTGCCTACAGCAAGGGAATGAGTAGCAGCAAGGAATAACATGTAAGCACTTCAAAGTGCTTACACCTAGTCAACCTCTTCCCACATTGAATTTTTAGTTCCAGACTGTAAGAGAAAAGACCTAAACCCACCCTGCTCTGCAGCTTTCAGTTATTGACCTGAGAGGACTGGACAGACATAAATAAAATATGTATTCATTTCTTCTTCTGCAGGACAGATTATGGCCATCAAGAGCTGATTTAGCTCTTCAATAAACTCTAGCTGCAGCTGGTTCACATTCCCGACAGTTCAAACACCTAACTGAGGCAGACAGCATGTACTGCTTCAATACTATTTTGTCTAATTAATTATTTTAATAGGCTAAAGGTTCTAAAGGTCTCCATATTCCAATACTAATGTATTTTAGAAGAGAAGTATCTACTTAGGGTTCTCAGTCTTTTCTGTTGTAATAATTATCTATAACCTCATATATCCTTTTTTTTAATTTATTGACCTTGGCCTTCTGTGACCTTTTCATTGACATCATCTGGAAAACCTTCCAGTTTAATTAACACAGGGTACTTCTACAGTCTGAATTATCCATCAATGAAGTTTTAACCCGAAGAGCACTTTCAGATCTAGAAACCCTGCAGATGGATCACCACTGTGCTTCTTCCGCACAATTGTACATAAACCTCGAAAACAAAAAAAAATAAGGTGTACTGGCCCATTATTTACTGCTGTGATCACTAAAATGGATTAAATTCAAGTCAACCACAGCTGGACATGACTGCCCTTTGGTGGGTGCACCTTGTACGATAATAAAGTGCAGCTGGCAAATAAATAAGAAGGTTTTGGATTGGGATTTCCTACCTATTTATGAACTCAAACAATTTCCCTTTTCAAACATTTTCTAGATCCTGTCTTTGCTGCTGGTATTCCTGAGAGCTACTGAAGTTGGAAGTCAAACCAATGGATTGAGTGAGGCTCCAGATGTCCCCTGCCCAGTGCAGATGCTCGCTTAGGAAAGCTCTGCATGGTTGGTCTGGTGCTAAACTGCTTGAGGGTTTCCTCAGCTAAGACCCTACGAAGGGCATTGAGAAGGGGCTGGATGGGAATTAGTGGCTGTAAAGCCCCACACCAACTCGATCCTGAAAGATTTACTGCTCTGTGCGTGGGACCCTAAGGATGTGGCTGAGGGGAACAGGAGCGAGCTACAGCCTGATGTTGATGGCAATGTAAGATGGAATTGCACTCCTCACATACCTGTGGCTTGGGTGGACAAGTGGTCCTCTTTTCCCCACAACTATGGCTTGGGTCACACCCAGCGTCCTAAGGTCGTTTTTAACAACTTGAGCAGGTACAAAGCAGAATGTCACCCTATGGGGAGGCAATTTCTGACCGAGGTTTGACATCCAGCAAGATACCTAGCACAGGTGAGCATCAGATGGGCTTATAGATGTCAGGTGGTTTTGGGGAAGGATGCTGATCCCTGTAAATAACAGTATTGATTTGAACATTGGAGCTGATGGGAATCAGGACCACTGGGTGCTCAGGCAGGAACCTGCCCATGGGGTTGCAGAAAGCCTCAGCTGCCAAAACCTGACCTTGGTGATGCTCACATGCCAAGGAACACCCAGACTCTGCCAACGACGGATACTACAGTGGTACAAACAGCATCTGCAAATGGATACGAGGCAGATATGGCTATTCCCAGCAGGAACGTTTCCTGCTGAGCTTGGTGATGAAGAACAACCCACGTGCTGCTCAATCCTGCCCATAACTCCAACACCACCACCCAAACACCTAGCGATGAGGAAGGAGAAGATCACTGCCCCATCTAAAGAGTTTGGTACCTGCTGTGGTGACCTGTGCCAGAAACACTGGAGCCAGTGCAAGCCAAAAAGCCTGAATGTCACAATTAAGGTCACCGAATGAGCCACCCAGGCATTTCCCAGGGATAAGGCCTCCTCTTTGACAAAGTGCAAAGTGGAAAGCATTTAGCAGGTAGACCATGTAATTTTTCCACTTCAGCTCTACTTCTACTGGAAACAAAGGGGTTTCTTATGTGCTCTCTAACTTCAGCTGGGGTTCACATTGTGCTGTAACACAGCTCCTTCGTAAAATTACGGGTCGGGAACAGCATGGTTTTTGGGCAAGCCTCCGCTCTAGTTTGTAGCTGCAACAGATGTTGCAATTACACAAATGCTTCAGTTGAAAAGTAGCATTCCTCGGTGGATTACTTCATTCAGGTCCGTGAAACATGGTAGGCAGAAAATACTTATTTTCACACCGAGTAGGTGTGCGACTTCTCTATCAGATGGTTACCTATCAAAACACATGTTTAAGAGATTATCTGTGAGGGTGTAACGCCGCAAGGTGACGAAAACAAGCGCTGTGAGCGGTGGGGCTGGGACAGGAGCGTGGCAGGTCCAGGCTGTTCTCTTCCAACGAGCAGAACCTGGGCAGCCTGGTAAAAGTGTGCTTTGTACAGCACAAGGGTCCCTGCAGGCTGAATTTAAAAGCAGATATTACTGAATAATTTGGTTTTTCTCCTTAAAAGCAATTCATAAGCTGAGGGAGCTCTTGGGAGCTAGTGGTGGGATGGGGTCAGGAGCCCCATGCTGAGTATCTGGCCCTGGATAAACTCTGTAAAAAGGGGTGTTTTTGCCCAGAACACAAGGGCTACTACAATTGTATTTTTTCTAGGTATAAACCGTACGCTTTTCTTTGCGGATATGGGGGAAAACGGCTTTGGCCACCGTTCAGTGATTCTCAAAATCCTGAAGTCCTTAATGCTGGAAAGACCAGGCAGCAAAAAACGACAGCTGACCTGCAAGCATGAAATGCAAAGCTGGGTTTTGCAGCTGATCCCTCAGCTGTTACCTTAAAAGCCGTGTTGTTTTGCAAGGCCCAAAACCTCACACTTTCTCCTTACTGGTTTAGAAACTGAGGGAAAAGCGCATTACTTAAGCTCCTAAGTAAAACTGGTTATCACCAGCAATGAGTTCCCAACCTGGCATTGCTATTGACATGTCACAGTGCTCACACTGACCGCACCACCGCCGCCTCCTCGCATTGGGGTTGCCCTCCACTCCCTGTTCAAGCAGCATATAATAGCAATGATCCCGGCGTGCCCAGGGGACGGGAAGACAATGCTGTTATGCATGGAGCATCTTACCCAAGCACCCTACATCATGAACCACAGACTGATCAACCACCATGAAGCATTTTGGAGGCGACACAGAATTAATCTCTGTGACGGGAGATGCTATCTCCTAACAGATAGCGTCCAAAGAGCGGCTCTAAAGAAATGCATTAGTTTCCCCAAGTACAGCAAAAGCAAATGCTGTGATAAATCTTTCAAGCTGCCAGAGACCTTTTATTTTTTGTTCCCCAGGCTCCTGAGTTTCCACTACTTCATAAAGCAGCAGGGAGGGATGGAGCAGCCTTCCACGTCGCGTGAGAGGAAGGCAAAAAGCCTAGCACTTTGGAGATCCCGTGTGAATATCTCCCTCCAGCAGATTCTGGTGAAAGCAGTCAGTGACACCGGCCATGTCAGTGGGCAAGGGTTTGCACCCATCTGGAGCCTGAGGGGTTGGGGACACTGCACAGCCATCTGTCTCCCAACATCCCCTCCCCATCACCTCCTGAGGTCTCCAAAAACTTTTTGGCTGCTTGAGTCCAGGCAGAGGGACCTGGGGAAGGTCATAGAAGCACAGAACAGTTTGGGTGGGAAGGGACCTTCCAAACTCATCCAGTGCCACTCCTGCCATGAGCAGGGACATCTTCACCAGCTCAGGTTGCTCAGAGCCCCGTCCAGCCTGGCCTGGGATGTCTCCAGGGATGGTTCATCCACCACCTCTCTGGCCAACCTGGGACAGGCTCTCACCACCTTCAGTGTCAAAAATTTCTTCTTCATGTTTAGCCTGACATGAGGCTCTGGTTTCATAGGCTAAACATGGGCTGCTGCACAGCACAGGCAGGATGCAGGGCTAGATGGAGGTTGCTCTGATTTCTTCTACATCACTAATGACATGTCAGAGGTGAAAAGTCTGAGAAGCCCTATTGGGACCAGTAACTGGAATTTCCTCAAAGGCCAGGTATTTGGGAAGACATGTCTTGAGGGGCACCTGGGGCACTATCTCCTCCAAGCCCATCCCTCTGTTGGCAGAGACACAGACTGGGAGCAATATGTGGGACCAGGGAGAGGCAGCACCTCGTGCTCCAGGGCTGTGCAAAGCCAGCCTGGCTCCGGCAGCTCCTCCCAGCACCCAGGTGGTCAGAGGAGCTGCTGGAGCATCACTGCTGGGATGGAGATGCTGCTGCAACTCGTCAAATGCAAACTTTCAATCCCCCTGTGCCTCCATCCCCCTGCCCGGTGCACATCCCGCAGGGCCGATGCACACCACCACACACGGAGCATTTCATTACAAACCTCAGAGTGACAAGGAGTGTTTAGCAGATATAAAGGACATCAGTCATTTACCCATCTGGTGGAAAGTCTTGTTGCTGGCAGAAAATAGAGAGGATTGTTACAGCAAGATCTACCATATGGCACCATTATGCTGAGCTTTGCAAGTGCTTTCTCTGAGCGTGCAAGTAAGATTTCAGCCTTTGAAGAAACGCTGTATTGTTAGCCTGGATATGCAGGAGCCTCTTGAAAGAAGCCGTGGCAGATGGCTCAGCTTTGTTCTCTTGGTTTGCAGGCGGCTCATGCAGGCCCAGATATTCCCCCTCGCCGGGGCTGAGCAGCCCCATGGCACAGCGATCCTCCTGATGTGTCCTACGAGAGGACCGATAGCTCCTGAAATCCCCTACATCTGACGGATGTTGCCTGGCAGGTACCACATCGCTGCATGATGGAAGCAAACACTGTCGGCCCAAGCCAGTGGGACGCACCAATATCGATGCAAGGAGAGCTGCATGAATTTGAAAAGCCTTTTCCCAGCCAAGGGAGCTGCAAACTAGTAAATCTTCCTGAAACACCCCACTTTTGTCTGCACCTCCCTGCCAGCACCTGCTCCTCCCTGGGTGGCTGAGCCAGAGCCCCGGCAGGACAGCGGACAAAGAAAAGCCTTTCAGATGGGGCCGGTGCCTGCTTGAGCGACATCTCAACAATACCCTGACGAAAACCCATTCAGTCCAGTCCGGGGAAAAGGAAGGGAAAGGGAAAAGGTCCCTCCGGGAGGAAGCAGTGATCAGTCATTGACAACAGCAACAACATCTGCATCTGGACTGAGCCAGGGAAAAGCCCCTGCCTGCTGTGTACCGCTGGCTGGGACAGGACATATCGTCCCTGCAGCCGGGATGGACATAGGACATTTCTCACAGGCTGATTGCTCCTGTTTGCACCCAGGCAAAAATAAAACACCCCATTTTTCCCTGATGCTCCTCCTGAGAAGCACTTGCACAGCCACAGAATAAAAGTCCACCTATTTATTCTATTTAACTATTCTAATTAAAATCCAAAGTGTTCATGTAACACAGACCAGGTCATGAAACACATACTAGGAAGGCAGATAGAGCCTTTAGCTGACATTGGAGTCAGCTCCTCCATGTCCCTCTGCAACTCCTGTCCTGGTCCTCTGCTGCTGGCATAGGACAATCACTGATTTCTCACACTAGATATATTTCCTGACTCAGATGAACAGGCACACTTAAAAACACCCAAAGCCGAGAGAATATTTTGTGGGATGGCTTCAAAAAGGAAGAGGTTTTGCCCTTTGATGTGCTCAGCAGGCTGAGATCTGTACAGCAGGGATCCTGTGGAGTTGTTGGTCTCTGAGAGAGGATGGTCCATCCTGGTGACCAAACCCACTGCTGCACCATCCCCAAAGATACAGCCCATCTCAGGCCTGAAGTCTTCCACCCCTGCCACTCCAAGTCCCTAATGGAAACAAACGGGGCAGAAAACTCACTAATAAGCTGCAAAAGCAGAGTTGGCCAAGGACCAACCCGGGCTGGCAAAGCCTCCAGGTCCCCTCCAACCCCTTTGACTTCCCTCAACTCAACTGACCGAGACAACCAAGGACTTTGGAGGGAGCTTGGTCGCACAGAGCGGGCACAAGCCATCCCACCTCGGAAGGTCAAGCGTGATGGGCCGGGTGGCATCGGGCTCCCGCAGGCGTAAAAATCAGCCCAGCACCTCTGAGTGCTTTCTCTGTCTCTCTTCCAAATGTTACACAGTGGGTTTATACAGAAACAGTGGGACACTTTCCAAACCATTTAACTAATACTGAAATTTAATACCCGACACCAACAGGTTACTGAGAGCAAGAAGGAGCTGTTGTAGTAGAGAGGGAGGGTGGGTTTGCAGCTTCACTCCCCCTGAATGGGAATCTGCCCTCTTGCACCCACAGGGCAGAGCTCAGTTTCCCTCCCCCCGAGTGCTGGCTTGGGTTGAGATCTGCCTGATGGGTTTTTTGGGGAGCCAGGGGGTTGCAGCTGCTTGCACAGGAGCGTGGTGGGACTCACTGTTCCCCCCGACAAATGACTTCAGCCCTCAGAAGCCAGCATGGCTCCTGCTGCCGGCATTCCCTGGAGCAGCAGCTGCCTCCAAGCCTTATTCTCACCCTTGGCTGAGGGAAAAATCCCAAAATCTTGGCAGCATGGAGCAAGGGATGGAGAGCAGAAGGGCTACCGCAGGGCATGCCCTGGCCCCAGCTGGGCTCCTGCCCCACTGCACATAGAGCACGGCCTCTGCACGAATTTGGGAGAGATGCTTTGAAAATCACGGGCTGAGGAAAACACCACGGGCATATGGGCATATGCGATGCCGAGCCGCAGCACAAGCCCTTACACCGCCTCCAGCTGGGGCATGGAGAAAGTTTTCCATGGGAAGGAATTTCCCCAGGAAAATCTGATTTGGCCAAGTTATCAGTGGAGAAAAATGTGGAGCAGAAAGCACACATCCACCTGAACAAACGAAATCTGACTGGCAGCGTTTTGCTTCTTTGCAAGAAGAGGTTCTGCTGCAAGGAGGTCTCATCCCCACCACACTGTGTTGGGTGTCCCAGTCTGCCATCACATCCCACCCATGGAGAAGGACATCTTGGCAAAACGGTCTCCCATAATACAACACGGAGGTCTCCTCTAGCAAGGGGACTGGCTGACCAAAGCCATGCTGCCTGGCACCTAACAGGACATGCTATACCATGAGGTGTGACTGACCAGCATCACAACTCCCAGCTCTCTCTACACATCAAAGCACCATCGAGAAAACCCCTTTCACTGGTGAATCAACTCAGAGTGGAGCACTCTGGATCTATCCAACAAGCCACTCCAAAACGTTTCTGCTTGGAACAAATTAAGCTTTTTTTTGGCTGACTTCTTTTTTTTTTTTTTTTTTAATGTTATTCATATTTGTCAGAGTCTTCATACTGAGGGACAGAGAAAAAGTATCCTTACTCTCCAAATCACAATTTAGCCCACACCCAAGAATTTCTACAACGCAGAGTGCCCAGCAGGTACAGTCACTTTGCACCTATGGAGACAACCTGCTTTACCGGCTCGGACGCCCCCGCATCACCCTGGAGGTGCACGAAGCCAGACCAGCCCCAAAGCCCTGCTCTAAGAAATCAAGGCTTTCTAACGAGAAAGAGAAACCACTCCAGACTGGGAGAACATTAGGGATGAGCAAAGCCTAAGGTTCAGCACGGAACTGGTCCCAACAGCAGCCCCTGATGCTTCCTTCACACCAAGGTTTGCCCAGAAACTCAAAACTAAGCCTGGGGAGATTATAAATATGGGAAAAAAACAGGGAGAAAAAATAGACATAAAAAAACATCCTACTCACCACCAGCTCGGTGAACATGACGTCCAGCTCCTCCACCGGCGGCATGGGCAGCGCGGGCTCCATGGTCTGCAGGGCGAAGCTGCTGTCATTGCGCAGCCGGTATGTGATCTCGGGGTGGTCGCTGCTGCGAAAGCAGCAGAAGATGAAGGAGATCCCCCGACTGCTCCTCTTCCTCGGGGCCATGGCCAAAACCCTCGGCGTCCCTCCCTCCTGGGCGCTAGATCCTGAAGGGGAAGAGAAGAGCGGAGGCTGGAGCGGCCACCCCACAGCTCCCGTCCCATCGAGGGGAGGAGGAACCAAAGCCACCCACGCGCTCGGCACAGAGGGGAAGAGCGGAGACGGTTTACGTGCCAAATATTTCTGCTCGGTTTTGACGTTTACGGTCCTGGCAACCTTGACGAATTAAGAAGATACATTTGCTTGCCTTGTGCTGAAGCCAGCAGCGGCAGGGAGATGTGCCACCGTCCCCATGGAGAGAGGAGTCCTGGACCCCCACCACTGCTGCAAATTCCAGCAAACTCCCACTGACTGCCCCGTGCTGTGGCAGCCAGGCCAGCCCCTGTCTCAGTCCAGCCAGGGGTATGGCAAATTTGGGTGGCTGCTGCCAGAAATTGCTGGATGTGCTTGGGGCAATCAGGTACGTGGTCCCCAGCATGTGTGACTCAGGGCTTGAAGACCTGATGTGGCTCAGGATGCCACAGACAGCAGCAGAGCTGAGAAAATATCCTATATTCTTCCCTCCAGCTCTTAAACATGTCCCTAAACATTCACCAACAACCGCCGGCTGGGTGGCTCTTTTTCGTGGAAAGTTTTGCTTGGTTTTAATTAGATAAACCCTACTTGAAATTCCAGTAAATATTTACAAGACGCGAATTGAGCTGATAAAAATCACACGGTGCCGGTAGCTCAGACTTTCCTACGCAGTGCTTACGTGGAGCATTGCTCGTGCCAGAGGTCACCTGGGTTTTGCTGATTTCTGAAACCCAGGTTAGGAGCAGAGCTCAGGGCAGGAGACACATGTCATGCCCAACTGATAATGGCAAGGACCAGGCAAACACTGCCCCAAAATTGTGACTGTCGAGTCAATGATACAAGCGGAGACCCACCTATGAGGAATGAGGATGGCAGAGAAACACCCTAACAAGAAAAGTCAACCAGCAAAGTAGAGACTATTTAAAAAGCCTAAACATTTGTCTTATAAAGCCACACACCCACAGATCTTATCTCTGCAAAACAAGACGCCGAGATGTTAAGAGACAGGACAAACAGCCAAGGTTAATACAGAAGGTTGAAATATGGATGACTCAGTTTTATTAACAAATCTATGAAGAGACTTGGGAAAAATGGTCCGTATTTGGAGAGAAGCGTCTGATCTCCCTGGAGCCAGCTGTTCCCCTCTGATTAAAGATTTAGACACCCAAATAAACAGCCATAGAGAGCCAGCACTGGAGGCAGGTTGGGGGCAGAGCTGAGGTCGGACCCTGTACCACCACTTGTGAGGAAAACGGTGACGTCCCAAAACAGGTCCCAAAAACAGGGACCGTGCAGAAAACTCAGGCTCTATCCACATAACAGAGAATCTGACCCTTGAAATTATATTTGCTGGAAAGCTTTTAGCACATCTGCTGAAGCACAAATGATGTGAAACGGCTATTGGGTCTTCACGCAGGATAATCCCAGGCTGTGCAACTGCTCTGTGCCTAGTCCTGAGGGTCAACCCTTCCTAAACATCCCCAAATCTCATTTCACATTCAGCATCTTGGACTTAGGAAAAATGTAGCCACCGGAGGAATTTCAGCTGTTATCAAATCTCTTTCATCGCAGCTCCTCGGTATCCAGCACCGCAGTAAATCCATTAGCAGCCTGCTGGCATCCCTCGGTGTTAGGAGGGGTTTGGGACCTGCTGGGGAGTTTCTTTCCTCAAGGAGGGAGGGAAACTAAAAAACAAAGAAACACAGGCCTCTGTTCCCTCCAACGCAGTGGAAAAAGTTGCTGGTTTGGGTTTTAAAGAGCCACAAGGAGCAGGCGAAGAAGGAGATGCCGGTGGCTGCCCAGCGCTTTGTGCCTCAGCAGGAGCTCAGTCCTGACCCACACGTCCTCAACTTTGCAAAGTCTGGTCACTTGGTCATTCCCAGTCTGTGGGTTGGGCCTCACCCTGCTCCTGATGCCGGTCCAGAGCAAACAGACCCATTCTCCTCTTCCACAGGGTGTTCTCGATCCCCTTTTCGACGCTGTGTCAACCTCATCCATGAAACCCACCGCTATGTGCAAGCTCTGACTTGGGCTTACCAAAATGTACAGAAAGCTTTTATCAGAACAACACCTGCTCTTCAGAGATACAGGCTCCTGATAATGCTGTACGATGAGTTTGAATGACAGACCAAAAGACAAGATTTTCTTTTGGGTTTTAAAGCAGACAGTCATGTAGCAACCAAGACAAGGTATTTTTGAGCTGCTTCCAGCTTTGGAGCTACTGAGATTTCTCATTTTCACCTATAAACAATTAAAAAAACCAAATCACCCTATAGTGCAGGCTGAGTGGGCTGCAGGTTATCAGCAACAAAGGCTAAAAAAGGGTTAGAGAGAGAACGTGTTAGCTACCAAGCAAATAGCATTAAACCTTCAGAAGGCTGATGAATATTCATTGAAATGATGAATCAAAATCAAAACACGGCGGCTCCCTGGCAGGTCGTCGGGATCTGCAGACAGCACAGATTGCACCGTCAGAACAAAGTCCAGCTATGCAGTCTTCTCCTTCCCTGCAAATCCTACAGAAATCAGCTATTCATGGAGAAAAACTGACAGCCCCTGGCAACCTGGAGGCTTGTGTTAAGGAGAGCAGAAGGGACCAGTCCCACGCAGCATCACGTGTTAAGTGTCCTGCTCGCACCTCTCATTTATACCTTTGAGCGCTAATTAGATCAATAAATTTAAGCCAGATTGTGATCTAATGGTGCCTTCTGGCCTTTACTATTGAGCAGGCCAGAATAAATTAAGTTTAATTGCCTCTGTACAGAGCCAGGGAAGATGATAGGATGGGGAAGGGTCATTCAGGAAACTTCTAGCCAAACCCCAGATCCCAAGGAAGGACCAAAAGGGCTGAATCATTTCCAAACAACTTCTCTTTCACTGAAACAAGAGTGGAAATGTGTGTGCAACGGGCTCAGCCTGGAAGCCTAGGGAGAGGAGAACAAGGAAGAGAAGGAAGAGGAGGAGGAGAAGGAACTCAGCCCACACATGGCACCAAGACCAGCCAGGGACCCCATGCAGCACAGAGGCCTCGGCTGCAGCTCAGCAATGCACAGAGAGGCAAGTTTTGTTGTTTCTCCCAGCCCTAAAAGAAAGCAAAAAAAAAAAAAAAGCCTACATCGCCCTAAGCAGTGCTTAAATGAAATCACTCATTAGGAGAAAATTGGACCCTGGTGTCGCTTCCGCCCTTGCTTTAAGGAAACGAGAGCAGCAATTACTGCTTGCATATTCAACAGCCTCCTCAGCAAGCTAAATTAGCCCTCGTGGAGCAACATGCTGTCAAAGCCTGTCTGTGACCGATGCCCCAACAAGCTGGTTTAAAGCCAGTACTGGTATTGCAGTGTTGCGGTCTGCAGCCTAAAAATACCCAGCCACGGTACAAACGCATACAAAAGGAGTGTGCACGCTCCCCTTCACACCTGCCTCCAACCCGCCCAGAAGCTAGGAGATAAATCCTCAAATATTAATATTAGCATGTTGTTTTTCTGGCTCCTCTCCCAAAACGAGGAGGCAAGATTCTGAGCGAGCTCTTTCTCAATGGGGAGCTTTATTTCAGCACATTGCATAAGGGGAGAGTATTTTTGTGCAAGCGCATAGATGCTCACTGACCATCTCTGTAGAGCCCTGACTGATTTCAGCATCTTGGGCCACACCAAGCTTTCCATCCTCTCACCCCACAGAGTTTCAGTGCAGCCTGGGATGCTCCCGACTGATGGACATTTCTGACTGTCTTCCATCGGTGCAAAGTGACCTTCTTGGTTGGCGGTGGCCAGGAGGTGCTTTGCCTCAGTGGGCAGTTTTGGAAGACACTGTCACCCCAAGCGAGTGCTAGAGCCGGGTGTCCTGGACCACTTTTTACAGCATGTAGACGGCAGAAATTTGGCATCCCACACATTGCAGCCTATGCTTGTCCCATCCCACTGCTGAGCAATGGTGCCCCCTCCCTCGGTGCTTCTCCCTATCACATAACACCCAGCGCACGGTGCGGTGCTGGGGTGCACATCAAACCCACTAATTACAGTTTGTTTCAAAATGATGAACCTCATTTCAAAGCAGTATGTTTCACGATGGCAACGTGTTACAATTACACAAACATTTGCAGATACACAGTGTTTTCAAATTGCATACATCTTTCTGAAATACCCTGTACTTTGCATCATTTTTTTTAAAGCAAACAGTTCTAGATGATTTTCCTCCCATGATAAGTCACATCAGATCTCCACAGCAATAAAAGCCAGATGCTCCCGCAGCATTTTTCAGACCAGTTCTACATTTGAGGCATCCTCTGAGAAACAGGAAAGCTTTCCCTAGACATAATGTGATTTTTCACCTTATGGACCCAAGAGACCTGGCAGCCTGCTAACCTGACCTCTGCTCAAGTTTGGTCCTGATTGCAAGCCCTCAAAAACACATGCGCAGTGCTCTGGTTCTCCAAACAGGCAGCAACATTCAGGCTCATCATCCCTCTCAAGACCAAGAAGTGCTGCTCTGTTTCGTGTTTGCACCAAAGCCGATGCAAAGAAACTCTTTTTAATGAGGAGGATCTAAGCATTGTTTAACTAAAACAAACAAAAAACAGACAAACGAACAAACAGAACCCCACAACTTTGAAATAGAGCCCTTGTGCAGATGAGAAGCTCAGAAACAGGGTTGCCTTCCTCTAAGCAGGAGCCACCTTTCCCTTCAACGCAGAAGCTCAGAGGACCTGAGCCCATCGCTAGCAACTCCAGCCCAGACCCCACACTGAGCACGGTGCCGGTATCCCTGGCATTGCCGTTCCTGTTAAAAGCAACCAGGATGATTTTCTGGCCATAAGCTTCCATTCCCACTTCCAAAACCCCCTTTCTTCAGCGTAAAGCTGTTTCCACACACAGTCTACACAGGAGGGGAATGTTTGTGTGTGGTGGAAATCCGCGTGTATGGGCAAGAGGGGGGAAAAAAGGCAAAACACTTGCCTAAAGGCTTTAAACTGTTTGATGATTGCCTTTCCCCCGTACATCCACCTGTGAAACAGCAGCCGTGAAAGGGGATGGGGACAGGACCCTTCCCGTGATGCTGCAGGAAAACCAGCTGCCAGGAGGAGCCTGACTCATCGCTAAATCACAAGAGCTGTAATTCTCAGCATAAGCAAATCTCAAAGACTTGGGTTTCATAGATTTATAAATACATCTGCCAAATCCTGAATTACCCCAGATCCTCCTCCCCTTTCCCAGAAGTCCTGTTATACTCGGTCAACTCAACAAAGAGGGTTTTGCATCTCCAAATCTTGCTCAGGCTGCCCGGTACCCAAAGGATGCTGGCAGGAGCTGGTCGCAGGCTCTCAGCTCGCTGCTGGAAAGCCCCATCTGCCAGCACCGTCAAAAACCCAGCGCTTGCCTAGAATGTGTCACCTCCTCTTTGTATTATTTCCTTTTATTGTGGAATTCGTCACAACCTGAAGTATACATCTGGGCCTGCTGTCTCGCAAGAATGAAGTTTATGCTGCTCAAGGGCAGATGAGCTTTAGGGGCTCGATGGTGAAATTCAGCAAGAAAAATCAAATCACTTCATTCACAGAGCCAATAAACACTCATACATTCATTGATGGGGAAAAGAACCCAGCTGCACAAATTTGTAAAACACCAGAAAAAGCCTTCCTTTTTCCACCTAAACAAATTTACACCTACTGCAAGCAATAAAAGTGCTGGGAGAGATTTTTTCCTATCTAGAGGCGTTGATGATGCTGCTCAGGAAAAAGAGCAACCACCTCCATCACAGTGCAAAAATATCACAACTCAGTTTGCAAGGTCTCTCTCCATTGCGGGAGTGAGCTCCCTGCCAAAGGAAGCACACGCGCTGTTGACTCTGCAATCCAGTTTTTGGGGGGAAGAGCGTGGTGCACAGCAGGGTGAGATGAGGTTTGTCTTAACGCTTTCCAACTGAAATCAATACTCAGGGCAGCACTGCTCGGTTTGGCAAGCCAGCAAAAATCCAGAGCAGGGGATTGCTGCCGGTATGTTGCAGAGCTATGTCTGTCCCAGGGCATGGAGATAAGCTTGGGTCCAAGGAGAAGATGCTGAGGGCTTGCAGCATCCATTCTTCATGGTGGGAGCTACATTGGGGATACCCACAGAGCCCTTTACCTTGTGATTGCAGAAACCAGCACAGCTTGGTGCACTGATGAATCGAACCAGGAAGATGCTGCTGGAGCAAAACTTCATTTAGTTTTTGAGGACCAAAAACCAAACCTTGCTGGAAGCTTCCCAGTCAGCTAGATGGTGAGTGGCACATTAACACTGAAGGACGTCACATGTTCTCCGTCAGCAGGGTTAATTTAATTGGTGATGAGCTGTACACCAGTGCCAGATCTTCTAAACTGCTACAGACCAGTAGCAATGGCAAATGCCATTTATTTCAGGAACATTTCAGGAACAAGGACAACAAACGTGGAACCACAGACAAGACCCAGTTTGGGAACCTATATAAATATATAGATATTTCTCAATGCTCACTAGGGTGCTAAACGACCCAATTCTGCAAACACACACATGCTTTTTCTCCAGCAGCCGGGCAGATTTGTGTTCCTTTAGCAAACCAAAAAGCAGGGTGGCTTGGTGGTGGAATAAATACTTGTCAACTTGCGTGTTCCTCCTTTAAACATCTTGAATAATTTGCACCCTGAAATCCTGGCAAAACTCTTGTCAGAGGTGGGTTAAGCCTTCTCAGAAATGCGCAGGTGGTGCGGGGGGGGCTCTCAAGGAAGGATGCTGCAGAATCCCCCTGCCCCCAGACCAGCTTTAAAAGGCAGGACAGAAAAATCCAGCAGAAAGGAAAGGTGACAGGAGAGGCCATCCCTCCTAGTGTTCCCCTCACCCCGCTCTTGTTTTGGGGCAGCAGCTGCTGGCGCTGCATTGTGGTGGGGCTCAAAGAGGCAGAGACGGCCCTTTCAGAGCCAAGGTCACACACGAGGAGGGATTAGCACCAGCCCAGGTCTCTCCTGAAAGCACGCAGCCTCAAGGAGACCCTCATAAGAGTTGTTCTTTTGCGATCTGAACCTGGTCACTCAGGGCAGATGTCTGGGCTGGCAATGTCAAGCCTTGGCTGGGCAGCCCTTGAAGCCAAAAACAGTCAAGACAGGGATGCAAGACTCCCTGGGCAGCTCAGGGGCTGCTCCTGCACCACCGAGCACCTCGGGGTGAGCATCCTCCTCCATCCCAGCTCCGTCCCCATCACAAGCCAATATCCAGCCCCACTCCTTTTCCATCACTGGTTTTGGCCCCAGCTGTGGGAAAACACGCAAAGCACAAAACATCTCCGGGATGCAGATAATACCAAGCTGTGAAACCCACCCCAGGGTATCACAAGTTACATATAATTAGCCAGGAAGAGCAGCTTCGGTGATCAGAAACCTCCCGACACAACTCACCCCCCAGCCTGGCTGCTGGCAGGAGACCTCCCCTCTCAAATATTTCCCTCTCCATCCGAGAGGACGTGGATTTAAGTCACTTCATTTCCGAGATCACTCCCGGCACTGACTACTCCCTTTGATGATGCAAAGCTTTTGTCAATAAAAACCCAACAGCCTGGCAAGCGGGGAGAGAGACGCTGTATTTCCCACTGGAGGAGGATATTTGTTTGCCAATTAGCCTTTTCCTGGAGAACAATAGTTCAATAAAAAAACCTTCCTTGATTTTAATTCCCCCTTTTTTTCCTCCCCTCCTAGCTTCATGCCCTGCTCCTCCAATGAATATTTGGCCTTGTGACTTTGATTTATCATATGCAAAGCCTCACTGCTGAACTTTCCATTTCACTGCTCCCCATTCCAGAAGTAATCCCCGCGGTGCGAGGGGCTCTCCAAGTGTAAAACCGAGGGGGAAGAGAGGCAGGTTTTTCCTCTCTTAAAGCCTCTTAATTAATTTGGCTTTGCGAACTGGAGTTTCCAAGTTGCTCAGCAGCAGATGCTTCTAGTCCATCAGCACCGCAACGCACAGCAAAGCAACAAGGAGCTACTGGCTGAGTCCCCACTGACTAGTTTTGGGTTGCGTTTGGGGATTTTTAGGATTATCCAAGCTTGAGATGAGGCTACTGGAACCATGAGTGTTCAGGCAGCTTGTAGTGTGTAGCAGGTTGTTTTTTTTCTCTTTCAAAATGGAAACTGGGTGGAGGCTGCTGTAAATAGGAGTCCTTGCTACCAGGGACCCTGATGGGTAGATATCATTAAACTTCAAGATATCATTAAACCTGTAGTCCAGAAAGTGCCCAGAGCAAGCAAACCACACTTGTCAGATCTCTCAGCTGACCTACCCATCTGCAATGCTGATTTCCATCTAAAGATTTTTAAATCCTGATGTTAATCTAGAGTGATTTTACCCCCTGAAGTACGAACAGAGGGTTGAGAATTCCTTGATAAATATGATGGCAGAAATAGCCTGCCGCTTTCCTTCCAGTGTGACACTAATATCTCCCCATGCTACAGCAGATGAACGCTGAAAAACAATATACATGAGCTTGCACCAGGCACAACGCCATCCCAACATCTCCAACGCGATGCCTGCTCCCGCCCGGCCTGGGAAAAAGCAGCAATTTTTAATTATATTACACTAAAAGACTGTTTGCATTTAAACACGATAAAGAAAAGCAGGCGAGAACAGCAGGCAAGACTAATTGGATTGCTTGATTATACTTTTTTTGTATGTAGATGTAAAACAATGTAGCTTATGGCAAAAGCCCCACATTGAGCAGGACTGAGCTCCACCAGCCCATGCCACAGGACAGCAGGACTCGAGTTTCCCAGGAGAACTGCTCAAACCCACCGCCTGCAATTTGGAGGACCTGGCTTAGTCGAGGCACAGCATTTTAATTGCCAAATGATCCTGCCTCCCACCAAAGTCGGGATTATTTTCAGGGGTGGACTGCCTGATGATCCCTCTTCCCCAGCAGGAACATCCAACCAGTGGAGATCCCAAGGGGATGCATTTAAAAATCAATAGAGTCTATTTTAATGCTTAATCCAGGAAAGTATCAGCATCAGTAGCATCGATACAAACCAAATTTAAACACTCTGAGTACACGCACAGAATTTCTATTTTGTCTTTTGTGCACTGATTTAACCAAATCTGGTTTTCCCCGGACACACTCAAGTCCAAACAGGGCATCCGTAGCATCCCTAATGCTTCAGGCATCCTGTCTGCCTCCATCTCTATGTGCTGCTTAAAAAACGAGCCTCTCCACTCCACTGGAGCAAATGCTCCAGTGAGAAAACACCCATCAAAGGTGCAATATTGTAGTGACACCAGCCACCTCCCCGCCAGGGCTATGTATAGAAGTGGATTTATCTTTTTTGCTGGTTTTCACACTGCACCCGCCACAAATTGCAACACAAGCTTCCCATCCCTGTAGATATTTACAAAATGATCTCCCTTTTCATTAAAAAAAAAATAAAACCCCACAACTTCGCAACTGCAAAGAGCTGCCTGAAAAAGCCACCCAAGGGAGTCCTGAGAGGCTCAGACACCCCAAGAGAAGATAACTGTGTTTGAAGTTTTTAATTTCATCTTGTTTGCTGCAGGAGGGCAGTCCGGGTGTTCATATATTTGGGACTAGCCACACTACAGACGCACCCACAAACACAGACATACCTTCCCAGGGGCCACTGCAGGCATGACGTGGGCTCGGAAAGCCATGGAGTCACCTGTTTCTGCTGGGGGACAGCACCGTATTCTGCTCTCTTCCATCCACCAGCTCCCTCCCACACACCCACTGTGTTCTCTGCATGGTTCAACACCATCACTTTGCTCACTTTCTTGAGTCTTAGTACCAGTCCTTGATGGTCCTGGTCCTTTCCAAGGTTGCAGATGACTTCTTGCTTGGGGTTGGAGTCCTGCGCTCCGGCCAGCAAAAGGAAAGTACTTCTCCCCATCGACACCAGTCCAGTTTACTCACAATCCGGAGCAATGAAGAACTTCACCTCTTCAGAGATTCCCAAGCCCTGGTGATGGCAGGGTCTTGCAGAGGTCTTTACATCTGCCAAGTGGGCAAGGCTTCATGGTACCACTGGTGATCAACACCTTTGTGACATTCCTTCAAAGCTCACCTCCTTTGCTGGCTTCATGGTGACTGACATCAGATCCATCCAGCTCTCAGGTGAGAAAATGTGACCCCAACACCCCAAAACAACCCTCCATTCCTTTAGCAGCTTTGAAGCTGAAACAGCTCTAGCAGCAGAGGTGGCAACTGATAGGAGCCACTCAGGGCTGCAGCTTTCCACTAACCAGCTCAACAGATCTTTCAACATGGCCCAGACAACACCACTGATAATGAAGTGGCGCTCAGCAAGTCTAACTGAGCTTGAAACCCAGTAAGATGAGCGTTATTCCTTGATCCTCGATTTGTGCTTCCTCCTGCTCACATTATGAGTGTCACAAGCCAGCTGAGCAAAGGCTTCAAGTGGGATGAGATCCTGAAGTGACCAAGCAGAGCCCTAACAACAAAAAAGCAAAACCACGCCAGAGGGAATGATGCTTTCTGGCCCAGGGGCTACAACGACATCAGAGCTTCTCTGCTCAGACACACAAAGTTTTATCATTGCCATACGCTTCACCACGAGACAGGGTGGATAAGGCTGTTTTCTGCTTAGCTCTTAGCACAAGCACATCTATCTCAACCCCCACCTCCAATAGAACAAGAACATCCAGAAGCTGCAACATCCAGAAGCTCCAGCACCCAGGACCTCCATCTCAAACCTGTCCCTATAACACAGAGCCCGAAGATTTGCTGCCCAGCCCCACCGCACTCAATCTTTAAAAGCATTTTCCTCCATCTCTAACCTTGGTAGCCCATTGCTCCAGATTAACCCTGCAGTTTGGATGCCCTAAAAACACAATACCTCAAAGAGAGAGCGACCCTGAGGTCACCCACAATCTCGTGACTGTCCAGAGGGGAAGGAAATTAAATGGCTTTTGGATAACAAATCTTTGCAGCATTTTCCAGCACCAGACCTGTAACATTGCAGTGAAAGCTTGAAGAAGCTTCACACTGGATTTATGTACCTGAAAACTCCAGATTCACTTCCCTACTGGAGGAAATTGCCACAGAAAGAGAAAACACCCCAAAATAACCGCTTCTACAGACAATAACACCATTAGTGCAGGTTTTTAGAGCTGGCAAGAGCTATCTGTCCCCATCAACTGCAACATGAGCTGTGAGAGCACAGGAGGAGGGGAGAAAAAGCATCTTACAGGCAATCGCAGGCATTTTTTTTCCCAGCTAAGTGCCTCATGGGGGGAGCAACCCAGGCATCAACAGGAGCACTTGAAGCATGCTGGTGCTTTATAAATTCACTTTCAGTAGATTTACCAACACGTCACATGGAGAAGGAATGTGTGCTATGCAAATCCAGCCCCAGACTGCTCCCTGCCTAATCTAGCTTTAGATTCAAATGCTTATTACCATGGCGTCTAATCGGGTAATGCGTAAATGGACAGGTTTAGTTTGGGCTCCCAGTACTTCAGCTGTCTTTGCACTAAGGCACCAAATGGGAGGGAAAGAAAGGAAAAAAAAATAAGAAACTAAGAGAAAAAAAAACAACTCTGCAAATAATTCAAACTCTGGTGGACAGCAGAGAACAAAAACCAGGCGTGGAAAAAAGTATTGACACCTATCAGTAAAAGCCAAGCAGATATGCAAACATCTGGCAGCTCACCAAGAACACAATGAGCGTTGAGTCCTGCTCGCGCCCCATCGGATCCCTGCAGGGAAGTAGGTGGATGGTCTTTCAGGGTCTCTCCCTTCCCCTCCGTGAGACATAAGGTGATGCAAGGATCTCACACACCCACACAGGACCCATCTACCAGCAGCACCAAGCACAGCCAGTCACACCATAACCTCCAGACTACGTTATGGATGCTCGGTACATTAGGACATCCAGAGCCTGGGTGACACGTGCCAGCCAGGAGCTGTTTGCTGGTTTTGGGGAAGAAAGGGCCCCCTTACTGCATCAGGGTCTGCAGCAGGACATGGGGACCATGGGAGCATCACTTCCAGAGGCCACCACCTACCTGTTTGCTGCCACCAGCCACACTCTTGCGATGTCCAAGGTCATCTCTGCCCTTACCTGCACCAGACAAGGTGATTCATTTCACTTCTAAGGTTTGTCAAACAGTGTGACCAAGCCATATACCACCTCTGGCACCTCCAGGATACAACCCAAATGCCAATCTTTCACCTCCACCATGCAGCTACAACTCAGCCACTCTGCACCAGAAAGTCTTGACAGGTCCTTCTGTCCATCTGCTGCTCACATGCCATGCTAAGCTTTCCAGCGATGGAAGACAGTGAGGTTTTCAACACCATCATCCAGCTCCCACCTTCAGGATGCCAAATCCCAGCAGCTCGTCCTCCACAAGCCGAATGGCATGCAGACCTGCAACCCGCTCCAGCAAAGAGTCGAGATAATGCAGATGTTGCTACCAGCCTCTGAAGACCCTACAAGACTGTACTGACTCTGCTATGCTAACTGGTGGGGTAAGCAGCACTAGGAATACCAACACTAACAAAGAAGAGATTTTCCTCTGTGAAACTAAACAATGTAAGCTACATTTATATTAAGGCTACAGGATCAACTTGAAATCATAGAATCATTTTGGTTGGAAGAGACCCTTAAGATCATCAAGTCCAACCATAACTTAACCTAAATCAAGCACTAAACCATGTCCTTAAGAACCTCATCTTTGTGTCTTTTAAACACCTTGAGGGATGGTTACTCCACCACTTCTCTGGGCAGCCTGTTCCAGTGCTTCACAACCCTTTCTGTGAAGAAATCTAAACCTTCCCTGGCACAACTTAAGGCCATTTTCCTCACATCCTATCACTCGCTACCTAGGAGAAGAGACCAACACCCTCCATGCTACAACCTCTTTTCAGGTAGTTGTAGAGAGTGATAGAGAGCGATAACTTAAATTCATGAGACATCAAAGAATTCACATAGGTGAACATCTCCCCTGCAACACCTACGTGTCTGTGCAGAGTTCTGCAACATGGGCCCTCCGGTGTCTCACAACATGGTAAATCCAGCTAAACCTCCAAGCGGAGGTTCATAACATTTACGTGTAGTCCCTGGTGTCTAGTGCAGACTGAGTTTTCATCGCATCCCTTCCCTTAATAAAAAACCTCCACAACACCCTTTTAACCTGGTGCCTATTTTGACAGAACTTGCAGCAGCTTCACATGTTTAACATGAAAATCAACCTGGAAAAGAGGACAAAACCAGCCAGCGGACTTGATAAATTGCCAGTGACAGGGGAGGAGTAGTAGATCACAGTATCACAGTATCACAGTATGTTTGGGATTGGAAGGGACCTCAAAAGATCATCTAGTCCAATCCCCCTGCTGGAGCAGGAACGCCTAAGTGAGGTCACAGACTAACTTTAAAGCTTCCTTTCTTTATGAAATTAAGCTGGAATCATAGGTTAACTTTCCACGATGCACGTTATTACTGAGGAAAGCGAGGCGGCTGATTTTCTGCCACTCAAGCACATGTAACCTACGCTTCAACATTTACTGAATGAATATTCAAAAGCTTTGAAAGGAGAAGGAAAACAAACCCAAAGAAATCAGAGCTTGCAGCCCACAGTGTTTTCATCAGCCTGTTCAAAGAACAAGCCAGATTTACCAGTGCCCATGTCTCTGCGTGGGCAGCTGGTTGGGCTCTCTCTCCAGCTCTGCACCTCCACGGCAGCACCTGGAGCTGCTCTGGGGGGCTTTTGTCCTGCTCCTGTAGCTGAAACAACAGCAGGGATGGTTAAACGAGGTGGAAAGAGCCCATTGCCCATGCAGCCCAGCCCATGCTGCAGAGGGAAGAAATGCTTTGTGAGACTCCCAACCTAAGGGCATGGATAGAGATGTTAGTGGAGGAGTCCTTCCCAACAACAAGGGAGACATGCAAATAGCATTTACCTGGCCATGGGGACTAAATACTACAGTAAATTCATACTCACTTGTCAGCCAAAAAATAAAGAGTCCACATTCCCGTATTTACAGCCACTACCACTTCTGGAGCTCTGTCTACAACAGCCTCTGGGAGAGGGTCATTGCCACTGGTGACTGTGAAGAGGTCCCAGTGAGTGGGTCCTTCATCCCACTGTGGCACAGGGGATAGTTCACACACACTTATTTCCAAGGGAAAAAAATATCTCAAAGCCTCAGAAGCTGCATTTCTGGAGCTGTGGATAACATATGTGAAGAGCATGGTTCGCTTATGATAACCCAGGATAGCAAGTCACTTGAGATGTAAAAATAACTTAATGAATAAGTATATTTAGATTTATTACCTCACAGCAGCTTTATTTATAGGGATGCCAATCACTTTTACACAGATACAAAACCGGCTGGCAGAATGCCTTAGTCTATATCCAGAAACCCATCTGTAACAAATCTAAGCCGTGATAGCACTGCATACGTTTGGCCAAACAATAACGCTAATGCCAGCCATCTTGACTTTAAATGTACAGATGGGCCAGGGGGGGTTTGCCAAACCTGCCACATGGCCAAAGATGGATGAATTTTGCTGTCACCTACTGTAAACTGGTTAGGGAAAGGACCAGATGAAGGAAAACCAGTCACTGTCTGGGCTGTGTGGATGCTAATACCAATACAACGCTGGATGGAGAGCAAACCAGCATCCGGCTGATTGCAGGTGAACCTCTTTCAAAACCTTTCATCACTCAAATGGGGAGGTATAAGCAAGAAAAAAAGACCCACTGGAGCTCTGCAGCATCTTTCAAAGGTGACAGGATTAATCTATGGCTCCTGTGTATAGTTTTTTTGATCCATCGTTAAAGACAAAAAGCTGGGACAGAGGAGAAATTAACTGAAAGCCATCGCTTAGCTCTCAATCTCAAAGCAGACAAGGAGTTTGAGTAAGACTTTTCCTCTCCCACCAGTGCCCAGGATTGCACAGCTTTAGATAAATTTTCAGAAGTCAAGGGGCAATGCTGCAGTTGATTTCCATGGGGCTGGTGTTGCAACATCCCAAATTACCCCAAGTTGGGGACTTTCTGCTGTTGCCCCTCCAGCTCGAAGCAGAGACCACCTGGAGAAATGGAAAGTCACGTCTAATTCACAAGAAACAAAGAAAAACTGGTTTTCATCCCAGGGAGGCTTCTTGGGGCCTGGTTGTCTCAAAAATGGGGCAAAACAGGGATGGCTCCACATCAGATACAGACTATGGGTAAATGCATCTCATCCATGAAAGCTGCAGTGTTTTGGCAAATGCCAAGGAGGAAAAGGTTACTCTAGAATATTACTTGGAATAATAGCTCTGGGAACAAACCCAGCATCAATTTTCAACACTTACTCAGCAAATTATTTGAATAAATTGAGGGAGCCTTGTGCATACATACTGACAGCATTATTTGGCAGATTTTTTTGCCTCTCCTCCTTAGCTAATTCATGAGAAAACAACTCCCAGTAAACATGATCACCTTCCAGTTCAGTGCATGGATCCAACTGACCCTGCCTTGGGGACAAGGTAACCTCTCAAGATCCCTTTCAGCCCTATTTTGAAACCATTTTACACCGCAATCTGTTTACACACTGGCATTTGCTCTGATTCATCCCTAGAAATAAATATGTCTAAAAGTGTAATTGATGGAAAGAACAAAAAAAACAGCAGTTCCCTCTCTCAAGGACAACACAAAGGAAAACAACCAGACGCAGAGCTATGACATCCTCGATCCAAATGTTTTCCAAAACATTTCCAAATGTTTTCCAAAGCTTCCAGCTGAAGCTTTCACAGCCTCGGGCTATGGTTGCAGCCCGTGCCATTATTTGAGTGCAGCATCACAGTGGGTCACAGCACACACTGAGGAGATGGCTGGTGATGACTTTTCCAATGACACACCTGCCAAAACACACCCTAGACCCTTCTGCAGAAAACACGGCGTTTTGAACAAAAACTGCCTCTGCTTTCTCAATGGGGCATCCTCCAATGTGATGGAGCTCAATTGCCATGTGGGCTTTTGGGAACAGAGCATCAGTGAATGCACATGGCCAGATGTCCTCACCTTCACGGCAGGCTTTTTAGTTCATTCTAAGTACCTTAGGACTTCACTCATCTGCCTCTAATCCTTTAAAATTATAGAAAAAAAAATACTTTTAATAAGTGAGTTTTTAAAATAAAGAGATAAAAACATACGTTTTCTACACTTACACAAGAAATGTTGAAGTTCTGTCCAGACATCAGCAAACGTGGACATTTACGGTTATTGCACACTCAGCAGTGCTCAGATGCAATGACCGACGGCTCTGGGGACCGGGGGGCTGGTACACAACCTATCCCTGACCCCAGCTCCTCACCCTGCTCCTAACACAACAGCTCCCACCCACGCCAACGGCCTCATCGCAAACGGCAGCGCCTGTAAAGCCGAGTCTCTGAGGTCCTTCAAAATCCGAAGCTGATCTCCACCTCTTTCAGCTCACTTCTGGACACAATCAAAACCCAGAGCAGACTCCTTACCGAAGGAGCCCTCCTATCAATTGGACGTGGGCTTTTGATTAGACCTGTTGTAGAGCTGAAAAAAAAAAAACAAACCCTTGCTCAAGGATGATAAAGTCTAGACACTACAATATATTTTCCAGCCGATCCAGCAAACCTAAAAAGCCCTCCCTTGATCTTGGACTGCCACGATCAAAGCCATTATCCCATTTGGAGCCCTTCTGAAACTTTAGCTTCCAAATGTGCAAGTTATTTTTAAAATCTAAACCAGGCCAAGCCTCCTGTTTGGAGTTTTACGAGGAAAATGGGGTGTGCTCCTCCCAAACCTTCCCCTGCCACGTCTGGAAGTGCCTGGTGGGCACATGGCAGAGGGTGAGAGCAGAGAACTGGCCCCAGCCCTGGGGGGACCTCAGTGGCACCTGGTGGCCACGGTCTGCTTGCATGGGGGAACACGGCCTGTCCCCTGAGGGTGGCTATGGTGTGGAGGAATACTCTCTATCCTTGATTGAGATTGGAAAGCAAACATCCTTTGCACACAAATCCTTAGGATCTGGGTCTGCCTTTGGCATCCTCTGCCACAGGGTTATGTCATTCTCTGGCACAAGAAACAAAATGGCTTGAAATACCATCATTTTCTACAGAAATTAAATAAAACTAAGCGGTACAAGTCTGCTTTACCAGGTGGCAAGGCACCCAAATGCACAAAGAAAAGCCACAGGACAATCGGGGAAATAAGATATTCCAAGTAAAAAATCAGTTTCCAGTCTCTGGGAGGAGTGTTTCAGGTGGCTGAAAGAAGAAACACACAGCCCTGCAAATGTATAGTAAGGCCAAAGGAGCATCAGGTCTGCCTCAAGTGGGATGCTCAAAGAGGTGATGGAAGCCCAACCAGCCCATGTCAGAGCAGCTGGTGCTGCGTGATGAGCACTAAATCTGTCACACAGCAGGCACCACAGCAGAAAGGACCTGTGGTCACTCCCAATGGTCAGGGCTCACAGTGGCCAGACTGGGGAGAAGTCAAGGGATGGTTGGTCCAGAGTGACAAAGAGCTTGGGGAGAACTGGAAGGGCTTTTTGAAAGCACCTGGTCACCAAGCTTCACCTTCCACGTTCCAAGGTGGACTTGTAACAGGGAGGTGGCCTTCAGAGATGGGGACAGGAGGCGATTCCCATCATGGAAAGGAGAAGAGAGCAAAACAGAGCATTCACATGCTTCAAAACTATTCAAAAGCCAAATGTAGCTCCCCAGTGAATGCTTCGTTTAACTAAGTAGCTTCTAAAGCACCAGGCAAATAGCCACACCGTCTCCTTTTCCTCCCAGCATCTGCCTCTACTTCCCCTCCGTGCTTTCACCCTCCTCAACTCCCAGCAGCTCTGCTCCTCCTCCCCATCTCTCCCTCTTTCAAACCAAGGAGATCTGTGAAAGGCTGAGCGAAGTGGGCAGGGACGTGCTGGGAGGATGGGGATTAGGGACCTGCTGCCCCCTCTAGCATCCCTTGCTGCAGCTGGAAGGACCACGCTGGGCAGGAGCAACGGTCACACTGCACATCACACATCCCCAGCACCTCGGGAAATGTCGTCTGAACCTCCACCAGCTTTCCAGCTGAGTAAACATCAAGGAAAAAATCATGTTGACAGCCTTCCTTAAGAGTAGTTCCATCAAATCAGACTTTTCCCACCCACAAGCACACCGGAGCAGAAAGAGCAAAGGCCACCGGCAACGTGTCTCTGGCTGTGACAGCCATGACAGTCCCAGAGGGGACAGGGGATTTGGCAGCACCTCCAAAAATGTTGCTTGGGAGCTGGGTGAGGTGGATGAGACATTGGAAACCTGCTCGGCTTCAGCTCTGCCATGGCACAGAGTCCAAGACGTGCCCCAACACAGTGGTTCATCTTTGCTCACCCCAACAAATGCAGAGGGGAGAGGGATTTCAACCTTAACATCCATGCAAGTGTGTTTCACTGGGTTTTCGAAGTCACCAAAGCCCCACAGATCCCGGTGCTCCGACCTTGCCCTTGACCTGGCCCCTTTCCTCTAACAAGCTTCCCCCAGGGAAGATGGAGAGCAAAGCCCCACTGTGCATCCACAATCCCCAAGAAGGGCTAACACAAAGTTACCCACCTCAAAGATTTATGGTCCTCATCACACAGGAGAGCACAGGAGATGATGGCAATGGCTGTTTCTGGATTTAAGAGGACCTAAACCCATAACAGAAGCAGCGTGCACCCAGTCTGACATGACAAATAACATGGCCAGGGCAGCCAACGAGCCAGCATCCCAGCACCAAACCTCTGCCACAAAGGGGAAAAAAGCAAATTGTCCAGCCTCACACTGCCACCAGCACAGCAGCCACCCTCTGCTGCTCTCAGTGGTAAATACTGAGGGAAAATATCATTAAATTCATTTAGGCACTGAGCATCAACCAGGCCGGGCTCAGCACCACATCCATGCCCTCATCTCCCGTGCTAAAGAGATGGCAAACATGTGCATCACCGGTCCCTCTTCCCAAACCAAACACACAAATACAGGCTGAAAAGCACCTGATTTCTAACCCTGGCAAACTTACAGTGGTAACTTATCTCCAGGCAGAGCTGTGACTTTTATAAGGGATACCACCAGGCTAAGGAGTCAGAAGCGTAAGCGGACAAGCAAATGCCCTTTATTTCTGTAAAGCTTTTTATTTTTTTCCTCCTGAAATGGCAGGGAGTAGCACAGCTTTTGCCAGTTTAGTGGGGTATACATGAAGGTTTGGCTGAAAGCAACCTCATTAAACTGGCTGGGTCATTAAGCACCAATCCAGTCTTCTGATCACCGCATGACGGGCTGGGAACCAAAGGCAATTCACAATTAAACCCGTGACAATCAGGAAAAATCCTTACAACCCCCCCCAAGCAGAATCCACCAACACAATCCCCACCCTCTCTTCTTTTTTTCTTTATTTACTTACATAAGCAGCATGACAGATAACTTGGAGGAAATCAGATGCTTAATGATTAAGCGACACTTAGGCAGCACTCTGGAAGATAAATACGCCCTTTGGAAACCCTGCAACAAAAACAGAAGGTATAAACAGACAGTAACTAATTATTCTGATGAAATCTTGGAAGACCTGAAATACCCGACTGCAGCAGAACAAAGCGGGTGCTCGCCGGGCCTGCTCGCAAAAAATAAGTCACACCCTTTTCTAAAAGAATTCACCCAAATAAACCTAAGTGCTTCTGTCTTGTTTTTGTTTGCGTGCGTGTCTCTTAAGGTCTAGGCTGATAGGAAACCTCCGCCATACCCTGGAGGGATCCCGTCACCTTCAGCTAAAATTGGACTTCAAGGAAAGTGGGTGTCTCCAACACACGCCGACACGGCTCCCACCCCACGCTTGAGGAGCGGCGTGTCGGCGTTTTTCCTCCCCACCCATTGAAACCAAAAATAGAGTGTTTTCTAGATGAAAAGAAATTAAGGAAAATAAATAAATAAAGTGTTTTCCTAGGGAGAAAGGAGGGGACAGCAAGTCTACCCCGCTGTAGGGCTTGAGGCAGCCAAGATGGGAGCAGAATGCAGCTGAGCCGCAGGGACAAGACAACGTGAGATGCTTGCCCCAGCGGCGAGAGGAACCTGTAAAGCCCACTAGCATCCCGCCCACCATCACGGATATAGAATAAGGCACCTGCTTTATCGTGGTCCATGACACCAGGACCGCGAGCCCCTGTTACAGCAGAGCGAGACAAGGGGATGTGCTCAGTAAACATTCCTCTGCTCTCCTTGCCTTGGAGGAAAACCATCGTTTTCCTCCTCTCCTCTCTGCCCTCCCCCACCACATTAAATGCCAGCGGAGCTCAGGGGAATATTTAATCTCAAACCTCAGTAATCAATCAGTTCACCCTCACACATGAGAAAGAGTCACAGCAGTAAGCACCAAATCCCATTTCTACCCAGCAATATGATGTTTTAATTACGTACATAAAATTTCCCTTTTAATATAAATCCTGAACAGATCCATACAGCCCCCGGGTGGTGGGTGGGGAAGGACATGGAGCTGGGGAAGAACATGGGGATGGGGGAGGAAGGAAAGGGAGGAGAAAACATCCTGGCAATTATTTCAAATGACAACTTTATATGGCTGCTCCAGTTTGCCACTGGCACCATGACGCTTTGACCTTGCGTTTGCTGTTCCAGAGGATGGGCAGTAACGCGGCGAGCAGCAAGCCCACGTCCAGCCCTCCCACCACAAGATGCACCAGTTTTATCCCAACATGTCAGCGAGCGTGCAGGAAAATGGGGAGAGAAAAGGCACAATGGACACACATGGAAAGGTTTGGACCAGGCTGTGATACAAATAACAACAACCAGACCTTGTCACCAGTGCTGCAAAATTTACTCCAGAGGCTGTTCACATCAGAGGAAGCCTTTCTAGCTGGGTTTGAGCAGGTTTGGGAACACCCCCTGCCACTACTTGTTATTTCCAAGCACAAGCATGGCCAGACCAGTAGGACCATCACATAGCTGCAGTGCAACAGGTGTGTGCACACAGCTGTGAGCAACATCCCTTGATAGGACAAGGGGTGATGGTTTTAAAATAAAGGAGGGGAGATCCAGACTAGACATGAGGAAGACATTTTTGACCCTGAGGGTGGTGAGAGCCTGGCCCAGGTTGGTCAGAGATGTGGTGGATGAACCATCCCTGGAGACATCCCAGGCCAGGCTGGACGGGGCTCTGAGCAACCTGAGCTGGTGAAGATGTCCCTGCTCATGGCAGGGGTGGCACTGGATGGGCTTTGAAGGTCCCTTCCAAGCCAAACTCTTCTATGATTCTATGATCCCTTCTTCATCCAATCAGACCAATCTCAAATGGCACAGCTCACAAACAGCTATGCTAAAATACATGCTTTTTTTCTTTTAAATATGAACACATGCACAGACTTTTCTAATATATAGGAACAAAAGAGGGGGATACCCTGCTGAAACCCCGTGAGCAGCTCAACTGCTGTCTGAAGCAATGAAAGAAATGAGAAGCAGATACCAGGCACACACTCGCTTGCCATGGTGGGGTTTGGCTCTGGAAACGTTTTGGGATTCCCCAGTGTAAGCTCTGAACTCCAAGAGCTGCCACACAGTCTTGGAGCCACTCTGGAGGAGAAGCAGAGGGGTTTCTGGGTGCTCAGCCAGGCAGGTGGAGCAGGATGGACAGACCAGCTTTGGGTGCCCATTGGGACAGCTCACCCCAGTCCATGCTCCATCACCTCAGAGGTCCCAAAAACACCCATTGTGCCCCAAGAACAGGTCAGAAACCACCTTCCGTACACGGCAACAGCCTTTCACCACTTAGCACAAAAAAAAACCCACCCCAAACCCATGGCGTGGGGCAGAAAGGAAGGTCCTCTCACGGGGGATGAACCCACTCATGACCATAGTTTCAGTCCCAATTGTTTTGTGCTCAGACAAAACAAAGGAAACAAGCTGGGCATTGGGTATCTTGGAGTTATCTTTGATTTCTCTGTGTGTAGCAGGGCTGGGGTTTTGAACACCTTTTCCAGGCAGATCCCATGGCAAGCTTCTTCAACACACGTGCATCACTTTCTAAAGATGTGAGCGCCTTGGCTCGCGAAAGCCGGTTTTGGAAGGAGAGGTGACGTGGTACAACAGGAATTTTTCAATTCCTCTCAACAGGAAACATCACACAGAAATCTGCAAGGGAAACCCACCTGTAACCGAGATTTCTGCACCATGCTCTCCTTCCAAAGGCTCCCTCCCCTCCTTCAATTTTTGGCTTTGGTTTCCCCGAGCCCTGCAACAGCAGGAATTGCTTGGCACAAGGGACAAATTCCTCAAGCTCCACATGCATACCTAGAGAAACTGTTGCACTTACACCCTCCCTAACCTCTTTAACCCGCGTTGGGAGATGTACAACCAAGAAGGACAGGGCATCACCAGCTGCCCACAGCCTGCTCCTGGAGGATCCAGTCATATCCCCATCCTCTCCCAAAGAGCAGGACTTTGCAGTGCAATTCAGGACAGAGATACTCAGTGCAGTATCTAGAGCAAATTAAACCTCCCAGGCACAGCAGCAAGCATGGATTTATTGATTCATGGAAAATGTCCTTATAAATTACTTCATTCAGATCAACAGGACAAGACAAAATGAGGGCTATCCTCGGCAGCAAGAGGCTGCAGCAATATCATTTCAGTCCCATGTTCCAGGAGAAACCACTCGTCTGGAACAAACACTTCTAATAGGGCTTCACAGGGCTGGAGGAGGATGACACTGAGGAGGCCAACAGAGATCTGAGCCACATCTCACCCAGTTCCCACCTCCCTGTGCCATGGCAGACAGATCTGATGGATGATTTTTGCAAGCAAGTAGGTAAAAATTCTGCTTGATATCCGCTTTGCACCCATGGAAGCTCCATTCACACCTGCTTGTTGGCTTGTGTAGGGCTGCAGCCACCAGGCAGAGTAGGACACAGAGGTTCTTGCACCAACAGCACCCCATGCACCATCCTGGCCACCTGTCCAGGGTCTGCTCACCACGGGGCAGGGAGCTGGGTCTGTCTGCCTAGAGAGACATGGCACAGATCCACACTGCCCTCTTCCACATCATCCTCCTCCGGCTCCATGAAGCTCCATTAGAAGTGTCTGCTCTGACAGAGTGGTTTCTCCTGGAGTATGGGACTCCCAAGCATCGCAGCCTGTTTGTCTTAATCACTTCTTGCAATACCAGGGGCTGAATGCACTTTTGTCAAACTCAGGCTCCCTCCTGGAGCCACCAGAAGTCTGGACCCAGGAAGTCGAGATGAGGTCAAGGCTGTTCCCTGCAAGCATTTGTTCCATTGGTTAAAGGCAGGGTAAAGGTTTTAAAATAAAAGAGAAGAGATTCAGATTAAGCATAAGGAAGACATTTTTGACCCGGAGGTTGGTGAGAGCCTGGCCCAGGTTGGCCAGAGAGGTGGTAGATGAACCATCCATGGAGACATCCCAGGCCAGGCTGGACGGGGCTCTGAGCAACCTGAGCTGGTGAAGATGTCCCTGCTCATGGCAGGGGTGGCACTGGATGAGCTTTGAAGGTCCCTTCCAACCCAAACTAGTCTATGATGCTATAAAAAATAAATAAATTTATGGCCACACCTGTGCCTTATTCTGGACAGCACTCATTCAGCTTTGGCTTACAGACACAGGTTGCTTGCTAGGCTGAAGAGCTGCTGGATGCTCACCACCATCCCCCTCACAAAGCAATATGCGCTTACGTTTTTCAGCTTTTTGATGAAAAGGCGAGAGGAATGCTCACGTTTCCCCAGCACAAAGCATTTATCCAGCTTTTGTGCATGTGCGACACTTCCTCATACCCTCATCAGTCAAACCAGCCCCACCAGCGCCGAGGGCAGGGCCAGGCGCTGCCCTTCCACCGCGGGCTCGGCAGTGGCCCCGCTCCAAACTGCCTTTTGCAGGAACAGGTGCAGCTGATCACGGCTCAAATTGCTTTCCACAGCTCCAAATCACCTCCTGGGATCACTTCCTTGCATCCCCGCCTTCAGATCATCGCTTAGTTTTTAAAAATCGGTGCTAATTTGAGACCAAGTTTTAAAAACCATCAGCGAAGACACCAAGTCATGTTTGATGCCTCCAGGACGGTACCTGCGGAGGTCTTCTAGGAACTCCTCTGCCTCATGCAAACTCCCCCGCTGGTAACATTAAAACTACAATTATCTCTGTAGATTAATAAAGGGTACCACATCTTTGGCAGCAACCTGAGGCAGGGACTCCCAGCAGCGATGAGTTCATGTTATCAGGGCGCGCAGGCACACACAGCTGTGTTTGCGGTCCCCATCACTTGCAGTCACCCACGCCCCACCACACTGCCTCACCCGTTCCCCAAAACACACCCTTTCCCGCCTCCCCCCAGGCACCGATTAGTATTTTGATAAACGAACATGTCTCGTCACATCTATTCACTTAACTCGCCATCAAGTGGTTGCCATTCCCACGTGCATTGGCTTTGTGGAATAAAATGCTAATGGGTTTCGCATCGCTGGTGTGACGCCGTCCCTCCTCCCAGCCCCAGGGCCCAGCTCCTGGCTCTGCAGCATCCTTCTGGTTCCAGCATCCTTCTGCCTTGGGGAGCAAGAACCACCACCCTGGATGGACCACCTGCCCAAATTCTGCTATTTTGGGAGAAAACTGCTCCTTTACACAGTGAGAATTACAAAAAAAAAATGTAAAAATCAATGGATTTGTATCACTGCAGCATTTGCAAATGTCCCCTTGCAGCAGACATGCTGTGCACAGCACGGGGGAGCATCCGACAGTTTTGCAGAGACCCCAGAGAGGTTGGTGAAAACAAAGGGCACCAACCACTGCTCACAGCTCTCAGGGGCACAAGAAATAACCCCAAAGAACCCAGAGCTCAGAGCTGGGGAGGCCAGAAACCCTGTCAGCCCTTCTCAGCCTAGGCAAGAGGGAGAGCGAGCTGGCACATATGCTTTGCACAGGTCCTTAGGCTCCTGGCTGCTAGGACCAAGCGCTTTCGGGTGGCTCTGTCTCAGAAATTCACCCTGATGGTGAACATCTCCGAGGCCAGACACAGTGGTATTTGGGGACTATCGGTCTCCGCTGTGGTCCTAAAACAAGCTCTGTGCTCACACTGTGGTGCACCTGGTACCCAGACAGGTCAGGTGAGCCTGTGAGCATCCCTGAGCACCACACGCTTCACTTTAGCTGCTGCCCATGCACACCTGAAGCAATACAGAACAGGCACAGAATCATAGAACAGGGAGAGCAAACACCCCTTTCCCTCGGAAGCCCCGGCCTCCAGCCGCGGCTGCGGTCATTTGCATTCTTCCTGGCACGCTGGGATGGAGAAGCAGGAGAGCTCGGTGGGACGCACGGCACACCATGCTGCCAACACACAGGCAGAAAAGGGGGTTAAATCCAGCTGCTCAGGGCTAAGCTGGTCACATACTGCAGATAAGCAAATGGTGAATTGCGGTTTGCCAGCCTACAGCAAACACCGGCACAAGTCACCTGCACAACTGACACTGGATATTTAACTCAGAAGCTGACGATATTGGAGACCCTGAAGCCACATTTCATTATAGCTCTCCTGATGAACTGCTTTCTTGGCTGCTTTGAGGTCTGCAATAGAGAAGGCTGAAAAGATAAAGCAACTCTTGGCTTTGAGGCTGGCACCCCAGTGAGAAACACAGAATCATTTTGGTTGGAAAAGACCCTTAAGATTGAGTCCAACCATTAACCTAACACTGTCAAGATGCAGCAGTGCTTTTTACCTGTAGTGACTTCTTAGTCTTTTGAAGACTCTTTTGAAGAATCTGAGATGCTATCACAGAAAACAAACCTTGGGAGACAATGCAACCAGAGACCCACCCAGCAGCTCCAGCAGAGCACCAACACAGATAGACCTGGGTGCAAACAGGTGGTCCCCAAAATGCACATGGTCACAACCTGCTGATTTTAATCCCAGACGCATAATTTCCAGATGTCACCTTTGGATTAAAACATTAAATTTCCCAACTGGCATTTAATTTCCGTTTTGCCTTCCAAGACAAACTTATTTCACTTGTGGCATCCAGAAATTCTGAGCTGCTGCCTCTGGGAATTCTGCAAAGATGAAGAAGTCCCTTTTCTCTGTCCTGAAGCCACCGGCCATGCCCAGGTAGCTGCAGGACGTCCACTAAGCTTTATAACCTGTCAGACGATGGAAAGCTTATGGCTATGCTGCAAGACCTAGTAGTTCCATAATCTGCATTGTCTGAAAATCCAGAGTTAGAGATATCCATGCAGCTGCCTGTCAAGCATCCCGTGCCTTGGACATGGTCCAGACACAGGTGAGCAGGAGAGAGCAACGTGGGTTTTGGCCACGGGATGCCCCATCCCGCTCTCCTCCCATCTCCGTTCAGAAGCAGGCAGCTGCATCCCGCGCCAGCGCGTTTTGCATCATCAAAACGGGAGTCAGGCTCCATAACCACAGCTCGAAGGGTATATTTAACTCAACTAGAAGACAAAGGAGATCGGGTCCACCACAGATTAAATTAGCTGAGCCTGCTTATGCCAGGAGTTCCCGTCTGCCATGGACCACGCCTCACATGGATTTATTTCTCCTAGCTCCGCAGTTTGGCTCAACTGCAGCAGCTATGGCCTTGCACAAGCACAACACCGTGATCCCACCACCAACACCCCATAACCCACCACCGGCAGAGATTGCATTCCCAACTTGGAGCTGGGGCAGCTGGCATGGGGAAAAAGGGATCCTTTACAACAGAGGAAACACAGTTTGCTCAGTGTTTTCTTTCCCTCCTTCCCTTGAGATCACTCTCCCCACTGTTTGGCCACGACAGAGAAGCCAGGCATTCAGGGAAGAAGATATTAGGCTGTGCACTCCTTGCCTGTAGTTATTTTACAAATAGAGGTGATTGTAATGAATTATTGCACCCTAAAAGAAATCTCAGTGCCCTTCCCCCACCTACACCTCCCAAAGCAGAGCACAAATCCAGCTGCTCTGCAATCTTATCTTGACACAGAAACAGTCTGGGACAGAGATACAAGGGTTCCCCGAAGGCACGGTTTATTAAAGGCATCTTTATTTAGTTGGTTCTCTTCAAAAACACCGCACTGAAGTGCTGTTCCCGGACTGGTTTTCATCACAGCGGCAGCAACCACCACCCAGGCAGGGTCCCCCAGCCTGGCCATGCAACATGCCCCTTGGAAAGCCACTGGGATTTCCCCAGCTAAAAAGCAACCCAGGTTCAGGGGGAAAAGCCCAGATCAAGGCACTTTGGGGGACCCACAGCTGTGAGTCACCAGGAGCTGCCAAACTCACCCTGGTCTTACCCCAGGGATGGGGATCGGGACATTAATGCAGTCCATGGGATGTTCCCTATTTATCCAGCAGCTCTGCCTCCAACGCTGCACCAGGCACGCTACCGTGGAGCTTTGCACATTGTCAGCCAAATATACCTAATCCCAGATTTCAAGAAGCGGAGCCACAAAACCACCGCACAAAGAGGCAGCGGTTCGCACGCAACCTGGGGAACCTCCCCGCCACCAACGCCTCTCTATTTATCCAACACGCAATCTTTACACATTCAGCTATTTTCATCCCACCCCGCTATTAATGGATGCAAAAAGGCAGTTGGGTAAGGCGTTGGGTGAAAATCTCATTTAGAGATCAAGACAAGCTTAATTGGTTTCTAGCCAGACCTGCACAAAGATGGGTTACTCCACAAATACAGTTGCTAATCTGCCCATTATACTGCCTAAGCTCCCACCGCCAAAGAAAAAGAAAATAAAGATGCACAAAGGAATGCAGTATTTTGAGCATGTTACTTCCAGACAGTAACACATCAGACGTGATGAATTCTAGAAGAACAAGGGCTTTGCTTTTCTTTGAAGGAAAAGGATAACCAAGTGGTAAACAAAACACCAACAAAAGGGCCTAACGTAGATCAAATCTGCATTTTCCACAGGCAATCTCCATCCATTTTGGGTTCTTGAAGAGCATTTCCAGTGGCCATTGTTTCTGCAGGCAGGCAGTAGCAGGAGAAAGGCTTATACAGCTGAGGAGATGTTGTGTCACAAGTGACAGAGTAGAAAGGATGGAGAACCTCGTGATTAAAAAGCACAGGACTGAAACCCTTGAGAGCTGAATTCACTTCCTAAGGGGCTGTGAAAAAAAAGAAAAAACCAGTCTCCTGTGTGATCACATCCTAGATGATTCATTCAAAACCCTGGTGTTGAAAAGCAAGTGACGGGGAGGAAGCAGGAGGAGGAAGGGGAAGACTCAGTCCTATGGGCTCTTAATAGGCTTGGGGTTAGACCAGCACTGGCAAGCTGTTCATATCCATCTGCGTCAGGCACTGTATGAGCTGGAGCTGGTGCCGGGAGAGCACAGAGCATCCCAGGAGCTCAGGTGAGAGCCCATCCTGCTCCTCTGCCCAGATGTGCAGCACGGGTTCACCAATCCGGCAGCAGCACCCCACGAGCTTTCACAATGTGGAACTCCGAACAGAAACAAAACCATGCGCAGAACGGAAAGGTTAGTGATCATTTCCCCTCCTGGAGCTATGCAAGAATTCAGAAACAAGAATATAAAGCTGTCCTCCAAACACAGCATATTATAAATTAGATGGCAACACATTTGCAGCGCTGCGGAGCCAGCGGCACCACAGGTAGAGAGGTGATGAAACGGTCCGTTTGGTTACAACCTTCTCCCCTTCTGCAATAGCCCAGGACTCCCAGCTCTGTTAATTTGCCCAAATTAGAGCCAATCCTGCTCAGCGGGAAGTGTTACACCTGAGGGAGAGCAGAACTGCGGATCCTCTGGCACGACAGAGCCAAAAACAAGGCCAGCGCCAGAAAGGACGGTGGTTGTGTGTTTTGGACCTTTACAGCAACATCCCTCAGGCTCCAGAGCATCTTTGCAAGGGCCTATTGCAGCAGGTGCGTTCACCATAGGGCTGGAGAGGTGTTTTTCCAAGACCACCTTCAACAATGATGGGTGCTTGCAAACCCAAGGCTTGGTACAAGGAAAGGGCAGCCCAGTCCTGGCCTTGGACAAGGGTTGCCAGGCATGGAGATACAGGGCTGGTGCCATCCCAAAAAGCTGCTGTGGGAACCCCAGAGTGAACAGATTCTAACTGTTAGTTTCAGCAGCGAGACAAGCTGTAATTAGCTACACAGAACATAGCCCTGAGGCTGGGTAAGGACATCCCTGTGGTGTTATCTGACAAGGATGTGTTTTGTTGGGCTTTTTTTTATCCCCCTGGAAAAACAAGCACCCATTTCTCAAGGGTCTTTCTTCTCCCTTTCCATGTTGCCCAAAGAGTCGATTTCCCAGGGCAAGAAGATGCATCTCAAGACATACTCTAAGACCTCATTGTCATAGCTGGAACTCAGCTCTTGGCATCACCAAGTACGGGTTTCTCCTTAGTTGCTCCAGCACCCCATGGCGTACAGGAGACACCAGACCTCAAAGACACAGTCTCACTCCTGACTCCCACCAAAATGAAAGATGCAGCCCAAAATGTGAGGCAAAGGGCAGAAAACGTGGACATGAGGCAACCGAGCTACAGCTGTGAGACACATCATCTCCACGCTCCCACGTCTCTCACCTAGTTCAGGCTCGTCCCTCGTGCAAAGCCAACAGAGCTTCCTCTGATGCAACTACCAGTGATGCTTTGGAAATCCATCCGCTGAGTACTTTGAGGTTAAAATCCCCCTTTACTCTCTTTTTCTCATGCTGAAAGCTGTCACACTATAAGATGGCTTGAAAAGCCAGGGAGATAATGCACTTTATGGATGTTAGGAGAGTCCTGGCATGCCAACTAAGGGAATGGCACAATTTCATGACTATGTAACCCAAATCACAGCCCATCACACATCACTGCGGTTCAAACACAACTATGACCACTGCTGCATCACTTTAGAAATGGCAAATGCTGTTGAACTCTGTGAGTGGAAGAGCAGCGTTTAATACAAACGTAAACGTGAGAAAACGATGAGCAGAAAAACTCATTTCCAGTTCCATACCCAAAAGCAAACTGACTGTAGGGATTAGAGTATTTAGCACGCTCCAAAAATTTTCCTCAACATCTTTTTGTTCCGTGTGACAGGTAGAGATTTCTCATGGCTCCAGAGCCACCAGCTATTTCCCATGCGATTTGCCAGGCAGCGCTCTCCACAGAAGATGAAAGGAGCTAGAGTTTATAAATGGATCTGAGTTGTCCCCAAAGAGCCTCCAGCCCCTTTGCAGGATGCCTCAGAAATGCCGAGGCGAGGAGGCAGCACACGGGCTGATATCTCGAAATCAACCTCTCGTATCCAGAGAGCTTTGGTAAGCAAATGGCTTACGCAGAATATCTGTCAGGATCCCTATTTGAAGCGCAGGCTCTTATAAACAAGGTTGCTCTGGAGGCAGCGGGGATTAGCACAGTTCAAACAGTCCTTGGCGTGACTTACCGGAGCGCCCAGGAACAGATTTGCAAGTTCAGCTTTTCTCCTGCCTGACGCTCACCTGGCACCACAGAGCAACACCCAGACTCCCGACAGCCTTAACCCTGTCGACTCCTGCACAGGGAGGCTGAGAAACAGGGATGGGAGAAGCCCCATGCATGACCACAGGACTTAACAGCAGAAGAAAACCCAAGGTGGCATGACCGTGGGGCTGCTCTTCTCCCTTGCAGCTGGAAAAGGTCCAACAGCAGGCTGGGCAAGTGTCCCTTGGCAGAGCCCTGGCAGCCCAAAGTCATGCATGAGATACCAACACAAACTACTCTGTGATTCTGTTCTATGATTCTATACACAAGGAGAACGGTGCCAAGCAAAACAGGGCAGCTGAAAACCACCCTGCATCCAAAAGGCTTAACCTGATATTAAGGCAGAGAGCAGCCTCTCTTCCCTGTCCTGGGCACACAGCCACAGCCACGACACTCCTAGTGCTTTGGGGGCAGGGGGATGAAAATCTTGGAAAATGAAGTATCCTTCACATAAAATTTCTGTGAAAGCTGGGCATGGTGATGGTATCCACCTTCCCAGCCACATCTCCTCCGTCCTCAGCTCTGGCTTGGCCAAGAAGGTGTTGCTGTTTCCAGAAGCACGAAGGAACAGGAGCGTGAAGGGTGTTTGGCAGCCACAGGAGAGAAAGCTTTACACAAACAGATTTACAGTCGCTTACATCCACACAAGCATCCTTGAAGGAAACAGCTGCACCGGACCTCAGCTGCTGCAGACTCTCCAGGATGGCACGCGAGAGTTCACAGCTCTTCCAAGCATCATTTGTTTAGAAGATGCTGAGGCCAAGCAAGGAACAGGCACCCAGAAATAAAAAAAAAATAAAGATCTCATGACAAGGTGAAAGTCAGATGGACGTGCAGCTCCAGAGAGCCGCCTCGGAAAGGTCTGCACAAAAGAAACACTCAGGAGCAGCAGCAGGGCAGACCTACCACAGCCTGAGCTAAATGTCATGCAACACATCCGAGCCTGAAAACATCCCAGCTGTGCTGCCTCCATAGCCATGCCATAGCAAGCAATTCCTCTTGCTTGTGTGGGGTGAGGGAAATGGTCTCTGGACTGTTCCTCCATCCTCCTCCTCCCTGCTGGAGCTCGGAGCAAGATCTCCTACTAGCAGAGGTTGCCTATAATAGGCACCAAGCTGCCAGGACCCACAAAACACCGTGGGTCTTTCCACCACCCTGACCCACTGCACTCTCCCTTTTACACCCCAGACCTGAGCAACTGCAGGTCTCACCCCAGAACAACGCCCCTCTGCATCCCCCATACTCACACCCCAGTTTTCTTTGATTTTTAGGACAATTATCACCGTTTTCTCCTAGCCCAGTTGGTGCAAAAGTGGCTCCCGGGTGCACAGCACAGCACCTGCTCCCCTGTCCTTCACCCTTGCGGTACTGGCAGTTTTGTTTCTGTCAAAAACCAGTGTGTGCACTTTCCTGCTTGTTGATAGCCTACCCTCAAATGCTCAACCCTAAAAATCTCTGAGGGTGTCCTGCTTGCTAGACTGACCTCCAATGAGAAGGGAAGCTGATCTTCTCTCCTGCGAAGCACCAAAGAAACCAACGCCCCGCAGAGCCTTCCCCAAAAGCTGCCAAGCTCCGTAGCTCAGTTTTGCATATTGGTACAGAGCCCAGCTGCTGGCGTTTCATGCAAAACCTCCCCAAGTCAGCCTCTGAATGGCACAATTTTGAATTGTCTTCCTCCTGCCACAGTGCCCCAGGGCAGGATCTGCCAGCAGCCCAGCCCATCCACATGGAGAGACAAGAAAGCCCCACGTGAAAGATGAGCAGCAGGGAGCAACAAACACCTGGGGAATCCCACTTCGTTTTCCTCTGCTCTCCTGAGGATGTGCACAGGTCAGATGAATTAATTGGGTCCTTCCCCTCTCTTTATCTGGCTGCTGCCAGGTTGCTTTGAGCTTTGGTGCAACCACTTTTCACCCAGGGCCCGTGCAAGAGGAGATCATAGAATCATAGAATGGTTTGGGTTGGAAGGGACCTTCAAAGGTCTATGATTCAAAGGAGCCTCCATGCAAAACTCCTGGCAACAGCCCAAATCCAGACATTGGGAATTGGGTCACCGGGTCCAGCTTCTAAAAACTGTCCCTTAAGGATGGGTGGTAAAAGCAGCAACAGTCGCCTTCGCCACTTAAGCCAGAGCCGGACACTTCTGCTGCTCCTCCACCACACCCTCCACACATTATTTCATTTACCCTCTTGTAAAAACTCAGAGGTTGACGGAGCAGCCTGGAGAGGGACAGCCCTGACTTCCAGGCGGTGAAGCTGCGTGCAGAGGGAAGACATGATTCAGGTCAGCAGCACGTAGCTGAAAGCGCAGCGCTATGCAATGCTCACCCGGAGGAATGCAGAAGGCGAAACATGAAGCCACTTGTCTGGCAAAGCGAATAAACCTTCAATCATCTGCCAGGCCCTGCAAGCACCCGGGAGCTCGGCGCTCTGAGTTGAGAAAGACAAGGATGCCTCAACCAGCAACGTACCTCCTCTTACTAACCACACTGTGGACGTGCGGTGCTGAGTCCAGTAGAGTTCAGCGAGAGAGGTCCAAAATGATGTAGAAGAAAAATCCAAACAGTGGCCAAGCAACGGGCATGTCCTCCAGGAAGAGATGAGGTATGAAGAGCAACCCTGCTCTGGTGATTTGACACGTTGGCACCAGTCAGTCCTGTCACGATGACCGGCCAGTACATGCTATGGTGGGTGAGAACATGCCTGTCCACCAACACTGAGCCTCCGCTGTTTCAAGGCAATGTTTTGGACACAAAGACTCTCAAGGCAACTCAGTCCATGAGGAGCAATATATTGAGAAATTTATTGAGTCACGATAATACTGACTCATCAATGACTGTCACTAGGTTGGGCCACACCATCCATTTGGCTGATGCAGGAAGAGCGACCTCCTCACCCAGGTGCTCCAAGTATCACCAACATCTTCCATATAGCAAATCCACAACAAACACACCCAAAGGGCCAGGGGTGAAGGCAGGAGGGAGCACAAACAGGATGGGGTGATCGAAGGTTCAGGTTGAACGCACCAGAGGTTGCTCCAGACCTGGGCAAAGCATGGGACGGGACACCCTTGGGAGGGACCCCACCCAACCTCACTACGAGGAAAACATGGGCCAACTTCACACGTTAATTTGGTTAATTTGCTGTAATTCAGGTGGCTGGTGCTGAGGCCACACCACTCATGAAACAAAGCATTGCCAGCTCAGATCATGAAACTCTCCAGGCAACTAACCACATCTTCATGGTGCGCCGTGCCACTTCTCTCGTCTCCATCTCCTTTGGTTTTCTTCTCAGCGGCCACAAGCTTTATGACTCACTGAGCTGAGATTTTCTACGCCACCCCAGAACTCCTGGTTCTCCAATGTATTCCAAAACGTTATAACACACCATGAGGACATGAGATATCAAGTGCCCTGAGAGGGCAGGAGAGTAAGAAGGCACAAGCACAGCTTTCCTCCCAACCCAGCTCATGTTGAAGAACTGTAGGAGAAAAGAAGAATCAAAGGCAAACAGCAAATCACACACAGCATCTTCCAAGGGGCTGGGGACCCTCTATTTTTTGCATTACATAGAAAGTTGGAAATATGCCATTAAGGGTGAGGGAGCTACTGCAACATGCAGAAAAGTTGCTGGGATATTTAACTTCTTTCTAACCCTTTACTAGTTGTTTCTCTCCTCCTCTCGTATGGTAAGCACATAGAGTAAATAAATTTATATGGCTTAGCCTCTAGATTAATGAACACAGAGGTCAGGATCAGACATTCAGTATTTCTTCTCCAATTTACAGCCCTTTGTTCAGATCACCTCTTTTTTCAGCACAGTGATGATGTCTGCTGTGGTGCAGGAGTGAAAAGTACACACATGATTATCTTAAAAGGAGGGAAAAAACAAAATCAATATGGACATGATTTGAATTTTACAGAATTCGGCTGCCACGACTTGCAAATAAACAGCTGTCCCAGCAGGTCCATGCAAGCTTAATAGCACAGCAGTATAACACAAGATTTTTCTTCCCCGCTTAAAAGAGTTTTATTTATATAAAAAAGAGTATTAAAAAAAATAATTGCAGGCTGAAGAACCATAGTTAAGTCACACTCAATTCCAGCAAAACAAGCGCATCCTACTTCCCATGGCCTCACCAGTCACTCCGTGGCAGTGGCAGCTTTCCGAAGCCAAGTTAAGGTATTTAATTACCAGCATCAAGTCAGAAACCAAAGCGTCCAACAAAATCCTCGTTTGTGAGCGAAGCCTGCAGAAATCTCGTTGAGCAGGCTTTGGCAATCTCCAAAGCTGACAGCTGGATGCCCTGGCTTATCGACTGCGAGAGCACGCACAGAAAAAAAAGCTCTGAATACTTGCAGTGCCGAGCAAGCCTTCAAGGCAGCCCTGCCGGCCTCTTAAAAAGGCTCACATAAATAGGCAAGCTTCATTTATTAATACTTCTGAGATAAAAGTGTCTGTGTAGGAGCGGCTCAGCGCATATCTGCGCAGCAGGAGGATGGGCAGAAGACCACCCAGCTCTGGATGGTGCATCTATCGGCATCCCCAGCCAGTTTTTAACAAGTTCAGGTTATAAACGCAGCAAATATAATTTTTTTGCAAATATAAATTTGCTACCTGCACATGTAGTGGGCTGCCATGAATACATCAGCCAAAGACCTTCGGGCATCAAGCCAGTGTTGATGGTTGACGCATGCAAACTGCAAAGCAGGAGTACGGAGCAGGAGAAGACGTGCTCCTGCCAGCTGATAAACAGTATTTGCAAATGCCCAACAGCTCTGTGCCCCCCTGTGCCCGGATTCCTCAGCCGTGGCAATGACAGCGTGGGAGAAGAGGGGGAAGAAACCAAAACAAAGCACAGAAGCAAAGGGAGATAAACATGACCCAGTTAGACTGGCTGTCCCCAGCTCCTGCCCATCCTCGGCGGGAGGGCTCCACTGGTACCATCCGCCACGGCCACCCCTTTCCTGATCCCTCACGCACCCCTGCTGCTAACAAAAGGTCAGACAAGGAGCGGGCTCAGGTCAAGACCGGTTTAACTCCGTTTCGAGCCCAGATGAGCGGATTCAGCGCTGATTTTACACCTCACCCATCCTGTTTGCCTCCCCGGGGCGGAGGCTGGGACAGAGTGGCATGTACGCCTGGCTGGCTGGACCCAAAAACCCTGGGGCCATGGCAGGGGCACCACGGGCAGAGCCACACGTTAGCCCAGAGCTGGCCGGAGCCAGGAAGCGTCAGTGCTTCCTGCTGTCCCGGTGTCACATGTTGGGGCGGTCGGGGATCATGGACTTTGGCTTTTGCTTCCTGCTCCCGACATACGGCCACGGGGAGAGCAAGGCAAGTCACTCATTAATCAAGCAACAGCAAGGTGGATGCCCAATCCGCCTGGCTCAGGGTGCAATGGACACTGAAACGAATCCCCACGCCCCCAGAAAGAGGTCTGGACGCTGCAGGACCCATTTACTCCCGGTGGGACTGAAAGTGGGGCAGGCAGGACACATGAATGGCTTTGACATATATTGTTTTTGGTGAGGGAAGATAATGAGCTTGCATTGCAGTTCGCCACAACAGCCTTAATACACACCACCACCCGATTTTGTATGCAGTATCAGAAGCAACCTCTAGAGAGGGGAAAGAAACAAAATGAAAGAGCGTTGTCCTACCATCCTCCTCGGTGCAGCCGGGAGAAGCCGGCTGGCTGCACAATGCTGAGCGTCTGCAGAGCTCTGGCCTGGCTGAAACCACCGGGACATCCAGTGTCCACAGGCTCCCCTCGTCCCAGCACCAGGCAAATGGGGCTCAGCTGCACCCCATGATCTCCTACCCACCTCCAGTTTCCATGGGGAGCTCCTCACCCCCTGTCTGGCAGCACGCAGCCCCGTCAGTTCAAGTGGCTTTCGTCAGGAGAATTATCATATGTTTTTGCCTTAAATTAACCTTGATCATTTAAAGATGCAGAAAGCCTGTTTCACACAGACACCAACACATGCGTCAGCACAGCTGTCTGCAAGCGGCTGCGGACCCCGAAGATGAAACCCCACCGTTAATACTGATGACTTTGTGCCAAATGAGTCAAGATCAGGCAGGATCCGACTGCAACCATTGCATGCCAACGGCAGCGAGTGCCAGCCCCCAAGGCTCTCATGCAGCAAGAGCATTGTCCTTCATCAATGCAGGGCCCCTGACCTGAATCTCCCCAAATTTCCAGCCTGGTGCACCCAGTGACAGACTGACCTCCCCATCTGGCAGCGACCTGGCTGATGCTTGAGCCACAAACGCACTCATTCTCCGCCAATGATGCATCCGTAGCCCATCAGCAAGACATGCCGAAACCCTACACCCACTCCTGCTCCCACAGCAGAGCATGGGGATGGACCAGAGCAAGGTGTTTTACACCAGTGCTGGTGGCTCAGCACGCACAGATGATCAGGCAGCCCCAAACTGCTGTGCCTGCCGGTGAGGCATGGCGGGGAGAGAACCCCAAAACACGTGTTGATCAGCCAGTGGAACCCCATCCCGGGAGCTCTGCGGGTTAGCAGGGGGTCACATCCCACCCTCATAGGGCCCAAGCTCGGTTTGGGAGCTGCCGCAGGGGTGGGAGCCGCCGTGCCAGCAGGAGCCGGGGACGAAGCAGCCCTCGGAGGCGTTGCCATGGAGAAGGCAGCGCGGCAGCATCCCGCATCCCACGCTCGCGGGTGGGCGCCCCCTGCCCGGCGTCCACAGGGGCGGGCACCGCCCGGGCACGGCGGCGGGGCCCCACGGCCCCCCCACACACCCCGCCAAAGCCACCCCAGGCCCCGCGGGACCGCAGACCCGGGATGGCGGGGGGGCGGAACTGGGCGCCCCGGGGCCCCCCACAGGGGGGGACAACCCCACGCAGCGCCCCGGGGTGGCGTGAGGCGTGGGCTCGGCTCCCCCTCTCTCCACCCAACCTACGGCGGGAGAAAAGCAGCCCCCGAGCGTAGAGAAGCCGCAGCCCCCCGCCCCACTGCCGGCGCATCCGACCCCCCACCCCCCCCGCCACGGCCAGCGCCCCCGGGTCACGGGAGAAAGACAACCAACCCCCCGCACCTTCCCGCCGCACAACACCCAGCCGAACGGAGAGGAGAGGAGACGCGAGCGGCGCGGAGCCGCTGCCCGGGGCGCTGCACTCACCCGCGGCGCGGACCCGCCGTACCTGCCGGCGCGGCGCTGAGCGGCGCGGAGCCCGCCCGGCCCCTGCCCACAATGGGCCGCGGCCGTCCCGCCCCGCCCGCGCCGCCGGCCCCGCCCCGCGCGCTGACGTCACCCCTGCCACGCCCCCTCCCGCCGCCGCCGGGGCCGCAGGGACGCGTCGCGCAGCGCCAGTGGGTTCGGGGCTGGTCCTGGAGCGGGGCGGCGGCTCCGGCGGCGGGTTTCGAGGGTGATGAAACACCGGGACGGTTTGCCCAGAGAGGTGGTGGATGAACCATCCCTGGAGACATCCCAGGCCAGGCTGGACGGGGCTCTGAGCAACCTGAGCTGGTGAAGATGTCCCTGCTCGTGGCAGGATTGGCACTGGATGAGCCTGGAAGGTCCCTTCAACCCAAACTGTTCTGTGATTCCATGAGCTGGAGGCGGGATGGGAGCAGGGAGGGTCCTGCCGCCACCCAGACGAGTGATGAAGATAAAGTTTCATCCGACTGGCGACACGGGTGATCATAGACACGCAGGATCAGCGTCTAAGCTGCCTGACCATGTTCTGCCAAGCTTCAACATTCCCTGCTTGTCACCTCGGATTTAATAAATCAATTTTCCGGGGATTCCCATTTCATGTAAACCAGAGCAGCAATCTGATATGCCCATAAGAAAGATGGGGACAGACTTTTAAACAGAGCTTGTTACAACTGGACAAGGGGTGATGGTTTTAAACTAAAAGACGGGAGATTCAGGCCAGACACAAGAAATTTTTGACACTGAGGGTGGTGAGAGCCTGGCCCAGGTTGGCCAGAGAGGTGGTGGATGAACCATCCCTGGAGACATCCCAGGCCAGGCTGGACGGGGCTCTGAGCAACCTGAGCTGGTGAAGATGCCCCTGCTCATGGCAGGGGTGGCACTGGGGGAACTTTGAAGGTCCCTTCCAACCCAAACTGTTCTATGATTCTATGATATATGGCTGGATATCCACCTGCACTGTAATAACCTCCTTGTATGAGCTAAGGCTGTGGGGTTAATGGAGAAGTAGTTATTGTTTTTGGTGCAAATCAAAACTCCAGATCAAATTAATAGTGTGTAACATTTTAGCTTACGTAAACATTTTTTTTTCTGGATAAGAGGTCAAGCTATTTATATCTTCTATGAACTTTTTTCTCAGCAACAACCACATGGGAAGGTCCAAAATGCTGGAAGGGATTTGCAGGGATTGTTTTTCATATGGAGCCCGCACTAATTGATATGGAGACAAAGGAAAGACCAATGATGAGAAAGTAACGAAAGAGCTTCATTAGGGGAGCTGATACCAAAGCATGGAACAAAATGTAACTTGAGAACTGGGATAGGTTATACACAGCCATCCAGACTCCTAAGTGGCCTTCTGTATGAAGGAGAGAGACAGAAATGTATGTATGTATAGAGCCCATGATAGTGCTGACAGGTTAAGTGTCTACAGACCTGACAGTGGCTTCCTCTGCCTGTCTAAGCTCCGTCACAGGACTTAATCTGCACAATATAACCAGGGTTGGGCACATAGAGTTTCAGCCCATCCTATATGGTTTCATATCAAAGTCCCTGTTCCAGACAAGTTGTCTGTACCACCTCTCAAGGAAAATGCAATAGTCTCAGAAATGGTTATGCCCATTAGAAAAATACGTTGAGATGTCAACTGGACTTTTTTGTTTTTAAAGCAAGGAGGTATATTTCAACAAAGCCACACTTCTCATAAACGGGATTTTCTCCTTCTTCGCACCATGCCCAGTCCTTTTCCTAACTTCTTCTGGTCTCCTGCAATAAGCTCCACAGGCCAAGTGTGACTTGCAAAGGAAGAAACTATTTGACTTTATTGGTTGTGAATTTCAAAGTCACCCCAATCCCTTGTTACTGGGCTGACTTCACCTCTAAGCTTTATTTAAATCGCTCTTCACAGCGTAGCCTTTGGCAAACAAGCTCCGGCCGTTGAGCTGCCATCCTGAGAATGAATCTTTCAGCAGGGAATCCCTCTTGGACCTCCCTGGAAACTAGTCAATACTCAGGAAGCTGAAATGACCACTTCTGAAATCATCAACATCTTTCTATAGACATACTTGTCTTGCCAAGGACTTACCATTCCCCAGAAGTGTGAGAAGATGCGAACTGCCAGAGGTACCCCAGAACCTGTCTGTGTGTCCGTTCCAGCCCGCAGCAAGAGATACGTTACCAGAATTCCTGTTGTAATGTGACGTGATGCTGTAGGTGTCCCAGTGCTGAGACCCTTCTTTGCAGAGGGACAACATCAGAAGCTGCATCTCAAGCTGAAGTACCAGAAAAAGGGCTGACAGATCATACTGGCAAAAGGAATAATTACAAATTGCCACAACCAGCTGTTTTTTACACAGGGGTGCTGCAGGGACCTGAGGTGCAAATGGCAATGTACTCATCGTACTGTGCAGGTGCTCTCAACGTTACCTTGGTGCTGGAGCAATGGAAGGTGGCAATCACGCATTCCTTCAATGGAGCCAAAGATTTGGTGGACAATGGAGACCTAATAGATGTTATAAATACAGATTTCCTAAAGGCTCTGACAAAATCCTTCATCAAAGGTTCCTGAGGAGAGTAAGGAGCCATGAAAAATTAAATGGTTTAAAGACAAAAACCACAAAGACCAGACAGGGATGGTCAGTCTGTGCAGTGAAGAGATGCCCAGGGGAGTTCGGTGGAGATCTGTGCAGGGGTCTGCACTGCTCGGCATCTTCATCAATGACATGGAAGTAGGGACGGGTGAGGACGTGGCAATGGCTGTTAGTGACAGCGAGCTGCTTAGGAAGGCTGACGGCAGCAAATTGCAGAAGAACCTCAGGACCTTGTGATAAAATGACAGATGAAATTCAGTGGAGGTAAATGTAAGTGATGAGCCTCAGGGGAAGCACTTCTGATGCCATGCACACTGTGATGGGCTCTGAACTGACTGTCACACCACAGGAACAGAGTCCTGACTTATAACAAATTTGATGAAAGCGTCAACTCATTGCTGAGCAGCAGTCAAGAAAGCAAATAGACTGGTAGGAGTTAATGAGGAAAGAGGAAAAACCACTATACAAATTCCTGGTTTGCTCTCCTCTTGAATACTGTGAGCAGTTCTGGTCTCTGTTCTCACCAAAGAGCTAATGATGAAAGATATGGAGCATTTTTTACCTAGGTAACCGACTAGGCTAGGACTATTCAATACATTTTTTCTATACAAGCCACAGACTCAGGAAGTTCTGGAGCTGCAGCCTGCTGCAGGCTTGGAGAGTTTACAGGAAAGTATCCATGTACAATTCTTGGCTTATCATGCACCATTGACTATGAGAGGATGCTGAACAGGATGGTCCCCGCGTCCAACCTGCACAGCTTCTCTTGCACTCTTGCATTCATCCTTTTTCCTCTACAAATTGTCCTCCCAGGTCTCCCCTTCCCACTCTTCTCCTCAAAAACATTCGTTAACCATGTTGTGATGGGTTGATCTGGAGGCTCCCAGCTTGGGCAAGCAGCTGTATAACAGTTGGCATCTGGAAATGCATCTTTTTCATCGAAGCAGCTCAGCCGTTTTCTTGTAATTGCCTCCTCGGAGCTTGTTTGGAGGCTGCTTATCAAGTCCCATTGTGTTGCTTTCCTGCTTGTTTTTCCAACAACCGCCTATTAAATTAAGCTCCTATATTCAGACAGGAAAAACCAATAACCAGCTGCCCAGAGCCTCTCTGGCTAAGTAGGACACATGCAATAGTCATCCTGTGAGACAGATAAGCATCCAGCCCTGAGAAGGGGAAAACATGGGTACCAGGTCTGCCTGGAGAATAATCCCTATAATGCCTCGTAACAGGAGGTTTTTGATAGGTTTGTTCACTGGATGCAAAACTAAACCAGGACTTTCTCTGAGCTGAGGGAAAGAAAGAAAATGGGTTTCTTGTTCTAAATCTGTAAGACTATACTTGGTATCGTTCATTGTTAGCTGTTCACTAGACCCTATAAATGTTCTCTGAGCTCAGTCCATGTGCGATCAATACTGTCTTATCCCTGGGGGAGAGTTTTTATGGGTCTGCTCCAGTGAGACTTAAAAGGACATTCTTGTTTCAGCAGAGAGTAATGGAATATGGAACCCATCCCTTTACAAAAATTAAATAAAATTGATTCTGGAAGAAAAAAACCCTCTCTTCTGGAGGTTATAGTCTTTCATTTTACGCAGATGATCTGCTCAGCAGAAAAATGGGCCATAGCTCTTATTTAGTTGTTGTTTTGGTCTAAGCTGAAGACTTAGTCTGAATGAACTAAACCACACTCTGTGTTGTTACCACTATCCTGCTCCACTGGAGCTTAGAGAAGATTTCCATCAACTGCAATCAGGACTGGTTTTAGCTCAAAGGTAGGAGACAGCATTATGGTTTTTGATCTTTCTTTGCTATGAGGCTTTTAGAGTACATAGAGGACCTTTTGCGGCTCTGTGTCTGAGCTGGGAGGTTCTGCTTGAAAACAAACCGCACCCTAAACCAGCATTATCTCTAACAGCTCCGAACCCAATCTCACTCCAGGATTCACATCAGCTCCCGGCAGCTGGCAGGGGGAGGTGAAGCTTTGGCGTAATGTTTCATAGCCTCAAAAGGGAAAATAAATGCATTCCCAAGGCAGGACTGAGCCGTGCCTGTGTTGGCTGGGAGTGCTAGCAGAGACTCAGTGGATTTAGGCCCTGATTCTGCAAAATCCTTAAGCTTGTAAGGAATTTGTAATTTGCTTGTAAGCAAATTCCCGTTCGCTTCAATGGCATTTAATCACATTCACATAAATGCTTTACGGCGTACAAGGGAGTTCTACCTTGGTGGAGGTGGGGATATTTAGCCCATGCAACTGACTTCTTTCCCAACACGTTCAGAGAAGGGTAAAATGTAAGAAATAATTAGAAGGCAGATTGTGAGACTTCTTGCAAACAGCAACTGCCTCTAGTTGAGGTCTTCCTCCAGACCTGCCCTGTCCAAGCCCACTCTCTGCTGGGAGATGCTGGAAGAGCGGAGCATCCACCCACCGCTTCCCTTGCACAAACCACCATGCCCTGCAGGGAATGGATGACTCGGATGAGTGGAGTGAGATATAAAGCACTTTCAGGCGTTCTGGGCATGCAGGAAGCCATTAATAATCTCACTGCCTCGGCCAGGGTCTTTCACCCCACCCCTCTCTGTGGCTCCTGCGGTTGCCTTCCTCCCCTCTCGTCTGCTTTCTGCAGCCGCCAGAAGCGCCTCGTGCTTCCCTCACCATCCATCCTCCCGGCTGTATCTCGCAAGATGCTGCACATGTGGCCGTGCCCAGTTTGAATCATCTCGCTTTTGCCTGGCCTGTGGTCGACAGGTTCCTGCCACACAGCTTGCGAAGCCAAGGGTGAATCCTCCTGCCAGGTCCAGGCTTCACTCGCAGTGTCAGATGCTGTGTTTGGGGGCAAATGTGCTGATCAGAGTGGGTTGAGGGCACTGTCTCTTCCCACCTACACTCCTCAACCCTGCTAGAAAACAAGCCGTTCCTGATTAGGGATCTGTGACTTTGCCCATGTCTTTTTTTTTTCTGCCCCCTGTTCCCAGAGATGACTTTTTTTGCACTGAATTGCTATTGAAGGTACCACGCAAACTCCTCACCCTGTTTCAAGGTAGATGGAGCAAATTCTCAACAGATGAAAGTTCGGTGCCCTGTTATCTTCCTCACATCCAAGGTTATTTATCTCCTTTGAGCAGAGAAAGAGGTAAGGTGAGGGGTAGTGGCCAGGGAAGAGGTGAAGCAGGAAGAAGAGGAGAGAAGGGGGTGGGAGAGGGGTGTAAATCAGTGCCTCTCTCTCAAGCCCAGAGATCACTTCAGACTTACACCAGCTGTTGCTCGGGCTGTCAGAGAAGGGTTTAACAGGGATGCTGCTTTTATTTGTTCACATCTAGCAGGGGTTGAATTTATTGCCTTTGCAGAGGGGCCAGCAAAAAGCCAGGGTGTCACTTAATTCCCATTTAAAACCTCAGATTAAGGCTCTGCAGGAAGTGCAAATGGGGAGGTGGAAGTGACCTGGCCAGATGCTGGCTCCATTGCTTGGGGGAGCAGGCTGCAAACCCACTGTGATGGCCAGGGAGCCAAGTGAGGCTGTTGCCTTATCAGTAGAGCATCCTTTGCTCCAGATCTGTAGCAGAGTGAGGAAGTGCCAAGTTGCTTTACTCATGCTGAGCCTCCATCCTCTTAATGGAGCATAAAACAGTTAACCCCCGGGTCACCAGGTGGGTCTCAGCCCAAATCTGCCATCCATTAGGGAGAGGAGCTTATCCAATGGGAATTAGAAGCCCCCATCAAGGGCCTAGCTGCATTTGAAATATTTTAATCGTCTTGATTTTTGATGTGATTCAGTCTTCCAAGCACCTATCTTCTGCAACATGCCTAAGCGAATTTTTGGCAGCATTTGTCCCTAGTGACTCAGCCAAGGTGACACATGGAACCTGTGGTCGACCTGGGAACTGCTCCCAGATACCCTGAGTCCTGGCCGAGCGCATTAAATCACGAGACCATCTCTGTCTTGCTCGCTATTTTGGTCACCCTGATTTTCCTGCATCATTAAATTTTTACAGTGCCTGACTCCAGATGACTTCAAGTTTGTGCCTCCTGTCTCCAGTAAATGCAGAGCTAAGAGGTTTTGTTCCTCCCAGCACAGGGGCTGGAATGTGAAAACTCAGCGACCAGCACAAGCGGGAATTTTCCTCCCATCCCTGACAGCTCTGTTACATGGTCCCAGTATCTTTCAAAACAGCAGTGTGTCTTTTTCAGGCCCTCACAATGTTTTTCTTTCTAAAAAGTGGGATTTGGGACAGATCTGATACAAGACTTGGACAACAGTATTACAATCAGCAGAGCAAATGCTGCATCCCTGTCAAGAGAGCACAAGACAGGCGTCCTGCGTGGCTGGAGCGAGCACAGGGCCGCTCCAGCTTCCCTGCTCCATCCCTGGGCACTTCTGGGGTGACATCAGTGCCCTAAGATCATCTGTCTTGGCTGGGTATATTTTCTTATGGGTTTTCCCTGGAGGGCTTCTGGTTGCTTTCCGATTGCAGTTTCCCTTCTGAGAGGACTTTCACAGGTTCGCATGCCCTTTTCCGTGGTACCCAGCTGCTGCTCCACCCCAGGGTGTCTTGTCTGTGCTGCTGTGGCTTCATGCCACTGTGCTGGGAGCACTGTTGGTGATGGGGAAGGAGAAGTATTGCAGCCACATCTGACTGCTCTGGGCTGTACCCACAGGAATAGCCCTGATGGAAAGTTTTTCTGGCTGAACATGGGGTTGGACACAAGAGGAAAGCTTTTAGTTTTCCTCTGCTCAGCCTTTTCCCTGGTTGCCCAAGCACACAAACCTCTCCTCTTCCTCTGTCTGCCTTGCAATAATTTTAAGTCCATGGACAAGGGTCTGGCTGATATCCTGGCAGGACTGATGTCCTCGGTATCTAAAAGCTGTCCATGGCTGGTGCTGCTCAGCGGCTGCAAACTCAGATCGCAGCTTTGGGAAAGCAACACCTCCCCGGGACAGAAGCAGCCCCTGGGAGATCAAGGGTGAGCGGCTCTGCCGTGCGGTGGAGGGTTGGGGGTGGTAGAAGACCTGGTGGTGACAGCAGCCTCCCCTGAACCCCCAACCTGGATGGACCCTGGCCATGTCCTCGCTGCCCCAAATAGCTGGTGACACAAGGGTGTTGCCAAGCTGGTAGGGATCACGGTCACACCAACAGCAAGGAGGACCTCCCTAGTTGCAACCTCCTTAGTCACAGCTGGATTACTAACCCTATTCTTACATTTTCCACGGGGGCGGCATGAGTAAGAGCTGACTCCTTGGTCTCAGTGCTGCCTCCAGAAACCCTTAAGGAGATAAATGCTGATGGGACTACCAGGCTGTTTAAGTTTTGGGCAAAATCAGGGGAACCAAAAGGTTGTGCCTGGGAGCAGGATGGGGATTCAGGCACAGGACAGGGCCAGCCCAGGGGGCTGGGATAGAGAGGGCTGCCCCAAGTAACCTCCAAGGTAGTGTCACTAGGAAAGGATGGGCATGCAGAGCTCAGCCTTTTCCACCATCTCTGAAACATCTCAGTCTTCCCAGAGATTATATACGGGACACAGACTTGTCTTGGAGAAGACCCCCCAGCTCTTGCAGCAAGCCTGGTCTGTTCACGGCTCTCCCTGTTTTGACCTATGGTGAGCTAGAATCATAGAATCATAGAAGAGTTTGGGTTGGAGGGGACCTTCCAAGCTCATCCAATGCCACCCCTGCCATGAGCAGGGACATCTTCACCAGCTCAGGTTGCTCAGAGTCCCGTCCAGCCTGGCCTGGGATGTCTCCAGGGATGGTCCATCCACCACCTCTCTGGGCAACCTGGGCCAGTGTTTCACCACCCTCATTGCAAAAAATGTTTTCCTCATGTCTGGCCTGAATCTCCCTCCTTTAGTTTAAAACCATCACCCCTTGTCCTATCACAACAGGCTCTGCTAAAAAGTCTGTCCCCATCTTTCTTATCGGCCCCTTTTAAATACAGAAAGGCTGCACTAAGGTCTCCCCAGAGCTTGTCTTCTCCAGCTGAACACCCCAACTCTCTCAGCCTGTCCTCCCAGCAGAGCTGTTCCAGCCTCGGATCATTTCTGTGGTTCCTCTGGCCCCTCTCCAGCAGGTCCATGTGTGTCCTGTGCTGAGGACCCAGAGCTGAACCAGCACTGCAGGGGGGTCTCACCAGAGCAGAGCAGAGGGGCAGAATCACCTCCCTCCACCTACTGGCCACTCTGCTTTTGATGCAGCCCAAGAGTTGAGGGTGAGATCAGGTCCCGGGAGCATTTATACAACTCCCAGATGCCTGGCTTATGTGTAAGGGACAACATAAATGATGAGCGAAGGTTACAGGTTTCAGGGCTCACATGTCTGCCCCAGTTCCAGCCCTGGGCTCGCAGCAGCCCCAGCCTCCCCGCAGCTGGCCGGGCATTTGCAACGCAGGAGGTGGGAGATGGCAGCTCCCCAGCTCCATCCGGAGCTGCAGCCAGGTCTGCCCCCAGACCCTGGGGCAATTCCCCTCCCTGTGCAGACCTGGGAAGGGGAAGATGAGGGAAGAAGAACTTTCCCACTTGGGCTGAGACGATGGGAACGAAACTTTGCTCCCCCGGCACCGACTGCCGAGGCGAGGCGGTGGGAACGTGAGCTCAGCCCCTAGGCGACTTAATGGGCTTTTAAAAAACCCCTTTGTATTGGATCCATTCTTCTTCCCAAAGCTTGCTGGCTCTGCTCCAAGGGGAAACCTTTGATTCTGCAAATACACCACAATTATCATCCCAAGGAGTCTCAGCTGTTGGACTCCCCCCCTGCCCCAAGTCTGAAAGATCAGCAGGATGCCAGAGAGGTGCTTAAATCATTTCATCCTAAGAAAGCCTTGGGCTGTAACAGCTTCCCCATTGCTCAGAAAAAGCCACCCCCTCTCCCAACTGCTTGGCTCCATTTTTCTTCCAATGATGCCGTCGCTAGTGGAGGCAGGGCAGGCAGCGCTGCGGAAACCAGGCCACCAGGGTTCTCGGGGATTTCATCAGATCCAAGACCTGGGCTTGCAGTGATTTATGAGCTCGCAAGAATCTCACCGTGGAGTTATCTCCCCCTCCCTGCTTTTTATTGCTGTGCAGATAGGGATTCAGCGATAGAGCTCTTCTGGGCACCGTAGCAAACTTGGTCTGTTTGACAGTTGCAAATATTTTTCCCCAACACTGCACAGGTCCATGCATACAGGGTGCTCTTGCCAGCATCGCAGCCCCAAACCAAAAGCTTGCCAAGCACAGCACCCACCCCCTGACTCCTGTCCCTTGCTCACAACTCCACTAAGTTCTCCCCACCTCCTCAAGGTAGGTTTTTATTACTTTTAAATTGCTGACATTGTTTTTTTTTATAAGTATTTTTATTTTCTTCTGATCACTCAAATCCTGCCCTTCTGCAGTGCTCTGCAGTCTGTAGGCTGGGATTTTCAAAGGGCATTTAGGGTAGTTAGGTGTTCTGCTTCCAGCAGGTGCCCAGTGCTTCTCTCCTTGTTGAAATCCCCCTTTAAAGCAGGTCTCTAGTATTTTTCTGCAGCTGTTTTTCTTAGCAGTCTAAAGAAAGCTTTCAAGTTATGACCCATTGATACGAGGCCAGTTTCGGAGCCTGCCAGTTCCTTTGTGTATCCTCAACTTGTCCGGGGGTGTTTTGTTTTATTTTGGGACAGCTGTTTGCTTCTGAGGCTTGCTGGAAAGCTGTGCATTTAGCAGCCCCCTCCTGCCACCTTCTCCCATTTGCCAATGATGGTATAAGCTCGCAGAGTTGACAAATCCAGGCCCGGCAACTCCCTTGCGCTGTGCCTGCCTTTCTGCAAGGACAAAGGATTTTGCAAGCAGGAATTTGCTCTGGCCATGGGATCACCTTCCCTTTGCCATTGCAGGAGCCCCAGGGAATTGGGTGCTTCACTCCAGCTAAGCAGCCAAGGCCAGTGTCCTTCCCAAGCTGCAGTCACAGCCCTTGCAGCCCCAGGACACACATGGAGTTTCTTCCTCATGGACATTAATTATATGGGGAAGGCTGATGCAGCTATTGCCATGTGGTCCAGCAGAGGATGAAAAGGGGGCTGAAATGACGCAGCATCCCCTTCTCCTCCCATACCCTTCTCTTCTTCCCCATCCCCTTCTCCTCCCCACCTGCATCCTGTCCCCATGTGCTCACCCCGGCCATGTGCCACTCGTTTGGTCCTGCTGGTGTGGCCAAACCAGGCCAGTTCCCCAAGCCAGCTCAAGAGGTGATCGGAGTGCAGGAGACTGAGTCAGTTCTGCCACCAGGAGAAAGATGGACCCGCAGCTTAGGGTCCAACACAGCTCACCACAGGAACCTGTAGGCATACAACAGGCTGAAACCAAAAATCCACTCCTATCCTTTATCAAAACTACTGCTGCTTACTGACAATGCTCCAGGCATAATTCAACACTCAGTATCTTCATTGTACTGGAGATTAGGCTGCAATCTTTCCAGATAATAGCTTTAATAGCTCTTTATTATTATTTCTACATTATTTATTTACACTAAGTCCAGAACACTCAGAGCTTTTGCTGGGACAGTAATATGGGTTCAGCGGGTGACATTTAACGCTGTGCTTTTTACACTGGCAAAGATCCTGTGTAGCAGGAGCTACCCCAGGCCAAACGTGCTCATGTCAAGGAGGTCTCTTTGACTCAAGAAAGCTGTACATGCCATGGAAGCCCCGCCAGATGCTAATACTGAGGGAAAGTCATTTCCCAGGGCTTCAGCACAGGCAGTGGGCTGTTGTGTCCCTTCACCTGCTGCACTGGGCCGATGGCTCTGTCAGGTCTGCTCCTGGCCAAGGGACAACCAACACTCATGTTGCTGCTCACCATGGGCTCTTTCTTGGGCTCCCATGACCCATCTGCTGCCATGCATCCACCCTACCCCAGCACAGGCTGGTGCCAATCCTCTTTTGCCTGCAACAACCTTGCACTCTCCCCTACCTGTCCTGAAGAAAGGCCTGGAAAATAAATTAGACTCCACTAATTACTGATTTAATTATAATTGGATGGGCTCCTGGCTTTGGCCTTGCTTCTTAGAAAAAGCAGCACATGGGCCACTGCAAACCTGTGTCAGCCCAGTGTACCAGTCCTGGGTTTGAGGGCTGGTTTGAGTTGGGAAGGGCTGCCCAGGAGGTCCTGCTGTATATTCTGGTGAAATTACCCACCCCAGATTTTCCTCTGACTGGGTGTGACTGCAGAAGATGACAGCAGATGAGGCTTCATTCATCTTTGCCCTGTCCTTGACAACCTCAGTGTGGAAACCAGGACCTGACAGCCTGACCCTCCAGACAACCAGCTGGGATACATGGGTCTTCCTCTGGCACAGGGTACTTGATTCCCTCCACCCTTTTCTAAATGACTCTGTTTGCAATCAGAGGTGCCAAACAAGCTATCAGCACACCTCAAAGTCTGGACTAAAGGGGCCAACATGAGGCTGGCTGTTTTTTTGGCTCACACTCTTCCTGTCAGCTCTTGGTACCTATTGCTTCTGGTGCTGAGTGATTCCCTGCATGACACCTGACATGCTCCCTGGGGAGGGTGCACCAGGAATGTCCAGGAATGTCCTACCACCCAATTGAGGTCAGTAACTGCAAAGGCAAAGCTGGAGACAGGCACTTCATCCATGTTTTTGATAGCCAAAATTGGCCCCGTTCTTTCCTGGAAGAGGGATGCCCACTCCAGGAGTGAAAGCTTGTGACGTACCCATGATATACAGGTGTTGTGGCTCCTCAAACAAATCTGGCAGATGCTGTAGGCTAGCTTTGATGTGTAGTTTTTTGCTATTTGAAACAGTCACTCCTGCAAGAGTTTGAACTGGAGGCTGTATATAAAAGCTGCTATTGTTTTTGTTGGGCTACCATCCATCTGTTTAAAGGATGGATGCCCTGAGCAATTCTGCTGGCAGCAAGTAGAGGTGAAGAGGCTCCTTTGGATGTGCTCAGAAATCATCTCTGCATCCAGAACTCCTTTTAGAGATGTTTAAACATCATCCGTCTTTCAAGCCTCTCAAAGTACTGCCACGTCTCTGTGGTTTGGTATAAACACTCGGCTTCAGAGGCAGTGAGAGAGAACAGGACAGGCAGCACAGTTACAAGATCATAGAATCATGAAATAGTTTAGATTGGAAGGGACCTTCAAAGCTCACCCAGTGCCACCCCTGCCAGGAGCAGGGCCATCTTCACCAGCTCAGAGTCCCATCCAGCCTGGACTGGGATGTCTCCAGGGATGGTTCATCCACCACCTCTCTGGCCAACCTGGGCCAGGGTTTTACCACCCTCAGGGTCAAAAATTTCTTCCTCATGTCCAGCCTGAATCTCCCATCCTTCGGTTTAAAACCATCACCCCTTGTCCTGTTGCAACAGACCCTGCTAAAAAGTCTGTCCCCATCTTTCTCATAGGCCCCTTTTAAGTACTGCATCAGAAGTGGTGCAGTTTGTAGCTGCATGGAAACGCATTGGCAGAGCCCAGAGGCAGCTGCCAGCCCCAGAGCTGGTGCAGCAACACTGCTCACTGCTCCTGGACCACAGAGATGAAGCTCTAATGGAACTACAACAGAGACCGTACTCACTTGTCTTTGCTTGCTGTCTGTACTCCGTGTCAACCAGAGCTGTCTTGAAGCAAGCTCTGGATAATATTCCCCAGACTGTTCCTCTTCAAAAGCTGTGCTCCAGCTTTCTAGAGCTGCCAGCAGTGTACTGCCCCAGCATTGCCTCTAACTGCAGCTCTAGTCAGCCAAGAAGTTATGAGTTGGCTGGTACCTCCTTTCGAACCACAGGAGGGGAGTCTCCATCCCTCTCCCCATCTGCTGTCCACCTGCCTGTATCCCACCTTAGACTCTGCTGCCCAACAGCCAGCAGCCACCACCCAGCCCAGCTCCATCTGCTCCTCTGTCCCATACCTGTCCCTTTCCTTCAGGACATACGTTCCCTGGGTGCGGATGTCCAGGGAGGCTGCAGGGCAGCACAAAGAGAGACCTCGTCCCCCTTATGCCTCCTGCAGCCATGGTTCCTGGGAGTCAAACTGCAGCTAGGTGACTTGGCCAAGACCAAAGAGCAGGTCGGTGTCAGAGGAGGGACGTGGACATCCCTCCCTGCGCTGTGGCCCCAGCCCGGCCTCATGCTATGTGAAAAATGCACAAACCGGACATTCAACTTACCATGTCTCTGCACAGGGCTGTCTACAACTGGGCCTGCCAGGGAGTTATCAGATGCTCTCGTGGCTCTGCAGAGAAGCCAGGACTCTAAGGGAAGGGTTATTGATTGCATTTTGTCCCTGGGGAGCTGTGTTGGACAAAATGCTGTATAATCACTGCACAATTCGGCCTGAAGAACAGCACTGTAATATTTTTCTCTTAACATTGTGCAGCTTTGGAGGCTCTTATTTGATCTCCTTTATCTGTGTGAATGTGTCCAAGAACACAGCAGCCTCTGCCTGCAGAATGGCTCCTATTGTTCCCTTTGTTCGTATGTCTGGGCTGTTCCTCAGCCTCCTCTCTCCCTTCCTGCAAAGAGATAAAACTCTGCACGGTCAAAATGTATCTTTACAACTTGAGCTCAGCCACAGAAAAGGCAGAGGGCATATTTTCGTGAATATTACAGATAGGCTTTCTCTGCTCCAGAGGGGAGCATGATGAAAGGTACCTTGGGCTCACACAGTAGATTAACAGCTTTTAACTTTAACCAGGATCTGCTCACCCATGCCCACTGCAAGCTACTCTGAACTAATGCTGAAAATACACTGCACTGGATTGGACATTTTGACTGATCTCTCTCTTCATCCTGATGTGCTGACACTTTTTGTTTGAATAAATCCACAATAACACAGTAAATCAGCTTGGAAGAGAAACAAAGAATCTCAGGGACATGAGAAATACAGGTCCATATTTGATTTTTTTTCCGGCTTTTTCTGATACAAAGGCTTTTGCGTACCTTCATGCTGAAAACAGACTAGAATCAACTTAGATTTTAAATGTATTTCACTTAGATATGGGGTTTTTTTTGTGAGCATGGAACTGAATTCCGTGCTTTTTAAACTAGGCCTCCAGCTTTGAAAAAGAGTCTCTCCAATGTCTAGATCAGGCCTTCCCACTTCTCATTTCAGACAGGTGTGCAGCAGCTTATCCTAACGCTATCTACACGATCTTTACACCCTGTTGAGTGTGCAGTTTCAAAACAAACCTCAAACAAACCTCAGCTCCCTCTTCTTCTCTTAACCCTCCTCACAGAGAACCTGTAGGAAGATGTCAAATTGCACAAATGAGAACCTTGGCACAGCTGGGTTAAGATAAAGCTGAATTAGTCATCCAAGCTACAGCTGGGGGTTGTTAATCTGTTGGTGACTTCCAAGCAAATTATTTTTATTTTCTGTTTACAAAACAAGAAAACAAGGTTATTGGTGAGGCCTTGAGGGTGTGATGCTTCATTGGCAGTGGTAAAACAAAGATGACACGGCGCTTGCTGGCACACAGATGAAGGTGTGCTCCTTCATTAAGCCTGAGTCATCACTTCCATGTGGAGCAGGATCAAAGGGCGATGTGGAAGGGCTCACGCACCGGAGCCGCTCGCCTCTGGGGGCTGCTGGCAGTGGCCGGTGCCTCCAGGAATCCCTGATCCTGCACTTTGCAATGCACAACTGGTGAGACTGGTTGGAAACGGCTGGCTCAAGGCTGGATGGATGCTTTGGCTTTCCCATCTGCCTTGCAGGGAATTACTCTTTAGACTAAGCTTGTGTGGGCTGGAGGGGGAAGATAATTTTCTTTTCTCGGTCCAGTTACTTTTTTTGTACTGAATTAAGCAGAGGAAATCATTTTCTGCTGTTCAGGTCTCAAGATTGTGAGCTGCTGTTAATCTCAGACTTCACAAATTGTGAATGTAACATCCCCAAATCATTATATATATATACACACACACATATATATATATATATATTTAAAATAACAGTTTGCTTTCTTCATTGGGGTTTTGTGTTTTCAGTATATCTTGGCTTTTTCCATGCACATGTAGCAGCAGGAACAACCCCTTCTGTGAAAGTTAAGACCTATAACACAACTGCCTGACTCCTGAAACAGGAATTTAGAGAAGCACTCACTTCCTAAAGACCCAAATTAAAGCTTTAGACATGGGCAGTATAGGTAGGAGCAGTCATTTCGGTGCCCAGGGGCCAAGCTCTTTCTGACCTGATCTCATTGCTCTTAGCATAGGATGCTTTGAGAAATCCATTGCTGGACACACGTTATTTCATCTGCAAACTGCGGAGGAAAAAAGCCAAACCAAAGAGCAGCTGATTTTTAACATGGCCTCTCCTCTGCCTTGTGGCAAAGCCCCTTTCCTCAGTGCAGAAAGCAGCAAAACCCTCCTGACCCAGCACTTCTGTTTTCAAGAAATATCAAGGTAAACCCTCTCCCTGGGGTAACATGGTTTGCACATTGGCCACCTGGTTTTTCACAGTCTTGCCCGCCAGTGAGGAAGAGCCAGTGCTGCATCCGCCAAACCAGTGGCTGGAATGGGAGCACCAAGGTGAGTGAAACGCCTTGGCAGAGGGACAAAGGAGCAAATAACCACCAGCTGTCCAAGCCCCGAGTGTCTCTTTCCTCTGCTCACCTCACAAAGCAAAAGTGAAAAGCAAACCTCCTTTCCTGTCCCTCGTAACCTCCCTGAATCCCTTCTCATTAAGGAAAGAAAAGGTTAATATTGACGGTGTTGAAATGAAGCACAAGGACCGAAATGCCTCCTGCGCCTGGTGCAGTGCGCTGAAAGAGCCAAGTGTGAACCAACATTTTCCAGAGCCTCTATCAGCTTGGGGGGACTGTTTTGGCTTGCCAGTGTGCAGGGAAGGAGCCTGATTTCAGGAAGCAATTTGCAACCAGGCCCTTAGGAGGACAGGGGGAAAAAAAAGGCACAAAAAAGCACCTGTGAGTGGCTCATTGCTTGGCCTCCTCAGACACAGGTTTGAAAAGTGTCTGGCAATTTGGGAAATTCAAGAGGTGGTGGACAACCCCCACCAGGAAGTTAAGGAAATCTGAGGCTTGCCACTCCAGAGAGTCCTTTGCAAGACTTATCCATCTTGGCCCAAAGCACCCACTTCCCTCCTTGCAGCATCTGTTTGCTGATCCATCCGGGCAGCAAAGCCTCCACGCCCAGGCCTGTGTTACCCTCAGCACACGTACATCTTCTCAAATGCTGCATGAAGAGATGGTGTTTCCCACTCTACTGCTTTACTTGCCCAATTTATCTCTCTGCAACTATCTGCCAGTGCAGCTCTGCCCAGCACACCATAGCGTCTTTCTTTGTCTCCATAGCCTAGCAGATGCTCTCCTGGCCAAGCATGGATTTGGTCAATGGTGACCATCTTGATCCACTTTCATTCTGTCTCCTCCCAGTTTTCTCCTGTGCTTCCCCTCACACTTCCCATTAACATCTCATCACCCTTTTTGAGACCTGCCCGTGGACCATCTGCAGTGATGGCTTGCAGAGACCATGGCTGGTAGCGGCACCCAAGGTGTTGAGGCTGCACCCTCACGGAGAGCAGACTCTTCTGTGACCTTGTGCTTTTCTGTCCATATCCATCCACCCACTCGTTTCTGCTCTCAAATCTCTAGGCACCCTGGGTGGAAGCGGATGTCCCTTTGGTCTGTGTGGATCCACCATTGCTTACGATGCTCAAGGATGACTTGAAACAGAGAAGCACCAGGCTCGTGCATTTGTGCTGGGCATTAGGTGGAGCTCGCTTTCTCCTACAGCTGGTCAAGGACTCCCTGCTGAAAGGCACCTGTGAGGGAAATACCTGTTGCTGCAAACAGATACCTCCTATGGGATGGTGCCAGTTTTGCTGACATTTTCCTATTCCTTGTCTTAACCTGAAAATAAAACATTTTTCCCCCATTTGGTCATTCCAGGATTCACTGTTTCAGTTTGACCACTTGTTTTTAGCTGCTGTGAGTTTGATGTTGATCTGTGTCCATCTGAGTTGCTTTTTACTTGTGTGCATTGTGAGAGACATTGGCTAAGCCTGGGTGAAAAAAGCCCCTTGGGACCAGCATTGCGGTGAATAGCCTGTATGCCGCAAATTGAGCTGGGCTGGAAGGCTTAAATGTGCCCGGAACTTTGTGACAGGTACTGTTCTGCAAAAAATATGAATATTTTCTTGCCGATTTGGTGTCAAACCAAGTGTTTAAAGAACTTTTTTTTAAAGAACTTTTCCCTAGGAATGGAAAATTTTATTTTTGACCAACCTTCAACTTGCAACCTTCAGTCTGTTTTAGAAGGAAGCTGTTTGGGTTGTTTTGTTTTTAGTGAAAACAGGCATAATTGGAATACTTTCCAAATACTTCTTTCTTGTGTACTAACAACTCAAGACATTTACCTTGGCCTACCAGGTACAGTGGTGCCCAAGAGAAGCTGAATTAAGCCCTGGTGATGAGTTACAGTGCATAACACTTCCCAAATACAATCACTGTGATTTATGACCGCTGACACGACAAAGATTTTGTTTGGTAGTGAGGAGTGATGGCTGATGTCCTTCTCAATGCTTATCATTTCTGGCAGCTTAATTGAATCCCGTTAACAGATGCAACAAAACTGAGAAACATTTCTCCTGCTGGCAGTCCTCATTGGGCCAGCAAACCCCGGTGTTGGCATTATTTCCCTGTTTTCAGGTATTTCCCTTTGAAGTCAGAGTGTGCAGAAATGATCTTCCTAAAGGAAAGAGGTTGAGACAGTTGGGGCTGTTCAGCCTGAGAAGACTCCGGGAAGACCTTATTGTGGCCTTTCAGAGCTTAAAACGGGCTGATAAGAAAGATAAGGATGGACTTTTTAACAGAGCCTGTTGCGATAGACAAGGGGTGATGGTTTTAAAATAAAGGAGAGGAAATTCAGGCCAGACATGATGAAGAAATTTTTGACCCGAAGGGTGGTGAAACACTGGCCCAGGTTGGCCAGAGAGGTGGTGGATGAACCATCCCTGGAGACATCCCAGGCCAGGCTGGACGGGGCTCTGAGCAACCTGAGCTGGTGAAGATGTCCCTGCTCATGGCAGGGGTGGCACTGGGGGAACTTTGGAGGTCCATTCCAACCCAAACTAGTCTATGATTCTATTCTATGATCCAGAGCAGCAATGGATGCCTATGGCCCAGAGAGGCTTTTAGGAAATGTTAAGCTAGGCGTACAGCGGGTTCTCTTGCAGCAGCTGGGCTGGGCTACTCCTTCATCCAGCTTCATGCACCAGGGTGTTATCTTTTTCTCGGGAAAGCCATGCAACTGGGTAGAATTTAAATTATACCCCAGAGAAGTTGACTTGCTTCTCTGACAGAGGTTGTAATGAGGGAGTGGAGATTCCAGTTATAGCTTGGCACAGCAGATGTAGCTGGTTTTGCAGATGATAAAAATACAGGCTTGTCTCAGGAATGCTGCAGAAGTGAGGCTCGTGTGTGGTATTTTTTGGTTTTTGTTTGTTTTCTTGTTGTTTTTTTTCAGAGCAGCTCTTTAACTCAGGCTGTGCTGTACAACAGTTGTTCTCATTGGGAAATCAATATTTACAGAGTAAACAGCGATGAGACATGGGCTGGGTGCTATCCAAGAACGTAGCAGGATCTGCTGTTGAATGCCCACACCTCAAATTGTGGAAAATGTTACTCTTCTCTCTTTTGGGATAGAAGTGGTTTTTTCATTACCAGTGATGAATACTATTTAATTTTTACTCTGCTCTCTGTGCTTTTCAAGGCCTGCTTGCAAGGAAGGAGGCAGTCACTGGAGTGTAGGAAGCTACACTATATACTTTCCTGTATCACGCACAACTCACCTCTTCTGATCAGAATTCAAGGCCTGGTGCACAGAATTACCCATCCCCTCTAATACAAGTAATTTATCGCAGAAAGCAATCAGAATTGACACTTCAAATATACTGAACTTCCAGCACAACTTGAGCTGCTGCTTGATCTCAGAGTGAAACTCCCATGTCAGAAACCATATATTATCAAGTTCAGTATGAGTGACCAGTGTGCTGCTGCAGCACAGAAGGCCAACAGGATGCTGGGCTGCATCAACAAGGGTGTCATCAGCAGAGGGAAAGAAGTCATTATCTCACACAACTCAGGATTTTTCAAGACACACCTGGAATACTGTGTTCAGTTTTCACCCCCGCTGTAAAAAGAAACGTGAACAGGCTGGAGAGGGTCCATAGAATGGCCACGAAGATGACGAAAGTACTGCGAAAGCTGACATATGAAGAAAGGCTGAGAGAACTGGGCTTATTCAGCCTTGATAACAGAAGGTCTAGGGGAGACCTCATTACCATGTTCCAATATTTAAAGGCTGGCTACAAAGAAAGTGGAGACCCCCTTTTTACAAGGAGTCCTATGGGAACGACAGGGGTTAATGGGTACAAGTTACTCCTGGGGAGATTCCGATTGGACACAAGAAGGACATTTTTCATTATGAGGACAATCAGCCTTTGGAATAATCTCCCCAGGGAAGTGGTGAATTCTCCATCATTGGACACTTAGAAGATGCAGCTGGACGGGGTGCTGGGCCATCTTGTCTAGACTGTGCTTTTGCCAAGAAAGATTGGACCAGATGATCCTTGACATTCCTTCCAACCTGATATTCTATGATTCTATGATCTCCCTAGGGCTTTTGTAATCCCACTGCCTATGGAGATCTTCACCTAAGGGACAAACACTTCCCAGTGAGGAGCACATCACTTCTGGGGTGAGGCTCAGCTGGGATGAACACAAACCCAGCTATGCAGGCTTGGTGCCTTGCTGGTCCCCAAGGCATTGCCAGTGGAGGAATGCGCTGCAAGCAGAGCTGTGCTGCCCTTCCCACTTTACCTGGATGCTACGATGAGTCCACATCCTCCCATTTTGCAACAACACTCTTGGAGCTGGCTGTGTAATGCTGCCCAGCACTGTATTCCCTCCTGTTTGTAGAAGCGGCTTGCAGCTGTAAGAAAAAAACATTCTGTCCCTAATCTCTGTTTACACAGGATGGTGATAAAGAAATTCCTCGGCAATCACTTAATCTCTCTTCGGGCTGACACCACCATCTTTGCTCAGCTCCAAACCAGCAGCAACACATGCAAACACACCACAGTGCTTTGTGGGCTAGAGAAGGGCCAACATGTGAAAACAAAGATCCATACCAAAGTCTTTTGTTGATCATCATGGGTTACCAGCCCTGTGCACTGCAAATGGCCCCGGAAACAGGCAGAATGATGTTGAGAGTCAGGGCAGCTCCATCTTCTGGAAGACGGCATGTTTGAAGCTCTTGCCCATTTTTGCCACGTGATTTGGAGCAAAAGGAAAAGTCTTCTTTGGGGTGGGTTTCTGCTGTAAATTCTGCTGGTTGTCCGCAGCAGTGAGGCACCATTAGCAGACATGCTGTCCCCACCGTGGGCTGACCTACTCATGTAAGTAAACTCCGAGCAAGCTCTGCGTGAAATCACTGCCTGGCCCTAAAGGACTGGAAAAACAGGAAACTCTTTCAAAGGTGTCTAAGGATTTGATGTTGACGTCTGAATTTCCCTTTCATATCACTGCAACATTTTCGTCCAGGCGCTTTATCCCGGCACTGTGAAGCTGTCATTTATTTCTAGTCAGAGATCTTGTGCTTTTGAAAATAAAGCCAAGGAGGACAGAGAATGAAAGTACTTTAGTGCATTAGAGAAGTGTTTATTATGGGAAATTGAGCCTTTGCAACCCATTTTGAAAAGCATATCTCGTGTACAAATAATTTAGCAAAAATACAGAGCTGTTCTGCCTACTGAGATTTTTGGTGCTATACAGTTTGAGGGGAAAAACCAGAACATACTCATGAGTTGAAACAGAGTTATAACACAGTGACTATAACCTAGAATGAGCTGAAGGTGACCGAGGACAGTGCAGGCTGCATGGCCATGCAGCTGGGAAAGCGGCGTCCTTGCTCAACCAGGCCCTGAAGCAAAGCAGATGGGCTGAGAACACACATCAGGACTGTTGTGGGGGCTCCTTTGGTGACAGTCTCACCTGTGAAATGGGCTCTACTTGCTGGCAGCTTGTGACCACTGAGGCCATGGGCACGAGAGCAGGCAGAGAGCATCTTGTTCTCTTCCCAGGAGCTGCAGGGAACCAGCTCCCAGGGCAGCAACCGATGATGACCGCTATTTAAAACACATGCATCTCCAATGTGGCAGCTGGAGCCAGCCACGTTTTCCTGCTGGTGAATTGTGCATTGGGAGGAACTGTGGCAAAAAAGAATCCACCAAAATTCTATATGAATGTAATCTCTTAGGTGAAACTCCATCCCACTTGTAACCCAGATCGGCAAATGCATTCACATTCCCATCAGAGCCATTTTCCCCAGACAATGGCCTTCTTTGCCCGGGTAAACACAGAAAGTAGACATTTCCTCAGAGGAAGTTAATTCGGATTTTTAGACAAAAAAAAAAAAAAAAGGAAGAGTGGGAAACAAAATCTTTTCAGTAATCTGGGTATTATCAGACAAGACCTTTTCTGCTAAAGGGAAACACTTTCCCTAGTCCATTGAGATGCTAAGGACCAACACATTACTTTAACATTATCTTTAAATTAAGAAAATTAGATGGCCCTGCCTTTCATTTATTTCCAGTAAACATACCATAGTCATTGAGGGCTGACTTTATTTTAAATGAGTGATTCATACATTTAGCTTTTGGTTAATTTCTGTCTTAGTTTCAGAGCCATAATAAATCTCACTTTGGAGGTGCAGAATGATTCATTTCTCAACCACATTTTTGCTTTCAAGTGTCTATCAACTGTTAATAAAATAAACCCTTTTACATTCTCTTCAAAGTCACAAAACACAAACACAGGCAGATGCTTTGGGCCAAAGGAGGGAGCCGAAAATCTTTCTGGCAGTGAGAATTTGTCTGAAATGAGGAGTGGGGCTCCTATCTCACCACCCAAATCCACTGCATGTGGAGGCAACGACAAAGTCGGGACTGGGTCTCTGGAGCTCCTGATTTAGAGGATGGAGTCTGGGGGAATGAACATTACATTTTGTTAGAAAAACACTAATGTTTTTTCAGCATGGATTTAATAAAGCTAATTTATGTCTAACTGAAAGTTAAATACCTTACAACCCTGTGCTTAGCGTTTGCTTATTGGCATATACTGTAGAGTCCGTGTCTGACCCACAGATGGTATAACGATGTGTCTAGAAGGAGTTGTGCCTCTGAGACATGGAGAAATGTGACAATCAGAGGAGCAAGTTCCTGGCTGGCATAACTGGGCAGCCACCCTCAGAAGCCACGAGTTCAGGCTGGCTGGGAATGAGCTTCAGGCACTCCGGGGTCAGTTTTTTTTATATAAGGTAGAGTAAGAACAGAATGCTGAACTCTGGCGCTGATGTCCTGGGTCACTGCAGTTGTGCAAAGGTCCTCCCATCTTTGGGAAACGGTTTATCCAGAAGAAATGGCAGTGCACAGCAACCTTCATCCCAGTTTGGCAGCTGCACCACTGGCATGGCACAGGAGGAGGAAGAAGGGGGGAAAAGAAATCAGAGCAAGCTGGAATTAAGTCAGGTATATCCCATCAAAAGGGTTCTCTCTGGAAGATGTTCTCGCACACAAAAAGAATCTTACTTTTGCTAAAATATTTCCCATTTATATTAAGGAAAGCCACACTTAGTTGCTTTGTTTCAGTCATTTGGTTCTAAACCAGAATGCGCCACTGAACATGACATGTTTCAGTTTTAAAAGAACTTAAGTTCATCTGATAGTATTTCCCCATGATGCATCTGACCTGGAAGAGACACCTTCCAGAGTTTAAGCCTCTTCTTAGGGGCACGACACTTTGGAAGGCTAACATGTCCTAAAAATATCACACTGCTAAAATTGCATGATGCAGTATGGGAACTGCCTGACTTTTGGAGTATGATGGGAGAGGAGGTTTGGGCTGGGAAGCCAGGTCACCACAGGGGAGGGGAAGGTGATGCTCTTGGACTACAGTTTGCATGACCCCGTGTGAAATGAGGCAGGTGGTGGGGACAAGATTCAGGCTGCCAAAAACATTTCCATTTGAGGAGAACCTTTCTACTACATACATGAAACAAAGGAATCCATCACTGTAAGCTCAGAAGGAAAAATCTGAATTTTCCTTGTACGAAATTTTAGGGTGTGGAATAAAAGTAAGTTCTGAAATGTCCCAGAATGTCAGTACTAACCTGCAAAGCTGGACTTTGCAGATGGAATCCTTGCAGCCAAGAAATCCCCACTTGCACTGTTGCCCTCCGTGGGACTGCCAGCTGCCAGCGCAAGTCAGAGCCCTTCTTCGGTCTTTGCGTTCAGCAAGGCCCCAGTTTGGGCAAACCTTGAATTCCCTATCAAAGCACATCAGATTTACACTGGCATGAAGGACCATGACAGAAGACAGGCAAGCTCAACAAGCTGCTAATGCAATACGGCTCAGGCTATAGCTTTCTGCCTTTGAATCGCTGGAGCCTTATGAAGGGGTTGGCTCAGGCATGACTTTCACCAGCTCACAGTATCACAGTATCACAGTATCACAGTATCACAGTATCACAGTATGTTTGGGATTGGAAGGGACCTCAAAAGATCATCTAGTCCAATCCCCCTGCTGGAGCAGGAACGCCTAGGTGAGGTCGCACAGGAACATGTCCAGGCGGGTTTTGAATGTCTGCAGAGAAGAAGACTCCACAACCTCCCTGGGCAGCCTGTTCCAGTGCTCTGTCACCCTCACTGAGAAGAAGTTTTTTCTCAAATTTAAGCGGAACCTCTTGTGCTCCAGCTTGATCCCATTACCCCTTGTCCTATCATTGTTGGCCACCGAGAAGAGCCTGGCTCCATCCTGATGGCACTCACTCTTTATATATTTATAAACTTTAATGAGGTCCCCCCTTAGTCTCCTCTTCTCCAAACTAAAGAGACCCAGCTCCCTCAGCCTTTCTTCATAAGGGAGGTGCTCCACTCCCTTAATCATCTTCGTTGCCCTACGCTGGACCCTCTCCAGCAGTTCCCTGTCCTTGAACTGAGGGGCCCAGAACTGGACACAATATTCCAGATGTGGTCTCACCAGGGCGGAGTAGAGGGGAAGGAGAACCTCTCTCGATCTACTAGCCACCCCCCTTCTAATACACCCCAGGATGCCATTGGCCTTCCTGGCCACAATGGCACAGTGCTGGCTCATGGTCATCCTGTTGTCCACCAGGACCCCCAGGTCCCTTTCCTCTACACTGCTCTCTAATATGTAATTTCCCAACTTATACTGGAACCTGGGGTTGTTCCTGCCCAGATGCAGGACTCTACACTTTCCCTTGTTAAATTTCATCACGTTATTCCCCGCCCAACTCTCCAGCCTGTCCAGGTCCCGCTGGATGGCAGCACAGCCTTCTGGTGTGTCAGCTACACCTCCCAGCTTAGTGTCATCAGAAAATTTGCTGATAGTACACTCTATTCCCTCGTCTAAATCGTTAATGAATATATTGAATAATATTGGCCCCAGCACTGACCCCTGAGGCACTCCACTAGATACTGGCCTCCAACTAGACTCCGCACCATTGACTACCACTCTCTGGCTTCTCTCCTTAAGCCAGTTTGCAACCCACCTCACTAGTCTATTGTCTAGACCACACCTCCTCAACTTAGCTGTGAGGATGCTGTGGGAGACTGTGTCAAAGGCTTTACTGAAGTCAAGGTAGACCACATCCACCGCTCTGCCATCATCCATCCACCTTGTTACATTCTCATAAAAGGCTATGAGGTTGGTCAAGCATGACTTATCCTTGGCAAAGCCATGCTGACTGCCCCTAATAACCCTCTTATCCTTGATATGCCTTGAGATGGCACCAAGGATAAGCTGTTCCATTACTTTCCCAGGGACAGAGGTGAGGCTGACTGGTCTGTAATTACCCGGGTCCTCCTTCTTGCCCTTTTTGAAGACTGGAGTGACATTTGCTTTCCTCCAATCCTCGGGCACCTCCCCCGTTTCCCAAGACTTGGAAAAGATGATGGAGAGTGGTCCAGCAATGACTTCAGCCAGCTCCCTCAGCACCCGCGGATGCATCCCATCTGGACCCATGGATTTATGGATGTCCAGACTATTTAATTGCTCCCTAACCCAGTCCTCATCAACTAAAGCAAACTCCTCCATTGACCTGGCTTCATCCGGGGTCTCAGGGGTACAGGGCTCCCCAGGACAGCCTCCAGCAGAGTAGACAGAGACAAAGAAGGCATTCAGTAATTCTGCCTTCTCTGTATCTTCTGCCACCAGGGCACCCACCCCGTTCATCAGTGGGCCTACATTGCCTCTGGTATTAGTTTTATCTGCTATGTATTTGAAAAAGTTCTTTTTGCTGTCCTTGACCCCTCTCGCCAGCTGTAATTCTAAGGAGGCCTTGGCTATCCTAGCTGCCTTCCTACATCCTCTAACAGCAGCCTTATATTCTTCCCAAGTGGCCAGCCCCTGCTTCCATGACCTGTAAACTCTCCTCTTCTGCTTGAGCATACCCAACAGATCCCTATTCAACCACACAGGCCTCCTGGCTCCCTTCCTTGACTTCCTTCGTGTGGGGATGCTCTGATCCTGAGCGTGGAAGAAGCAATCTCTGAATGCAATCCAGCTGTCTTGGGCCCCTTTTCCTTCAAGCAGTCTTGCCCATGGGATTTCCCCCAGCAATTGCTTGAAAAGGACAAAGTTAGCCCTGCTAAAGTCCAGGGTTGCAATTCTACTTGCTATTCTGTTCCTGCCACCCAAGATGCTGAACTCCACCATCTCATGGTCACTGCAACCCAGGCAGCCCTCAACCTTTGCTGCTTTGACCAGACCCTCCTTGTTAGTGAGGATGAGATCCAGCAGTGCACCTCTCCTAGTCGGCTCCTCCACCATCTGCATGAGGAAGTTATCATCAATGCACTGGAGGAACCTCCTGGACTGTGGCTGGCTGGCTGAATGGTCCTTCCAGCAACATCAGGGAAGTTAAAATCCCCCACAACAACCAGGGCCTGTGACTGTGAGGCCACTCTCAGCTGCCCATAGAAGGCCTCATCAACTTCCTCAGCCTGATCTGGTGGCCTGTAACAGACACCCACAACAGTGTCACCCCTGCCAGCCTGCCCCTTGATCCTGACCCATACACTCTCAACTCGCTCGTCATCCACTCCTGGGCAGAATTTAGTACATTGTAGTTGCTCTCTCACATAGAGAGCAACTCCACCACCACGCCTGGCTGGCCTGTCTTTCCTGAAAAGGGCATAGCCATCCATGACCACATTCCAGTCATGTGAACTGTCCCACCGTGTTTCCATAATTGCCACCAGATCATAATCTCCCGACTGAACATAGGATTCTAACTCCTCCTGCTTATTCCCCATGCTGCGCGCATTGGTGTACAGGCATTTCAGGGAGCGAGCAGAGCACACCAATTTCTCCCTAGGGGCATAGGAGGCCACCCGGTCCTCATCAGTTTTAGAATGCTGCCCCACTGGGACAAGCCCAGCTACAACCCCATCCCCCTTCGAGCCTAGTTTAAAGCTCTCCAAATGAGCCCAGCTAATTCCTGCCCCAGCATCCTTTTGCCCCTGTTAGCTCTCCTGCTAACAGCACAGGGCAATCCTGTGGGTGTTTTGTCTCACCTGGGGTCTCAGCACAGGCAAGAATCTAAAAAAAACCCACAGTAGCTTTCCCATTTGCAGCAATGGGAGCATGGACCAGAGTGATGCCAGCAGCGGCAGCTGTGAACCACAGCAGATGCTGAGCACTGCTGCCAAAATTAACCAAAGCTCCTTCCTTGAGCCGTGGTGGTCAGGCCTTTCATGCCACTGCTGCCGTGACCTCTTACAGCACCCCACGCTTGACGCAGGCATGTTTCACTCTACCCTGTCCTTTGTAATGGATTAATGGATTAACCCTATATCTTTGCAGTGACCTAACTTGTAGTTTGATTGATGGCTCTACTTGTTTTCTTGCATTTTGAATCACCAACACAAGAGAAGGGTTCACCATACAAAAGAAACAGCTGCTGGAGAGGAGGAAAGAATCTCAGCAAGTATTTTATAGGCAATTTCCATCCTTTGTTCCACGATAGGTGTGATTTGGTGATTTGAGGTAGCCAAATATTTGGAAATAGTTGTTTCTCTTCCCCAGATCATGTTGCTTTAACAAGACTAGGGACCAACTATAGATGATGGAAGATCGATGTTTTTGAGAGGGCAAGAAGGAAAACTGACAGCAAGACCTCAACTGTGGATATGAGCAGACCAGACTTCAGGTTGCTCAGAGAACTACTTAGTAAGGTTCCCTGGAAAGAACCTTTTGAAGGTGCTAGCTTTCATCAGTGTTGGTTGCTTTTTAAGTACCACGTCCTGAAAGCACAGAACCAGGCAATTCCAAAATGCTGAAAATCTAGCAGGTGAGGCAAAAAGCCAACTTGGTTGAGCAGAGGACTTCTTCTTGAACTATGATGAGAGAAGAAAATTTATGGTCAGTGGAAGCAAGGTGAGGTGTCATGGGAGGACTACAGAGATGCTGCTCAGTAATGTAGGGAGGAAATTCATGGGGCCAAAGCTCAATTAGAATTGAAGCTAGCCAGTAGTGTGAGGGACAATAAAAAGGGCTTTTTTAAACGTGCTAATGGCAAAAGGTAAACCAGAAATAACATGAGCCCGTTACTTGATGAGCGTGGTCACCTTATAAACAGGGATGTAGACAAAGCTGAGGTGTTTAATGCTTTCTTCACCTTGGTCTTCAACACCAAAGATGGAGTTGCGGACCCCCACAGCTTTGGCCTAAACAACCATGGCTGCAAGGACAATAAACTCCCAATCAATCTGGAACTTGTATGGGATTTGCTATTCCAGCTAGATCACTACAAGTCGATGGGACCTGATGGGATTCGTCCAAGGGTACTTAAAGAGCTGGCTGATGTGATAGCGAGACCTCTCTCTGTGATTTTTCAATGCTCCTGCGAATCTGGAGAGGTTCCAAATGACTGAAAGCTGGCAAACGTTGTCCCAATCTACAAGAAGGGCAACAGAGGTGACACTGGGAACTACAGGCCTGTCAACCTCACTTCTGTGCCTGGCAAAATTATGGAGAAGATCATTTTGGGAGTTATTGAAAAATACTACAATGACAACACAGTCATTGGTCCCAGCCAGAACGGGTTCGTGAGGGCAAAGTCCTGCTTAACAAACTTAATTTCTTTCTACGAAAATGTTACCCACCTAGTTGACCAAGGGAAGCCTCTCGGTGTGATCTTTTTGGATTTCAGTAGAGCCTTTGGTACTGTCTCTCACAGTATCCTCCTGGACAAGATGGCCAGCATACAGCTGGATAAACACACAATGCAGTGAGTGAGCAATTGGATGATGGGCCAGGCTTAAAGGGTTCTAGTAAATGGTGTGATGTCGGATTGGTAACCAGTCACTAGCAGAGTTTCACAGGGATCCATCTTAGGGCCAGCACTCTTCAATGTCTTCATCAATGACTTGGACACAAGACTTTAGGGAATACTAAGTTAAGTTCACTGATGACACAAAATTGGAGGAGATGTCCACACTCTCGAGGGCAGAGAGGCCATGCAGAGAGATCCAGACAAACTGGAGAACTGGTCAAGCACTGACTGCATGAAGTTTAACAAGAGCAAGTGCTGGATTTTGCACCTGGGACATGGCAAACCTGGTTGTACCTACAGACTGGGGAATGAGATGCTGAAGAGCAGCTCTGCAAAGAGGAATCTAGGGGTTCTGGTTGACAGCAAGCGGAACATGAGCCAACAGTGTGTCCTGGAAGCCAAGACGGCCAACTGTGTCGTGGGTGCATCCAGCACAGCATCGCCAGCTGGACAGGGAGGAGATTGTCTCACTCTGCTCCGCACTGGGACAGCCTCACCTGGAGCACTGTGTGCAGATCTGGGCACCACAGGATAAAGAAGATATTGAGCTGCTAGAGAGTGTCCAGAAGAGGCTACAAAGTTGGTGAAGGGTTTGGAGGGGAAGCCGTATGCTGAGCAGCTAAAGGTCTGTTCAGCTTGGAGGAGGCTGAGGGGAGACCTCATCGTGGTCTACAGCTTCCCCACAAGGGGAGCAGAAGGGGCAGGTGCTGATCTCTTCTCTCTGGTAACCAGTGACAGAACCTGAGGGAATGGCAAGAAGATAGAATCATAGAATAATGGAATCATTAAGGTTGGAAGAGACCTTCAGGATCATTTGGTCCAACCATAACCTAACTCTAGCACTAAACCATGTCCCTAAGAACCTCATCTAAATGCCTTTTAAACACATCCAAGGATAGTGGCGCCACCACTTCCCTGGGCAGTCTGTTCCAATGCCTGACAATCTGTTCCATGAAGAATTTCTTCCTTATATCCAATCAGAACCTCCCCTGGCACAACTTGAGGCCATTTCCTCTTGTCCTATCACTTGTTACTCGGGAAAAGAGACCAATACCCTCCACATCACAGCCTCCTTTCAGGTAGTTGTAGACAGTGATAAGGTCTCCCCTCAGCCTCCTTTTCTCCAGGCTAAACAGTCCAAGCTCCCTCAACCGCTCCCCATTAAACTTGTGCTCCAGGCTCCTCACCAGCCTCATCGCCTCCTCTGAACTGTCTCCAGTACCTCAATATCCTTCTTCTGATGAGGGCCACAAAACTGAACATAGGATTCAAGGTGGGGCCTCACCAGTGCACAGTACAGTGGCACAATCCCTTCTCTAGTCCTGCTGGTCACACTATTCCTGATACAAGCCAGAATGCTGTTGGCCTTTTTGGCCACCTGGGCACACTTCTGGCTCATGTTCAGCTGTCTGGCAATCAACACCCCCAGATCCTTTTCCATCAGGCAGCTTTCCATGTGCCGGGGGAGGTTTGGGTTGGGCATTAGGAAAAGGTTCTTCACCCAGAGGGTGCTGAACACTGGAACAGGCTCCCCAGGGAGGTGTCACAGCCCCAAGCCTGACAGTGTTCAAGAAGAGACTGGACAACGTCCTCAGACACATGGTGTGAACTGTGGGGTTGTCCTGTGCAGGGACAGGAGTGGGACTTCATCATCCGTGTGGGTTGATCCAATTCAGGATATACTATGATTCTAAGATGAGTGCAGCCACTCAATTGCATCCACAAGGGCACTGCAGTAACTCATGTGAGGCACCGATGTGCCAGAGGCAGGGGAGGGTCCTTCACTGACCAGACTGCTGCTTCAAGCAGTACCTTCTCTAGGACTTAAAAGAAAGATAGACCTGTGAGAAAGATGGAGGCAGAGTTTTCATCAGGGCCTGTTGCAATAAGACAAGGGGTGATGGTTTTAAACTAAAGGAGGGAGATTCAGGCTGGATGTGAGGAAAAAAATTTTGACACTGAGGGTGGTGAGAGCCTGGCCCAAGTTGCCCAGAGAGGTGGTGGATGCCCCATCTCTGGAAACATCCCAGGACAGGCTGGACGGGGCTCTGAGCAACCTGAGCTGGTGAAGATGTCCCTGCTTATGGCATGGGCATTGGAACAGATGAGCTTTGAAGGTCCCTTACAACCCCAGCTATTCTATGATTTTACGTCTTCGGCCATTCACTTGTTATGCTTCTTCAGAATTGTAGTGGAATATGTAATTCTCTGGCTCCAGCTAGAGGCCATTCATGGCTATGTTGCCGACCTGAAAGGAGCTCTCTTTATAAGGTATTTCTATGCTGTATTAAGGTGCACGGTGCATGGAGGGGGCCTAAAAAGATCCAACCATCTTGCTGGAGACTCCTGCTCAACACTTGTGGTTTAGGGAAGTTTTCAGGGAACAGTGCAGGTGTTTGGGAACCCAGAGAGAACATCAGTCCAGGCGAAGTATGATTGTTTCTATGATTGTGTGATTTAACTTGAAGCTTGCACTGTGCAGAGTCAGGTGGCCTAGATGGTCCACGTGGGCCCCTTCCAACCACAGGATGTTCTATGATTATGAGATCGCCATGGGCAGGCAGAGGATAACAAACCCAGCGTGAAGCACCACGCAAGGGCCCGTGAAGAACATGAACTCTGGCCCAGCCTTCACCGGGACAGCGGGGCAGCTGTGATGGGGCTGGACGGGCAGGGCCGGCGGACATGCCTGTGACGTGCTCTGGCGCCTGTGACATCACAGGGGACGAGTCCCCACGGGGTGGTTGTCAGGGGCACCAGCAGCAGCGCTGACCCAGTCCGGCCTGGGCCAGCGGTGAGTGCGCAGGCGGGGGGAGGCCGGGCTGGATGGGGCCGGGGCAGAAACGCGGCCCCCGGGGGTGGGTTCTCACCCTGCATGGAGGGCCCGGCCGCTCGCGGGAGCACCTTGGCCAGGGCACGGAGCCGCCGCCGCTGGGGCCGGGGCAGCCCTTGCTGCCTCCCAGCTGCCTCGGCCCCGCTCCTAACCTGCCCCCAGCTCCCTGCAGCCCCCAGCCCCGCTCCCCCCACCACCAGCCCCCTCCCTCTCGCACAGCCCCACTGAGCCCCTTCTCTCCCTTCTCGTGCAGGCCATGGCTCTCTTGGACATTGTCTTCGGGATTTTGCAAATTCTTATCCACAATGTGCAGTTGGTCGGTGAAGAACTGGATGGGGAGACGCGCGAGCGCATGGAGCAGCGTGCGCAGATGCTGAACCGGGAGATGACTCGGCTGTGGCAGGAGGTAGAGCGGATGAACCAGGAGCAGAGGAACCAGGAGCAGAGCGGCTTTGCTTGGGCATCCCTGCTCCTCTCTGCCTTGCAGCACTGGCAGTTCTGGGCCGTTGCTGCGGTCCTGGTCCTGCTCTTTGGGCTCTGCTGGTGGCTCAGGAAACGGAGCCATGAGCCAGAGAGAGAAGAGGAGAGCTCCTGTAACAACGTGGAGGAGGAGAAACATGGAGAAGAGAATAACGACGCAAATGACCCAGGAAGGCATTTTGAGCATCCCAGACAGAGGCGAGTTCGGAAGCGGGACAGAGATCGCGAGGCTGTGAAGAACCTGGTGCAAAAATTCATCGATCTCTTCAACCGTGATGTCTTCAATACTTGGTACCCTGTGCTGGAAAACGCCATCGAGGTGGGCAGCGCCTTCGAAGGTTGGAGTCCCTATGAACATGACATCCCCTTCTGCCTGCTTGTGCCTCTGAAGCCCCCCCGTGGACACATCTTCCACCTGGAGCCACGCCCCTCGTGGCCGGCGAGGAACTTCTGCATCCATGTGGAGCTGGTGTGTACTTGTGAGGTGGAGCAGCCGGCAGGAGAGACACGTTGCTTCCTCCATGGCCCCGAGGAGGAGCAGAGTAGGAAGGAGGGCCCCAACATCCTAGACGACCTCTGCACTGACTCCTGCCTAGATGTGCAGAAAACTGCTGAATGGTTCAAGAAGATGGTGAGACGTTGCTGGAAGGATCTGCCTGAGTCAGCCACACACCGCCTGATGCCGGTGTACTCGGAGCGCTCCTGCAAATTCCGGGTGCTGACACAAGACTGGGAGAAAAGGTTCTTTGTTGAGTTGATGTTTGGGGTGCAGGAAGGCGACTCAGACCTCTTCCTGAGCAACCAGTGTGTAGAGGCTGCCTACACCCCAAGGACCTTGTGGCCAGAGACCTATGCTGTGGCAGAGATGAAGTTCTTCAGGCATATTGTCAGCCAGGCACAGGGTGACACCTGCCACCTCAGATGCCTGAAGCTCTGCGCCCGCCACCTGCTGGACAGAGAGTTTTACACCTATATCATGAAGACGGTTGTGATGCACCTGCTGACCACCATGCCCCTGTCACGCTGGCGCAAGCGTAATTTCCTGGAGCGGATGGAGGACATCGCGGAGCACCTGCAGAGCAGCCTGCTGGAGAGATGCTTCAACCACTTCTTCATCGGCAATGCGAACGTGCCTGAGGAGATCAACTTGCCCCTCGGATTGCGAACGGCTGAACCATTCAACCTCTGCCAGCTCCTGGACTATGAGAATGCACGCATTGATTTTGAGTTTGTGCTAAGTGAGCTTCGGGGACTCTTGATGTACGGACACTGAAGGAGGTCTTCCTGCACAGAGCTGTGTTTGCGCAGGTCACAGCTGCTGGCAGACGACCGTGTCTTCCAGGAAGCAAAAAGACAGGAGAATGCAGGGCACGGAAAGGAAAGGGAACACCCTGCGCAGCAGCCCTCCACCAAGACTGGCAGCGTTCCCCTCTCAATGGTCTCCCCAGCGCAGCAGCCGGTGATGACAAAGAGGATTGTCATCCTGCTTTCCCCTGTCACTGTCAGGGCCATGGTGGCGATTTCACATTGGCCCAGATACTCTTGCTGGGAGCTCTGGCGGGGCAGGGACCAAGCGAGAGGCACCGCTCCATGTGCCTCTATGTGTCTGTCCTCTGGGGTCTGGGGGACACTCTGCCCACCCCAGACACTCCCCGGGGAGCTGGTGCCACAGAACCGAGTGCGCTGGACACGAGGAACATGCTGATCAGTCGGCAGTGGGAAATGTTCCTGCCCAGCAAAAGCACACACTGGGGAGTGGGACCTGATGCAGCTGAAGAGGCCATCGCGAGGAGGCTTGTGACAGGGACTCCGTTACCAACTGGACAGTGACTGTACCCCTGACTGTGAGAAAGTCCATTCCTTCTGGGAGCTTTACCATCTGCAAAGTTGCCCATAAAAGTTGTGTTTGAACAAATGCTGAATCCGGGAGTGTCTGTGCATCACTTTCTTGGGGAACACAGGCATAGGGTGCAGGTGCTCACAGAAGATACCCCTGTAATCCCTGGCAACTAAGACATTGCCGCACAAAGCCAATATGCTGCTGAGCTGCCGCAGAATTAGGGAACCTTTTGCAGAGGGGCTGATGTGGCGGGCTCTGGTTTCATAATTCACTTGGCTTTGGCTTCCCAGGTGTTGCGGGTTCATCCCAGCAGGCAGCTTGGCATCACACAGCTGCTCAAGCCCTTTCCTCCAGTGGCACGGTGGAGAGAATCTGAAGGGTAAAAGTGGGAAAACTTGTGCCTTGAGCTAAGGCAGCTTAGTCCATAAAGCAAGAGCCACATGCCCTGGCAGGGCAAGATTAAGAATTCATTCACTCTTGCCCTGGTCTGCCAGCAGAGCTGCCTTTTCGGGACCTGTTCTGCCACCCTGCACCTTGCCTTACCAGGAAACATCCCGGCCTTGCATGGCTCTCCCGTTACTATCGTAGTATCATAGAATATCTCAAGTTGGAAGGGACCCACAAGGATCACCAATTCCAACCCCCAGGTCCTCACAGTCCTAGCTACAATTAAACCATATAACTAAGATTGTCCTCCAGACACTCCTTGAACTTGGACAGCCCTGGTGCCGTGACCCCTTCCCTGGGGAGCCAGTTCCAGCCACCAACCACTCACATAGGGAAGAACTTCTTTGTAATGTCCCATCTGAATTTCCCCTGATGCGGTGTCATGGAGGCACTCCAAATGTCAATTTTATGCAGACAATACAGGGTCTTAGCCTTCTGAAAGTGACTTTGCAAAGGACATTACTATGGGGCAAAGCACTACCCAAAGATCCACGGAAACAGCTGAACTGTTAATGGCATGGCACTCATTGCTAGAGACTTTGAGAGGATTAAAAGAGCAATGGGAACAGGCAGAGACAGTGGAGGGGGGTGGCTTTTCTGGGCTAGATTTGGAATAAAAAATGAACATGTGCACTGTTCCAAATGCCCCTGTTACTAATGATTCTTCAGCACTGTTCAAGTCTGTGTTATCTGGTCGCTTGGATAAGGGTAGTAGCATTCTCTTGAAAAGTTAAAAGGAAAAGAAAAGGAGTATGTGTATGTGTTGCCCTGAGACCAGATAGAAACCATGAAAGACTCAAGCAAAATTAGACCTATGCCATGTAACAGCTATAGATCATTTAGGATGGAACAATGGGGGTTCGGTGAAAGGGGTGCGTATCCCCCAACTTTTGGAAGAGACACCAATTGGCATACCGCAACTACAGGTGCTATTAGTTTCTGAAATCCTGAGGCAGTCAGCAGACCTTGCTTATCGAGCTCTGATAAAGGTGCCTGAAACCGACAAAGCAGCCAACTCATTTACGACTGTTGAACAGGCTCCCAATGAGAATTACATGCAGTTTATTGACCATCCTCAAGAGGCCATCAAGAAGCAGGCTGAAAACTTAGGGGGAATTGTGGGAAACTACATTGGGTCCATGGATTCCATGACAGAGCGTATGGGAACAGAAATTAGCCTCGAAGACATAAAGGACTACCCATGAGAAAGATGGGAGTAAAGGAGCAACTTTGACCATAGCAAAATTAGCCAATGATATGGTACTATTGCAGCCTGTAACCAATAGCAACAAGGCACATGAACTGATAAAGACTGTATAAAGCTGCGTTTGTGGCAATAAGTGGAGACTGCTGTTTGTACTTAAGAACTCGGTCTACGTCGTTTCTCCGTCTCAACCGTGACAACAATAAGTTCCAAAATAGACTTTATTCTAGCTGGAATGTGTAGCCAACAAACAGACTAGAAACAGAATCGTAGAATCACAGAAATTTAGGGATTGAAAAAGACCTCAAAAGATCATTTAATCCAATGCCCCTGCCGGAGCAGAAACACCCAGATGAAGTTACACAGGAAGGTGTCCAGGCAGGTTTTCAGTGTCTCAAGGAGACTCCACAACCTCCCTGGGCAGCCTGTTCCAGGCTCTGTCACCCTCACTGTGAAGAAGTTTCTTCTCGTATTTAAGTGGAACCTCCTGTGTTCCACATTGTACCCATTGCCCCTTGTCATATCATTGGTTGTCACCGAGAAGAGCCTGGCTCCATCCTTGTGACATTCACCCTTTACATATTTATAAACATTAACGAGGTCACCCCTCAGCCTCCTCTTCTCCAAGCTCCAGAGCCCCAGCTCCCTCAGCCTTTCTTCATAAGGGAGGTGCTCCACTCCCTTCAGCATCTTCGTGGCTCTGCACTGGACTCTCTCCAGCAGTTCCATGTCCTTCTGGAACTGAGGGGCCACAACTGGACACAATATTCCAGGTGTGGTCTCACCAGGGCAGAGTAGAGGGGCAGGAGAACCTCTCTGGACCTACTGACCACCCCCCTTCTAATACACCCCAGGTACCATTGGCCTTCCTGGCCACAAGGGCCCACTGCTGGCTCACAGTCATCCTGCTGTCACCCAGGACCCCCAGGTCCCTTTCCCCTACACTGCCCTCCAACAGGTCGTTCCCCAATTTATACTGGAACCTGAGTTTATATAGACCTGCTGCTCCGAGAAGGCCACTCAAAGTGGGGCTTTGACAGGGACCCCGTCTTATTGCCTGGTCAGATCTGGCTGTGGGTATTACAAGATGGTCCAGAAGCTTCTCAGCTTCTCTGGGAACCCCCTTTGTTGAGGACCCTGTCAATTGACCAAGGGTCCCACCCCTCCTGCCCCCCCAGCAAGGGGGAGGTGAAGTCACCCTGTCCCCAGGACTGTCAGCACCATCTGAGGTGTGTACGTGGACACAGGCACAGTGGGGCACAAAGGGGCACAGCAGGTGCTGAAGAGTCATCTAGTGTCCTATTGAAGTCTCCGGATCTCCTCAGGGGATGTGCAACTGCCACAGGGAAGCTGTGAACTGCAATGAGGTCACCTCTCAGCCTTGTCTTCTCCAAGCTGAACGAACCAAGTGACCTCAGCTGCTCCTCAGAAGTCTTGCCCTCAAGGCCTTGCACCATCCTGGTTGCCCTCGTCTGGACACACTTCAAGAGTTTGATGTCCTTGTTATCGTGTGGCGCCCAGAACGGCACACAGTGCTCCAGGTGGGGCCACACCAGCGCAGTGTGGAGCGGGACAATGTCCTCCCTCGCCCAGCTGGCCATGCCATGCTTGGTGTGTCCCAGAACACGGTTGGCTCTTTGAGGTACCAGGACACACTGGTGACTCGTCTTCAACTTCCCATCAACCCAAACCCCCACATCTCTTTCTGTTTGGCTGCTCTCCAGCCTCCCGTAGACTCAATGATCTTAAGGCTCTTCTCCAACATAAATGCTTCTATGACTGTCTGATTTAACTTGAAGCTTGTCCGGTGCAGAGTCAGGTGACCTAGATGGTCCTCGTGGGCCCCTTCCAACCCAAAATGTTCTATGATTATGAGATTGCCATGGGCAGGCAGAGGATAACAAACCCAGCGTAAAGCACCATGCAAGGGCCCGTGAAGAACATGAACTCTGGCCCAGCCTTCACCGGGACAATGGGGCAGCTGTGAGTGGGCCGGATGGGCAGGGCCAGCGGACATGCCTGTGACGTGCTCTGGCGCCTGTGACATCACAGGGGACGAGTCCCCACGGGGCGGTTATCAGGGGCGCCAGCAGCAGCGCTGCCCCAGTCTGGCCTGGGCCAGCGGTGAGTGCGCAGGCGGGGGGAGGCCGGGCTGGACGGGGCCGGGGCAGAAACGCGGCCCCCGGGGGTGGGTTCTCACCCTGCATGGAGGGCCCGGCCGCTCGCGGGAGCACCTTGGCCAGGGCACGGAGCTGCCGCCACTGGGGCCGGGGCAGCCCTTGCTGCCTCCCAGCTGCCTCAGCCCTTCTCCTACCTGCCCCCAGCTCCCTGTGGCCCCCAGCCCCGCTCCCCCCCCCACCAGCCCTCTCCCTATCGCACAGCCCCACTGAGCCCCTTCTCTCCCTTCTCGTGCAGGCCATGGCTCTCTTGGACATTGTCTTCGGGATTTTGCAAATTCTTATCCACAATGTGCAGTTGGTCGGTGAAGAACTGGATGAGGAGACGCGCAAGCGCATGGAGCAGCGTGCGGAGATGCTGAAACGGGAGACGACTAGGCTGTGGCAGGAGGAAGAGCAGATGAAGCAGGAGCAGAGGAACCAGGAATCAAACAGCTTTACCTGGGCATCCCTGCTCCTCTCTGCCTTGCAGCACTGGCAGTTCTGGGTGGTTGCTGGAGTCCTGGTCCTGCTCTTTGGGCTCTGCTGGTGGCTTAGGAAACGGAGCCGTGAGCCAGAGAGAGAAGAGGAGAGCTCCGACAGTGACGTGGAGGAGGAGGAACACGAAGAAGAGAATGACAATGCAAATGAAGCTGAAGAAGAGAATGATGATGCAAATGACCCGGGAATGTTTTTTGAAGAGCACATCCAGTGGCCAGTTCAGCACCTGGACAGAGATTGCCAGACTGTGAGGGACCTTATGGAAACTTTCATCCTTGTCTTCCAGTATATCTTGTCAAATACTAGTTTCCCAGTGCTGGAAAATGCCATCGAGGTGGGCAGTGCCTTTGAAGGGTGGAGTCCCCGTGAGGAAGACATCACCTACCGCCTGCTTGTGCCCCTGAAACCCCCCCGTGGACACATCTTCCACCTGGAGCCGGGCCCCGTGTGGCTGGCGAGGAACTTTCGCATCCGCGTGGAGTTGGTGTGCACCTGTGAGACGGAGCAGCCGGTAGGAGAGACACGTTGCTTTCTCCATGACCTCGAGCAGGACCAGAGGAGGAATGCAAGCTTCAGCACCCTAGACGACCTCTGCACTGACTCCTACCTAGATGTGCAGAAAATTGCTCGCTATTTCCAGATGTTTGTGAGACATTCCTGGAGGGCTCTGCCTATTTCAGCTGCACACCGTCTAACAGTGCTGCCCGCCGACCGCTCCTGCAAATTCTGTGTGACACGAGGCTGGGAGAAAAGGATTTTAATTGAGTTTTTTTTTGGGGTGCAAGAAGGCACCTCGGACATCTTCGTGAGCAGCCAGTATACAGAGGCTGCCTACACCCCAAGCACAATGTGGCCAGAGACCTACGCTGTGGCAGAGATTAAGTTCTTCAGTTATATCGCCAGACATGCACAGCCTGACACCTACCACCTCAGATGCCTGCAGGTCTGCGTCCGCTGCCTGCTGGGCAGAGACTTTTCCACCTACACATTGAAGACCGTTGTGATGCACCTGCTGACCACTATACCCCTGTCAGACTGGCGCAGGAGGCATTTCTGGGAACAGCTGAACGACATCCTGCAGTACCTGCAGAGCTGCCTGGAGAAGAAACAACTGAACCACTTCTTCATTGGCAATGAGAATGTGCCTGAGGAGATCATCTTGCCCCTGGAATTGCGAGTGGCTGAACCAGTCAACCTCTTCCAGCACCTGGCGCAGAATCCCGACATCCATGAGCACGCACAGCTTGAGTTTGAGGAGTTGCGAAGTCGGCTTCAGAGACTGGTTCTCCACGGACGCTGAAAGAGGTCTTCCTGCACAGAGCTGTGTTTGCGCAGGTCACAGCTGCTGGCAGCTGAACGTATCTTCCAGGAAGCAAAAAGAGAGGAGAATGCAGGGCACAGAAAGGAAAGGGAACACCCTGCGCAGCAGCCCTCTGCCAAAAGTGGCAGCGTTCCCCTCTCGATGGTCTCTCCAGCACAGCAGCCAGTGATGACAAAGAGGATTGTCATCCTGTTTTCCCCTCTCACTGTCAGGGCCTTGGTGGCGATTTCACATTGGCCCAGATACTCTTGCTGGGAGCTCTGGTGGGGCAGGGACCAAGCGAGAGGCACCGCTCCATGTGCCTCTATGTGTCTGTCCTCTGGGGTCTGGGGGACACTCTGCCCACCCCAGACACTCCCTGGGGAGCTGGCGCCACAGAACCGAGCGCGCTGGACACGAGGAACACACTGATCAGTCGGCAGCGGGAACTGGTGCCGTGCCTTTCCTGCCCAGCAAAAGCACACACTGGGGAGTGGGAAACAATGCAGCTGAAGAGGCCGTCATGAGGAGGCTTGTGACAGGGACTCCGTTACCACCCGCACAGCGACTCCACCCCTGACTTTGAGAGTGTCCATTCCTTCTGGGAGCTTTGTGCAGAGTTTCCAATCAAATTGTGTTTGAGCAAATGCTGCATCTGTGAGTGTCTGTGCATCATTTTTTTGAGGAACACTGGCATAGGGTGCAGGTTCTCACAGAAGACATCCCTGTAATCCCTGGCTACCAAAAGCTTGCCACACGAAGGCAATAAAGTGCTGAGCTGCTGCAGAATCAGGGAGCATTTTGCAGAAGAGCTGATGTGGCGGGCTCTGGTTTCATGATTCACTTGGCTTTGACTTCCCAGGTGTTGCGGGTTCATCCCAGCAGGCAGCTTGGCATCACACAGCTGCTCAAGCCCTTTCCTCCCATGGCACGGTGGAGAGAATCTGAGGGCTAAAAGTGGGAAAACTTGTGCATGTTGAGCTAAGACAGCTTACAAGGTAGAGCTACATGCCCCGGCGTAGCAAAGTCAATAATTCATTCACTCTTGCCCTGGTCTGCCGGAAGACCTGCATTTTCAGGAAATGTTCTTCCTCCTTGCACCTTGCACTTTCAGGAAACATCCTGGCCTTGCATGGCTTTCTGGTTATTATCATAGAATCATAGAATATCTCGACTTGGAAGGGACACAGAAGAATCATCAATTCCAACTCCCAGGTTCTCATAGGACTACCTAAAATTAAACCATTTGTCTAAGAGTGTCATCCAGACACTTCTTGAAGTCCAACAGCCTCAGTGCTTTGACCCCTTCCCTGGGAAGCCAGCTGCAGCTGCCCTCCACTCACTTAGGGAAGAACTTTTTGTAATGTCCCATCTGAATTTCCCCTAACGCAGCTTCATTTGATTTCCTCGTGTCCTATTGCTGGTCACCAGAGAGAGGAGGTCTGTACCTCCCCCTCCACTGCCCCCTTTGAGGAATGTCGTGGAGGCACCCCAAAAGTCAGTCTAGGCAGAAAACAAGTTCTAAGCCACACTTTATTCTAGCCAGAAAACTATAGCAAAGGAAGTGATTAGAGACAGGTTTTATACAAATGACTTAGCACTCCAACAACATCAAACACAGACTGGGGTATCAGCTGAGGAGATTATTGGGGTGTGACAATGTTCAGCCACAGGGTGGTGTAAGAGTCGGTTTGAAGAACAGTATTTGCCTGAAGATCGTCATCAGGGACTTGTAGAACAGATGGCCTGGTAGAAAGAATTGGACAATGACTTGGAGAGGGGCCTGAGGAAAAGAATTGTGTTACACAGGTCTGAAGAGGCTGTCGCAAGGAGGCTTGTGACAGGGACTCCATTACCACCTGGACAGCAACTGGCCTCTCTCTTTGACAGTGTCCATTCCATTTCTTCTGGGAGCTTTACCACATGCACAGTTTCCAATAAAAGTTGTGTTTGAATAAACGTCGTGTTGCTAGTGTTTGCGTCACTTTTGTGGGGATTGCAGGCATAGGGTGCTGACTGTTCAGCTGCCACAGATTCAGGGAGTATTTTGCAGAAGAGTTGTTGCGGTGGGTTCTGGTTTCTCAAGTTCTGTAACTCGGGCTTCCCTGGGTCCATGCTCCTCTGTTGGTGGAATGGGAATAATTTGTCGCCCCCCCATTGCTGCACACAGTTCATTTGTGCCATAGGGAGCCTGGAGTGGCTTCCTTGGTAGCCACATGCAGGTCAAGTCTTGGGAGCCAAACAGCATTGCCCCTGGGTGACCCTATTGAAGTGGGTGTCACTCTTTCCAAGCGGGGACCCTTTGCAGAGGGGACAAGTGCCAAGACTGCAGAATGGGGTTCTGGCTGCTGTGGCCCCTCTATGAGCACCAGAGTCATCCACCATACCCATGGCCTGCAAGCTCAGCTTCCCGTCACTTTAACAAGGGAGACTTAACCAAGGTTAAAGAAAGCTTTTGAGATGTCTCCAATTCAGACATGCACTTGTGTGGTCCATGCCATATTTATGAGAAGCAGTGGCCTGAGGGTAGCTTTGTGGTAGAAGAGGTGAACTCATACCTCTGTTTAGGACATGTCCAGTGGAAATCCAATGATGGTATAAGGGTGAAGGTTTGCAAGCTCTTCTGCAATTGTTCTGTCAGAAGAGCTGTCTATGTTGGAGGGCTACAGAAGCCCAGGCTTCTCTCTGTTTCAGTTAGATGACAGAACTTGGCCAGTTCTTCCATGATGCATAAAGCTACTAGAACTTTCCTTAGCTAATGATGGATCTTTAGAAAATGAAGGTAAAATTCAGATAAGATGTTATCTTGGGATTTTTCATAGCAGTGACTTTCACTCTGTGGCCCAGCCTCTCCCCCAAAAAAGTTGGTTTTGCTGCACAATGACCATAACACTGCATTTACTGTGCATCTTTGCTGGTTCAGAGTTAAAGCACTTTATCGTTTTGGTATATGAAGACAAGAAAATAAACTTTACTTGAGGAAGATCTCCTGTGATATTTTTTTCATTCAAATACATCCATGATTTTCTTCTTTAGTGTTTTGCATCTACCCAACTTCAAAGAGCAGTGTCTGAGTTACAGCTAATGACAGTTTGCTGATTTCTCCTCTTGAAGCTGTTTTTTGTTTCTTGGGGCTTTGCTTGTCTCGTGTGTTCCTGTGAGCTTTTGATCCAGTGGAAAAGCTCACCTAGCAGGGTCATCTTGCCAAGTTCTTTTGATCAAGGACAAAGCTGATAATCTGTGGGACAAAAAAGAATGAAAAGCACTGACTGAGACCATGAAGACAATGCAACCTGCTTAACCCTCTGCATCCCAACAGATTGTTACCACAAAGTCAGGCTTGCCAGTGACCTAGGCCAAAGCCCTTTCATCACATTAACTGGTTCCCATACTAAGAGGCTCCAGGTATTCCAGAATCTTTGGCAAGTCCTCTGAGCTGCTTACCCTCCTGCAGTATCTTCTCAAAAAGTGGTATCCTGGATTGTATTTTCTATATTTTTTTTATATTCTGTAAAACTCCTGAGCCATTGGCAACTCTGGTCACAGCAACATTATTAAAAACTTTTCTTGAGCAATCTGTTTTCTCACTCCCAGAGGATAACTGGAACATATATCCATATGATACAGGATCTCCAACCCGGTTGTGTTCAGGCACAACTAAACATCCACTGTACAGCCCCTGGGTCGCAGCAGTGTCCCAGCCAGCTGCTGTCTCTTGCCCAAGAGCATGCTGCAGAACCTACCCGGCAGCACTGGTAGCTTGCTGTCAATTTTCACTTTTCCCTGAGTCCCTTGGCTGTCACACTACAGAGACATGATTCCTCTCAAGAAATGAATTAGTACAGTCCTCCTAATTCCCAGGAGTGCCTAGATGCCAAAGAAGCAGGGCTGCCAGGAGCAGGCTGCATAAGAATGAGGGTTGTTGTCTGGTTTTCTGTGCAACTGTGAGGGCCTTTAAATGTCAACAGGCCAAAGACACAAGGGATGCTCATGTTGCAAGCTTACAACTGTAAGAAAAGCTCCATTAAAGTTCAGCTGCACACAACCCCGAATGACATGTCCTTACTTCAGTGTTAGCCCTGTTCTGACTAGGGGGCTAGACTAAATACCTGCAGAGGTCTCTCCCAACTCAAATTCTCTGTTACTCTGATTGTGACAATGAGGATCAAATGGCCTTGGTGACCTTGTTGTGTGGGTGAAAGACTTCATAGTGCAGATGTTTACATTGTTCTGGAGGCCTCCAGGTGTAGCTATCAGTGATGAAAGCATTGTCCAAAGATCGCTGGAGTGGGCACTGCTGCTGATGTGGATAGTCTTTGATGATGACAACAGCAGAGATGAGCTTGTACACAACTGCATTACTTGAATCCCTAATGTATATGATGAACAAAGAAAAAAGCCAACATAGATCCCCAGTTGGTGATGGCAGATAAATCACTGAGAAAAAGGGAGGTGCTGTTTAAAGTTGCCAACACTGTGGCCAGGAGTTACAGAATCACAGAATCCCAGAATGTCAGGGATTGGAAGGGACCTGGAAAGCTCATCCAGTCCAATCCCCCCGCCAGAGCAGGAACACCCAGATGAGGTTACACAGGAAGGCATCCAGGCAGGTCTTGAATGCCTCCAGAGTTGAGACTCCACAACCTCCCTGGGCAGCCTGTTCCAGTGTCTGTCACCCTCACTGAGAAGAAGTTTCTTCTCAAATTTAAGTGGAACCTTTTGTGTTCCAGTTTGTACCCATTAACCCTTGTCCTACCATTGGTTGTCATTGAGAAGAGCCTGGCTCCATCCTCCTGACACTCACCCTTCATATATCTGTAAACATTAATAAGGTCACCCCTCAGTCTCCTCTTCTCCAAGCTAAAGAGCCCCAGCTCCCTCAGCCTTTCCTCACACGGGAGATGCTCCACTTCCTTCAGCATCTTTGTGGCTCTGCACTGGACTCTCTCCAGCAGTTCCCTGTCCTTCTGGAACTGAGGGGCCCAGAACTGGAAACAATATTCCAGGTGTGGTCTCCCCAGGGCAGAGGGGAAGGAGAACCTCTCTCAACCTACTGATCACCCCCCTTCTAATACACCCCAGGATGCCATTGGCCTTCCTGGCCACAAGGGCACAGTGCTGGCTCATGGTCATCCTGCTGTCACCCAGGACCCCCAGGTCCCTTTCCCCTACACTGCTCTCTAGTAGGTCACTCCCCAACTTATACTGGAACCTGGGGTTGTTCCTGCCCAGTTGCAAGACTCTACGTACTTGGGCAGTTTTCTATGCTGGGCTACCTGGCACAGCAGCCCCCACCTTCTGCACACTGGAGCTCTCATCCCAGAGTCAGCCAGCTAGCAAAGGCAAGTAAGCAGCTTCAGCATTTTCTTCACTCATGGAAATCAGCCAATTTCCTCAACATTGGAAAGTTAACTACGGGAATTTGACTTTGCGGTTCTTGAATAACAAACCAGGAAGTCTGAGGATCTCTGTTGAAGAAACCTTTGGCATAAGAGTTTAATAACCTGGCATAAGATCACAGCATATAAAACAAAATGACCCATGTTAGAAGACTGAATGTTCTGACCACAGTTATGAATAACAGATATTTATAGGAGAACAGTAAGAAAGTGTAAAAATGACAGTCATCTAATGGTTTTAGCTCTAAGCACAACAGGAAGTACAATCACAGTTACATGGTAATGCATTTCCATGGCAACTGATAACATTTTCCATTAAACTGGAATTAATTTCAGGCTATAATCTGCCTAAGGACATAGAACACATAAGGATGCAGCCAGATAGCTAGTGCCATATATAGAAAAAGGGAATGGCTGAACTGTGGGTATAGTGGGAGGGTGAGGGAGTGAGAGCAGGACTTGGCTTAAGAAAACCATGTCCCAGCGCATCGTGTGATGGACAGGAAATGCTCCCTACCCTCCATTACCACCGGATCTCAGTACGTGTGTTTCCCTGCAATGGGCTGAGTAAATAATCCCGGTGCGAGAAGTCTGCATCACTTCTCTTTCCCCAGTCCTATAACTGCGTCATGGGTCTCCGCTAGCTTAGGAACAAAAAGAATTAACTGCCTTAACAGATATGCCACCTCCATCATTGCCAACGCCCTGACCAGCCCCACAGGGCTTTACTCCACCCTGTCCATAGCCCAGCTTCCCCTTCCACCCCAAATCAGGGCTGTCAGTCCCTGTCCCAGAGATGCTTCAGGTTGTCAGTTCCCAGCTTCTCCCAATTTTGTCCAGCCTGGCCATGGACCTCAACGAGCCAGGTTCACCAGTTGGTCGACATTCCAGCCTGTCCTCAGCCTGGCCTCATCCCCACAGCCCTTCCTGGCAATCTCTGGACATGACTCTCATCTGCAGATTGACTTCCTAGCTTGAACTCATCCTGCCTCATCACTGTGACTCTATGTGAATATGGATTCCCCCTTGCTTTCTTCCCTAAAGCAACTTATTTGGGAAGATTCCAGTACTAAACATATACTGTACTTTCTGTCCCTCTTTCCCTCTGCAAGTGTCAACCCAAGCATGAACAAGATGGTGTGCGATGCGACACTTATGTCAGAACAACCTGTAGTGGTTATTAAAGATTTGCAGGCAGGTATGAAGAGAGAGACAGAAAAAAGATTATGTGTATTCCTTGTTCCAGAACTGGAGGAAGACAAAGGTCATTAATCTTTTGAATGCTTCCTGGCAGTCAGAGTCTTCTTGAAATGCATCCACGAATAGCAAACCTGCTGTCTTGGAGATGAGGCTAGACAGAAACCTACCTTAGTATATACACACAGCATGAGAAAGGTGAGGTTTCCTGGCACCTTACCCACCCTCATCAAACCACAGCAATGAAATCAATGTTAAAATTCTCACAATCTTCTATGAGTTTTATGTTTTTCACATTAATTTTCCCCTCAGACGTATTGAAGAGATACTCCACCTGTATTATCTTCATATCTGCTGCGCACACAAGTGAATGCTGCATTTGCATATGCAAAGGGATTTATCTTGTTTCACAGAGCTGGGAGAAAAGGTGTGAAAAGGTGGCAGAAAAGGGTGAAGCCATAGGTGCCATTATTTATATGGAGGAAGAAACACACCTTCAGTACGCTGCAGCTTCAGAAGAAGTGAAAGGAAACATGACACATCCTGTTTCTACAAACTCCTTTCAAGTAACTTTAAAGAAAATCTTTAAACTTGTAAGGGTTTGCAAAGCCACTTACCTTCATTCATAGTTTTCCTGTTTTCCTCTGAGGTAAAACAGATTTATGTGTGAAAGGGCAACCTGCACTTGACAGAGTGAAGCCATATGCCACTTCTTGTTTACACCAGTTCTGCAAAGCTCATCCCAGAGTTTCTGCCTTTTCTTGTGTTTTCAAACTCAGTTGAAACACAAAGGTTTGAAGAGCAGAACAAGTGGGACATTTTAAATGATTCTTCAAAGGCTGATTTGCTTCAGTGTTTTCTCATTACTAAAGCAGGGCATCTGCTGAAATAACAAAGAAATTGTGCACAAAGCAAATGAAAATGCTGGAAAATCTAACATCAAGAAAGTTAATCTGATTGTTAAGAGTGTCCATGGTACAGCCAAGATCAAGGTCTGCCTGGTATGTGTTTCAAAGTCATTATAATCATTCAAGGGCTTCAGCCTCTCACCCTACAAAATCTTCTCAATGGCAGTCAAATTCTCATTGAAGCCAATGGGAAGAAGCTCTGATACTTACATAAGTGAGTTCCCAATGCATGGTAACCATCCTTTTGAAATTAGTAGACCTTACATTACTGTAGGTAACATACAGGGATACAGCCAAGCATTTCTTCATTAAAAGCTACGTCTATCTTACATAATATTCTTTGGAACATAGGAAATTATGAACGTCTCATCATTTTTAAACCAGGCACCCCAAGCCATCTGGGGGCCCTGGTCTGAGGATCCCCACATAAAGAGTCCCAAGGCATATAAACAGCACACAGAGGGACTATGAAAGTCTATCAGAGGTCTCCTAGGTTGTTGGGGAGATGAAAGCACAGCTGTGTGTTCACCACTTAAGAGATATACCAATACCTCATAGAAGCCAGGACCTAACTAAGAAGTACTGACAAATGCAACGAAGAAGGAGGGAGTAGTCATAGTTCAGGCCAAGACCAATGAGTATGTGCTTTTGAGCAGGTCTCTCGGTATGTGCATGTTTGTGGTGGGCAGATAAGTCATCAAAATCTTGGAGAAGCACAGAAATTTTCAGCCACTGAGTGGAGACCTCTCCTCAGGAGGAGCCAAGAGTTGCATGGGAAACTCTCCAGGGAATGATTAAGGAACCAATCTAGGCAGACTCAGAATCAGAAGCATTAGTGGGCCTAATCAGTTGTTTATCTTGTATGTGCTGCATCTTTCATGACACCACAAGGTCACAGAATAAGTCAGGTAGGAAGAGATCTCAGGTTTCTGGTTCAACCTCTTGCTCAAAGCAGCATCAGCTCTGGGGTCAGACAAGGTTGCTCAGGGTTTTGTCCAACTGAGTGTTAGAAAATCTCCAAGGATGGAAATTGCACAACCTCTCAGACCCTTAGTTTCTTTTCCCAAGTGCTGCTCCCCGGTTAATCAGTCCTCAGCCTGTATCTTTGCAAGGTGATCCGCGTTCCCAGGGGCATGACTTTGCATTAGTCCTTGTTGAATTTCATAACGTTCCTGTTGGCCCATTCCTTCAGCCTTAGTAGGCGACAGGCCTGCCTGCAAACACATCACCTGCTCCTCTCAATTTCCTGTTACCTGCAAATTTGAAGACAGTGCAATCCGTCACTTCCTCTAGGTCACTGATAAATATGTTTAACAGGACAGACCTCAGGACAGACTCCTGCAGTACTCCAGTACATTAAGCAAAGTGCAACCCATTAACCACTAACCTCTGAACATCTTTATAATCTTTATCAATGATGTGGATGAGGGGATCAAGTGCACGCTCCATAAGTTTGCAGACAACACCAAGTTGGGCAAGAGTGCTGATCTTCTCAAGGGTAGAAAGGCTCTACAGATGGATCTGGAAGAGTAAACCACTTCAAGTTGGGCCAGGGGAGGTTTAGATTGGATATTAGGAATAAGTTTTACATTGAAAGGGTTATCAAGCATTAGAACAGGCTACCCAGGGAAGTGGTTGTCACCATCCCTGGAAGTATTTAAAAGATGTATAGACATGGCGCTTAGGGATATTCTTTAGTTGTGTTGGCACTGTCAGGTTTTCAGTTGTCCTCAATGTTGTTTAACGTTTTTTCTAAACTAAACGATTCTATTCTTCCATGATTCTATCAATCTGATGGTATGACTGGTTTTTTTATCCATCTAATTCTGCACACAACCACACTGTAATGTCCTCCCTTGGATACACTTCATACAAAATATCAGCAGAAGAACCTCTCCAGGCCTGGTACAAATGCAACCTGCAGCTGTTTGCCCCTATGTCAAGGTTTTGCTGCGGGCTGTTGTGGCCATATGCAGGGCTTCTTGTCCCTGTCCTGCACTGCAAGCAGACAAGTGAAGCCCAGAAGAGCAGCCCAGCTGCATTTCCCTGAAGCTGCCACTGAACATAGGGCAAGAAGGGGCTTCTGGGGTTATCGGAGCTTGCCCTGGAGTCCGGTTCTTGTTGTTAGAAGGAGGCAGAGGAGGCAAAATGATGTTTTTTATCCAAGCAAGATCCCCTGTGGGCCCTTTTCAGTCTATCCTCACCTGTCCCCAGAGCCTCTTGAGCAGGAGATGGCCACCTGCCAGCTCCTTACATCCTGACCCACTTTTCCTGAGAACTCAGCAAGGCAGAGTTTCACAGACAAGAGGAAATCCCTAAACAGCATGCAGCTCAGAGAGTGGAAAGTTTTTTTTTTGAGGGGGTTGGGTTTGTTTGCTGGTTGATTTTTCTTTCCCAACTTCCCCAAGAACGTATTTGACAGCTCACTGTCCCTGTCAGTGCAGGATCCCAGCGGAAACTGGAGCTGGGAGGGCTCCTCCTGCCTGGGAGAGGCTTCCCAGGAGTGCAAGGGATTTACCAATCGCCACCTTTCACTCCCCATCCCTTGACGTGTCCCACCAAAGGCCATGTGCACTGGCAAGCTGCAGACAAGTTTGCTGGTGGTGGGCTACTTCGTCTACCTGCTGGTGGGTGCAGCCGTGTTCCAGGCACTGGAGAGGACTGCTGAGAAGCAGGAGAAAATAGCAGCTGCCCAGATGAAGGAGGCTTTTCTGCAGAACTTCACTCACCTCACGATAGCAGAGATAGAACAGTTTATGAAGGTAAGTGCCAGCCCTGAGGAAGCCCTTTTTCCCTCCTGTTTCCCCATCAGTTGTTGTTCCCTACTCAGCCTTGCTACGCAGATAACTTTCACTGCTTTCCTCCTGATGCAGTCATTTGGGTGATCTTAGCAAGCCCCAAGTCCTCTCTGGCCTGAGCAGGCAGGTCACACTTATGGTAAACACAGCTTGTGTAGCTTGACAAAACCTTGTGTGTTAGCTATTAACAGTCCTCATCCCATGATATCCCAATTCTTTGGGGTTTTGCTTCCTGTTGATTTGGCTTTTGGCGGGGTTGTGCTCACCTACAGTGGATGGCAAAGCAGGAAAAATGTGGCTGTCTGAAATAGATAGGCATGGTTGCCACTTAAGGTGGTATCACAGATAGCACAGAGGAACAATATGGCAAGGTCCAAAACAATCTCTTGGATGAAATAAAAAGCATAATTTAAAAAAAAATAAGTCCAAATCACTACAAGAAGGGTGGAATAGTCAGGGTTTATTTTTGAAGATGCGGCAGAAGTTAAACAGGTAGCCTGGCCAAGGGAAACGTGTTTCTGGTCACAGGACAGGAAACTCAGAATGAGCACAGCTGTCTCCTCATCTCTGGTATTTCTTACCTCTGTCTGCTACAAAGCAAACAAAACTGGGGAGCTCAAAAAGCCTTGCTGTAAACGTTTTTGTGTGGGAAAATAATGGAGCTCTTAACAGGCCAGTTCTCAGGATAAGAAGGGTAAGAAATGGCATTTCTAACAACACAACCAGTGATCCAGCCCCCATATGCATTTGCCATCTTCACCTTGGATTTTTTTTGCAGGTAGGGGAGGGAAAAAAAAAACCAAAAACAAACAACAAAAAAGGACATTTTCAAGACAATGAAATCTTTGTGCAAGGCCTGAGGAATGCTTGCTGTTAGCCTTTGTTTCCTGGGACACCAGAAAAAAAGACAGTGAGGGAGGAAGTAGGGGGAGACTTCTCTGGTGCAGTTTATTCCAGCTTGTGTCTTGCCTTTGGTAGGACTCAGACCTGGATTTTATCGAGGCTGTTTCACTACAAACCAGACTGCTTTCTGGATGTCTGGTGCAATAATCTCTGTTTGCTAAAGGCAGAGACAGCTGGATACTGTGTTTTTGTTGTTTCTCTTGTTTTTAATTATTATTTTTTCAAGCTCAAAAAAATTCACAGCACTTAGAATTAAAAGCAGTGAAGAAAGGAAGAGTCAGAAAAATGCATAACATGATAGATCATATGATCTATCAGATGTTAGATGATTTTTGTGGTCCCTTCCAACCTGATATTCTATTCTACGATAGACAATAGGGCTGGAAGGGCTTAGGAGAAACATCTATTCAAACCCCCTGTGGCAGGGCAGTCTCAACTCAAAATGAACCACCTCTGACAGATGTTCATCTAAACTCATCTCAAAGGCCACGTTGCAAATATGTGCATGTGTGTTCATGTATGTGGTTTGGAAAGGAGCGGGTATATCACATTGAATTCTGACTGTGGTTACACGAAGAGTAATGCTTTGCAAATCAATGGACTTTCTCTCAATTTAAATCTGTGACACTAATCAGAATACAACCTTAAAATGAAATTCCCTGTGTATGTCACGTGTACCCTGCTATAACTCACTGATACCTTCCTGGGAGGGATCAGAGTCACTGCTCAGAGTGCCTGCATACAGTGATTAGATCCTGGATCCACCACTGCCGTCTCAAGGGCAAGCTCAAAAGCAGCAACCAGCCACCCCATTGCTTAAGCCAATGGCCTGTCTTGCTCTGCCACATCCTAGTCATCTATAGGATCATTTTTTTCCAAAGTACTTAACCTAGAAGATCACAGTCCTTGCTCGTGCTGAAGAAAACAAGTGCCAATATCCACTAGAGCAGTCAGCATAAACAGGGCAAAAGACTGACACTCAAAAACACTGGCTGGCTGCTACCCAGCCTAGGGCGTAGAAGTGTGAATAGTCTCAGAGTATCACTAAGGGCAGCTGAACAGTATTCACAGGAAAGGAGCTGTCGTGGTTTAATGCCAGCTAGCAATCTAGCAATCCACGACAGCCACTTGCTTGGTCCCCCCTCTCTGCCCCCAAATAGGGGGGAGAATCAAGAGAGAAGGGGGAAACTCATGGACTGAGATAAAAACAGTTTAATAAAATAGTAAAATAATACTAATACTAATCTACTACTACTACTATATAAAAAGATAGAAAATAAATGATACTCAATGCAACTCCTCACAAACTCCTCCTGCACTGAGCAGCCAGACCCAGGAAGAGAGCACCCTGGTCCCAAAGAGAAAGGCAGAAAAAGCCTAGAAAATGACAAGTGCGAAATGGCAGGACAGCAAAGGCCAAACTGAAGGAACTTCCAAACAGAACTTGGCTAAAATGGAGTGGAACTGGAATGGGTGTCCCCAGCCAGAAAAATCCCATTAAACATGAAGCATGATGCTAATGGCATGGAATAGTCTCATTGATTGGCCTGGTGTCAGTCAAGTTCTGTCCCATCCATGGCCCCCTTCCCAGCTGCCTCACACCTGCCCATAGAAAACCCAGAAAGACTTTGGTCTCCCAGACAATGGCTAAGATAACAATAAGTTCTTACACGTTCTTCATTCCAAATCAAAACCACTGGGAAGTTAGTTGATGCAAAACATTAATACTGTCCCACGATGTTACCTTGTTATTCTCAAACTAAATCTAAACAACAAACATGGTAGCTACAAAAGAGAAGTGTTTCTAGCTGCATGAAAAAGAATCACTCAGTTTCAGTCAAACCAGCACGGGAGCAGTAGTTGGCTAAAACTGTAATATTATTGCAACAAGCACTTGAGTAAAGCAGCCACATTGATACCAAACTTTGATTTCCCTCCCAGAACCTGACTAAAGCCATTCAGAATGGAGTATACCCTGTAGGAAATGAATCACAGATTGAAGACAGCAACTGGGATTTCAGTGACTCCTTCTTCTTTGCAGGCACGGTTGTCTCTACGATAGGTAGGTCTAATCCTTTCCGTACATGTGTGTTTCTGTGTGTGTGATGTTTATTATGTCTGGTTATTAAGACATGAATGGATAATACTTTCAAGGATAAAAACTCCAGCCTGTCATTGTCATTCATGGTAACTGGCAAGGGACTTGGTCCTGAGACCTCACCACTGCACAGCTCTTTGTGTATTATTTTGGCTTGTGATTTCCCACTTGTTTCTTCTTTTTGAGCCATCTGTTAAAATATTTGCTCTGCTGCCATTTGTGGTGGGAGATAAACTTTGCTTCCCTGGTATTTATTCTAGGATCAAATAGACTTTAAATCCAGGACTGTTGTAAAGCATAAAAGAATGGTAGGAAAGAAGTGAACTCTGCTGGGGCATGGACACTGTCTCAACAACCTGTGATGAGCTGTTAGTGCACATATTGAATTAGTAATATGCTGGAGGAAAAAAAAATGTGAAGGGGGCAAGGCAAATGCTTAGACTTTCACACTTCTGCTTCAAGTTGTCCTGACCTTTTCATGGGCTGCCTGGACCTGCCTCTCTCTCCCATTCTCCCAAAGATGCATCCCAAAAAGCACAGACCTGCCCAATTTAAGCATGAAATCCACACTTTTGGCTCTTGCTTTGCGGTCTTAGGCAGTGAAAGTCAAATCTGTTGTTTTGCAGAGTGAAGCTGAGGCCTCACTCCCACTACGCCTCAGGCACAGCTGCTCCACTGATCTGTTGAGTGTGACATGTCACAAGGGTCCTGGTGGTGTCCCAGCATCATGGCAGGTGTGTAGATGCTGCATGAACCCAGGCAGAGACCCCCTGCTGTAGAAGAAAGAGAGGCTCCTGACCCATCACATCAATGACAAATGTTCCATGTTTACAACAACATTCACTTATCAATAAAGCTCCTCTGGTTTGTCAGCACCCTGCTACCAGCTGATCTATTCCTTTCCACCATATGTATTACTGTATTTTCTCATTTTAGCATTTCTCTGCAAACCAAATTGGTTGCTTTCCCTAATTTTTTTTTCCCTAGTGAGGCAGACAGGCTGTCCCAGAAAAAGTGCGACTTTTTTTATGTGCACCTTCACCACAAAAGTCTGTTGTGAAGGTACATCAGCTACTTCCACTCATCTTCACCAGGTTTAGTCATGAAAATGGAATATTTCTGCAACAGGGACCCTTAGACAGCTCAAGCACTTGGGGGCCTAGTAGGCAATAAATCACTTGGTTGTTTTATTTGCCTTTTCCCCAAAGAAAACATTACATTTTCCAAGTAATGGATGCCTTAAGATGAACTGTGCTCGGGAAAAAGCCTTTTCTCAAGGTCACTGATAAGGACATACACAAAGTACAGGACTCTTGCACTCAGGGGTGTACCTCACAGAGTCTAAGAGGAACAAAGTCTCCAGTCCATTAAAGGACATGTTTGGAGTTCTGCAGCCGTCGTTCCACTACTTGGATAAATCCTCTTTTAGTAGGACTTTGAGACAGATGTCACTCTGGCATGAATAAATCAGACACCAGTAAGGCCTGGACTAATTAACACCATCTATTCTAATGCACACTGTACTGCCTGCAGGACTGGAGCCAGTGTCTGAACATACCAGCGTACTGGCATTTGGCCAGGGAGGTCACTAACACACAGGCAGATCAACAAGAAGCTTGAAATGGCTCTAAGTGTTTCTGACATGGCAAACAGTCTGGAACTCCAACCTTGATGTCTTCCAGGTCCCCAGACTTCTGGTTTCTGTCTTTTTATGTATTTGTCACAGGACAGTGCATGTTTCCCATAACTGCTTTTAGATTGTGCTTTCTTTCCCACTAGGGCTGGGCTGGGAGCACACAGTGTACTCTGCATCCCCCAGAACATGTGAGGTGAACCACTTCATCTTCTTATTGCTTTTTTCAGAGAAAAACAAAAAAAAAAGAGAGAATGTGGACTGAGAAGTGCTAGCCACATCTTTTGGGGTCAATAGCAGGCCAGGTTGGGGTAGGTGCGAATGTAATCGTGGACTGCTCCAGTTCTCTGGAATGTCTCCTGTGACTTGTCTTTTCTCATAGGCTATGGCACGCTGCACCCTAAAACTGCTGGGGGTCAGATCTTCTGTGTCTTTTTTGCACTGTTTGGAATCCCTCTGAATATTGTTTTTCTGCACCGTGTCGGTAAGATGCTCTCACTGCTGTGTAAAAAGCTGGGGAAATTCCTGTACGAGAAAGGAATGAGAAAGGTAATTTGTTTTACTTAGGCACAGTTATATGCTAATTTCTTTTTTTTTTGTTTTCCCCTCAAAGTGTATTCTGGCGTTTTCCTCTATTATAACTGTTCTCATGCTGTGTTGGACATTGTGCTAAGAGAGTGTCAAGGGTTTAGATTGTGGGGTAACAATAAAACCCTGGCAGATGTATTGTTAACCTCCTCCCCTCCACTTCCCCCGTTTGCCCCTCGCTCTCCCTGCTTCCTGCTAAGGACAGGCGGTCGGGAGGAAAAGAAGGACAGAGAGAAGAGAGTTGGAAAAATTAAAAATGTTTTACTAATGTTACTGATAAGAATAGAGAAAATCATGCAAAATATACAAAACCAATCTTGAAAGTCTCAGCAACTGCAGAGCTGGCACCCGAAGTCCTGGACTGGACTCTGCAGCCAACCGGAGCTGGATTCAGTCTGTCACTAGGCTTCAGTTCGCAGGGATGACTAGCAAGGTTCTCTCCTAATGTCGGCCATAAGCAGAAGGGAAAAGAAGGACAAAGGACGAGATCTTTGTGACTTCCCACTTTTATATGAAGCATCACGTGAATGGAATGTTGTACACAGTTGGTCAGTTTCTTGGTCACCTGTTTCTCGTTGCCCCTCTCATGAGATGTCCATCCATGCTTATCAATAACTTCGCATTCCATTGCTGTGTTTACCAAAACATATATCTGGTTCTCCAGGAACATGCAGCTCATATGAAGCTTTAGCTGACAGGCAAATTCACTAAAAGAGAAACTTGTTTTTTAACAAAACCAGGACAGAGAGAGAAAGAGACATTCTTCACTTGCAGAGCTAAACAGACAAGGCAACCATAGAGGTGCTATTCAGAAAAAGTGATACAGTTTGTCTACGCATCTAAATATCAGATATCCAACACCCTTCAGCAATCAATGGAGAGAGTGGGCACCTCATCAGACTTCTCCTGACATGTATCTCAGGAGCTTACGCTCTAGGGAAGTACCTATCACCCTTTATAACCCGTAAAGAGAGAGATGATTAAGCATCTCATCTTGAGGCAGTGAAAAACAGGTGAGCTGTAAAAAGCTGTAAAAAGTAGGTAAGTTGTAGGGGTTTCAGTGGGTACTGACTCGATGCCTGGCATGTCAGCCCTCCTCATTCATTATGCAGTCCTTTAATCCCTCTCCTCCATTGACTTTGACAGAAAGGAAACATCAGGCTGAAGTTGTCCGTTTGAGCCCAGTTGCTGCAAGGTGAGGAGGCACCTGTAAAGGGCAAGAGGCAGGATGTGTCTTGCCTGGCTATGCCTCAAGTTATTTGCAGCTCCTCCCCTTCTGTCACCACTACTGAGGAAGTGAGAATAGCTTTTCCATGTCTCCTACTCTAATTCTCTTTCAGAAAAAGGTATGGGTGCTACAGACAACACCTTTTAAATTGTTAAATTTCTCCCAATATCTGGAGAAATTAAATAGAACATAAGGCTTGATAAGACACAGACTCAACCACCTGCACAATGCACAAACACATGCAAAATTATCCATCAGTTGCCATTAATTTCCATACAATCTGGACTCATAAAATTGTCTGCATCTGTATGTGTGTTTAGCTGATAAATCTTAATATATAGCAAGTCTTTCTATTCAAGGCTCCTTCATGACTGCTGGGAAGCAGGATGATTCAAAAGTCACTGCCCAGGCAATTTTTCATCAGGAGCTCATTTGTTAAAGGTCTTCTTCTAGCAAGGTATCCACTGAGTAGGAGCCAAGTTGTGGCACTGATGCAATGAGAAATAAAGTCAACAATCTACACTCTTGGAGGGGGTGTTAGTATTTTTTTATTTTAAGTCTCTTTTCTCAGGCAAATTTGAATGTTCTTTGGGTGCCACACCTGAATACCTAAAAGCTAAAAGTGAAGTTGTCTGGTGAAAAGTGGAAATAGTCTGTCTCCAATAAAGGTCATTGCATAAGAATTCCTCCTATACTCATGGTCACTGGAGGCTGATACAATCAGATAAAAGACTACATCTGCGAGGGCTACTGTTGACATGCAACACCCATAACACATGGCTTCCCCCTGATCCAGAACAAGGCTAAAGTACTCTTAAGGGAAGAGCACTCAATACAAATCCTTCAGTTCCTGTGGTCCTAGTATGTATTCCTAGATAGACACCCAGTTTTAATAGGCATCAGTACATATGGCTTGCTAGTATGTCAAATCACTATTATAATTGAATTGGTTTCTTTCTTTTTCAGAAGAAGATCAAATTTCTTACCCTTTTGTTCTTCCTGGTAATGGGGATCCTAGTTTTTTTGTGCTTGCCATCACTCTTCTTCCAGATAACAGAGGGCTGGTCCTACAGTGAAGGAATTTACTTTGCATTTATCACCCTCAGCACCATTGGCTTTGGAGATTATGTAGTAGGTAAGGCTGATTTCAGAGAGGATACACAGCAAAATGCCAGGGTTATGACTGTAATTGCCATGTGTTGACTGCACAGACCACCTATGTACTGCAGAGACAAATCTTCTGTCTGAGTCTTTGACTTTGGTGTTTAAACAACATATAGATGAGGTTCTTAGAGACATGGTTTAGTGCCAGAGTTAGGTTAATGGTTGGGCTTGATGATCTTGAAGGTCTCTTCCAACTAAAATAATTCTATGATTCTTTGACTAGTCTTTGTCTTGTACTTTTCTGGGGGAAATGATAATTTCTCTGGGATTGCATGTGCTGACAAAAGCACAAAATTATCTAAATATAGTGAAATGTGGTGCTTTGGGGTGCAAAGAAGCTATGTATTTTGGGGAGGAAAGGGGAAGTGTGGAGGGAGAATTCAAGGAGCCTAAGAATTTTGCATATCCCAAAAGGGGACAGTCAGCTACAGTCATACAAAATAAGACATGTATCCCCTGATTTAGCCACCTAAGACTTACATTTCAAAGTGCAGAATAAAGAAGTAAGTGGTCATTTTTCAGAACACATGATTTAACACAACAAAGTGAGAGGTGGAAATCCCAGTCATGGTTAAGTGGGGAATTCTACTCATTCTATCAGAAGTGGGGCTTAAACATATATATCACTGGAAAACTGACCTTCTTGCCCTGAAGATGAACTGTTCAGGCTACACTCCAGCATGCTGGAGCGCTTCTTGAAACACTTCTGTGGATCTGCTGCCCAAAATACACTCTCCATAGAATAAGCTTCTAGAGGAACTCCAAAATGATGACCAGAAGTCAAATTAGTGTCTGCACTAATGAAGTATTCAAACACCTGGACTCCATGGAGAATCAAACATTTCTCTAGAGCAACCTGTCCTGCCAGCATCTTGCCAGCTTCAACTTCTCTTCAGCAGGGATATGAGAAGGAAGCTCTGAAGCTAATACTTGAGAACCAGTGCTGTCCTTACAGAGAACCAGGAAGCCCAACATCCCTTTCTGATGGACAGACATCCACCACACAACAAACCCTAAGCTCTCAAGTCTTGCAGAGATGCAAGAGGGGCCTTGGAGACTGGCTGGCAACCTTGTGGTTCTGAAAGATTTCTTACATCAAGCCGAGGATGGTCCCAGAGGGAGCCCACAAGCTTTTCCATACAATCTGAAATTCCCTGCTGACCTTAATTTCTCTGAGTCTGCTAAAGAGGCTGGTGGTGCTCTGACTATTCAGTTGACTTCTTGCTTGTTTGCATGAGTTTAGCTATCATAATGATCTTGTAACCTAGCTGATGGTCAATTCATGCAATGGCAATCAGTTGATATTTCCTCAAGTGAACCCAGGCAGCTAGGTGCTCCCTCTTGCTACAAAGCATAGGAAACAAGTGTCCCTTGAAAATTCCCTTTTAACATAATCCAGAGATAGATGCTTTGTCTCCAGCACTAGTTAAGCAGTATTGCCCTGAACACAACACAGAACTCAGGCATCAGCAAAGAATCTGTGTCACACAACAGTGACCTTTTTGCTCACCATTATCTCCAGCCTGGGCCAATCTTTGCCATTGCACTGGAGAACAACAGGGAACAGGCATTTCTTTCCTAACCAGTAGGACTGATAACGCTGGTCTGTGCAATACTGAGCACCTCGAACTTCAGTGACATAGAATACAGGAAGGTGGAGAGTAGCTGGTGCCATACAGGAAAAAAAAAGTGGACATGAGATTGGTACATTCTCTTTCCTTGTCCAAATTGCAAGTCTGTTTTACAATAATGATAGCGGGTCACACCCTGAAAACCACTGTCTCCATAGCACTTTTCTACTCTGCAGCCACAGTAGTTTACAAATATGGTTAAAAACTAACAATTAGGCAAGACTCCTGGATCTGTGATTTCATTTTCATTAGGATCAATTAACTTAAGCTGAAATATTGTTCCCTGCAGTGTTTATCTCAATTGGCATTAAACAACGGTAATAAAATTATGATAAATTTAATGCCTCACACCTTCACAATGAAACAAGCAGAATCAATGATTGTTTTGAGTATTATGCATTTAGAATCGATTACAGGTGGCAAATGGATTTGCACTGGCCAAGCGGAAAATAATAAACTTGAGTTTATTTGCATTTTAGTAATTCAAAACTGGTTTGAATCTGTTGTACTCCAAGGATGAGATAAAGCCTGTTTTGTGTAGGGAGACATCCTAGGAAGATATCAGAGTCTGGATTTAACTGTAATACGTGTACACATAGGTGATCCTTCTAGGGTGAAACTTCTCTTGGGCTGTAAACTGAATTTATGCCCTGCTGCAGTCCAGTTTTGAGTTAACATTACAAAGATATTACTAGTTGCTTTGCTAACCCCACATCATGAACTTCATACAACAGCACAAAAGGAGATGCTTTTTAGCAAGGCTGGCATCCTCTCTGCCAACTCAACCACAGCGGAAGAAAAAGGAACAGCTGTTGAATATCTACCCAGGAGGACAAACCAGCCCACTCCTGACCCATTTCCAGAGCTCTTCTGTGATGAAGTACAAAAATCCTGCACATCAATCTGTGCACTGCAGGATTTGAAAAGAGTTGCCAGCATCCTGGCTTCTTTTGGGCAGCTTCACAATGGGAAATGATCCACAAGGTTTGTGGTATCTCCCTGTCCATGCACATTGCTGTGGTATCTACTATGTGGACTCACCCTTGACAATAACTTATAGCATTTAAGAAGCAACATCACCAAATTTTCCTGCAGATTCCAGGGTCATATCAGCTGTATTATGATGATAATGTTGTGCGGGACTAAGTGCAGTAGGAGCAAATGCTCCCTGCATGTTGGTGGTGGATGGCTGACATCTGAAGGAACAAACAAAATGACCCATGCAGAAAAGCGGGTGTGCGATACCAGCTGATGCTAAGAGGTTTGGACTGCATGAAATAAGCTTCGGTCCACTGGTTTCCAACAATAAAAGTTGTGTTCTTGGCATGTGTCAGTGAGTTCCCATCAGTCACCTAGTTTTTTAGTGGAGGAAGATCCTGAAGCCATTCAGAATTAAAGTACAAATCGCAGCTGCTTTCTTTGTGTGATCAAGGGTACCTACAATTCAAAGTAAATATTTGCTAGGTTATAATGACACATTATAAAAATACTCAGAATTACAATAACTTAGATGGCAATAGTCATGTGGTTATAGCAGCCCACTGTGCTTTGGGAGTTCGGGAATATTTTTAACATAATCCGATTCAGTTTTACACTACTTCCCACATCATCACATTTACCTGTACATGGGGAGGTTGAATTGGGATTAGTATGTCATAAGGGGAAAAAAAATATCCTGGTCTGATAGTAATTCACCTCAATCCCAGTATATCTTTTTGACAGTCCAGCATGTTTGTGCTAGCATATATCAGTTTGCTGCCACAACAAGAGACTTGCCTGTCCTTAACCTAATGCTGGGGAGGATGGAGACTCCATTACAATTAAAAAGTAACTTTAAAGTACAATACATTGATTAATCCATTAGGCTGACCCACTTTACACAGGCAAAACAATTTGAACTTGTTCATTTTCTTCTTCTTTCCCCCTCTTCACCTACAGGTAAACAACCTGGCAGGAATTACTTTAGGTACTACAGAATGCTGGTAGCCATTTGGATTCTTTTTGGCCTTGCCTGGATTGCTCTTCTATTTAATTTATTGACGATGGTACTAGAAGATACTGAAAAAATAATTGTCAAGGATCTCCATCAAATTGGAAAGGTGAGTAAAGACAATGAAGTAAGTGAACGAAGAAGATGCTGGCCTGCTCAATTTATTCCAGAAGAAGACCTACTACCACCATGTGCTGGAGAGAATACAGAGAAAACTGACTCATTAGCAGCAGATTCTGAGCAGAAAAAAAATGAAAAAAGAGTTTTTTCTTACAGCAAAACTATTGCTATAACATATGAGAACTGAATTCTTCATTGGAGAGTCGTTAGTGAATTGTTCTAAAGAAATTCCCATGGAAATAAAATTTCTCCTACTGTTTCCTGAGATATGACCTTTCAGAACTCAAGACTTAGAGTTACACAAAGACAAAATATTAATGGTAAGAAACTTCCTCCTCAGTTTGCAGCTGGGTTGTGCTAACAACCTGAGAAGTGCACTTGTTTTGCAAGGTATTTTTAAGGTGCTTTCACAAAAATGCAGATGAGGGGCATGGTATATCTTGCTGGTTCTATATGGATTTTTCTGCTTGCAAGAAATCATCTCTCTTCCAGGAACTGATATGCACAACCTTTTCTGAGGCATCGCATAGCACCTTTAGAAGAAGAAATAGGGGTATATAACTTAATAGATGCCTGATTTGAGCCATCATATTGGATAAGCGTTTGTGATCTGAAAGACAGGTTTAAAAGACAAGACCTGGGCTTAGTTCAGAGAAGCATCTAATAGACAGGGTTAGAAAAAGGTTAGCAGTGTTAGAAATTATTAATTCTACCTCTTCCTGTTTTATACTAAGATGAATAAAGGCAATTTTACCTTTTATCTCTGTGTCTTTGAAAAAACTTTCTGATGGTGTGTATAAAAAACAGATAAATCCATGTCTATAATTCAAATTTTATAATAATTTTATTCTATAAACATTTTACAAGAACAGAGACTGGTTTGAATGGAGGAGTCCTCACTGCACTGGAGCCTTGCTGCTGCGTTTGCATTCCACGGGAACTATAAGGTCATTTAAAACCAATTCTATTGTTCTATGCTAAGGTAGCTTTCCAAGTGCTGGTGTTGTCTGAACAGTGCAGCCTTACCTTCAACCGGGTAAAAAAAGGATGTCAAATCTGGGCACCGAATTTCAGCTGTACCTCCTGGCATGCAGGCCATCCCGTGGATGAAGACCCTGGACTTTAAAGGTTCAATCTACACATCAAGTGCCTTGTGTGTGTGTGTGTCAATAGTGCAAGAAAACCCTGTCCTGCCCTGAAGTGCTGGCAAAGCAGCTGAGGTGGACACAGTAACGGTGGTGAAAAGTCCCATGGGTGTGTATGGTTACACTAGAAGTCCTTCTAGTCTCATGTTCTGTCTCTGACCATGCCTACCGGCATATGCCTCCAAATAGAGTAAGAATGAGGCATCTCTGCCATCTTCCTGCACTGGACTGCAATCCCTCTTCCAGTAGTTAGTGGCCCAAAGGTTGCCCAAACAAGAGATAGCGTGTCTGTACTCCAAAGTCCATGAACTTGCCCAAATGCTGAACTCACATCAGCACCCACAGGACCCACCCAAGGCAGTCTATAGGTTCAGCACACAAAGTGCCTCCCTTTGATGGTGTTGAACATGCAGCTTGACAGGATTTCATGATATTCTCAAGTTCCTGTTTTGTCAGGCAGTGAATAATTTTTCTCAGCTCAGCCTCCAGGTGTTAGTTACAACAAGACCAGCCCTTGCCAGAGCTATTCCTGTATGAAAGGGAGAATAAATTACAGCTATAAAGCAATTTCAGGCCATAAAGATGCAATCAGCCTTGAAGTTGGATTCATAACTATTTCACTCAAACAAAACCACACTTCTTGCCAAAACAGCTCTGCTGGTTCAAGACCTGGCATGTAGACCTGACCAAATATGTACTTTCTTTCCCTCCCCAAATTATTTTCCAGTGTTGCCCTCAAGGCTGACTTCTCACTTAATCTATCTCACACTCAGTAAACCTTTCTGAGGCAGCAGGAACAAGAACTGACCAAAACTGGAGCAAGGTGGCAGGGATATCATGGGACACGGTAGTCCTTGTGCAAGCCACAACCCTGCTGCTATCACAAGGTGACACCATAGCCAGGTGGAGAAATCAGCTGGATGTTCTCAGGCAGGGATCTCTTCACCTCTCTTTGAGTTCCCTTCTCACCAAGCATTGACTCATTGTTATTTTCCAAGCATCGATTTTCTCTTCTGTCTTCTTCTAGCCCTTCTTACAAGGACCATCAACCCCATCCACAACATAACAGAAGTACTGTCAGGGCTGGTTTAGGGAGATGTGGTCCTACCCTGAGATGTGATGACCATTTTGCACAGCCTCTCATAGTTCCTTCCAGGTCGGTTCCTGGTGTTTGATGTCCCCCAGGCCCAAGATGGCAGACAGGCCCTCTGGGCCAGCACAACATGTCTATTTGCTGTCTTTGTTGCTGGGGAGAAAGAAGAACCTCCAAGGAACATCTTGAAGTCAATGTACCTCTCAAGGGTTTTCTTCAGCTTGTTCCCACTGTCCCGCTTGCTCACTGTCATGACAAATAACACAACCCATGCTTGAAACAAGCTGGTCATATCCCATTGCAGCACAGAGCAACTGAAGATGCTTATTTAGACATTTCAGAAAGGGCAAGGGAGATGGCCTGTGGACTCTGACCATAAACAGCAAACACAAGTTGAGGCAGTGGCTCTTTGAGCAAAATAGGACAAATTCTCTGTCCTCCACACTGGTGGCTGTTTAGCAACAAGTCATGAAAACCAAACACTTCCCATTTCCAAAAGTCAGTATGCCTTCTGCGGCTGTTGTCACAAAAGCAGGCAATTCATCTTCTAACTCATCCCTTCTTGTCACAAGTCTCGGATAGGGATGTGTCCTCCAGAAAAGGCACAGAGGGCCTGAACAACTCACCCAGCACTGGGAGATGTGGGAAACATAAGCCAGATAAGATCGTCACGGGGCTGTCGTCCTTCAGACACCAAGAACTGAGGGGTCTCTTCAGCTGTAGATGCCAGCCTGGGAAGACAGAAAATACAGCCGCAAGCATAATATCATAATATCTCTCAGGAGAAATTCAGATAACTGCCTTAAGGAAGACAACTAGCTATGCATAAATCCTAACAACCCACAGGGAGGCCTTTTGAAGAGGGTCTCAGCTTTGCTTCTTGTGCCCTCTGGTGGCTGTGTGCAGCAGACCACACCACCCCACTTCGTATTTCCACCAAGTTCAGGCAGTTTTACTCTATTTCCTAGTGTGTAGCTCAGCTGATGTTGCTGATATAACCCTGGCCCAGGGCAGCATCTTTGTCAGTGTGAACCAGAGGAAGTAATCGTGTATTTTTGTGCAGTTCATGTGATCTCGCTAAGGGCTAAAACAATCTTTGTTCTCGAGAAAGAGATGAGGATTGATACCCCAAACTGTCTCAGAAAGGGATACTGCCTTGTACCCACACTAAAACAGCTTTGTGGAGGTCAGCCCGGGATACAACTGCTTTCTGTCAGCAAACCATCATGAGAAGGATGCTCATTGGCAGCACTCATGGTGCTGATGACAGGGGTTATACTCCTGCCATGTGCCCTGTGCACCACCTTCTCCTGCATAACCTCTGCTGCAGGACCAAGGCACACATTCACACCCTCTGCCCCAGGGGGAAAGGGATTTGTCCAGAAAAAACCTGAAAAATGGCAGGTTTGTGGCCAGGATGAGCTTGAGGGCAGGCAGTGCCTAATGCTCAGGAGGGCTGGAGATAGAAGTTGCAGGTAGGTGGAAGAAAGAACCAGCACCAAAGGCTGTGTGGTCCTCTCAGATGGGAAAAGCCCAGGAAAGCTGCAAGTCAGGGTGGGAGAGGAACTTTTTTAGATTTGTTATTGTTCCTCATGCTTATGCCGAACAATAAAGCTGTCTATAGAAGGGCTTAAGCACAGCAACAAATCTCTCCAGGCCTGGAGCAAACAGCATCTTCCAGCATTATTATCCTCTGAGCACGGCGCAACTGCAGCAGATCTTGTCCTCACATCACCCCTGCAAGGGGGACTTGTTGCTTTCCGTCTAGATAGTAGGGGCCCCAGAGAAAATTGTGTCCCCATAGCTCATGCATGACACCTTTGGCAAACACCTGGTCTGGCCCTCTCTCAACCAGGACCAGGTGTCCTAGTATTCCTTACTAATAAATTAGACCCAGCTAGTAGTTCTACAGTTGCTGAAGTTAAGAAAAATAATCTTGAACTGAGAGCAAAGTTAGAACAGAGCTGCTTCTCCACAGCTGGAAATTTAAAATCCCCCCAAGACTTTTAATTCATGAGTGTAAGCCAGCCCTCCAGCTCCTCTTCTGCACATCTCCCTTGCCCAAGAGACAGAAAACAGGAACAAAATCCATTCCGAAGTCCTTGTTCTGCCAAGCAGCAGCAGCCCCCTGGAGACCAGGCAGAGGGGTTCTCCATCAGCAGATCTGCTCAGCCTGGAGCCCGTCCCAGGAGATGCTCAAAAGCCCTCGCTGTGACCCAGCCCCATCGCACCGCTCAGGGAAATCCACTTTTCACAGAGCAGCCGTCTGTGCAACTGCCAGCTCTCCCACTGCAGCTTGTTTTCAAATGGAAAACATTTCCGAGGCAAGCCAAACACTTTCCCATGCAAAAAAGTCAGTTGCTGAAAAACTCCACGAGCCTGATCGTGAAATATATTATCTTGGATTAAATGGCAGCAGCATGTTCGTGCATTCAGTCTGGGCTGCTCCTCATACATCACCCACGTCTTTGCTGCCAGCTAGCAAACAGTGCGCATTTCTGCACTTGAAACCAAGGAAATGCCACAAGGAATTATCTTTCCCTCAGAAAGAAGTCCCTCAGAAATTCAATTGCCTCCAGAGAGAATAGAAGAAACCACTTTGATCTGTATTTAATTAGTATATGGGGTTGTTTAGAGATCTTTTGAGGTCTCATTCGATTAATAACCAGTTCATTTGGAGAGATTAGTGTTTTTTTCTGGAAGCAGAAAGACTACTCAAAGCAGTGGAACAGCTTAGCTAACGTAACATCATATAGCCAGTGGGATAATTTTTTTACAGGAATTACTAAATGTGGGCCACACACATGCTGTTTTCCACTCTGTCACGCTTGGATATGTGCTTTCTCTCCTGACTCGTGACCAAAAGGCACTGGATCCAGCTCAGAACTGGTTTAACAAATATTACTCTCCAAAGGTCTGTCCTTGATCCCTCATAATCACACCCCAAGAAACAAAAAAAATCAGATTTTGGTGTCAGCCAAGTCCCCTTGTACCACTGGAGCAGGATTCAAAGTGGTCTTGAAGATTTCCTGCGAGGGTTTATATCAGCTCTCACTGTAAGGAAAGGGGAGCTCTGGGATCCCCGACACATGCAGCTGAGGACCTGGGCAATATTGCTGGTTCCATGTTAGCAAAGTCAATATTTAGCTATTCTGGGGCTAAAAAGTTGGGAGGGAAGCATAAATGCTGCCCTCCAGAGAACCTTGTCTGTTCTCTTGCATCCCCACAGCCGTCCTCACCTCAGGACATGTACTCAGACAACTCCAAATCTGCTTAGAAAATCAAACATTTTCTATCACAAGGGCTTCTGGAGTTGTTCAGGGTGATTCTCTACCAGAGGTTTGGAAAGGCTCTTTTTGCTGAGTTAATGTTAGGCTAGTTATTGAATTAATTTAATTACTAGTTCAGCATGATTTAGGAGACAGGTCTCCTGAATAAAGTCTTTCCAAATTTCTCTTTCAATTATTCTCACATACGCATTTGGAAACCATAGCTGTACTTTTGTGATGAGATGCCGAAGCATGAAATAACATACCCCCAGAAAGAGAGATATACTGATAAGCAGGATGATAATAATAACAAGCATGTGTCACTGAAAAATGAAGGGAGGTACAACTTACAATTTAAGTTAATGGCTTCCTTGAGAGGGTTTGGTCAGAAAGATGCTGATATTCTCAAAGAACAAATGTGGCTTTAAGTCAATCCGGCTTCTTAAACTAAAAGATAATTGTTCATCATAACAAGGCATGGAGAAAATCATGTATCAAGACCAGAAAAGAACATAAATCAGAATTTTTGTTGAAAATCCACCAAAATTCACAGTTCCATTCATTTAAATGACTCATTGAGTGCCTTAATAACAATATTAAGTTCTTAAATTTAAAATGGCTTTAAACATTTACTGGAAACCAAGGATGAAACCCAAGCAGAGATCTGTCTATTCTCAATTTGGAAGTCCAGGCATTCATCTCAAAATGTAATACACACTTCCTCAGAACGAGAAAGATGCAAGAAGCCCAGTATATACACCTCCTAATTGCTAGACACCAATTCTGCCTATTCAAGCAATCTGCCTCTCCACAAAATACACAGGAGCTATTCAGCATCTCTTTTGTGCAAGTCTGTTGCAACAGAAATGCTGGGGTCAGGGTACATATATTGCCTAAAAGTAGATACAAATCAAGTAGAGATTAAATGCCCATCTCTGCAGAACTTTGGCCAGTTTCCCAATGGCCAGTATAAAATTTCAACATGAAAGATTATTTTTTCCTTTCTTCCTTTCCTTCTGTATTTCTTTCTTCCTTACAGCCGTCTAGTTGGTAATGGAATGAAGAATAGATGCAGCAGAACTCACTACAGTCTCAGAAATGCTTGAGCAGCTCCTAGAGAAAAATGACCCAGCAGCAAGGTTTACAAAGTGCTTAAAAGCTGAATGTAATAGCAGCAGTGGTAGCACAATTTGGCGATGTCAAATAGCCAAAAATTGCCAGGAGGAAACAAAAAAGAGGAATTCCCAGCAGTGGTTATAAAAGTCTATTCCTTGCTTGCAGTTGGTCCCTGTGCCATAGTCTGAGTACAAGCTGCCCAGGCTCTTTGCTCAAAACTGGCTCATTTATAGATCTGGGCTTTGGTAACAATACTTCCCAGTCACCATCCCACAGCCCTCTGTGGGGACTCGATTTGCCCCAGCAAACCCACCAGCGAAGGTGGAAAACATCCTCTTAGCATGCAAATGTTAAGGGAGAAGCACGATTCCTGCTGCATGACTATTTGCATACTGGTATTTGTAGTAATAAACAGTAATAAACCGTACCAAAGCGGGTAGGGCTTTGGTGTAGCAGCCAGGGTGCCTTTCAGCTACACTTCTGGGAAGTTAAAAGCATGACTGGAAATTTCCCTATAAAGAGCCTTGATTTGGCACACAGTGTTCTCAATTAATATAGTTCAGGGGCAAAAGCAGAGACCTGCAACCTCATGCTAAAACCCCCCAAACCCTCACCTACCTCACAGATGCCAAAAAGCAGAGAAGTGAGTTGCAGAAGCATTGTCACTCCACCACCTGGACCACACATCATATGTGGCGACAGCATGGTGAGGAGAGGTGACATGGAGAAGAAGGATGAGTCAAACAATCTTCCCTATGGGATTATGTACAGTGCATCATTTTGGTGGTCAGCAGTGTAAGACAGCCTGCATCGCAGGTGAACTCCCATAATGAACATCAGTGATGCTCCAGACGTCTGTCAGCTGAGACAATAAGTCAGTTTTCCATAGTCTGAAAGCCTAACTCAGCTCTCCCTGACTTTTGAACCTGGTCAGATCACAGTTTGTCTTGTATTCAGATCTACCTTATTTCAAGCTTATCTTGTGTCTACTGACCATGTCATGAGCAGATGTCACTAACAGAGGGAGCCAGAGCAAACATGCTAAATGTTACCCAAACCAGCACCAGGATTTCAGCAAATATATCCAGAGAGTTAGGCACGCCCTAGGGTCAAATCACCCTGGCATAGCAGCATAGCCAAAAAGGTGCTGCTTACAAAAAGCAACCACGAAGAAGAGCAAAAAAAGCCATGTATAATAGAAATAACTGTGCAGACACACTGCCACGGCACAGCCTCCAGATGTCAGCAGCAACCTGATAAAACGGTGCAGAAAAACCCCACTTGCAGGGTATGCCTTCCAGAAACACTCTCTTGCAGTCCCCATTCTCCTGCCTGGGATGTACAGACAAACAGACAGACAGGAGGGTTTACAGTTCACCTGGAAAAAGTCCTCAGTTCACAGACAAAACCAAGAGATGTAGTTTGTAGCCGTGCACAAAAGCATTTTACATGCACATTATACTGATGTGCGCTTCTGTGCATGTAGGTGCTCATCACCTTTATATATATATGTATGTATATATATATATATACATGTGAGATAGACAGGTAGGTAGGTAGGTAGGTAGATGGATGGATAGATAGATAAATAGATAGATAGACAGATAAACAGACAGACAGATAAATCTTTTGGTGTTAGGAATAAAAGGCTCTTTGCCAACAGCAAAATCAAGGCGTGTCGTCCAGCACCTTTTCTAACCATATGCATATTCCTCTCTTCCAGCACACATTCCTGCGTGCCAGGTTGCTGATGGGCTGAGAAACACAGCGAACAGCCCTGGATAAAGGATCTGAGAGCATGAGCAGTGGTCGCATCCCCCATTGGTGTAAAGCAGTGTGTCTTGAAGTCTGTGTAGTAAGGTTGGTGTTAGCTGATCAAGAAATTGGTTGTCTCCTCTATTCCTCTTGGCCTGTTAGGTTCATTTTATGCCACTCTTTTAGCAAAGTAAATTTGCCTATTAGAAAATAAAAAAAGGCTTAAAAAAATCCAAGCTCTACCTCTTCTTCTCTTTGACTCTGACCTCTCATTTCAGCCCACAAGATTTAAATACCACCAAAATTTATTGGGAGAGAATAGGCCCCAAATTCTCCTCAAAGCAGGCATTTCCATTGTCCCTGTCACAGTGTGGAGCTGTGATGCAGAATAAAGTCACAAGTACAGCAGCACTGCCCCTGACACCAAGCACTGAGGCAACTGGGGTGTGAGATATACTCCCACATACTCTCCCCTAACATTGTCAGATTCTCCAGCCCTTACAGGGCACAAGGGTGTTGTTGTTACATGAAAAGACCCTCAAGATCCTCCACCACCACCGTGTTCATGCTAAGAGCAGAGTTGCACATACCAAAGTTTGAGCAGGGCTGGGGTGCCTGGAGGGATCGTGACACAGAAGATTAATGGATCTCTTCCAGCCATAGGTTGTCAGTTAAGTCAAGCACTGCTAATGCAGGATGTTGTCCGGAGGCCTCAGCACAATGACGAAGCTTTTTTAAAGTCCTCTGTGTAAAAGGCATAATCCTTGTATGCCAATGGATCACATCCTTGAGATCCCTAGAGAGCAGGGCAAATGTGGAAAGAAAGGGAAAGGAAATCCCTTATTTCATAATGGTGCAAACAGACATGTCAGGAGAATTACATCAACATGCAGCACATGTGAAATTTAATACTTCTCCTAATGCATTTAGATGAGGCAAGATGCAAAGTCTATACTGCCTCTGGGAATAATTCCGGTAGGAAGCTTTCACCACTAGGAACCAAGGACTTTCTACTTACTCTGGAATTCGAGCCTTTGTTTTCAAAGCCTTCCTGAGAGACTTCAAAATCAAGTTTGTTAAGTGTACATTACTCTTTGAAGATCTGTCTTCCAGAATGAAACACCAGTGCTCTTCCCAGCTATGTTGGTGTAAATCAAGAGTAGCATGCTTGAAAATGAGTAAACACTCATGGGGTTGCAGGCAGCCTGCAAAAGAGGAGAGCCTGATCCTTCGCATTGCAGAAAGCCGAGATTTGCAAAGACACACAGCCGTTGTCCTTTGTCTCGTGTGAACTGGCATTGCTGCAAAGATGCATCAGACTTGTGTGGGTTTCCACCAGCTTTGACTGTGACCCATAAGGCCCTCAAAGACTCATAAATGCAAGAAATATTTGCTTTGGAATGCTTGCAGATGGGAGGAGTCTGAGGTCTTCTGGTTGGTTTTCCTCCCCCCGTATATCAGACTGTAGATATGGGATTCAGAAAAGGATACAGCTCGGATGTGGCTTGAATTCAGACAAGTGACTTGAAGTGATGATTTCCCCCCTACCAGGCTGCAGATGATCGATGTATTATGCATGAAAATAGCGCCAGGCACAGATGGGGTGGGAGTAGAAGGTGTGAGCAGATAATGACAGCAGCCAAACTCTGCTAGAAAAGATTCTACAACACACTTGTGTGTTCAGCAGAAAAGGGATGCAACATGCATGAGAGACCTGCCATGGTTTAAAGGGCCAAACAGTTTAATTACCACCAAAACTGAGGTTTATGCAAGGATTTGAGTGTCATGGTCACCAGAGGGAGCAGGGGATTAGCGTTGATGATTCAAGTGTCTTTCTATCTTGTGTTCTTGAATAACCATACAGAGGTGAGTGTAATACTCTGGGTTTTAAAAGCTGAAGACAGGGAATCCAAAGTGTTGAAATGGTGCTGCATCAGATATTGCCTCCAGCAGGATCCTGGCTCATACTCGACACAGTGCTAAGAACTTGGCATGAGGTCCAAAGCTGAAATAAATAGGAATTTCTCCATGGCCACTTCTAGGATTTGGATCCAAGCCCTTGAAAACCAGCATGCGTGGCTTGATCCTAAAGAAACAATGGCAGTTTGAATGGGCAACATGTCACTGACTTGAAGCCAGGTGGGTACAGACTTCAGTGGAAGGATGAGTCAAAAGAGCTCCAACACCATCTGCAAAGAGACCTGGTGCTGTGAGAAAGAGCTTAGTAACTGTGCTATACCTAAAAACCCAGGTGGAAGCAGTGATGGTCCAAAGAAAATACCATGACTTCCCTGGTCAGCCTTGGAGCATTCTGGAGATCATTGCAAGACCAGATGCTTAAAAAAAGGCTGTTCCTTATACAGCTTCTTTGAAGAAGCTCCAGCCTTGAAGCATTCATCTGACAGCTGGCAAGATGTCCAACCACAGCTGATCCCTGATGAAACAAAATGTTGGCCCTGAATCACCAGAGGTTGAGAATGTGCTTTTCTGGAGGATCATAAGGCAAAGACAGCAGACTTGCTGGCAATTTGCAGTTCATTTGCCAGTTCCAGGCCCTGTGGAAGCCTGACCCTTCTCAAAAATGTCCTTGCATTAGTCCACTCTTTGCTACCAGCCTTGATCATGGTGACGGTGACATAACGGCTATAGGAAGCCTGTGCCTGAGGGATCCAAGCTGTGCGTTTGGAGACATGCAATAAACCTTGCAATGCTGAGACACAGTAGTATTTTGGGAAGTCAGGCCAGCAAGCCTTGCACAGAGAAGATGAATATTTTACACTCTTTAGGGGTCAGGGCCCTATGAAATGTAGCTGTTTCACTGCTCAGAAAGCAATCTGGTAAAATTTCCTCCAAATAAAGGCTTAGATGCTCAAATTTGTCCATGGGAATAAGCATTTCTCATAACATTGACCAACCTAAGCTTGCAAAGAAACCTCCCGCAGAGGGAGCATCATGAGGGACGAGGTTTCAACTCGCATATTTCCCATAGTACAGGGGGTTGCAACCCACTTATGGGTGTGGTAACTCACCCAAATCCAAGAGCTATGTGTCGTTGAAAGGGTGCATCAGGAGGCTGGAGGAGCCCAGCACTCATGGTGGTTCCCGATGGGACATTTCGCATCATGCTCTGCTAGTTCATTGGTCTGGGTTTTCTCTGCTTCCTCTCCATCTCCTAGCTCAGCAAGCCATCTCCACAGGGTTTACTTCACACACATCCTGAGACACCTTGAAACAGGCTTCCCTGCCACTGAAGTCCAATACGGTCTCCCTAAACTGTAGTAGAACCTGAAGGCCTTGAGTAGGGCTAGTTTCATTAGCTTTATAGCCAGCCAAGACCCACCACAGACTAGTAAAAGCCCCTTCCCGCTCAAGTTGGTTCTAAGGTCACATTTTGTGATGCCAGCACCATCGAGACCTGTGCATCAGTCTGGATCTGACCACGCTCTGTCCTGCATGACTGTCCTTATCTCTTGCATTTTCAAGGAGCTCAGCAGCAATTTACAGATCAAAGCTAATCAATAATACCAGAGCCCTTTCATCAAATTGTTTTCGCTAAATTACTTCATCCTTTAAAAACAAATGAGAAATCTTAGCAGACCACAGTACAATGCCAGACAGACTGTCACTAGCAAATTATGTTTATTTATTCTCTCTCTGGCTCTTGGCTGGCCCCATTACCAGCATATCTTAGTGTCTCTCAGTCATCAGCATATTTGCCTTCTCTCCCTTCCCCCTACCCCGAGGTACACGTCTCCGCTCAAGTACAAAGCATACTGACATGGCAAGTTTTTGAGCCTATTTAACACCGGCTTTATCTGAGGAGAACTAGATTCAGTGACAGAGCCTCGGAATTAATTACATGAAGGTGAATTCCCGTCACAGAGCCCGGCACAGTGTCACTGCAAACATTCTAACAGCCAGTCTCTGGCCCTCGGCTGCCTTTCTACAGCCTAACGCAATTATTTGTACCTGCTTGGTGAAACGTGTCAGCCCTCTCAGACATGTTGCAATATAGCAAACATGGTTCAGCCTTGTTATTCACAGAGGAAAGAAAAGGGTTTATGGTGGATTTGGGCTGCGCACACAGTCCCTGGTGCTTTTGTGCTCACACCCTTCAGGGCTGAGAATGCAGCTATTTGTGTAAGATTCATGCAATAAATACCTTCTTGCAGATGAGATGCAGCCAGGCTCGGTGATTTGGCCAAAAGCAGAAATGAGACTCGAGGCCAAGGAAGCAAAGTTTTAAGTGCAAATCTCAAACTCCAGCCCACCCTCAGCAAGCCCCACCAGCAGGCAGCAAATGGGACAATGAAGCCCCTCTCCCATCTCCCTTCTGTCAAGTGTCTTCAGCCCTCTCCTCTCCCTTTTCACCTTCCCTGCATCCCAGAGTAACCCTGGTGGAAACTCTTCTCATCCTTCACACCCCAGTTCCAGCTGTTTGCCTTTCCCCTTGTTGCAGCTATTGCAGCTGGCACATTCCCACTAGTCTTTTTTTTTTCATTTGTTTGCAAAAAGGGATAAGTTTGGGGGTTTTCCTTACACACCTGTATTACAAATTTGTACAGAGCTGAGCTGACACTGCGGTTAGCCTGTAGGTTATCACAGGAGATGATCACAGGAGAGCAGAGGGTGAAAATGAGCCAGGTTGAATTTCAGCGTGGAGTGAGGAAGGGAAATCATGTTTATCCCTTCTGCTGCAATGTGCAAGTCTCCTTCATCTTCCTCAGCAGCTACCAGCTCCAGGGCAAGGAGAGAGGGATGGAGGGATGAAGGGAGGTTGAGTACAGTGGAGAGCAAAGGGAATTGACTGCATAAAGTTGGGATTGGGGCACAGGACAGGGAATAAGCAGTGGAGGAGACATCTCTGCCTTTCCTGGAGGAAAAGACCTGTCTGCACACCCCAGACTCACCCTACACTAGGATGATCTGGGCCTTCTTGGCTCTTTTAAGAAATATTAGAGGCAGATCAGATTTACCCTGGGTTTTTGGGGTTTATTCAGAGCTCCTGGACCTCCTCAAATTGCTTGTCAGCTGTGAAGGACCCGGGGGTCACCCAGGGAAGAGGCACTGGAGAGACCAAGCTGCTTCTGGGCAGAAAGTCCCATAGGGTGGTGTGCTTTAGGGTCCCACACACAGGTGGACGGGATGAGCTGTTGGCCAGAAGAGCCCACAGAAGCCCCGAGAGAGGAAGTTTTCCAGCTGATCGGCAAGAAAATGCGGCTATTCTCAGTGAACTCAGCTGTGGCACAAAAACAAAGTTCTTCCTCATTAGGGAGGAATTTGACGGGCCTCGCTGGCAGCCCGTGCCCGTGCCGTGCCATGCAAAAGGTCAGGTCTCATTCTGGAAGCTTTTCCTCATCTTCTGCCAGCAGGAAAAGTCATTTAAAATATCCTCTAAAGAACCCTGCCTCCCCCCGCCAAGACCCCATTCCAAATATGAGGAGGAAATCGCCTCAGCCTGAGGAACGGTGCCGTGGTGGGAATGGCCAATGTCCCTGCCCAGCCCAGCTCCCTTTGCGTCTGACAGCCTCATTATTAAAAGGCCACATCTAATTAAGAGGGGAAGGAACAACAAGTACGTGCTATTCCCACAACACACCACATTGAAGAGATCACCACGCCAACATTAACTGTCACAACTTGTCCAGTTGTATATTCATTTTTCTTAGGGAAAATTCAGTCTGTTTAGGTGTCTCGGTGACACCTTCGGTGCTGTGATTGGCCTGGGTCTGTCTGCACCACCTGTCATGAACTCTCCCAGTGCTCTGCTAGCCTTCATAAACATACCTCACAGTCTCATCTTGGGATGAAGACTGAAGGAAACAGCCCTGGCCATCAGAGTCATGTCAACACAAAGGTTTCTCACCTTCACGATGAGCTGCCATCGCTGCCTTCTGCTTTCTGTAGCATCAGATGAATCAGATCCATCCAGACCTGTGGAGGACCGTCTTCGTGTCCCATAGCACAACACATCCAAACCTTTGCTGAGACCATTTTTTGTCCATGTTACATGCTAAAATTGACAATTGTCTGTTGTCTATCAAAATCTTTCTGTGCCAGCTCCATTTGATTCTCAAATTGTTTGCGAAAATGAAAACCCACTTCTGTGATAAAGGCTATTTATATGCTTAGAGTAATTTATTGTTACTCTGAACTAAGCATCTTGACTTGCTGGTTATATGGATTTTCAAATGGAGTTGTAGACAGTAGCAGTCACACGTTGTCCAAAACCTGGGACCTGAACTGAAGAAGCTTCGTTTCAGCTCCCATCAGCTGCAGGGGTCACAGTTAAGTAAAATCGGCTTAAGCTGGGATTGGAAAACTGTGTCTGCTACATTAGCAGAGGGATCAGATGACAGATTTGGTCTGGTCTCGTTATCTAGCCATAAAAATGTAAGGGCCTAAAGTATTTGGGGAATGGGAATGCAGAGAGCAGGAGGGATTTCTGGAGGATCTCTATGCAGAATTTGCTGTCTGAGAAAACGAGACCAAAGGACCCCCCACCCAAACTGTCTGATGTGAGCTCTTATCTCCAATGACAAACTGAAACCAGGAGAATCAGTCTCTTCCTTTTACAAACAGTTGGGGGAACAGGGGCTCCTGTGTGTCTACAACATCTCGCATTTATTTTTAGCTTCATCTATTTGGTTAGTGAGGTCACTGGAGCCCAGGCTTAAACATGTTTTAAGCAAATGTTACCCTGACCTGCCAAAGCTCTGAATTGCCTGTAGCTATACATACCCCAAAGAAACAGAGCTAATGGTGCACGAGAATGTTATGTTAGCATTTTATGCTAGAGTTCAAATAATTATGTATCCTCATTTATTGCAACACTTTTTTTTGGACATGGAAAGTGTAAAATACACTTTGAGCAGTTTCAATCCAAAAAAAATTTGATGAAGCTATTTCCTGGCTGAAGGAGCCCCCGTGCCTTTTCCAGTAATTCTGCATTTAGGATTTTATTTACACAGTTCAAGGATTAAATCACAGTTTCCAATCCTCCGTACAAAAACAAACAAAAAAACTCAACCCTCCTTCCCCCGGAGTTGAGAAGCATCATCAGAATTACTGCAAGGAAACAAATGTCAGGGTACACAGAACCACCAGCTCCCGTCAATTCCAGCCCCATCCAAACTAGAAAACAAGTTTGTGGGGGAAAACCTTCTCATGGAGCTGCAGAGATTATTAGCAAACAGTGCTTTTTGTAATGATAGCTTGTTCTGTGAATGCAATTAGCTCCCAATGGAGTCCCCAAGCCCAGCACTGGAAGCACACCAGGACAGAGGTGTAGGGGAGCAGGCAATATTCATCGCTGTTCCAGAAGTGAGATGAAGGTTAGGAGCCTGCAGGAAGCTCCGCAGGTGTTAGGTAAGGTAGCAAACAGTCCTGGATCTTGTAAGGTAAATGCTTGTCCTAGCAGGCTTTTTGGTTGCTCTGCTGGGAATCAAGAGCACGCTGGCATAAACCCAGACTCTGCACAGGCTACAGGTTCTGCTCAAAGAAAAGATGTCCCCCAAGGAATAAAAATCACCTTCACAAGCGTGCATCTATGCTTATTTTTAGTCTTTAAGATGAGTCATTCTGGAAAAGGTAGTTTTCTAAATGCTGATATAACCATCTCTTCCCTAGGGATATATTCATGTAGCTGCAGGTAATCAAGCTACGGAAGCTCAGCAAAAGTTACTGTGAACAAAGTAAACTACAGTGACTACCAATGTGTAGACTTTTAGCCTCCTGCAAGTGCAAAACAAAATGTCCCTGCAGGGTGACTGGAACTAATATGCTTTATTTTCCATTTGCAGTTAGCTCAGAGTTGCACGTGACTTCTTGCTGGGGCAAAAGCGATAAAGAATTAAGCTTCTGTAACTCGATTGCTTGCAAGTACTTGTTATATATGCTGCAGAAAAATCACAACTCTTCCTCATACAGAACCAGAAGATGTTGAAGTTTTGGTTCAGCTCTGCTCCTGACCAGCCAGTGTGTCTGAAGTTCCCATACCAAGACCAAATTCCCACTTTTTCTGCTACCAAAATACTGAACATTTCTGCAAGCAATGTTATTCACCTGGAGAAGCCATGGTCACTGCAATAGTGGGCTATATAATACAATTCTAGAAGGAGAGCATTTGTGGACTTTCATTCAGACCTTCTGTTGTTCTTTCATTATTTGTATATCTCCTTTCCTAAACTGATAAGAAAGATGCTCTCCTTCCCATAAAGCCAAGACATTGTCTGGCTATGCCTCATTTGGGGTGCAGATACAGATATTCCCATGGATCTGCTACCTATTTGCTAATCCCTGGCTGAAACTGCAAATAGTTTGTGATTTATTTGATTATTGAGAAGTTCTGATAATCAGATTGGAGATTGGGTGACACCACAAATGGCACATCCATGATGAGCAGTCTTTCAGGAAAATTCACTGTAGATAGTTTAGAGTCCTGTGTTATGGAAAAGGAGTTGTTTAAGCTATCCAGACACACACAGCTATGTACTCAGGCTTATTCTGACTAGTGTGAGAATGGGCAGAAAAAAAATAGAAGAAAATCCGCTGATAATTCATTTGTGGAGGGTAATTTACTGGGTCTAATCAGAGCAAACATCTCTATGGCTGGAATGCTGAAATAAATTAAATATAAAGCCTTCAAGGTCACTGCTTCCCAAGCTAATAATGCAGCACTGCTGAAGTCAGGTGGATACGCTCTGGGTGAACACACTGTGCTACACTGTGAAAAATCTTGATCAGTTGGATGTAATGGGAATATTTCAAGGAGCAATCAGGCCCACCTGAAAGAAAAATGGAGTAAATAGAGGATATAAAATATTCAGTCTTCAAATGAGGAAATTTGAGCAGGATATTCAGAGAAGTTCAGATGCTCAGATTGGAAACAATACATATAAAGAGACATTTCTATTTGGCAGGGTTGTAGGAGTGAGGAGGGTTTGGGGGATGTTGCTAGCAAGATGTAAGCTGTGAGAAACAAACCTTGCTGCTTCTCATCTGAGGACTGATGCAGAAGCAAAGAGATCTTGCAGGAGTGTCCAAATTGCACATCCCACCTCCTGCAGGGACTGGTCCCCCCCATCCAAGGTTTATAACCCTCTCTCAGCCCCAGCTGCCACATCCAGCCGGCCAGAGGTTACAGCCCCACCAGCTGCACAACACAGACATTTCTCTGCCTTTCGCATCCCAACCCTGAAGAGATCTGGCTGCAGACACCACCTTAATGTTGAGCAGGTCCTGGCAGGGGCAGCTGTGAGCAGGAAAGAGTGGAGACCCCAGACGCAGGCAGAGGGTCCAGCACTGGAGGGTTTCCTGTTCCAGACAAGGGAGTGGACACCCAAGATCTTCATGCCTGGTAAAGCCCTGAGCCTTTGAGGTTTGCCTCAGCAGACCTGGTTGTTCTCATCTTGAAATGCCTGGGAGTCTGCTCTGTGCCTTAATGCAATGCCCTAAGATTTCAGTGCAACCATGGGTTATTTTTTTTGCTGTTCTGATAATTTTTATGGCAGAAGAAGACCCTTCTGTAGCAGGATTAGAAAAATACCTGTTTTTTTTAATTTAATTTTATTTTATTTTATTTTATTTTATTTTATTTTATTTTATTTTATTTTATTTTATTTTATTTTATTTTATTTTATTTTTCTATTCTATTTTATTCTATTTTATTTTTTACTTCTTTTTTGATAAATATACATTTCACAGTCACCCTCAACTTCACACTCATTCCTGTGAATCTCACTGTTAAAAATGACTGCCTCACCCGAGCTGTTAATTTAAGATTAGATCCTGTACATGTATACGCCTGCGTGCACACACACATAGAGCGCCATCCACGTGTCACCTCTGCGTATATTATAATGCAGTCTAGAAAGACATGATCAGAGACATATTCCTCTGCCCTCCATCAGACCAATCCACATCCCCAAATGAAGCAGTTGTTGTGCATTTCTCTCCCTGTTCGTCACACAGCCTCTCATGCTCATTCACTTGCAGATCTTCAAACCCTGAGCTGAGCTTTCCAGTGAAGTGCTCTCTATTTGAGACTGAAAACCTCACCAGCACTAATGGATGCATCTTCAGCGGAGCTCTGTGCCACAAAATGGTACTATTATCCCCGTTTTTGGAGACAGGGAACAGAGTTGCTGAGGTAGGACGGTCAACATTGTTAAAAGCATCTGCTAATTTGAGAAAGCACAAGGGTTGACTTTTTGGAGTACTTATTTCCATTGCACTTTACTTGGTCCCAGTACCGATTCCCTTTGACTGCATCTGCAATCATGAGAGCTTCACCCTTGTGTCTGGCAGAATGGGGTCACAAGCTGGGGACTAAAGCAACCAGCAGCATGTAGTTAGCACCCATCTCTGAGGAGTCTGACCTGACGAGAGACACACAGAAAAATACCCATCTGAAGCAGAAAAGTCTCTAAAGAAACAAATGCTGGATCTTCTGATGGAAAATATCACATCTAGCTATCAGCTGCGGGCTAATAGTTTTCAACTTGTGGCCTGCTCCTCTGTGAATTCAAACCTACTAGGAAGGTGCTTAGATTGCTGTAAAGGTGTTCATGCGCCCACCAGAAAAACTTGAGTGTGAAAATCAAAGCTGTGAAAACCACCAAATTTTGCACAGATGCCATGATGATAATAAATAAACAGCAGGCAACTGGCTTCTCAATGAGCTGATACACTCATCAGCGGCGTTATCAGCTGGAAAGGAGATAGTTATCTTCACTCTTTTCCAAAACAGGAGTTTATTTTGCCAATACCTATCTGGGTTGAGGTCCTGCATGTTTGGGACACTGTTTCTTGCTCTTGCCTGCTCTTTATCCCAGCACTCAGCCAGAAAATCCATTAGTTTAAGCACAGTTGTAGTTATCTCCAGTATCTAGACACCCTGTCAGAAAAGCCTGAGTTGTCCTCTATGTTCAGAGAAAGAATTAAGAACAAATTGACTGAAAATCCAGGGGATGAGAGGGAGACCTTCCCCCTCTGCTTCCTGTGTCCCGAAAATCCAATACTTTTAAAAAAGGATGTAATTTCACATTTCCTGCCAGACTTCTCACTGTTTCTTTAAGCTGAGGTTAAGATTCCAGCTTTTTTTTGGTGTGTTTTTCTTTTTTGCTTATACAGAGCAATAATTTTACCAGAACAGGTTTGGCTGATGCTAGCATGAACTGCCATTTGATCAAATTTATGAACCAGGTTTACCAAAATAAAACTAGTCTCATCAAGCTCGGTATTAGATAAGGGCACATGCTCTCACAAATCTGAAACGCTGTTGAAGAATTTGGTTTTCAGGCTTTCCAGTCTTTTGCCATCCTGCCTGAATTTGGTGGGGAAGGAACATAAACCGTAGAAAGCAAACTGGTTTTAATATTTCCTAAGATTCATACTTTTCACTTAGAAAATGTGTTGGTATTTTTTTTCCCCAAAGTCAAAACCAGTAGAATAAATTGCAATGAAACAATTACAGAGTGTCTGTTTCTGGTCTTCACTTTTCCCGCAGAGGTTTCCCCTTGGGGCAGTGGTTTGCCCTCACGCGATGCTGAGCTTTTGGGGACATGTTCCTGCACCTCCAGCATTTTTGATAGGTGTCAGCCTCACTTCTCACCTTTATTTGGCTGCACGTGCTTTTGGTTGGAGCCCCCAAGGCCTTTTTCAAAACCCAGCAAAGCCAACAGGGGAATTTCTTACTAATCTCAGGAGCCTTAGATGTGGATGCCAGTTTACAAAGCTGTGGTGGAGGAGAAAGGCACTAGTCCTGCATTCAGCACTGGAGTCCTCAGCACAGGACACACATGGACCTGCTGGAGAGGGGCCAGAGGAGCCACAGGAATGACCCGAGGCTGGAACAGCTCTGCTGGGAGGACAGGCTGAGAGAGCTGGGGTGTTCAGCTGGAGAAGAGAAGCTCCAGGGAGACCTTATTGTGGCGTTCCCATACTTGAAAGGGGCCAATAAATGGGATCAGACTTCTTAGCAGGGCCTGTTGTGATAGGACAAGGGGTGATGGTTTTAAACTAAAGGAGGGACAGGCCGGACATGAGGAAGAAATTGTTGCCACTGAGGGTGGTGAGAGCCTGGCCCAGGTTGGCCAGAGAGGTGGTGGATGAACCATCCCTGGAGACATCCCAGGCCAGGCTGGACGGGGCTCTGAGCAACCTGAGCTGGTGAAGATGTCCCAGCTCATGGCAGGGTGGCACTGGATGAGCTGTGAAGGTCCTTTCCAACACAGGGAAATTCTATGATTCTCCATTTCTATGATAAGGGAGATGGGGGAGAGACCTGGTCCAGCTCTCCAGGGCAGCTCTCTGGTACAAAGTAAAGTTCAAGAAATTAGGACAAGTGGCAGATTGGTTCCAAAAGTACCTTCTTATGTTAAAACAGGCTGCTGTTGTAGCTGCACGCACTGGGGGCCACTTCACTGCTGCAGACCTTGGAAATGCAGGGTCTCAGAGCTCCCCTGGGCAGGAAATCAAACAGGTTTCAAAGAGAAACCTCTCCTTCAGGGATATGTGTTCTCTGCCTGTGTTTCATCAATCCCCCAACAAAATCTAGCAAATTCAGCAGAACAACGGGGTTTTGCCCAGTCTGCTCATTCCAGCTGCCAGTGCTAACCTGCTTCTGGAGAAGGTGATCTGGTGAGGCAGTGAGCCTGAACCAACAATGAAAAACCTGTATTTAAGTAACTAATGAGAAAACCACCTATTTGGCTTTGGCACACATATTGCTTAAGCTACCAGAAAAGAGTAAGGACTTTGTTCCACCCTCATCGTCATTCGTATCTAGTAAACTGGCAAGGAGTTAGGACATTGCCAGTATTTCCACACATGCAAAAGAAACCCACCCCCCCAAAAAAACACCCATAGCTCATTACTCACATCCCCAGAGAAATTATAATAAGAGACACAGAGTTTACCACCTTCAAGCAGGAAATAACTGCCTTTCTAATGCTTGCTAATTGCTTCACTTAAAACTAGTCTGATTACTTGGCACTGAGACAGTATTTTAAACCTGAATTATTGCTTGGAACTTTCCTTTCACCTACCAAGAGCCCAGGCCATTAAAAATGTGTAGCAAAGGTCTCCCTGCGAGGCACAGAATTGCCTGTTAACTCTTTTATGAATCATAAGAGGTGTTTGGCTTCTGGGACAACATCTTGTTATCTTGGCATACAGGCCATGGAAATGAAGGTGTTATTTATTAACAGTGCAGCAGGCAGATACAAACGTGTACATGGAGAAACGAGGATTGTCATAGAATCATAGAACAGTTTGGGTTGTAAGGGACCTTCAAAGCTCATCCAGTGCCACCCCTGCCATGAGCAGGGACATCTTCACCAGCTCAGGTTGCTCAGAGCCCCGTCCAGCCTGGCCTGGGATGTCTCCAGGGATGGTTCAGCCACCACCTCTCTGGACAACCTGGGCCAGGCTCTCACCACCCTCAGGGGCAACAATTTTTTCCTCATGTCTGACCTGACTCTCCCCTCCTTTAGTTTAAAACCATCACCTCTTGTCCTATCACAACAGGCCTTGCTAAAATAGGTCAAGCTCGCAACCTGGGCCAGTGTCAAAAATTTCTTCCTCAAGTCTGTCCTGAATCTCCCTCCTTTAGTTTAAAACCATCACCCCTTGTCCTATCGCAACAGGCTGCTGAAGCAAGTCCCACTATGGATCTCTCAGGCATACCCCTAACATCTGCCACCTGGGGTGGGATCGCATTTTCACTCTTTGAAACTAATAGGCCAAAATAGGTCATTCTAAGATTCACGTGAAAACAAATTATTTATTAACTTATTTTGACTTTTTTTTCCAATTGAGTGGGGATTACAGTGCTGTTTTTAGGGGATGAAAGACATCAGGGAACTGGTTATGGGAGCATGAGCTGTACACACTGACCCGAGGGAGCAGACTGGTTTGGAGCTGGCTGTACCAAACATTGCCATTAAAACTGCCTTTGTCACACCACTTCTTTAGGATCAGAAATTAACTTGCATTTTCTACTTGACAGGAAGTTATTAAGAAATCTCCGCAGCTACAATAAAACTGATGGTTAAATTGCAATCTTTCAAAAAGAATTTGAATCTCAATACAAAATATCAATAGGGTAAGAAGCAGCTATGTAGTTGGCACATCCCTGAAGTGTCTGTTCCTGAAAGTCTCCCTTCAGGTGAGCCTCAAGTCTGGGGAGAAACCAGAGTTTGTGGCCAGGGATGAGCATGACAGCACTCAACAGTGATCCGCCTCTCCAAACCCTGTACAAAGAGCTTTAGGGGGAATTTTCAGCCGTCTCCCACACCGATCAGTTATGTTTTCCATCTAATTCAATACAAAGTTTCCTTACCATCCTGGAAAATAAAGTTTTTCACAGGCAGGGGAACAGTTAGGTCTTTCTCCTCGTCCATGTAATTTGGGAGCTGTGATGCAAACTCTGTCCTCTAATTTATCTCCAAGGAGTTTGGCAGCTCGCAACCTCACTTCAGATTGCCAGTGAAATAAAATGTACAAGAAAATGCTGATGAAGTGGGTGTAAAGCACAGCCTGAATTTAACACAGAATGTTTTGAGGCAATTAGTCAAAATATGTGGAAGAAGGTGGGCTTGCTATCAGGCCATGGCTTTTTTAAGCAGTGGACATCCAGAATAAGATTTACACATGAAAAAAAAAGTCTTAAATGCAACTCAGATACACATAGGTATACACCCAGCAAAGCTTTACCCACGTGTATGATATATGAGGGGTTACAGTTCGTGCATCTGCACTGCATGGGCTTGGGACCACTCTGCCAATTCTGCTCTTGCCAGGGCAATTGTTAAAAGTAAATTAAAGAATCTCTAGTGGCCAGGAGAACATTTTGGAAATGACCACTAGTTAAAATGTTGGCCTGTTGATCAGGAGGCAGGGAATCAGGTCAAAAGGAGCAAAAGTATGTGGGTCTATGTGCAATGGGAGGAAAATAACAGTAATTTTCATCTTCAGAAGCCACTTGCAAAGCTTTCTTTAGGAAGCATACCGATCATAGAATCATAGAATGGTTTGGGCTGGAAGGGACCTTCAAAGGTCATCTAGTCCAACCCCCTGCCATGAGAAGGGAGATATGCAGATGAAATGTGCTGATCTAAGCAGAATAAATACTTAGGGCTATCAGCAGAGTGCTGGCTCTGAAGGTGTCTTTGCAGCTGATGTTTTTAAGCCTCCGTGTCACTCAGGAGAAAACGGGCCAGTTTCTCAGCTGGTGCTGGTGACTAAATATTAGCGATAACAGAGACTCCCAGCTGCGTTCTTATGCTTTACTGTAACTCAAACTGAGGGTAGGAATTGAAGACTAGCACCAAATAATCCCCTTTCTGAGATGATGGCTCGACAAACCCCTGGAAAATGTTTTTGGCAAGACTGCCCTTGGTTCAGACCACAGGATGGCAGAGACAGGGACACAAAACACTGGCCACTGGTGTCCCACAAGCCCCTTCTGTCTCTGACCTCAACAAGGGACACAGAGATGGAGGAGATATCATAGTGGTACCCCAAAAAACGTTCTTGCATGTCCAAACCTCAAGAGATGCAACTGGCTACAGAAAGGTAGATTGAGGCAGATGGGAAAAGCACCCTTTAAAAGGGTAATATCACAGAAAAAGAAGGTAACGTAAAAAAACACCAAAGATGGGCTGTTTTATCTGAGCAAATGGAAACCAAGCAGAAAGCACAGACCTGAAGAAAATTCTGTCACCAGACATCCCCCAGCTTGGTCTCATCTAATCTCCAGTGTCAACACTAAGTTATAGCAAGAAAGGACACTGCCAGGGCTGGAGGTGACGCAAGTGCCACTTCTGACATGGAAAACACCAGTTCCAGCTTCCTGAATGCTAATTTTGGCACCCAGCATGACTGTAACGGGTGCAGGAGTGATTGAGCACACTGTGCTATAAGAGGAGCCCTTTAGTTTGCTATGTATAAAAAGCCACCCCATGCCTCCAGGATAAACATTTGTGTTTTTATGATCTTTTCTCCTCTTCAGCTCACTTCCTGCAAACTTTACCAGCCCCCCAAACACTTGATGAAAGACTTATAAAGACCATGGCAGGAACTGAAACTTAACATTTTTGTTTTCAAGCTTCAAAAATATTTCCCAAACATCTCTTATTCCTCTACAGGAAATCCCTTTAAAAACATTCTCCAGTAAGCAGTTAAGTAGTTGAACCAACACACCTCCCATCTCAAGTTTCTGCTGGTAATTAATAAACCAACTGAATGTCTGACAGGATGGCAACTTTTATCATTTCTATAAAAATGTTAATGAGTCTGGTTATTTCCAGACCTTCACTGATGTGATCGGAAAAGCAAATTAGACAGTGTTGTAGCAGTCTGCTTAACATTCCTTCTTTTGTGCTGTTGCTGTTAATTTATTCCTTTAAGCCAATTTTTGCACTGTCACTACGGTGAAGATTTTCTCAACAATTTAATTACAAAAAAAAGAAAGAACCCTCTAACATGAAATTGCTACAGGATAAAAATCAGTATTTAAGGTGTCATCTTAAAAGCAGCTCATATCTTCTGTGTGTGTGAGGGAGAACATGCACACACCCATCAAGCCTATTTGAACATGTAAATTTATAAATTCTCTTTTTATTTTTTATTTTTTTTAAAGAAAACGTTTCCCTTGCTGTTCTATCATCCTTAGAACTAAATGTTTCTTGTTTAATTGAATAAACACTTTTGCATTGTGGAAAATAAGGAGGGATTATCATCACTTAAAAATCCCATACATCTGAGGCGGGCCAAGACTTTCTGAGAATCCAACATTTTATAAAGATTTTTGAGCATGCATAATTTTTTGCCCATAAATGCCACCCACTTGGAAACAAAGGAACTAAAGTAGGCTGTAATTACTTCCCTACACAATAGATTCCAATTGCTTCTATCAAAAATATTACATAATTATTATAACTTAGGGCTGTGATTATATATTTGCTCAAAGAAGAACTACACGTAATAGAAAGCAGTGGGATTTGCGGGTCTTCATCTATTGTGTCAATTCATACATTTAAATTATTTTATTAGGAAACTAAATAAAGACTCTGAGTCCTAAACAACACTTTCTCATCAGCTGTCAGGATTGAAGGGAGTGATAAATGACGGGGGATCCATATTTGTACTGAAAAATTGGATAAGTGGGAGAATAGAGAGGAGACGATATGTTGCGTGTCTACTTGTGTCCGTCCATCCATCCATCCACCCATAAATCCATCCATCCATGTCTTGGGCATCCTCTCTATGTACATGTCACAAGGAATTTGCAAAGAGCTGATAAATAAGAATAGAAAATGAAGACAAAGGTCAGCTGGTGGAAGATGTCAAGAAAAGTCAACTCCTCCTCATTTTCATCTTCATGTTCTTGCAGACTCCCTCTCTCCCTTACCTCACCCTGGCTGGGTTCCTGGCTATTTGTACTATTTTCCAACAGAGGCAGGGCTCACACACACTGGGATGTGGGAGGATGAGGAGGAGACAAGGCTTCACAGGAGCTTACCACGTTTCTCAACAGTTTTGCAAGTTTGATTTAAATCCACCATTTCTCACACTCTCAACTCATGCCTCAGATAACCCACGTGTCTTTGACGCTAACAGCTCTTACGATAAGTCCTCCTGCTTTGTATCCTTGGATAACCTGCATAAAATGAGAGGCAGGTGGCTATCAAAACCAGGGCAAACTATTTGTTAGAGTGAGCAGGCTCTGAGGACGAGATGTAGGACTGCTGCTGGAGAAGATGCTAGGAGGTGACGTTCCCCTCACGGACACACAAAGTCCCTTGGTGTTGAGCTGCTGCTCTCTCAATGCTGTCACCTGTTGCACTCAAGATGGGAACCATTTGCATTTTCTGAAAAGCAAGATATTGAATAAAAAGAAGAGAAAAAAAAATAAAAGAAAATAATTTTGAGCCTGAAAATGCCCTACCAATCGTAACAGCATGAGAGAGACAAGCACACTGATTCCAATCTCAGCATTAAGTCCACCCGGCTCTATTAGCAGATGAGGTCCAGCAATGCGGCGAGAGTGTACGGCGGCTGCAGATCGGTCTGTGACAGATCTCATTGGCACTGAGCCAGAGCAACTTCAAAGAGAAATGCCACAAGAATCTGGGTTTTCATGCGTGTGTGTTCTTTTATGAGGGATTTTTACATTTCTGCCTAGTAATATCATGATTTCCCAAAGTGTAACAAATCTAATGTGCCATACATATTGGATGGAAGTCATTTAACATGAGCGCTCTTTAATTTCATAGATCTCTATTACAAATGGTTCCTGGTTAATGATGAGGGGTTTGCTGTTTTGCCTTTTTAAAGTTAAATCTTTTGAAGTCCAGATGGAGAGGGTTTTTTACAGCTGCGCGGGAACAGTGACACTGATACATGCTGAACTCTGCGGGCGGTATTAAAATTCTGCCATCTACTTTAAAAGGATTTTTGAAAGTCATTTTAAAGGGACATCATCAATTGGAAGATCCCTTTGGATCTCATAATATTGCAAGTAATATTTCAGACCACCACACAAAGCCAGCTGTGGGGAAAGAAATTGATATTCCATGTCAAATAAACCTCTTTGGTTTGTATTTGCACAATATTTGACACTGGATTTTTAAAAGCTTCCAGGGGGAATTTGCAACCCTGTGAACAGTCATCGCTGCTACTGGGAGGCAGGTAAACTCCAGCACGTCCAGCAGGAACTAAGTGCTGGGACTGGCCTTGCTCCTGTGCTTATGGGGATATTCTTGAGAGCAACCAGAAGTGGAGAAATGCCATTGTTGATTTCCAAAAAAAAGAGCATCAACTTTTGCAACACTCCTCAGCATTAAGAGAGTATTTAGAAATGCAAGGGAGCTGTCTGGTTCCAGCACTTTTCGTTTTTATTAAATCTTGGTTAGGAGTGTTCATGGTTCACCCACAAACCTGGAATTTACAAGGAGCTGGGACTGTGCTTAATCAACAGAGAGCAAAAATGCTTCAGAATGGGAAATTTCTCCCCATCAAAGAAACTTCTGGAGTGGAAACAATGACTGAATCACTTGGAAAGGAAAAACCCAGCACAAGGAAACATGAGCCAGGTTGTGGCCTAGAAAGAGGCTGAGGAAACAAAACAGTTTGCAACTGGAAGCATATTTTAGAGCAGGGACAGGCAACGTATTTCTAACTCCTTTTCACAGTCACCTCACCGGCTGGGCTTCATTTCAGAGCCCAGCAGTTTTATGAGATGAATCTATCTCATGCCTCTCTGTTTAATTTGCACATCAGCTTGCAGAAGGAATGAAACACATCTGGGCATAGTGGCCCCAGCCAGGATCAGGACAGTCTGGGACAGGGCAGGATCCATTCTCCCTTGGCATTCTCCCTGCAACCCAACCCTTAGAGGTTTGAACCTTGTGACACTTTCTCTTCACAATAAATACCCTGGGATATATAAGTATATTCTTAAAGAGGATGGGCTGAAACTAATCCTGATACAGTTCGCTTTTATATTCATTTTCTTGGGCAGGTATTTTTTGTGGCAGCATGGACAGGTCCTAGAGGAGCCTGCTTTGGGAAGGTGTCACTGTTTGGGCAAATTTTGCTATAGTTTTTCTGCTCAGAAAGTGCTGAACCACCACGGCCCTGAACACAAGAAGCACTGGCAGAAGAAACGGAACTCAGTTGCCTACATATGTTGAGCTGTTGACATTTCTCAAATCATCTGCTGTAAATGAATGTCAACGAAGTCTCCAAAGTGCCTCACTTTCCTCTAACACAGATGCATATAGAGATGGCCAATATCTTGAGGCTACACTGTCCTGCTCAAACACTGAGGATCAGTTTTAAAGGTATCTAAGCCAAGGAAGACGCTTCAAGCCTAAGATTAAAGTGACACATTAGGCTGTGCCTTTTGTCCCCTTCAGAGCACTTGGCACCTCAGGCAGCCATGAGGCTAAATTCATCAGGACACTGGAAAACCATCAGGTGCTGCAGAAATTAGTATGATGTTGAAAATCTCTATTGACCATTTTCTGCCCTGTCATGAAGATTGATACCTATTGATCAGCAGGATCCTAGCAGCTGATAGTTAGCCCTCAATATTCTGATTTTCTGTAATATTCCTTTATAACATGCATTTAAAAAAAGCTTCTATATTCATTGCAGTCTTTTTATAAGAACTTAAACGACTGGATTTTATTTTTTTTTTTCTCAAAAGCATTCTGCAAGACACATTTTGTTCAGCATTACAGATGCAAAGTGTTAAAAACTTCCATCAAGAACAACTGCTTATGAAAAGCTTCACCAGTACACCATAAACACAGAGAGGGCCACAGGGACTGATGCTTTGTGCTGTGACAGGGAAAGGTCCCCCTACCAGGTACCATATTCTGCGATGTCTCCTGGGGAACCCCAGAAGTGCCATAGTGGGGGATCTCATTTCCATGAATGAATGACGGTGATGCAAAGATCTTTATTGCAGGTGTATAAATCAGAGTGAGATGGGAGTGGGCACTAATGCACTAGTGCACAAGCCAATACAGACCAGCAGGAACTGAAAATACGGGCAGAAATCCGGGACTTGTAGCTGGGTTGTGTGGTCAGAGCTCCCCCTCCTGATAACTCAGCACCGGCCCTTCGGGACGCGACCTCCACTTTTACCCTCCCTGCAGGGTGGAAGCAGCGCCAGGACTTTTGCTGGTGTCTCTCAGGTCTCTGGGAAACACTTGATTTACACCCAAACTCTTCTCAAACAGCTAGAAAAAAATATAAAACAATTGCATGTATTTTTATTTAAATTCAAGGTAGCACTGTTGTCACTTAATACTCAGAAAATAGCCTAAAGTTGCTGTTTCCTTGATAGGTGGATTTTTACTCCAGTCTGACAAGGCAGTATGCTACAGCTCTTTATTCAGGGAACAGTATATATTCTTTTTCTTTTCCTTGTGCTGGTGATCCCTGTGTAATTTCATTTAGCAATGCCACTGTGCTGGGTTGGCTGGAAGGAAAAATCCTCACACTTAAAGAGCTGATCTGGAGAATCAGTTCCTGAGGAACAGCCAAACATCTCCTGCAGCATTTTGGCATACTAACTTTCTAATTTGGCTTTATATTTGCTTGAATTTTTTGAACAAAATATGTGTGTCGGTGGGGATGCAAACCCAGGGTGAGCATCCAGCTCAGACTCGTCACGAAAAAGTCCCCAAAACAAACAAACAAACAAAAAAACACCATCACTGAAAACCTCTAAATAACAAAAGCTATAGATACATTCTGCAGCCTTTGCATTCTGTAATCTCTGCAATCGAATTACTTTAACATGGAGGTACAGGGGAGGGGGTCATTACTCATAATACCGGAAAGCTTTCACAGGATAACACAGAATTATTAAACTTTTCAGAAAGAATCCAGTTTGCAGTTCCCACTGCACATTTACCTGGGCGATTTTCCCTTTTCCTGTGGCTGAGAATCACTTTGCATTACACTTTCCTGCCTATAAAAGAAACCCTTGTTCACAGCTGCCTTGAGTTGCTCATAACATTATTGGTTCTGTGCTAAGAAGTTGGGCTTGCTGTGAATTCCTGCCTTGTGGCTCTCTGGTTCACAAAAGTAAATACATTTGCTGAGTTAGCTAGGCTTCATGGTGCCCAAAATCCCGTGGGGAGTGAAACGTCCTATAGGAGGAAGCTTTGAAACTCTAGTAGCTCTACAACACTTTTCTGGGGCAGGAGAGCACACAAAGCATGCTTCTGTGCTGTATTTACTGCTTTTTTGCAGATCCAGTGCATAAGAGCTGCATTGAACCTTTGCAGAGGGGAGAGGTCTCCCCTTGGAAATGTGCAGGATGCAATGGAAAAAAAAAATCAGTGCTTTTTACTCCTTACTGAGTCCCTTGTGCCCCGCACACAGGTGGCTGCCTGAAGATGAAAAAAACACTCAGGGGTGAAGGGAGAAGCAGCCAAACCAGTAACTTTCCTGGCTCAGATGCACTTACTGAAAAATAAATAAATAAAGCCAAGGCCGGTCAGTTCACGGGACGCCTGCAGTACTTACGTCCTTGCCGCCACTGCAGCTCAGCCACCAAGTGCTGTAGGAACCACTCATTGTGATGCTTAGAGTGGGGACACGCTGCAGATGTGTCCGCTGACACACAGCCTGATGTTCCAGCATGGTGGCCTTCTTCACTGAACGCCCCTAGGCAAAAAGAACCTTTGAAAACTGCCTGTTTCTGACACAGCTTCTCAAACGTATTGTTTTCATTTTCTTCCAGCGCTAATTAGATCCAGGTGAGACCCAGTGGACCCTAGTCTGGGGCTTGGGATGTGGGAGTGTTTAGGCAAGATGAACCAGCTGAGCACCAGTTAATTTGGCTGAGAACGTGCTGCCCAATTTAAAAACATAAGCAGTAGAGTTTTAGGGGGGAGGGCAAGGTGTCTTTTGTTGAGCTCAGCTTTCTCCAGCACAGCTCCTTGCAAGATGTGAAGGCACCTGTGATATGGTTCCTGGAGAAAGTCCCTCTCTAGAATGATATGCTACTGCCCTGAAGCCCTCTCCCTGTGCAAAACACATCGTCAACCTCCTGGGGGGAAGAGGACCAGAGGGCATGCTGGGTGCCAGAGTCATGGCCAAAGCTGACAGCATCCTAAAGCTGCTACTCCGAAGGACGGACTGTCCTTTCCTTCCTTGCACGGCATGCCGTGACAGTAGGTGTGGGGGGTGATGTGGACAGCTGGCATGGGATTATCCTGGGAAGAAGGACGTTACTGATGCCATTTCTGTGCCATTCCTGCTGTGGGAAAGCAGTAACATGTCTGACAAATCACCCTCACTGCAGGACTTATGCATGTGCTGAGGACACGTCCCAGCTGCTCATCATTTCCCATCATGATGGATGGTTATGCTTGTGTGCTCACACACACAAAGCACATGCAAGCAGGCAGCATAACTGGCACGCTATTTCCTCACTTATAATGAAAAGTCCTTGTTGCCTTAGGCTCCTTAATCTGAAATTAAATTCTACATCAGCAGCAGCTGATCGCAGAGCAGGGCATGGGGTAGCTGCAGAGCAAATCACAGCTCAGCACTCCAGACATTTGCGCTTGTTTCTAACGCCCATATCGTGTTCCCATCAGACACACTCCAGAAGTCCTCATTTTCTAGGCATGAAAACATTTTAACAATAAACAGAAATTCTTCCGATTACACGGTTATATTCGGCTGCTGAAAGCAGACTCTTATTAAGCTAGGCAGAGAGCAATTAATGTCATGTAGAGAACAGTCTTCCACATGGCAAAAAGCTGCACTAATATATCTTTCCCACCTCCAGCAGCTGGGACCATGAGTTAAGGCTCCAAGTTTGCAAAAGCTTGTTAAGACACTGCTGTAAGCATGTGGGCAGCTCCACTAAAATCGAAGGCTGATGAAAATCTGGCTATAATGAGATCTGTGAAGGTTTTGCCATTGAATTTAGGGGGGATGGTGTTTTCTCCAGAAGTTTCAAAGGGTTTTATTTTTATTTTGCTCCTTCCCACCACTAGCAACCTGGGTACTTCTTTCTTGCTGTGCCAGATGTTGAAATAACACAGAACACAGAAGGGCAGCCGTTGATCTCTTCTTTTTAGTGACCAGTGACAGAAACCAAGGGAATGGCAGGAAGATGTGCCAGGGGAGGATTAGGTTGGACATGAGGAAAAGGTTCTTCACGCAGAGCGTGCTGGACACTGGAACAGGTTCCCCAGGGAGGTGTCACAGCCCCAAGCCTGACAGTGTTCAAGAAGAGTCTGGACAACGTCCTCAGACACACGGTGTGAACTGTGGGGTTGTCCTGTGCAGGGACAGGAGTTGGAACCGATGATCCTTGTGGGTCCCTTCCAGCTCAGGACATTCTATGATTCTAACTGGATTTCAAACCTGATTGAGCTGGAAGATCTTCACCAACCAAGATCTTCAAAGTTCTTTATTTCTAAATATTTTTTTTCCAAAGTATTTTCGATGCTATTCTCATGTGCCGGCAGCATACTGCAGCTCCTAAAGAAAGAAAAAACAACATAATGAAACTGAGCCACAAATTGCTTCACAATTATTTTTACCACCTAATTTGGTGCGCAAGGCTGGAGGCTTGCTCTTTGCACACTGTAATCCTGCCGCAAACTCAGGAACAGCCCAAAAGGCCACAGAACAGACAAGATATTCATTATCATCTCTCTCATGTTGCAGCTGTGACAGAGGCCCTGGAGAATTTGCCCAGCATGATATTTGCAAATGCCTGCTTGCCTCTATATTAGCTCAGCTAGAGAACTGCTGCTGAGGATGACGTTCCTCCTACCGCCCCACTCCCACCCAGCAAGCGCAGCCGCACCACCTGGAAAGTGCAGTCTGGACCAGCTTCCAGGGGACTCTCTGTCCAGGCTTGCTCTCTGCCTGCTGATGGTACCCTTGGGACGTGGGGAAATGATCCCACCACAGCTCAGGCTGGAGTCACTCATGCTCAGCAAGCCAAAGGCTCAGGACGTTCCAGGATTTATAGATTTTTGCAGTGAATTATGGTGCTTATTGATGAGACAGGGAAGTTACAGTAAAACCACTAACTCCACAATGAAAGGGCTTTTATACGCTCAGTTGCAGTGGTGGTTATGGCTGCCAATTTCGCACAATTCACTTTCAAGCACAAGAGCAGCACAAACTGGTTTAAGACGATTTCTGAATGATGAATGCTGACTTGAAAGGTTTCCAGTACGACATAATTACTCTGCATTAATGTGCAATACACAATGGTCTATATGTATCTCAATGGGAATCTCAGTGGGGCTTCGAGGGCTCCATTCCAAGTAACCTCTGCCGGGAGTCACGCTTAAGAGTTCCACAGGCTGACATACAAATAGATCCCATATTCATCCCTGAATTATTTCTGTGCAGAATCAGCTGTGAGAGATCCAGGCCATATTCACTGGTGTGTGGCAGCACACAATTGTACTCAGCTGTAGTGAATACAGCCCACTTTATTTTCTCTCCTTGGCCTGATGGATTTTGCTTCAGCTAATGTATGCACACCTTAATCTTTAGTCACCCAGAGACAGACAACTCTAATGAACTCCCTATGGCTTTAAACAATGCTATGTTTTCAATAAGTGAGGTCAGAGAGGGGAGGCTCAACCACTTGTCCTGAGCAAAGGCCAAATTGAAAGAAGAATTCATTTACTTATTCCCAGCTAAACACCACTCACTTTGCAATTTCACCTAGACCTTAAAATGAACCATAATCCTCTAAAACGATTGTCCTTCTGCAAAGATCATCCCAAGACTGTTGTTGGGTTGATAATTAAATATTCAGGTTCAACATCCACATTATCCTGATCAGCTTTTGAATACCTCAGTGTTTCACAGGTATTGCTTTTTTTATCACTGCTACAGGCCCAGGTAGCCTGGCCATGAGCAGAGGATAAAGGCATTCAGGGAAAAAAAACAACAAACCTCTTATTAGTCAGTTCTTGATCCAACGTTAAAACTTCTCTCCAAAGCTCAGAGCTATTTGAAGCAGGGAATTTCACCTGGGCTCGTTTCCAATCATCATGATAGCTGTTCTGGTTTTGTACAACACTGTCAGCCCTGGGGTCATGGCAGGCGGCTGCAACGTGCCTCATGGGAAAGAGCTGGTGGGATGCTGGGCAAACGAAAGCAGCCTTCAGCACAGCCAGCAACTCTTCCTCCTAAAGCCAGTGTCTCCAACCCATGGGATGGAGGGGTAATATTTAATTAACATTGTGCGCAACTCCACTTCCCTGTTTGATTTTGTGCTGCCAAATGCCTGGGGTGGAGGCAAAGGCAGTTGTGAAGGGGCTGTTAAAAGGACTTGGAGGAGTAAAAACAAGGGTATGGAGAAGTGCACTGCAGATAGGCAGCTTCAAAGGCATGAAGATAACAATGGCTGGACACATCCCAGGTGAAGTCAGCTATTCTTCCTCAAGCTAAGCCTCAGATCAAAGGAGACCTCAGACCTTCAAGACCCTGAAATGCACAGCATGCTTGGGTGAGCAATGGTGAGGGTGGCAAAAAGAGATGGAGAGTGAAGGAGGAGTCCATTCAACATACTAGGGCAGGACATGAAGATATGAGTTTGTTACTTGCTGAAAGCAATTTGCTGCCTGACACACAGCAAGAGAAGGTTAAGTTTATGCAGAAGGTGTAGGACCCATTACTATCTCAGGAAACAAGGTTTATATGAGGATACAGGCTGTTGGTTCCTCTCCACCCTCAAACTTTTGAATCAGCTTGCCAGTTTTAACCACATGCAAAAGAGGGGTAGATGCCTCCAAGATAATGCTCCTACTGATTTGTTTCTCACTGAACAGACAAAAAAAAATTCATCACCTACATAAAAAGGAGGGAAATCCAACCAAGCACCTCTGAAGAGGGAAACAGAAGAGGAATGTCTCTATCTCTTCCCGTTGGCCCCTGACTGACTTGCAGATCACCTTGCCCTTATCTCCCACCCACGTGGGACACGTAGGGCAGAACAGTTATGAGCCATAGTGGTTTCTGAGTCACTTTTCATCAGTTGATGCCCTAGGCTTCAATGCAAAACCTTTTCCCAAGCTCAAAACCCACCAGATTCACAGCAGAGGTAACAGAAGTGTGTTGGTACACTGGGCTTGTGACTAGGTGAGGAATGGTGCCTGGGAGGGGAAGGGCCTGACCTGAAATCCCAGGGGACAATACTTAGAGAGACCTCAAGGATGACTGACCCCATAATGAGGCAGCAAACCATGTAAACTAATTAAACAAAATGAAATAAGGAATGGATGAAGATTAACTGTTCGGCTCTTGCAGCAGCCCTAGTACAGAAGAAACAGAGGCTCGAGGCCTCATGTTGGAGTAAAAGGATGTTCTAGCATCTAGGACATTCACTTGTAGGTTAAAATATACATAAACAGCCTCTCTGTCACAGATCTCCAAGGCTGCCTTGTGCATGTTGCCTGTTCTCTGCCAATTTCCCATCTGTTGAACCTTCCTACCTCAAAATCATCAATAAATTGCTATAGCTGTTTCTGATTTGGTCACACTTAATGTCTTTGGGTTGTTTCTGATGAGTCAACAAAACTGGAAATGTAGGCAGGTATCCTGATATCATTGTACTTTTACCAAAACCATGCAGCTGAAATCCCAGGACTGACTCACACGTCTATCTTTTCCCAGAAGTACCAGAATCTTTCAGCCATCTCGCAGCCCACATGAGTCTTTCCCTTGGCTTTTGTCAGAGCTTTGGGACCAATGGCCTTTCATCTGCATCCCTGGCTTCCTGATGGGTCTCCATATCTGCTTTCAGGGTTTTGTTTTAATTGCTCCTTCCTTATCAATCCCATCCCCAAAGGTCATACATAACCATGCCGTCACCAGAAATCTATTTAAACAAACAACACCTGGTGAAAGCCCTTCTTACACACACATTACATGTAGGGAGAGGTCAGGACCGTCTCAAACACTTAACTCCCTTGGGGAACAGTTACTTTTTCCAGGCCAGGTTTATAGGAAGCAACTTATATAATTTGAAAAAGCTCATTCTTTCACAAGTTCATTTTCTACAGTTCTTTTTATTGTTTTTTTATTTTTTTTTTCAAGAGCAAACCCTTCTTCTTCTGGCTTGAAATATTATTATCACTGCAAAACAAAACAGCTGAGCATGTCTTGATTTTTACACTGGTGGGGCGACCGGATGGGAAGGAGAGAGCTCTTCCGCAGCTAAGAGTCTGTCTTCCAATCGTCCTTAATGTTGGAGACAAAAACCTTGGGGTTCAGCCCAGTTTCTAATTTCTGGGTGTGGTGCTGAGAGCTGCAGCCACACTGGGGATTTGCAAATAAAGCAGACAGGGCTCATGTAAACCCTCCTTTGCAGAGGATGGGTCACCTTTTTAGACCTGCTCACAAGCACAGTGTGACCAGTGCCAAATCCCCCTTCTCCTCAGATGCCTGAGGACCCTGCCAGTGTTCTGGGGCTGTTTGCACAGACCAGCAGGAAGTGGCCTTTGGCCAGTAAGAGGAATTATTACTGCTCCCCAAGGACCTTTGCCGTGTGGTTTCGGGCCTGTCTCCACTCTGCTTTTTTATTTAAAGTAATCTCCATCGGTACTTGCTTTCCATCGTCCCTCCCAGCACTGCGCTCCCAGACGTGCTAACAGCCCCATCAGTGCCTCAGCACCTCACCGACCCCCTCTTGTCCCCGCTGAATTCAAAGGAGAGCAGCAAAACACCCTGCACAAATGGTTTAAAATTAAACCCTTCAGAATAATGCAAAACCATTGACGGTGTCACTTTTACCGACCCCAGGGCAGAAAAAAAGAAAGAAAGAAAGAAAAAAAAGAATGCAGCTATTCTCTGCTTTGTTCACAGGACAGGTCTAAGTTTGACTGGAGTGAACCGTGGCTAAGTCTCGCAGCTCTTTTCCAGCCCAAGCAACCATCACCTTTGGATCTCTAAATGCCATGTCTAGCTCTTCTCCTCAGCCTGGAGAAGAGAAGGCTCCAAGGAGACATTATTGCAGCCTTTCTGTACTTAAAAGGGGCCTGTAAGAAAGATGGGGACAGATTTTTCAGCAGGGCCTGTTGCCATAGGACAAGGGGTGATGGTTTTAAACTAAAGGAGGGGAGATTCAGGCCAGACTTGAGGAAGAAATTGTTTACACTGAGGATGGTGAGAGCCTGGACCAGGTTGGCCAGAGAGGTGTTGGATGCCCCATCCCTGGAGACATCCCAGACCAGGCTGCACAGGGCTCTGAGCAACCTGAGCTGGTGAAGGTGCCCCTTCTCATGGCAGGGGGTTGGGCTAGATGTCTTAAAGGTTCCTTCTAACCCAAACTATTCTACAGTTCTACGACAACTCACATCCTACTACTGAAATAATCCAGATTGTCTCATTTTAGCAGATACGTCCTTCGGATGCATGGGAATTCAATAGGCAGTGGACTTAAAGATCTCCAGCTCCAGGTCCAGTTCCACCTGTGAAGTTGCTCAAGGAAGGGTGGTGAAGTGGGGCAGAGAAGCAACGGATTTGGCCAAGGAGGGATTGTTCAGCCTGCACAATATATACCAAACACATTTCTGCTGAAGTTGCTCTCAGTTAAAGGCAGTGGAATCTCCACTTTATTTTAAATTCTGACAATACACCCAAACTCTGAGGTTTTGTCAGATCTCCAAATACTTTTCTTCACTACTAAAAACCAGTTATGTTTCTTTTTACTGAAAGGTAACTAATGACCAGCAGCTCTTTTTAGGTAAACAACACAGCCAAGACAGACAACTTGAGTTTTACTGTGGGTAAACTCACCAAGGTCAGCCCTGTGTTCCCCCTTGAAGTTGACCTCTGCAAATTTATCTCACAGGGTGCATTAGTTTTACTGTCTCATTTGTGTTTTTACCTCAGGATATTGGATGAGCACTGATTCCCCTGGGGTTAAAAAAAATATATTAAAAAAATTTAGCAGTCAAGGCAAGACCAAACAATCCTGTTCAAGGGGAAAATATCTCTACAGGGGCTAAAACAGCCGTTCTTTGTATAAGTTGATGGACAGAGATGTATATGTTTTTCCTCACTGGCAGAAAACTGTGTAAACCAAAGAGACAAGCCTGCACCCTCTAGGAAATACTATCTCCAGAAAAACCGTATCAGTAGGAAAGTGTGTTCAGCTCATGTAAATCTACCAGCTCTTTCACAGCAAAACTGTGGAGAAGGAAATGCTTATAATGCCAGCAAGTTAACAACATTTCTACAGAAGATATTCTATTCCTGGTAAAAGCCCAGTTACAAAAACACAGACCTGGACTTTTGGCCAATGGAATTAATGTGAAATTGAAAAAAAAATAACTAAAGAAAAGTGCTTGTTGTCTGCAAAATTACATTATGCTTTGTAATGAGTAATTACACAGGGACAATAATTTTTTTTGAGAAGCTTGTCTCCAACACAAGACAGTGTAAAAATATTTAAGCATTATGCCTTAAAAACATTCAGAGGGTTGAAAAGTGAACTAAATCACGTTTTGCCCTCTGCCATGCACATGTAAACACCAGTTTATACAGCTGCAGTCAGGGAGCTGCTGGTTGCATTCCAAAGCACTTGCAGAGACTTTGCCCCATCAATATTTTAAGACTAATCCAGAAAAGGGTGGTGATGTCCAGTCTGTGCCCCAGGTTTTTGCATCATGATTGGTGAGTTTTGAAAGAGCTTTTATGGATTTTCCCTACCACCATTGATTACGCCTTTCCTTCCAATAAAATAAACAAACAAAAAGTTTAAGTATTAATGCCTTTAACCTACTGGCTGTTGAGTTTTCACTGAGGGATTTCCAACTGACCTGAGCAAAAGAAGTGAGAGTTCAGGGGAGCACAGAACTCCCAGCAAAGTTTTCCTTTTCCTTGCCCTTTCCTGCATGATAAAACTATCCCTTTTCACAGACAATTTCAAGCATCAGAATGCTACAAACCCAACACAAGTGTCTGATGTAGGTGGGTCAGGAAGTTATATTATCTTCAGCTAATATAAATGAGCATAAAATAGCAACCTTTGTGGATTTACATTGCTGGGTATCTACCCTCTGACCATCCGTGCTCCCCTCTCTTTCTGGAAAATGCCCTTAGGCTTAGAACGTACATCATCTAGAAACAAAGCCAGCACAAACCCATTATTTTAGATTGTGTGTCATTTAAGGAATGAGGATACTTTCTTTAATAGGGTGTTTGCTGGCTGTTTACTGAAGAAATTGTCTCTTGCTGGAGGTCATTTTCAACTGAACTGTGAGATGTGCATTAAGGATGCTGCTCAGTGCAACCAGAGAAACGTCAGGAAGGTCTGAAGAATTAGACTTGCCAAAGGTTTTTGATTTGTTTTGTTTTTTTTTACAGAGGAAGTTGCTTTAACCTAGATATCTACTCAGAAAATATATTTTCTGTTCCTAGGTTGTTTGACTTTAGGAGAACAATAAATTCCCAAGAGTTCTTACAAAGATCAGTCATGCCTCTTTGTTTTAATGGCATATTTTGAAGTTTTGCCTCCAGAATATTGATAAGAATCAAAGTAACTTTTGATATATGGTGTTAGATATGCTCCAGCAATAAGATCCCTCTCGAGTTAGACTGTCTGCAGACAACTCAGACCACCCACTTTCAGCTCAAACACGGCCTGTTCAAAGTCTGCAGTGATTCAGATCAGAGCAGTAGCTGTCTGCTCAAACCGTGAGATCTTGGCATTCATCAGACATGTCCAGCGCACATCTGATAACACAGCTTAAACTGCCCAGGGCCATGGGAAGGCAGGTGAGGGAGAGCTAAGAAATATCAAAGTTGCAAACAACCTAATCTTCAACTCAGCACACTACACATTTTGAATTTCACACGCATTCCACAAAATTCCCCAAGTCCCAAAAGCTTTAATCCAGTCACTTTGCAACATATGTGTGTTTTATTTAAAAATAAATTATTCAGTATTACTTTTCCTTTCTTGTATCCAGCTGGCAACACTTTCAGTTAGTTCGACAGGAGCCAACATAACCTCACATTAGTCATGGTATTGTCCATTTGTCTAAATCTTCAACTAATTTTCTGCAAAGCCTTTGGACAATGTATGCAGTTGATTCTCAGGCAGTTAACCTGGTGCTTTAGGGACTTCAGGTTGACACTGTTGAGACTTGGGCTATGCATCTCCTACACTCTTTGCCAATGATGCTTGGAGATGGGCACATCACCTAAACTGATCCTGTCGCTTACTTCAGCTAAGAACTACCACTCAGCAGAAGATTTCGGGGAACTGACTGCATGAGAAATCTCAGCTGCAAAGATAAAACATTAAACTAATGTGTAAGAGACACTGTAAAGGCAAACAGGCAGCTACAGCAGACAGCAGGATAGAAACATCAGCGCTGAGGCTGGTAGCTGTCAGAAAACCCCTGGCAAGAACTGAGAAATGTTTGATCAGGAATAGAGAATAAGCCAGAAATCCTCACTAGAAAGCAGCATAAGACTATGACAGGCCTCCATCTCGAATATTGTATTTATTTGCCTTTCACTATCTCAGCAAGACAACAGGAAACCAGTTATGGTGCAGAGAGGGGTGACCAGCAGGTTGGAAGGTACAGAAGCTGCTCAGTACCAGGAGATGGAGACATGGCCCCGTTAACCCCAGAACAGGAGAATAAGGAGAAATCAAACTTTACTAATGACCCAATGGAGGTGAATGGGTAGGTTTTACTCACTACCCCACATATTGCAAAAGCTGAGGGTCAGACCATGAAATTATCAGTGGCAGATAAAAACAGCACCAACAAATAGTCACCAAAAAAAACAAAAGTAGCTTTGTCAGGCATTATGAGTTTAACTGTGGTGCTCCTCACCCTGGGGCATAGCGATGGCTGGAAATGTCCTTTGCTTAAACAATATCTGAGCCATTTTCATAGGAGACAAAGCCCTCAAGGTCCGTTAAATACAAAGACACCAGCTTTGACCTGTGAATTCTCTGCATTGCAAAGCAGTGGAAGAATCTATTGGAGAGTTATCACTATATGCAAGTTTTGTCCTGCTGTCTTTTCCCCAGGCATCTGCTGCTGGCTGTGATTGGAGGTAAATCAAGGTGTACTTTTCCAGAGTTCTGTGTGCTTCTCACCCAACCCAATACAGCTGCTACGACTGCCTGCAACCAGGCAGGGAGAGATTCAGAGGATTTAGGCATTACTGACATGACGTGAGCGTTTGAATTGGTGCAGACACATGCAGACAAGGCTGGTGATGTGTCACTGAGAGGAGAGGTGCTGGGGGGCTGAACAGAGACAGTGATGTGTGTGACAAGGTACAGCAGCAGTGACAGGTGGTGAGCTTTGTTTTGCCCTTTGAGGAGATGCCAGAAATCCTTATGAAGTCGTGGGGAGTGAAGTGTGGCCTTGGGTAAGAGACTGCTTCCTCCAAGGAAAGGGCATCGAGCTGCCACCAGATCTGGACCTTGTGTCCCAAACCAGACAGGGACAGAAAGGCCAATCTACCCACATCATATTCCTGCCTCTGTCCATCCTCCAAGAGTTTAGGACATTGCTTGGGAGTCTGAGGAAAAGTGAAGGAAAATGGCTATTCCCCAGTTCCCTACACATGCCCCACCATGTGGCCTCCAGTTTTCCAGGTGATGACTCTCCAGCTCTGCTGCCTCCCTCCTGAGTGCCTTTGCTATGTAGGATCAATAACCACCATAGGCTGATCTCTTGGGGTGGACCAAGGACAACACACACTGTCAGACAAGAGTATTTTGTGCTATCCAGCAGGAGACATCATTATTCTGGGAAAAGTGGCGCCTTCCCACAGCCAGAATCATGGTCCATCACTACATTTGCATGGTTAAGTGCAGGCTGGCCAGCAGCCCAGTGCCTGTTTAGCGTCTGCTCCCTTCAAAGCCTCCCAAGCAGTGAGGACACAGGCTAAAGGATTCATCATGTCTTTGTTTGAAGGTCACCATGCATATCTGCAGCTCGCATGATGGGAAGCTCTTGTTCCTACATGCCAAGCTGAGCTGAGACCCTGGAGATGAACGCATGGAAACCTTGCAGAGTACAAAAGGCAGGTGAGGAGCAAAGCACACAGGAAAAATCTGAATTTCCTAATTTGTAGTGGGGAAAGCAAGAGGTTTGAGGTGCTATTGTGGGGGCAAGAAGGAGTTGCCAGGGCTCAAACTACATAGAGCTGGAAGGAGAGAAGACACCAGCTTCTAATGTCACTGCAGAGAGAAGCGGACAAGTAGACAGATTGGGCATTAGGAAAAGGTGGATGGTTGAGCATTGGAACAGGCTCCCCAGGGACATGGTAATGGTACCAAGCCTGTCAGAGTTCAAGTAGTGTCTGGACAACACTATTAGTCATATGGTTTAGTTTTAGGTAGTCCTGCAAGGAGCAGAGAGTTGGACTAGGTGACCCTTATGGGATGCACTTAATCATCACATGCAGGTGTGTGAAGCAGGATGCCACAGAACCAAGGTGAGAGGGGACGGGGCCATGGTGGGCATGGGAGTAGCTCTCCTTGCTGTCATAACCTGCTTAAACACCCTGCCCACATTTGCAAGGCGAGGCTTGTATGAGAAATGTTTTTTACCCCCATTTCACATATTTCACCTTCTCTGCAAGCTGTCTGTATTTCACATCCTGCCCATTCAGGGCTTCTTTTGCACCCCAACCGCTCCCCGCACACCATGAAAAGCTGTGTATGTAAATGTCAGGAGGCGCACGGCGGTGTGTGGTGATTAAATGGCTGTTTTGAGAGGCCAGCAGCAGCACTGAGAGTTATTACAGATCTAGCCCATTTATTTTCTGCAGCTTTACATATTTTCACTAGCTTCTCAGCCACATCCTTACCTATAACACAGGGCTGCTTTGAGCGGCGCTCGGGGGAGGGAGGGGTTACAAATCAAATGTTGTTTCTAAGGGAGCTCTCTTTGCTCCAGGGTAGCCTGGCTTTCACTTACTCTAATAAGTTTTCTAAGAGGGTTTCCAGCTGTGCACAGAGGGAGATGCAGAGTGTGGCTATGAGGGGTTAATGCCTCTGGTGGCTGGCACACACCACCAGTGCTGAAGATGTCTCTGCATCCATCCATCCATCCATCCATCCATCCATCCATCCCATACCAACTCTAGTAAAGCACAACAAACCCCAGCCACAAGACTCTGGGGATTGATCAGGACTGGAGGGCTCCAGGCTGCCACCAGGAGCTGAGGACATCACTCAGATACAAGGACAGGCTATGGGACCATGACAGCACTGGGAGACCCAGAGGGGAAAGGTCTCCACAGGGTCCTGCTCCTGAACTTCCTTGGTCTGCCCCATAAGACCACCCAAAAGTCTCCTTACCTGTTTTATCTCAGGTCTTGCAGATGTTCATGAGCATGGGCAGGATTCTCAGCCACTGAAGCACAGTGAATGTTGCTTTTTTCCAGGGCAGGAATGTTTCTGGTCTTCAGCACTCTGGAGAAAAAAACAAACAAGTAAACAAAAAAACCCCATAAAATTACTAAAAAAACCCTAAACCCACAGAAACAGGGTCTGGCTGCACCCAAGAGTATAGAGAAGGAGGCGAGAAGCAACTAAAACAAATCTGTAATATATTACACTAAGCTTTTGTCCATTTGGCTCCAGAAAACTGTGTTTTGGGAGTTATTTTTCATATGCAGCATGATTGCTAGCCTGAATATTGTCTTGAATTAAAAGGTGACCAGCAACAAGGTGGAGGGACCTCAGGGTAAGCGCAAGAGTCCCCTGAACTGTTGCAGTGGTGAACATGTCACAGAGGGGTTTGCTGATTCCATGTGGAGGGAAATCCCTCCCTGGCCCAGAGGTACCTGTCGTTTTGCAGATGCTTCAAGTCCATATGTGATTCAGACCCCATTGCCTACCCCACCCTCTGTCATGCCAGCATATCCTGTGCTCTTCAGCTTTCTGTTCTCCCCAGTACAGAGGAACTGCAATCATGGCTACAAGATGTAATAGCTGTTTTTTCCATAGGACACCACTGCAGAAAATATCTCTGTATTGGATTTTGGGCTCATGCTGGAACTGCAGAAAGATCCAGCACTGGTATTAAGCAAATGATTAAATATGAAAATGAGATTTAAAAGATGCTATTATTGATCTTATATAATGGAAAGCAGTTTCCATGTTCTATTTAAAAAGAAAGAAATCCAAATTAGACAGCCCCTTATTAAAAACCCTCCACTCTCTTTCTTGGTCTAGTGAAATTCCCAAGTGTGATTTTTATTCTGCTGTCTTAAATGATTGTCTCCTTTTAATCATCAGGAAGAAAATTAACCTACTGAACAAAGACATTTCAGCATTTTCATATTCAGTCGCATAATAAAAGACGAACTTATGCTAAAACATCAAAATTGCTGAAAAACCAAAGGAGAGACAAAGACATTCAGGGGGGTGGGGGAGTGGAAACTCTTTCTCTGAAGTGCAGCACTAAACTTCTCAGAATCCCCACCTGCACTTGTCATGTCCATTCCCCACCTTAAACACTAGAGTAATTTATCACTGCATCACTTCATTGCTTTATTAACCGTAAACACAGCGAAAGCCCACGCCTATAAAAAACACATTTAAGGGGGTAATTAAAGCAGAATAATTGACCAGCTTGAGGCTGCAGGAGCGCACAGAGTGCCAATCTGGTATTTTTATTAATACAAGAGCTCACCCAAGGTACTGTGACAAGGAGGCATTGGTGGGGTTCGATGGGGGTTGCAGGAAAAGGGAGGGTTTGGTACAAAATCACTGCAGGGTGTGAGCTGAATTCAGGTGCTTGCTGGAAGCAAAAGCTCTTTAATCTTGACACGCTTGGCTATGAAGGTCCCCAGGGAGGTGAGGTGGCTGTAGTTTAATCAGAGTCATCTATTTGTTCTCGAGTGCAAGGACTCCCTTCCCTCGCACATTTGAGCAAGGTCATTGTTCGGTGTCAGTAATGCATGAACGCGCCACCGCTCCCTCAGATTGCTCATTAGTATTCTGTACGTTACACGGGCTAAATTTGCCATTTCATTTAGAAGGCTCCTGTTTGCATTTTTCTTCCGTATCATAGGGCTCATCAGAAGAAACAGGTGCTACTGGGGAAGATCCAATAAGCATTTATACATATTTACAGCAAATACTGGACACAGCTTTTTGCTTAAAATTCTGAATATTCAATGAGAAGCTCATTCTATGCATTACAAAAGACAGAAAGGCTAATTTGGAACTAATGCTGTAAATATTTGCAGAAAATGAGGGGTAAAATTCACAGCAGAAAAAAATCCTGATGTATGCCAGGGCTGGAGAAAATGGTACAGAGATATGTCGGACCACAGCCAGACTGGGCCTGGTGCAGGGTCCAGTTCAGCAGGACACTGGGCTGCACCTCGAGATGCAAAGCACCACTGTCCTGCGGTGACAGGGCTGCATTAGTCCCCCAGTAAATCCAATGCCCGGTTCTTACCATCATTTATTCCAAATGCCTGATGAATATTAAGTCCAGTGCTGTCCAGCAGATCTTTAGCAGATGCTTTCCTTCTCTTCTGGCTTCTGTGGGAGCACACACAGCTCCTTGAGGTCCCACTTCCATAGAACACCGTTTGCAGGTAATTCAGTGTTAGTGTGAAAACATGCTTTAAGGGATTGCTGAGCCCAAGTGGATCAACTGTGGACCTGCTCCGAATTACCCCAAAACTGTCGGGTTGGCCCATTTTCTGTCTTTTGTCTTCAATTAGTTACTTCCAGGACAATCAGCCACTGTGCAGGGGAAAGTCCCTGAAACCTCTGCACTCCACAAACTCAATGCACGGGCACAGCTACCGCAGTGGCTGAGAAAATCCACACTAATTTCTGCAATGAATGATCTAGCTGCAGGAGAGATCTTCCTTTTTTATTTTCTTTATTTTTTTTTAATGAATAATTTGGGAGGTCCTTTTTGCCAATATCTATTTCTAGGTCTAATTCATTACAAACCTGTGCCATCAAGGGTATCAGCCATTTTTGCTTTTAATTGCCTGTTCCAAGCATTAATGTGTGCCCTCTTATGGAGGCTGTTAAAAGGTAAACTCTTAAAGTTCCCAGGCTCTCGTAATAAAACAGAAAATATCATTCTTCACACCAGCTAGACTGGTGACACAATTACGCATTGACTGGCTTGGCTTTCACATTATATCGCTTCCTGGTATTTGAAATATTCAGTAAAAAAAATGTAAATAAATAAAAAATCTGCTCTCACCAGGAAACAGAGAGAAAGTCCCAGAGCACTCCTTACAAAGAACTCCCTTAAAATCCTGCCATGAAGAAAAGAAAATAAAGGAAACTCAGCTAATAACACTTTTCCACATAAATAATGTAGATTGTAACTGGCCTTTGGAGAAGCTTGAGCACAACAGAGGTCTCTTTGTAGGGCCGGGCACTGATTACATGCTGCTGAGCACTTTCATGATGATAGCTTTTCATACTACAGCATCTCAAGTGCGCTTAAAATTAATAAGCCAGGCTGCCTCTTCCCGGGCTTCAACATCCTGGCAGACGTGCCCTGAGATGGATGTAAACCTGTCAGATGTCAAATAAAAGGACCGTGGGCCTTTTTCAGGGACATTTCCAGGGCTGATGGGCTGCACGAGCTCATGTCCCTGCTGATGTTCATTTATTCCCTTACACAATATTAAAGGGATTAGACGACATGTCTACCTGCAATGGCAGGATTTGGTGACCCCCGAGGTTGCCCCTCGTCCTGTTCCTTAATGAAGCAACGAGATAAGCCCTAATGCATACGTATCTTTGGGAGGGGAGATTGTTATTAAAGCCTCTTGCCAGGGCTTTAATCCCAGAGGTGGCTCTGCTGAGGCTCTGGGCAGCCCCGATGTGCAGAGCTGCTGCAGAACCAGCCCAACAGGCTGCTTTGCCAGACAGCAGGGAGGTTTTGACAAGATCCCCCTTCCAAAAAATCAGTATGCACTTGTTCTCCCTCCCTGCCCCCATATTACACATCCATTTCCCTCTGGGAGGATGTGGATGCAAAGTGGCACCTCTCAGCCCTGGTGGGAGCCAGAGCTGGGAGGAAAGCTGATCTCGGCAAACCCCGTAAAAATTAACATTGCAAAGTGATCCACCAGTCAACAGATGAGGTGATTGTCTGACGTGTTCCTTGAAAAATCATATAATCAGTGAAACCAAGTACTTCCTTTTATGAAATCTGCATATTTAAGAAAATTAAAGGTATCTGGACCAAAAAAAATCCTTAAAAGACCCACTTATTTCAACCATTCTGCACAGAGCTCTGACCAACCTGATCTGGGTGAAGATGTCCCTGCTCATTGCAGGGGGGTTGAACTAGATGACCTTTAAAGGTCCCTTCCAACCCAAACTGTTCTATGATTCTATTCTATGAGCAACCAGTTTTTGGGGTGCTGTAGACTTCCTATGCTCTTGAGTTAAACGCAGCTGGCAGAGCTTAGTGGCACAAGGAGTCCTGTGCCTGTACATTCTCCTAACAGGAGCTGTTTTCCTGGTCTTTAAACCTGCGATGCTCATCCTTAAGTATCACCCTCTCCAAGGGATCTTGGTCCTTTGGCTGTCTGCACAACAAGGTGGCAGAGCACACCTCCTTTTAAACACATAAGAAATCCAAAGATGACCAAATTTCATATCTTAAATGGGAAGCAGAATGCTTAAATCAATAGTTGGGGGCTGAAAGGCTTGAGTGCTTGGCTTACAGCTGCTTTTGAAAGGGGAATAAAATGAAAATGTTCATGTTCTTTCTTAGCAATAAATCTTTGGCAGAAATCATTGTAGCTTGCAAGCAGAGACTGATCAGACCATTAGATGTGTGCTGAATTGATATGTTATTGCTATGAAGGAGCTCCAAACCTAAAAGCTGAGAAGAGCTCACTTTTAAATGCGGGCACAAACCTTGAAATTAAGCACAATATTGCTTCACTGAGAAAACTACCGCAAAAGAGCTCTATTTTCTGACAGCCAACAACCCAAATTAAACAGCTTCCACGTGTGTCAATAAAAGGCATTGGCTTCATTATTTGCATTCCCCCAGTGACAATTTCTAGTCCCCTTTGGTAAATGTCATTACGGTTCCAGACAGACACCTGCACCGTGGGCAAATTGGCTGATAAATGCTCCTTGCTGGGAAAGTGAATGGGGAAGGACAGGAGACTCCTGATGCTGCAGGTGGCTCCATGAGGGCAGGAGGTCTGGACACCTTTTCCAGACCCCATCATCTGTGCAGGCGAGGAGAGACCCCTGGATCTGCACAGGGCGGTGGGCGAAACTGAACTCTGACGTGTAAACATGACCTAGTCCAAAGTCCGCCACACCAGGAGGGAGAGGGTTCCAGTTCTCCCTCCTGTTCATCTCTTCTTTTCTACTGTCCCCATCCTGTCCACAGCCTGCTTAGCTTTAGACATAATTCTTTTATGTTCATCGCCAAGGTGAAGGTTATCAATGGATAAAGGTGGAAACTGCTGAGGTGTTTCCAGCATGGTGCAGTTGCAAACATGCATGGGGAACTTCTCATGACCCTGTTTTGATTTCAAATGGATCCTCTTGAAGAAACCAACAGACACAGCTACAGTTTGTTGTTCTTCTGGTGGGGTCCTGACCCAGACCATGCATAGGAGGACATGCTGCATTCACCCTTGTCAGAAGTTACATCTCCCTTCTTCCTGCCCATTGCTTGGCACACAACTTTGTTCTCACACAGTGCTGTGCAGTATCTCTCAAATAAAAGGTGCTGGACAGGAGAGAAGGACCATCTAAGTTCAGCCCAGGACAGCAGATAATTTAGTTCATTCTCCAAAAGTACAAGTTGTTATTTAAAAAAATAATAATTGTTAAGCAATCGTTTGGGGCTGTTAATTGATCAGCAGAGCTGTTGTCAACCCAGGTGTTTGGCAGTGACACCAGACCATTACCCTGAGGTGACTGACATGCACTGTTGCTGTGACATGAGGAAAGGCACAAGCACAAGCAGTGAGGCTGACTCTGACCCCACTTTCTCCACCAGCCCAGGACCACTTCCAAATTCCACTTGCACAACTAACAGCAAAAGCAGTCCCAACATTTTCTGTAGCAAAACTGTCTTTGTGTTGAAAAATTACCTGCTAAACTCTGCTTTCCAGTAAATTCCAGACTGCTTTTCATTCACTCCACCACTACAGCTTTTCTTAGTTTATTATTTATGCAATAAATAATGTCATTAAAAAGTTTCAGAGTTTCCCACCCGCACTATCTCTATCAATGGGCATGAAATAAAAATCAATTGCAGCTGTCCTGCTGGTCAGATGGCACAGCAGCATCTCTGATTTTAGACCCCAGCCAGGAACCGGTGGAAAATCCTGCTGAGAAAACAAGTCCATTTTGTGCCTGCTTGGTGGCTAATTCCAGTTCACTCTTTTGAAGATCAGAAGGTTTTGGGGGCTGGATGTGTGGGGACGGGGGAGCTACTGATGTTTAGGGACATGGGGAGTCAGCTACACACCTGGGAGACTGCAAGGGCTGTCACATCCAGCTGATCCTGAATGTCCCCTCACCCCAGTGCACCTCTGGCTCATCCATTCCCAGCACAGATCTGTTCTTCCAAACTGTCAGAACAGGGATTGTTAAGATTATTATTAACCAAAGTGGCTCAGGGCTTCCAAACTGCGTCCTTCCCTCTGAAGGAGACTGGAAGTGTCCCCTGTCTCCTGCATATGGAAATCTTTACATGTCCAGCTCTGAGTTATAGTCCTGGAAAGAAATGTGACAGCTCCAGGACTCTCTGCCAGGTCCTACCCTCAGGACAGGAACCAAAGCTGCAAATGTTGGGCCCAGGAGGTTTCAAATGTGCAAATTCAGAGCTCTGCAAGCAGACAAAGGGAAACACTTTCCTCAGCTGGGCTCAAGCAGGAGAGACAAAGCCCACAGGCACCTGATGCTGAAGGCACATCCTTCTCCTAGAAGTTATTTGGAGCACTAGTAATTGGTATACCAGACGTTATCCTCCTTCCCCTCATGCTTACTAGCAGTGGAACATAGGAGAGCATGGACAAAACCTCGGATAGAAGCAGGATATATTGGCCTGAAAACCATCTACTGGGGTTTAAAGGTGATGTCCTGATGGTCTGTATCTATGGGGAAGAATTTCTCCATGGGAGGATATTAAAGCAAAACTTGTGAAAAGGGCAAGAAAAGTATCCAGAAAGAGCCATATATAAGGCAAATGAATAGTACAGTTGGGATCTGCTTCTCATTCTTTGTACAATGTACTACTGCACTTTTCTGTTTCAACCTTTAAAATAAACCTGTACTATATTTGCAAGAATCCCTCTGTCATCACAAAGGAAAGAGAGAAAAAAGACTTAACAACAAAAACTCGCAACTTCCACAGAAGTCACACCTTCCTAAACACTAGAGCTCAGTGTAAGAGGCAGCAGCTCCGCAGTTTGCAGGAGCAGAGGGAGAAGCAGAAAATATTGAAAACACGATGCAGAGGGATGCTGTGAAATGCTGTCATAAATGTGCAGAGCTCCTGCAGATGCACACTGGAAACAGTAAAAGGAGCTTTGGCTTCAGAGTGCACAGGACCAGGTCTTGTGTCTTGCACTTGTGGCTTTATTTCTCACCAGTGTACCCTCCAGAGATGCAAAATCTGAGACCAAGCTTGGACAGTAGTTAAAAGGGGCTTATAGATGGGAAGATACCTTTTAGCAGGGCTTGTTATGATAGGACAAGGGGTGATGGTTTTAAACTAAAGGAGGGAGATTCAGGCCAGACTTGAGGAAGAAATTTTTGATACTGGCCCAGGTTGGCCAGAGAGGTGGTGCATGAACCATCCCTGGAGACATCCCAGGCCAGGCTGGATGGGGCTCTGAGCAACATGAGCTGGTGAAGATGCCCCTGCTCATGGCAGGGGGTTGAACTAGATGAGCTTGGAAGGTCCCTTCCAACCCAAAGCATTCTGTGATTCTATGATTCTATTCATTCTGGCCTAGCAGGAGCTGAACATTAGCTCAGTCATTAAAGTTGCTTATACAAATAAAGGAAAAACCCACTTGAAGACTAGGAAACAGCAAGGATCTGCTTCTTCACTGCTCTCTGCTCCTGTGTTAATATCAAGCTGTCCACAGCATGTGAAGAGCAGACTGCAGCACCACTTAATCCAGGGACATATTTATATAAGTGTTCCCTCGTCCTTCTGCTGGCCAGTCGGCTTTTATGGTTTCTGTAAAAATAATTTGAGCTGCAAAGAAGCGGCTGTGTCCCCAGCAGCTTTAACCATTTCCATGCCACCTGCCCTGAGTGCAAAACACAGCCTGTAGCCCTGCCCCAGCCCTCTCAGCAGGAGAGGGTGAAAGAGGTAGAAATCCAGCATGTGATGGACCTTAGCTCTGTCAATAAGTTCTCAGCCACACTGGTGATGAGAGGAGGAGGAATACACAGACTGACGAGAATATCTCTCTTGTCAGGACAATTTTGTTGAGCCTTGAGGTAAGGATTTACTGGCTGGGTTGTACAAGTTGGACTGCAGCTTGAAACAGCTTCCCTTGAGGTTTTCTGGCTTTGGCCTGTGTTCCAGAGCTCCCAGTCTGTTTCCAGCTTCTCCAGATCAGGACTAAGGTATAGAAAGGAAGTTCTTATGCCACTACATCATCCCAAATGTTTATGCCTGGAGCATAATCAAATGCACCTCCCAAACTCTTGGGCAGTAGAGGTCAATGTCAAGAGCAGGTCACCAGCCATGGTGTCAGGTGAGCCCTGGGAAGGGTGGACAGCAGTTAGGTGGGAATGTAACAGTGACATAGCAAACTACATTGCACAGCTGCTAAATAAATTATAAATCAGGAATAAAATATGAAGCACACATGAATGCAGACCCTGCTGCCAGTAATTTCCACTCTTGGCTCAGTTACTGTTGCTCTTTTTGCAGCTGCACACATGCAGTCATTACAGAATATTTTGGCTAAACACATTTTGTCTTCTTTTTATGTCTGCCAGCTGAATCAAAGGTCTCCATGCAAGCAGTGTGCACCATGACACAATCCATGACACTTTCCTGGGGAGCTCTGGTTCCCATAAAGCAATAAATTGATTACAGCACTGAAAGACATGCAAGATCCTAATCTTTCATTGATGGAACAGAGGCACAAGTGCTGTCCTCATGAAAGGCTACGTCTCTTTCTTTCAAAGGAAAAGCACTGCCCCTGAGCAGGAATAAACTGAGGTATGGCTAACACGATGAACTGGAGTCATCAATAAAACTACCTTCCCTCTGGGACAATTATCTGGCAGTTTTTTTGAGCACACACCTTGCACCTTCTTTCCTGATGAGAGATGTGCTGTGTACAAGGCCATGCAAGAGGGTTGCCTGCTTCTGATCCCACACATCAGATGCAGCATGTCAGGGTGAAGGGGCAGAGGGGAAAGGAGCACACAACAAGGGCCTGTTTTGTACCCCCCAAAGCACAAATATGCAAAGGGAGCTGTAGCACAACAAACCATCAGGCTGGCCACAACCATCAGAATAAAGATCAGCCTAATCCAAGAGGCGGTTGCTAGGAAAGAGTCTAAGCTCAAGGAAGCCGTTATTGATATTTCTCCAGCTTCCAGCCATTTTCAGCAGAAGGGTTTCCCAAGGCAGATGTAGTTCCTGTACAGTTAACAACTCTGGGTGCATCTCTCTTGCATGAATTTGTTTAGCATTCCCTGAAGCCTCCATCAGTTTTTTAGCATCTGTATCAACAGCTGATCAAGGGACTGTGACTGTTCCACAGACAAGAGCCTCTTGTGAGAAGATGCACCTCCTTTTGTTTGCTCTGAGTTTCTCCTAGCTTCCTCAGACACTTTCTAGTCTTTGTAGCAAAAAAGACAGCGAAAATCCTTTTTCAGTCCACCATGGCAATGTCAATATGTTATCAACAGTTAAGCGAGAGCCTGCGTGGCACACACAGCACTCATGTGGTTTATGGTTCAAGCTCTTCCCTCTCCCTCTAAGTCTTCCAAAGTAGCTGTCTTAAGATGCCCATCTAACAGATCTAGGAGACATAATTATCCTGACACTGATAAACACATTTGTAACCCTAATCCTAATTGCTCCGTGACCTCTGTGATATTTGTCATGGGAAGGCTTGCTGGTTTAGAGTTCCCTCAGGTAAAACCATGCCAAACTTCTGGTGAATTACTGACAGCTCATGTTGAGGCCCTCCCAAAGGAACTTGTCCATTGCCAGCAATAAATCTCAAATAATGGAAGAATTCTAGTAAAAGTCTTGGTGCACCTAGCACTGAGAAACCAGGCTGTTTGCAACCATTTCAAACAGAAACCTCCAGGTTTGCCCAGTCTTGAAGCAAACCTTGGCTTTGACTCTCAAATATAAGGAATAGCTGGTGACTGGCTAGAGCACTCCTGGATTTAGACACAGGAAAACCCTACAGGTTGCAAACCATTAAATCCAGAGCAAAGTGAGTCCCCATAGAGAACTGCAGCATTCAGTGCATAAGTGACTCTCCATCACGTTTTCCACACAATTTGGAGTGAGCTGCGGGACACCCCACAAGTCAGACTCTGACCTCACCTGTGCTTGGCCCTGTAACACCGTATCTGTGGGTGTACAAAGCAAGAAGAGATTCAGGAAAAACTCACTCCAGGAATCTTTCTATACACATCAGAAATCATATATAATTATATAGGGTTTTTTTTCCAAGCAAGGCAAGAAATCTTCCAAGAGTCAGCTGCTGGAAACTGTGAGAGCATGCTGGAGAAATGTTCAGATCTGGTCTAAAGCAAAATTTTGGGACCTTCTAGGTCTCCACAGGCTCCACTCTGCTCATGCAGCTATCATAAGTCGTGCTTAGCAGAATTTCCTTGATTCCAGAGATTAATGCACACTTGGCTAGTTCTTTTCTGACAAAATTCAGCTACAAGAGCCAGGTGTCCTGATTCAGACTTGGAGAAGTTCTTGAAACCTTGGCTAGAAAAGTGTTCTGGAAAGTGAACTTACTAGGGGAAAAAAGGATGTCCCTACAAAATCACTGAGATTTAAATATTACAGGATCATTAAGCAATGCTGTAAATTCCCAATGAATAAAAGGATGTTACTTCTTAGGAGAGATCTGAGCCCACAGCTTTGCACTTCCTATTCACAGCCACAGGAATCATCCCAGCCACTATGGCAAAGATTTAAAATGTAAATTAAGATGTCTATTAACCTTATCCAGCATTATCCTGATTAGTGATAAGCATCTTCCTGGGGACTTTTACACCCAAAAGTTTAAACCAAGCCCTGTTGGAGAGCAGGAAGGAATTTAGTGCCAGGAGAGCACATCTGTAGATGGACGCTGAGGTGGTTCTCCATGATGCCCATGCCAAGTGCTCGCAGGCGTGCAAATCAGGGTGCATCAGCAACAGCAACTCTTTGGTGTGTCTGCTGCATTCATTTTGTCTTGCATTGGTTTTTTGGAAGGAAATACATTTCTTCTTAGCTTTCTGACTCCTTCTAGAATAACACATCTTGTCTCTGAGTCTTTCTTAGGAAATACTGTGCTGCTCCCCAGGACTTTCACTGGCCAATATCCAAGTTACCTGTTGTCCTCCCCTTATCCCCTGACTTCTCATCCGTTTTCCAAGATTACAGACAGCCTATTGCAAGGAAATCCCGTTCTTCCTGATTATTTCGAGACCAGCTAGTCTCAAGGTCACTTTTGTATATAAATCGCAGATATCATCTATTAGCACCACTATTCAGGCATTCAAAACCAAATCTAAACAGGAGAGCTCATCAATTTAGCTGTCTCACTGCTAAACCTCACCATTATGCATGGCTTCCTTTCCTTACTGATTACAGTACAGTAGATTCACTATTATTTTTTTTTAAATTGGTTATATACAACTGCATGGTGTCTTTTAATTGCCTTTTTTTTCCAATTGAGCCACCAAGGGATGTAAGCAAATTATATGGTTTAACAATTCTGCCTGCTGCAAACAAACTTGTGTGGCCAACGTACCAAAGACACTGTGAAAACATTACCTTTTAATGGAAGTGTAAACTCAATAAACCCCCAGGAGAGCAATAAAAATGCAGTAGCCAGCAGATTTAACAAGGACATGCTCAGTGCACAGTGTAATCTTATTATGTGCTTAATGCCCAGTGGAATTACAGGAATTTGATTTAGCAACATCAGATTTCAGTTTCTCAAATTATACTGACTGCTTATAAATTAAGACTGCGATTTGGGATAATTGCTTTTCATTTGCATCGGCAAAGCCCATATATTTTATTTATTCTCACTACACTGTTTATATTTTTGAAGTGTCATGGAGCATTGCCTTTGGGACTTAAACTGAGGTGATGTAGAGCTTTCCTTTGCCTCAATGACACTCGTGTTACTTCCCCATTAAATCCGGGTAAACGTTCTACCCTAGTGATCTGTATATGCTTGAAAAGTCTATTTTATGGTTTCCCAAACCTGACTGAACACAGTGAAAGGTGAGAGAGTTTCTGGTGAAGGACTCTGTCTTCCTCTCCATCAGTCTGAGCTGGGACAGCATCATTGGAAAACCAGTGATCTGCAAATGTGCAGTGAAGAAATAAGTGCAAGTGTCCTCACAACCATACCAACATTATACTTGGGAGTGTTTTCTCTTCACATGACCTTTTCCTGGGCTCTGCCACTGCAGTGTGTAAATGAACTGTAGAGAATGAGGCAGTGAGTGATGAATTACCTCTGGGGAGGGGACTCATGATGTCAGCAGGGCCACCCTTGAACTAGCAGGACTAATGCTTGCAGAACTATGAAGCAGATCAATGAATGGCTATTGAACTGCATGAGGACATTATGAGCACTTGAGCTTTGGAACAAATCAGTTCATCTCAAGAGAAATGAATGAAATAATTAAACCCAATGGAATGAACAAAGGGCACAGCAACACCTCTGGAAGAGGATAGGAAATAATTTTGCTGCTGACTTGTGCTTCCATGTCTAAGACACCTGTATAGTCTTAAATAACCTTCTCTGTGCAAGCTACATTGTAGAGTAGCATTGCTTGATTTACTAAGGATCATTCAGACCGGCTCATACAGCAGTAATTCCCCAAGATATTGGCATATCCTGGGCTGGAAAACCTTTATGGCTCCAAAGTCATTAATAGATCATAATGAGCTTATTAAAAAATTAACAAGGTAACAATTCAATTAATTATTGTACTATTGGGCAATAAATGTTGCTGCAATTGGCAAGCACATCAATGGACTGCTGAGCAAGAAACACTTCTGTTTGCTTCCAGCACGACACATGAATCTAATGGCTCTCACCCAAGGCTGGGGGAGAAAACCTGTCAATTAAGTGTTTTGTGATGGCCATGGATATTTGCTGTGAAATACAAATATCATCCTTGTTTTGATGAAGCAGAACTGAACCAGCAGGCCCTTTAGCCTGTGATCAAGGCATTAGGTGACAGGTCAGCTGTAGGTAACTCAGAGAAAGCTACAGAATATCTCTGACTCCAGACCCATTTAGAAATTTAACTCGCTACTTAACAATGTTGTGTAAAATGACAATGAAGTCCTCTAGCTTTTTCCAAAGCTTTATCTCATATTTGGCAAGGGAACAAAACAAAATGAACACTATCACAGTAGCTGCTGTGGCAAGGCTGCTGCCCAGGGCCTTCCTGCAGCACTGGAAGCCTTTTCCCCAGGAGAATAAGGGCTTTGGACACAATTTCTGCAGCCCCGAGCTCCTCTACAGGCGCTGTGGGATGTCTCTCTCTACTGGTGGTCAGCAATAGTCCCAATGTCATCACAGAGTCCATGCTAAGAACAACCCATGCCACCTTCACCACTTCCACGTCCTTGCAGAGGCAGAACTTCTCCTCTGTCTACATGTCCGTGAAAAGAGTTCTCCATGGCTATGCAGAGCCCCAGTGTTCCCAAAAAGCCCTGGAGAGCCTAACCAGACATATTCAGAGAAGTTTCTGCTCTGGAGTTGGTGTTTCAAAGCACAGATGGGTTCACCCAAGATTAGCAAGAGAAAAATCCAAAATGCCAAGCTACTGATCAGCGCTTCCTGGCAACTGAAACCAGGGACACCCGTTATCACCCTTTTTCCATTTCTCCAGCTCTGGTTCTCAGAAGGATCATGTTCAGAGCGGTGTTTCTGGCACTATTTTGCATGCACTTCCAATCCGTCCCATCTGCACTTTGGGAGGCGGAGTTCAGTCACCTTTCCAGACATAATACCTGACAGATTTATGTGTGTTGGTTCTGCACAACCCTGCTGCACTGTGCTGTTAACCTTCATTAAGATGTTTTAATAATTGAATAAATGATGAGCCAGACATGCAATTTAATCTAAGAGTGTAACGAAACAGAGGACAACGACATTAACTGCAGCTTTGGTATAAATACCACCATAAATACCACTAAGCAGGTATCACACAAAAACACCTGCCCTTGACATTAACAAACATGCTCAGCAACACTGAGAGGTTGAGAGGGGAATACAATACATAATACAGTACATCTTATCTGCATCTCAATAGCATTAAATGAGCATGGTTAATGCTTTAGTAATTTGCCAGGGAACACTGTGGGATCTGCATCAGAGCTAAGCCATGTAAAGGAAACTCTCTCATCTGTTGCCCTGAGCAAGATGAAATACCATGGACAGCCCTTGGCAAAGAGGGTTTTTTTCGTGCAATGACATAGAGAGGGTTGAGGAGGAGCCAGTTCTGTCACTAACAATACTTCAAAGAGAGACATCAAATTAGGGAAGGAGGACGATCTCACAGAGATGCCTATTTGTCCCTGTGGAAGGAGGACAAGGGATCTCAGGGGAAGCCAGGATGTGTTAGGGAAATGTATGGACAAAGAGCCCTTCTCCAGGGTATTTCAGTGTGCCTCATGGACCTGTCTGCTGCTGGGCAGGTGACCATCTCCCAAACCCCTGTTTGTACCTGGCCCCCCACGATGGACACTGGTGGTTTTGTCTCCAGTAAATATGTCTATCCCCTTTAAACCCATCTATAATCTTTGGCATCTATAGTTTTATGGTGCAGCAAGTGCCCCTCCTGACACACCCTGTAAAGAGATACTTCCTTGTGGCTTTGCAGCTGCCCAACATCCTCCTGGACGCCTGTTGGGCTGTCCTCCAGGAGGGATGGAGCACAAGCAAGAGCCATGCTCCACACATCTCCATCAACCCCTTTCCCAGGCTTTCACTGTGTGGCAGTTCATAACAGATCTCATACTTCTAATCAGTGAGACTGGATCAAAAAAAACATTCAGAGCCTCTTTGCTTACCCAGCTCCAAACCTAGGGAAGGCTGGCTAAAAAAGAGACACTTTGGGCCAAGGTAGGTTTGTTTGGATGCACACAATGACCAGCAGGATGGGACAGGAAGACATTCAGTCTGCCAGAATTCACAGAGCAGGTTGGAGGTTAATTTTCCAGCTTTTAATTTATCCGTCTCACCCAGGAGTTCACTATTTTCCCTTCTTTAAATAAATATTTTTTTTCCCTTGTGCTTATAATTTTTGTGTTGTAATAAAACAGCTTCAAAGATCAAAAGCTCTTGGGGGGTCTTTTGGCACCTTCAAGGAGTTAAAAAAAAGAGCTGGGTTAAAGGGGCGCAGCCCTCCTTCCAAACAGACTTGCATGCACACATGTTTCCAACCAGCGCTTTCATTTTGAAAGCAAGAAAGGAAACCAACTTGAAAGTCAGTAATTTTCTAATTTTCTTCTACGGGTCAAACCCTAATGAGGAATTTTTGGGAAGGCAAAATCCAGAGCCAAAGTCCAGGTACGATGCTTTCGTCATTTGCATTTGCACCTGCTAGCAATCAAACTGGAATTTGCTGGTATCTAATGCTTCCTGATCCCAGTCAATTTACTGTAAAAGAAATTCCAGATGTAGGCACTAAACTGATTCTTTAACTGTCCCTGTTGGCAGCAAGATTTGGGGACCATTTCTGTTTATTTGCCCATTTCTGGGGCTACTGGTCCTGCAAAGGAAATCAGCAAAAGCCAGCAGAAAACAGTTGTAAGACTGAGCTGTAGAAAAAAATAAAGAAAAATAAAATTCAGGGTCCCTTTGGGAAAAAATGCTGGTGCCATTGAAATCCACATCAAAACTTCCAGTGGGTTTAATAAGGGCATGCTTAGGCTCCATGTCTAGTTCTGCTGGCAAAGAAGAATTATCAGCAAAATGCTAAAAACCCTCAGTGGAGCCTGATTTCAGAAAGAAAATTATATGCAAGACTCTCCTTTCTAGCTCTAATTTGGGGTACATGTGATCCTAATCTAAATTGGGAAAGCAAAATCTAAAAGTACAAAAGCCGTTTCATTCCATTCCAAGAAGCTGGCATGTCTGAAGCAGATCATTCAATTGAGCTGTGCTTACCCAAAGAAGTTATTTTCTTTATTTTATTTTACAATCTCCAGCAGATTTTCTGCTGAGGTGGAATCACTTTCTGCATAATTTTTGGCCAACATGGGAAGCCACATCCCCACCGGTGTTTCTATCACCAACACAGACAAGGTCCAGTTCCAGTTTATCTTTGGCTCCCATGAGATGCATTTTAGTGTGCTTAAACTGGATTTTGTGCCGTCCTATATCATTCTTTTACCTCCTTGTTTATAATTTAGGAATCTGGTCCCCCATCCTCCTGGTTTTCCCCTGCATGCAGGGAAGGGACAGCCAGGCTGTGCACATGTGGCATCACCAATAGCAGCTGAGGGCTGATGCAGGAGGTGCAGCAAGCACTGCAGGATGTTAGGAGGTGGAAGAGGACTACTACTGTGTCTCCAGCCACATTTCCTGGGAAGAGCCATCAAGCTGCTCCAGCAGGTGAGCAGCCCCTGCGTTATCTCTGAGGTGGGCTCTGGCGTCAGGGTAGGGAGAAACAGAGAAAACAAACCACTTGCCCTGTCTCCGAGAAGGGGGATTAAATGTGAAGTTTAGATCAAACAAACCACGTAATGAAATGTCTTACATTCCCATTAATGGAAATCGTAGATGCAATCAGGAAGGATGAATGTACGGGGTCACATTTCCCTCTTTCTTGATAGGACAAGGCACAATGGTGTTAAGCTAAAGGAGCGGAGATTCAGGCTGGACATGAGGAAGAAATTTTTTACACTGAGGTTGGTAAAACTCTGGCCCAGGTTGGCCAGAGAGGTGGTGGATGAACCATCCCTGGACACATCCCAGGCCAGGCTGGACGGGGCTCTGAGCAATCTGAGCTGGTGAAGATGTCCCTGCTCATGGCAGGGGTGGCACTGGATGAGCTCTGAAAGTCCCTTCAAGCCAAACTGTTCTATGATCCTCTGGCCCCATCCCTCTCTCTCACAACTACCCTTGTGCTCCACACATGCTCCACACAGACACAAAACCTCTCTCCTCCTGGCATCATCTCCTCAGCCCCTCTGACAGCTGCCATGGTCAGGAACCACATTGGATAGAGCACTTTTTTTTAGGTTTCAGCCCTTCATTGCTATTCCCATTCACTTTAATGGGCTTTTTTTGCCCAACCCGGAAGAGAAGTTGTGGTATCTGGTCTGCTGTGCACTCACCTCTGCTGATTCTGAATCCAAGCATTTAGCAGGACTATCCTCCAGCTCAACTGAACTTCACCGGTTTCCGTTTTCACCACAAACACAAACACAGCCCAGTGCAAAAACGTTATTCCCTGTGCCTGCCTCTTTGTAGCTGCCAAAGGCAGAGGGGAAGGCAGGATCTGGTGTGGCAACCAGCTCCTTTTCATCATCCGATACTGCATTTCCTAAGGCTTCAGCAGTGCTGTTGCACATCAGTAGCAGATCTGTTCAGCTGGGGTTACAGGACCGTGGTTGTTTTCAGGGTAAAAGGTCCCTTCTGCTTTCCAGCCAAAAGGCTACAACTAACAAAAACATTGCTGGTAAACCATGTGATAGCAACATATTCCTGATATAGTCCAACCAGATTTATTGTTGGCAGTATGAAGATTTCATCAAGGCACAATATGAATTTTTCGAAAGACCACACCTAATTAGCTGCATTTAAAGTAACATTCGTTAGTCCTTTTTCCACAGCAGAAAGTAAACAAACATTGATGCTGAGCAAGCAGAATTAAGAACTTTTTATTGATTTTCTCCTGCATCCCAGAGGCCGAATTTTGCATTTTGTTATGAATGAGCTACGTTTTTTGCAGGCTGTAGCAATCTGTTTTGACTTCACGTCTTCTCCAAAAGCTCTCCACCATTTCCTCAGGGAGCCCTTCCCAATATCAACATGGAGATGCTGAGATCACAAAACCCATATTCAATCCACATACTCCAACAAAGAGAATACAGAAAACATCCCCTGCATCTTATTTCTCGGTGCCTGTCCTGCTATATCAGGGTTAGGCCCTTGTAAGAAAGGACTGTTTTGTTAACTGATTGTAATCTGCACGGGTAATCCTTTTCTTGCTAAGGAGCTGTATCTCACCTGAACACAACCTCTCCCCGGCAAATCCTACGTTGCATCTTGGTAGGAAATGCTACATCTGGGTGCTTTTGTCTCTTCACAAGGAGCATCAGCTTGCAGACATAATTTATTTAGTCCCAGATAGCAGACACCCCACTGCTAACATCTCTAACAACATGTTTGCCCTCCAGTTACTGAGAAAACACTTGTAGATCATCACTTCTGTCTGAATCTGGTCTGGTAGCTACATTTCTCTCTCTTCTAAAAAGCACCCACAGCTCTTTAAAATGCTAATTAATCTGTAACTGGATATTTTTTTTTACATCAAACCAGCATTTATTCTTTCTTCTTATTCTCCTATGAAGAGGAGAAAGCTATGCTCCCAACAAGCAAATGGAACAGACCTACACATGGCACCTGACGGGTCTACATGTCTCCCTCCCATCCCTTCACCAGGATGTATTTTGTACCGAGATGCCGGCACATGACCTGGACACTCAGCTCCTGGGCTGAGCATCCCCATGGCCAGGCAAGCCCTGTTCTTGGCTGAGGGAATAGCAAGAGCCCTCATGGTACCGATCTCGATGGAGATCCCACTGGATGCAAGCACAGCCACGTAATTGCAGTTCCTCAGATGCAATGCAAGTGTCTGTGACCTGTTGGGATGCTGAGTGCTGTGACTCAATGCAAAGTCCACAGCCAACTGATAGCATCATAGCACAACAAGGATAATAATTTCTGATTGCTACAAGGTACTGCAGCAAAAGCCGTCTCAGGGTTCCTGTTCCATTTTGGCTCCATGCAGCATTACTCATCATCTACAGAGACCTCTTAGTCTATTAAGCAAGGAAGTTGAAGCCTCGGTCTTTTCTAATCACTGTATCACCAGTGTGGCTTGAGGAATGAATACTCAGTCCAGCTTCCCTGTCCCCACCCAGCATGTCCTCATGCTGAATTCATTAACTCTGCCAGAAAATATTTGCGTGCATCAAATTCAGTGGGGACTGGAATCCGAGCCCCTAAAAGAGAAAAAGCCAAATATACATTAAACAATAGAGACAATAGAGTGTTCTGCAGCTTGGAGGCATGCAGCATTCCCTCTTTAAAACTCAAAAATCAAATAAATTAATTATATATGGCAACAATGGGAACTAAACCTGGTCTGCATTTTTAAGGCATCGTAATTGAAAACAGACCTGGGTTTGTACTTCCTTTGTGGTCCAGGTGGATGCTCGTTGTCCTGTGAACATAATGAGGGTGCTACAAAGGCTTTTCCCCAGCCCTGCCATCCCTGTTCAAGATCATAGCAGAGTGCTTGGTTTGAGAGCTTTCTTCCTCTTGTTATACAATGCAGGGAGAGGAAGCAGGGGTTGTTATTGCTGCACTGAGCTTGGGCTTTTGATAATATTAAATTGTTTAGGTTGGATGTGAAACCTGACTTTGTCGAGAACCATATGGTGCTTAAATGATGTTGCTGCCTTGCAAGTCTGCAGGGTGGAAAACAGGGCCAGATTCCACAATATCTACCAAAGCTGCGAATTTAATGAAAGAGGAAGAAAGATTAAGGAAGTTGTGTCTTTGGTGGCAAAGATATAACTGAGCACAGGAATATCCAAGGGGGAGAGAAGAGGCTATTGCCATAAATTACAGAACAGGCTTAGGTGTGAATTTAACTATGAGCATTGAGAAAGAAGGATACTTCAAGGAAACAAGAAGGATGCTTCAAGGAACTTGCAGCCCATAAGCCTTAAGCTGAGACACCTCTCATGGTCTGGAGGGAACATCATCACCATAAATCTTCCTTGATAATTATAATGATCATCATAATTTTGAAAATCTTCAATGATAATGATCAATAGTGATCACCTGCAATATTTTAAAGCTTTCCTTTTATTATATCACAGCGCTTGCTGCATCAGGGCTCAGCCCTTATTAGGTGACACTCCATCTGGAGAGCACACCACACTGGAGGGATCTCAGTGGGGATCTGTGGGACCGGCACATAAACAAGATGATCTCTCAAGAACACCTTCTGTCTCTTCAGCAGCACTGCATGTAGTTGGTGAAATGCTCCAGCATCCTTCAGGATAAAAGTGTCATGTAAGTGTAAAATAATCCTGTAATATCTGAGAGGAAAATATGCACTCATAGCCTGGAAGCATTCTCTGCAATGGCAGGAATCATCCATCCAGATTTCCTGAAAGGCAGTGAGAACCACAGCAGTGATTTTCCCTAGTGTGCCCAAGATCATATATTACTTTTCTGCTACATCAAGAACTTCTATTAAAAAAAATATACCTGAAACAACAAATAAAACTCCACAAAAATTATTCTAAATACTGTTTAAAAATTCTTAATTTATTCCAATCATCTCAGGAAAGGAAGAACTACTGGAAGAAACACCTTTGATGTGAAGAAGTCTCTACAACAGAACTGTGGCTGGCAACTGAATTAATTGCCTTCCATTATGGGGAAAGCCCTCAGGGGACTGTTACCAAAGGACAGGAGTGACTTCTTATGGCCCAAGCCTTCTGAGAGGTGGCATGAAAGTCAAGACTATTCAGATAGTCTTAGAATCTACATCCAGCCCTGACAATATGACTGCTGAAGGCAATGGCTCAAGCAAGGTGCACCAGCTCCAGTCAAGACACCACATTCCTTGTCTGTTGCTGTAGCAAGTCACAGGATATAAATCCATTAAAAAGGTCCACTTAAAACCAGCCCAGGTATTCTCTTCCACCAGAAAACAGTTTCAGTTCTCTAAAGGGCAAAACCCCTTAAATACTGGTGGTCTATTTGTGTCTGCCTGTTCCTTATGTCCAACAGTTTTAATATTCACCCTGCTTTGCTGGTGTTCAAGCCTAGACACACTTGTGGAGTGAGTACATGTCTCCCCAAACCCTTTTTGGCAACACCAAACTACTGTAAGGCCTTCTCTGACGTGGTGTAAACAGGTCTCAAGAACCCCAAGTGATGGACATTCCACAGCCTCTCTGCTGTTCTACCACACCATTTCACGATCTTTACATTGAAAGTTGAGACTAACATTTAGTCTAAATCTCCAGCGTTGCAAGTTAGGCCTACTTTGATTAATTCCTTTCTGCAGCAACTTTTGGTACTTGAAGACTATCTGGACACTTCAGTCTTCTCTGGACCACGGGTTCCCCAGCTGGTTTGCTTCACTGAGCAAGGGACAAGTTACTACGGACCAGGTAGACACAATTGTCCTTCATTAACACTGTCATTCCTTTCCTGCCCCTGTTTTTTCTTTCCTATCACACACTCAGTCTGAACTCTTCTCCAAGCCAATCAAACCCAGCTCTTTTCATCATTCTTTGCCCTTATGAATCCTAGAGCTCCAGCCACCTGTTTTTCACACCAGAATTCCTGATATTTCAGGACTGTACTAATCTCTTTTCCCCTTGCCTATCCAAACTAGTGAGCCGGTCCCTTTACAATGGGAAGTCCCGTGACTTTGCACCCACAGGACTCTGTGTCAGGGACATCTCCCCACCTCATGCTGCCCACGGTGTCACAAGCTCACTGGCAACTAATTAGAGCTCATTTCAAGGCCAACTCTTGAGTGACTTCCCCAGCAATTACTTCCCACACTCCAAAATTCTCCTTTTAGCAAAATTCACTATTTCTCTCTTTTAAACATTTTTTTATACCCCTTCACCTCCAACTGTATTATTCTCACCCTGTCAGCTCACCTAGTCTTTTTTCACAAGGCAGTCTATCAATTACTTCACTGAATCCAGCTAGGAAATGACATAGATCTAATCTATGTCTAGAAAAACACATTATTTTATCAAAGATATCAGATTCATACAACACAACCCGCCTTTGCTAGACCTAAGCTGCTTTCTCTCCGATTTCCTATTTATCACCACGCTTTATTTTTCTCCCTGAACATTCATTTATGTCCACATAGTTGGGGTCAGACTGATGGGCTCTCCCTTTCTTATATACAGACCTGTCTTGCCTGTTACCTTCAGCCATCAGCCACTTCCCCAGATTGATACACCCAAGAGCCGCCATTACTACTGGATGTTCAATGTGGCATTTTCTGTGCTCTGATCTGGAATTTTCTACCTTGTTTCTATCCCCTCACCGCCAGCCTGAGTGCACTCAAGTCTGAAATTGGCTCCTCTCATGAATGTGGTAATTTCAGCACCCACAGCCCCATTATCACTCTCCCACCTGGTTTTGCCCTAATGTTCACTTTGCTGCCTTACAACTGGGACAAGTGATTTGATTTGCTTTCAGGCCACATTTAAGGTTATCTTTAATATCAGCCTCAATCTCATTACAAAGGAAACGTTGCTCCCTTCCATATGGCTGTTGAACAGAACTATATTTGTTTAAATTTTCTCAATAAAAGAGTACACTGTGACCTTGCTAGCAATGCCTGCTATTTTTCCAGACCATCAGCACATGTGCCGCTTTGCTGATGAGCCTTACCTCCAGGAAGAGGGCCAGGTAGCCTTTTCCTTGTAGACATCTCCTGCAAAGGGATATCCAGGGAGAATGGTTTTAATTTCCAACTTTTTATCAAGAGCTTGAGTCAAACCACATCCACCCAGCCTTTGGGACACAATTTCTTCCTTGTTATAATCGCAGAACCGCTGATTTCTATTTCCAATTTTTACTTTCAAATCAAATTTATAAAAAGAAAGCCCCAGGGAACCCCAGAGTGAACAGCAGGTAATGAAGAGGAGTGAAAAAAGACAAATAAAAGAGACATGGCTCAAAATGACACTGTAGGGAAAGACTTGGGACATCTCTCAAAGGAGAGGTGAGCAGAGTCCATCTGTCGGCACCCCAGGCACCACCCTCATAAAAGGATGAGCTCCCAAAATATATGAGGTCATTACAACCAGCAGCTAAGCCCTTCTGCTGTGCACGTGAGTGCCGTAAAGGGAAAAAAAGTGTTTCTGCTAGCACTGGAGAGGTTTGCCAAGGAAAGAAACAACTGCTGGCAGCCTCAGCTCCTGAGCATGTGAAAATGAGTGTTCAAATCTTGTCAGAAAGACAAATTAATGTCCAGATGGGCTAAATCTGGTCCATCCACATGAATGGAGCTGTTACTGATTGATACCAGTTAGGAGTATGGCCCACTGCCTAGTACTCAAGAAAGCACGGGCATTTGCCATTTTTAGGAACCAAACACTACAGGATGAATAATCCGGAAAGTCTCCTCCAGCTTCAGAGTTGTTATATTTTTATTTCTAAATGTTTGATGAGGACACAATTTGCACGTTTTCCCCACTTCCATTAGCAACAGATTATGGCATGAAAGAAGTGGGTTTTATCACATGTAGAGCTGACACTTTGCTTTGGCATTTGTAATGCTGGGGAGTATTTATTTCCTCCTGGGCATTTTCATTCTGTCTTCCAGGTCCTTTTAAGTCAGATGGTCAGAACTATGTCTGACAGCATACTGGGAAGGAGCTTCAGATGAAGACAACACTCACTCTCCCACAAAATCATTGGCTTAAGCAAGAAAACAAGCAAGGTTACTCCAAACAAAGCAGCTCCACATGTGCTGTATGGGTCTCTGATTAGCTCAGGGACATCTGTGGTGGCTTTTGTTGTCATTTTGAGACTTCATTACAAAATTATAGTGTAAAGGTAGTTACATGACTTGCACTGCCTGCACCCCACAGTCACCTGATTGTCCCTGCCTGGCTGAAGTCAATGGCAGATAGTCTGGAAGCCGAAGGATCAGAGCCATGCAAAAATTGTGTTGTAGAATCATAGAACAGTTTAGGTTGGAAGGGACCTTCCAAGCTTATCCAGTGCCACCCCTGCCATGAGCAGGGACATCTTCACCAGATCAGGTTGCTCAGAGCCCCATCCAGCCTGGCCTGGGATGTCTCCAGGGATGGGGCATCCACCATGTCTCTGGCCAACCTGGGACAGTCTCTCACCACCCTCAGTGTCAAAAATTTCTTCCTCATGTCTGGCTTGAATGTTCCCTCCTTTAGTCTAAAAGCTTCACCTCTTGTCCTGTCACAAGAGGCCCTGCTAAAAAGTCCATCCCCATCTTTTTTATTGACCCCTTTTAGGCACTGAATGGCAGCAATATGGTCTCCCCAGAGCCTCCTCTTCTCCAATCCCAACTTTCTCAGCCTGTCCTCATAGCAGAGGTGTTCCATCCCTCCGACCATCTTGGTGGCCTCCTCTGGTCCCCCTCCAACAATTTGGATGTTCACAGGAGATAGACCCACTTCAGGAAGCTGGACTTGGGTTCTCAAGTGATTCTGTGCTTAGTCCACCCTTTCCCCTTTATGTGAGCCAGTTCCCTCTGCGTTATGCATCTGAATCCCTTCCTGCACATAGAAAATTATTTCTCTTGCAATAGTCAAAACCAAAGCAGCAGAATTTCTGAAATCATACAGGAAACATTTAACATTGTAATCCTAACTTTAGTCAGCCTTATTGCAAATGACACCGCACAGCACGAAAGGCACTAGATGAAAGGCAAAACTACATCTCTGGCTTCTGAAGTCACCTATGTGCTGTGAAAAAGTGGATTAATTTCACACCAAAACCACAAAAGCCAAACCTCCATGTTTCATGCAGGAAAGAAACTCTCAGCTTCTTCGGACCACCCCGCTTCCCCGCCAGCCAAAACATCCCTGATAATGACAGCCAGAAGAGTTTTTATCAGCCCCTTTCCCTGTCTCCCCATTGTTGCTAAAGACTTGCAAACGCTGCGGAAATTCCCAGCATTTCAATCTGACCACAGACCTTCACTAAAGAGACTGTCTTGCAGTTTATTATGAGTCCATTTTATGAAATTAATGTGATGGTAGTCTACTAATTAATATCTGGCAGGAATTAAATGAGAGAGACTTCTAATGCTGCAGCCTCACTGGCTGGTCAGTTCTTTCAATCCTCTATGCATCCGTCAAATCAGAGTTATAGAAACTGAGGCTAGAATTTGATCAAACGATGCACCAAGCCAAGACCTTGGTTTGGATGGCAGGGGAAAGGCTGCTTCTCCAAGAAGGAGACTTTGGGAGGGTGAATGGGTGACCCTCCAAAAATCTTTACTCAACTGAACATCTGGCAAATGTGGAACTTTTATTAGCTAATTTCACATAATACAGCTTTTAAGCCAGCAGAACAAAAAGTAGATGGGAGTGAGGAGAGTTAAATAGCAGCTATTAAAATAAAAATGATCTTCCCTTTCATACCTCTTTTCCATTTTTTCCTACCTCTTTTTTTTTTCTTTCCCTCATTGTTTTGGCAGGTGAATTTGATGTACTAAATCTATCCCTGGTGGTACTATACTAAACCAGCATTTATATGTCAGGAGAAGAGCAAGTTTCGACAGTAAAGCCCTAGTTACAGGCCACAGTGACATTACATATTTTTCTGTGTTGCTGCAACATATCAGGTGAAGACTTGCTTGGAAAAGTGGATATAATCAGTGAAATGAAAGAACCTAGATGAGTATTTAACCTATGGAAATTAGAATGACTTCATGAAATAACACTTTTTGCTTGCAGTGAAAAAGGATCTTTTGTCTGCATAATACAGCACCATCTAAACAGTATCTTCGGAACCAGTTTTATGCAAGACACTTATTGCAGCTGATTAGATGGGTACACTCTTTTGATTTCACCTCAGCTCAGATTTTACTCTAAGGTCCTGACCTTTTTAATATGTGACAATATTAATGTAAACATAGTTCTGCTTCTAATGGGTACCTGTGAGACTGATTAACCAAAAATAAGAGTGTACATTAGGACTCAACTAAGTTCATTCCACATGGAAATAGCTTGCAAGTGTTAGAAGACCTGGACAGGGAGTATAAACAACAGCATGTGGATGAGGAAGAAGTCAAAACACTAAGAGTAAATTACAAATATGGCACTATCTACACAGTTGTGATGGCTTTTCCACACCTCAGAAGTTGCTTCTCACATAATTTAAAATAACAAATAAATCCATAAAACATCTGATTGAGTTAGAGTTGGTTAGAAGAATACTGTACTTACTGGAAGGTCTAAGGTGAAATCTACACCAGGAGAAAAGTATCGTACTAGAAATCACTGCAAGTTACGTTGAAATATATAATAGCATTTCAGGTACAACCCTTCTAGGCTGAAGCATCACTGGATATGTTTTTGTAGTTCAATGATTATTTCACCAATAGAAGATCTATTTCCAAACCTTATCATGCGCTGAAATTCTTATAGTTTCAACTTATGAGCCCAGAAAAATCCAAATGAAGGGCTGGATCCTGCACAATGCTTTCTTTCCTCCCACTGTGCTGTTGGGTGGATTATTTTCTTTGCGTTCCCTCTCTACTCCCTCTCTTTGGGCCTCCACCACCATCAGGGCAATATCACGTCTCCTGGCTTGTGGGATGCTATTTCTGGAAACACCATCTTGCAGAAAGCCATGGCGTGGAAGTTATGATTCATACATTTCACAGGAGCAGACGTGTTAGTGAATTTGGGCAGGTGGTGGGGTGGCACCATGAGCGCGAGGTGGCATGACAGATGTCAGCAGCCAGGAAAGTGTGTTCCAGAGGTGCAAGACATGAAGAGTTACAAGCCCCCAGGGAGTTCTATCCACTTACGTCAGACCTGGGAAACTGAGCACCATAAGCCTGCCATTTTTGCCTGCCATTTTTGCAGCTTATGTCACAAGAAACCACTGTGTCCACGTCATCTCCTGTGTCTGAAACTTCTCCCTTCTTGGCTTCTGTTTGCCTCTAGTCTCTGCCCTCACCACTTCTCTCACTTCTTCCCACACCATCACTTGTGCAGGACCAAGACATTACACCATTTCTCCTGCAACCTCTCCCCTCTCCAGCCTTGGCCATCCCTCCTGCTGCCCCTCATGCCTGGCGCTTTCTCCTCTCCCTCCTGCCAACACGATCACCTTCTTGAATTCAGCTCATTCCCCTCTCCTATTGCTTTCTCTCCCTCCAGCTCCAGTCATTTTCAACCAATTTAATGTGATGAACCTTGACTAGGCAGTCATAGCACAATAGCAGTAAGAAACACTTTGCAACACTGCACGGTCCAAGGCATTTCAAATCTCAAATATTTTCTTAAGTGATAAACTCTTCAGCAGCCATTGCCCAGCCCCCGTACTGCAAATTGTTGAGGTTAGTAATAAATCACAATTTCCACTAAAGCCAGAGCATGGCCCAGCCTCAGAAAGGTGTTGGACCAACTCCACGGCTGCCTTCCCAAGTATCCATCTTCACCTCGTGCTTTGTGCTGCAAACGGGGTTTTCGAACTGCTTTTTCAAACTGCTCTAAAAAGGCTCTCTATTCTGAGGAACAGTATTAATGGGGAACTTTTCTTATGTGGTGGGAAGAATGGCTGTTTCTCTGTGAGCCAGGGGAGAGAAAATAGCTCCTCTGACACCAACAACGCCCCATCCAAGGCTCATGACTGCATAAGGAGAGAGAGCCTGGAGGAATAGGAAGGGGACCCTGATAGAAATTCAGTGGCACAAAGAGGGTTAATAAACCTACAAGAAAAACATGGCAGCAGCACCAGTCACAAAAATTTGTGAATACCCCCTATTAAAAAGAGGGGCTGACCTTATGGACCATACAGTGGCCCATACAACATGAGGCAGCAGTGAAGGATGCTGAGCACTGCTCTGTCCCTCCCTGCTGTGCCAGCAGCTTCACAGCCTGTCCTGGCCACTGTGCAATCCAGAGCCCAAGGGTTTCCAGGGCCAGGACAGCACAAGCCAGCTGGACCCTGTTTTCTGGTGACAATCCACAAATCTTTCCCCTTCACACGTATAAGCCCATTCATCTCGCTGTTCTTCGCAGAGCTGGCTGTCCCTCGTATAAACACTGCATAGTGTGTGTGGCGCACTGCAATACTTTAAGGACATTGGAATGCACTTTATCAGCACTTTTAAACACTGCAGCTTTATGAGAGGAGTCTGAAAATGTATTTACCATTCCAGACTGTGCACAGATGTGCTTTTAATATAACATCCTGATGTTTTTCTTCTCTTCTCATGACCCCTCGCTGTCCAGGGAAGGGCACTCACCCTTCCTCATGCCAACAGATGTTCTGGGAATTCTCCATGGAGCACCAACCACCAGAGATTTCTCTGACTTGAAGTAGCTCCTTCTAGTCTTCTGCTGATGCTCTTCTATAGTCACTGTGAGGTTTGCTTTATAGGGAACCTCCTTAACCACCTATGCTTGCCACAAAGCTGTTTCCTAACTGGTGTCACCAGTATTTACAACTCCCCAAAGACCTTCCTCCTGTGCACCAACCATGTGTGCAGGGCTGTTGATTACTCAGCACATGGCATAGCAGGTCATGCAGATTGTCCTGGACAGACAGACAACCCGGTGCTCTTCTGAGCTCCTCCCAGGAGGCTGGAAACTAGAGATATTTGGGACTAAGGGGAAATGCCTCATATGGTGCTGAAGTCACAATGTGCTTCAAGGCAGAGCCTTTGGGAAGGGTGTCCTGATCTCAGGAGCATGTTTGGCCCCCAGCCTCAGCCCTGCTATAGTGAAAGATGAACAATGAAAAAATCATCTTGGCTCTGCTGGTTGTACTGGGTCAAGCAAAAGGAATCCTCCCAACAGAAGGAAAAAAAGGAAAATATTCCAGAGGTCAAGAAAACATGGGGAAGCAGGAAGAAGAACCTGCAGAAAGGACTTCTATTGGGAAAAGCAAGAAGCTCTTCAGCCCATTTTCTCTAATATGAGCTGCTTTTTTTTGACAGCTCCATTTGACAGAAGCCATTTCCCAGCTATATTCTCCTATATCTGTGACCTCTCTTTTTGATATTTACTGTTTATGTAGAGCCTCTTAGGAGAGCTGCCAGGCCCAGCAAAGGCAGAAAAGCAAAGGCAAAAAGCCCAGTCTCTCCCTGGTCCCAGCTCTCAGTGTTTCACAGCGAGCTGCTCACAGCGACACAGTTGTTGCGAAGCAGGATCTTCTGCAACGCATAGAAAGACATCGCCTTATCCAGAGGTTGGCATCTTGCACTGCTCTTAACTATGAGGTTACTCTCTCCACTTCTGGAGCAGGGCTCCAACACATCCCCATGGGTGTCACAGCTGGTGCCCTAAGAGCTCAGCACCAACTTGGGGGTCACTAATGGTGGGATGAGGTCCATTGTGACCACGGCAGATGATCACAAGCAACACAGTACAAGGCAACACGTAAAACCACAAGGTCAGCAAATTACAAGAATGTAAAATAATCTCAGCAGGAACTGGCTCAACAGGATCGGAATTTGTTCCTGTGTAGAGATCCACCTGAGACCCTGTACACTATTTAATCCCTGGAGCCTGGGCCAGCTCCCATTTGTGTCAAGTGAAGATTTTCCATTTACTTCAATGGATCTGGAACAGGCCCAAGCAGAGCTGTATAATAAGCAATGGTTTTATTCATCAAGAGAAACAGCCTTCTCCCAGATTGCCTCCTCCTCCTCTGCACCAGCTGTAGGTCAGAATCTGCCACTGCTGCTTTTCAAGCTGAGTCTTCTCCCAAGGAGTTGGGTGTTTGCAACAAACCAACCAATCAGTTTGGCATTTTAAATGGAGAAAGTGATCTGATTGCCAAGGACAACAGCTTTGGATGATGAGCTGGACTGCACCTGACTCAAACATCTACTCATTTTCTGAAGAATGACATGTTGATTTTATAGCCCTGTTAGTTTCTAAACTGGGAGCTTCATACCTCTTGGTTACATTTTCCTTTAAAAACACTTCTTATCTTTGAGCAGTAGCAGGAGCCCAGATAAATACACAAGTTGAAAAGACAACAGAAACATTTTGTGCCAGGGGAGGATGGATGTAAGCGAACCTAGCTCTAACAACCATGGAAACAAAACACGTGTCATACTAAAATGATTCACACTGTTTTGAGGACTGTTCTGGAAGGCAATAACTTACTGCCTTGGAGGCAGCACAGCAAAACACCACAAGAAGAAAGCCAGGAGGGATGGGTCACAGAAGGAGTACAACTTACCCTTATTCCTTCTAGGACCCAACTCAGGTTCCAGCTGCCAGGAGCCTGTGGTGATAAAACCTCAGGTCTCACCACTGAAGACACCGTCATCTCTGCAGCTAACCTGTGCGGTCAGAGGTGTGCTGCCAGCCATGGGGCTAAGCTCTGTCCCATAAAGCTGCATTCAGTCTCCCTGGATCGCTAGAAACCAGAGGTTAAAACCCAGCATGAAGGTCTGCATCACATCACCCTCTGCATGCTGGGGAAGGAAGAAGGATGGTAGAGTCAGCCACCAGCCAAGCACCACTCCGAATCTCATCTGCAGGTTTCCCCAGCTCACCACCCCATGGGTAATCCTTCACCTGATGCAATGCCAAAGATCTTCAGCCTTCAAGCTTTGGCTGAGAGATATACATAAAGTAGATATTACAACATGCCCAGGTCACTTTCTGCAAGGTTGTCCCACAGCATCAGTCAGCCCTGGGCCACCAAAGTCTGCTCCCCCTTACACTGTGCACATGTGGGACCTCCTCTGCTCTCCCAAGTTCTTACACTAACTCCTCACCAAACAAACAAACAAAAAACACATGTACTCCCCAGCACACTGTAAAACGCCTGAAATACAGTGATAGCATTTAATCCTCCTGGCAGCACATTACAGCAGCTTTCAAACTCCAAACAAGCTCTACACTGCCACAGCTTTACTTGTGAAATTATTTATCATGGGTTGGTTTATAGAGTCTTTTATAAGCTTCATACTGGCTAATAATGGCCTGGAGGTCTTACGTCCTCTGGCTTGACAGATCCCATGTTTACGAGGCTGGGAGCTTGACTCCTGGAAGAGATTTGCCGTCTGGAGCCATGCTGTCTGCCTGTCCGTGTGCAATGAGTATCATTTATTCAATAAGAATTGCACTAGGTGAGTGCTGCACCTCAAACACAGGGCTGTTCTGGGCGTTGGGTGCCCATGTCCCATGAGAAGTGGGGTCACACACAGCTCGTCCCCTCACATCCTGCTGGGAGTCAAGTATTTTTCACCAGGAATAAATCAGAGATGTTGTTGCATCCAACAGTGTGCCAAAATTAAGCAGATGCTGGCAAGGCTTTTTGGAGCAGCATTTTCTTAGTGTGGTACATCAGCTCTGGGCAACAGCCACCTTTCTGGAAATTATTGGAGACATTAGGAGTTTTACAGTTGCTATCCACCTCTGGGATCCCAGCCCGGGGAGCACCTCTTCTCTCCATCGCCCATGAGTGTTTACAGTACAGAATCCTTCCTTCAAATCCCTTGGGAGGTGCAGATAAAGCCAGGCCTAAGAAAATGCACAGTTTGTTTATTATAGCAGTCAGTTCACAACAGATATTAACAGATGGGAAGCAGTGCAGAATAAAAATGTTGTCGTTGGGTAACAAGCTGGTAGCTTTTCACTCGATGACCTAAAATATAGGTATGTTTATGACATTAGAGTCAATACACTGGGATTTGGGGATTATAAAATAATACTCAGCTACAAATTACACAGTAGCTGTAAGATTAAAATTCTAGAGATGCAGATAACAGCTTCGTTAGGCGGTTTCTGAGTGCATGTGTTTGTATAAGCTTATATATAAATGTAAAACAAACACAGTGTGGAAGACAAGAAAGCTTTTCTGCAATTTCATTTTTTACTGACTGTAACAGGGAAGAGCCATAAGGGAAAAGGTAAAAGCTTTTGTTTTGGAAAATGACTGCCGGCATTGGAAAGATGTAACTGGCAGGCACCAGTTAAGTGCCAAGTGTATTAAAAGAACCTCCATTTCCAACTAAATCTTCAAAATAAAAATTAAATAAAAGAAGCAAAGAAGCACCCACAAGAGCGCCATATTTTTCTCTCTCATTTTCTTCTTCTTTTTTTTTCAATTATGAGTTTTCTCTAGGCAGCAAGGACAAGAGACTAAATTCTTACTCTCAGTTCAGCATCAAGAAAAATCTGCAATGGGGAATGAGCAGCCACAAACGCCCATTGCAGTTACTACCTGGACACAGGGATTTCTCTTCTTGCTCCAAGGGGAGGGAAGAAAGCAACGTCCAGGGCTCCTGGACTTGATCCAAGGAGTTGCAAGCACTGCATTAAACAGCAAAAGGATGCAAACACAAGTATGTCATGGCACAAGCATGGCAACTGAGCTCAGCCGTGGCTTGAGACCCAGCAAAGTGTGCTGATCTGTACAAAGTCTGCGGTGTCAGCTCAGAACATCTGTTTCAGCCTCAAAAGGGAGGGGAACAGTCACGGGTCTGTTTCTGGTGTCCGCACTGCACGAGCTCCACAACACAGGGAAAAAAAAGCAGCCCACAATGTGGCCACGTCTTGTGGTCACATTCCATTAGTTTTATGGCCTTTCACACTGTTGGAGCAACCAAAGGAGGCGAGTGTACGAGTGCACCTTCCCCAGCTGGCTGGGTTGATGCTGAGCACAGAGTGAATGGAGTTTATTTGGGTTACTTGCTACCTGCCCAACACCTCATGAGGTTTTGCAGTCCCACACCCCCAGCTCTGTGCTTTTGTTACCCTCAACAGCGTTTCCTATTAGCCACAGAAACCAGATGGCCTCAACATGAAGCCAGAACACGGCAACCTCTGTTCTTTCCACTTGCAAAACTTTCTCTTGAATCTGTTTTTCACACAGGTCATTCTCTTGCAAGGTTAAATGAAAACCACAATGTGTTCCATACCTGTCAGATAAAATTAGAGATTTTGCTGCACAACATTCAGACATCCTTCCCTTTCTCCATGGGAAGTCACGAAATTATCACCATGCTTAAGTGTGACAGCAGAGAGGATTTGGAAGACACATTTAGGAACAGGAGAGCAAAATACTTTTGCTGGAAGCTCATTCCAATGAGAAAAAGGAAGACAGTGTAAGTTCCTGGGTAGAAAGTGCTTGTTTAACAGTATAGCCAGCAGGTGAGACAGTGACATTTTCTACTCGACTGGAAAATGCTTAAGGCCAACATCATACAGCACAAAAGAGCAGATTCAGTCCAGGAGACTTAGGGACTTTTGAAATACTAGTTGAGTTAATTATCTTCTGTCTTGTTTGATAGCCAGAGGGCATTGAAGATTGAACTTTTATAAAGCTGGAAGATCTGGACAATTCAAAAGGCACTCACCTAGATGAACGAGCTCTTCATTTTATACACTTTCTGAGTGCACAGAAGCTTCTCCACCTGCAGAACTCTGCCACTGGTCTCCTTCAAACTCATTATCAAACAGGAGGTCTGAGAAGCTGGAATAGGTCATTTACTACTTATCAGCAAAAACAAGAAAGGAAACTGGAGTTTATGCTCTCAGATTCCCCAGAGCTGGAGTCTGCTGGAGCCATTGCAAGCAATGAGGTCTGTACATCAAGGGTACTCTGGCAACACTGCACAAACAGCTATTGGTACATAGGACATATAATAAGGAGTTTCATGAAGAATTTAATCTAAATTCTTAAACTAATGGCTGGAAATAGCTAAGAGTGAGATAATTAAGGTAAAGTGATATGTTATCTCTATTTCTACAGGACATGCAGAGACTGCTCTGTTCCTTCCCTTGACAGACAGCATTTCTTGGCTGGAATTAGTGTAGCAGTATAAGGGATAAAAGAGTCACTAACTCAGGCAGGAGGGAGAAGAGCAGAAGCAAATCACCAGCCACCATGCATGGAGTAAGCCCACCAAAGCAGGATGACACCATTACTTCCAAGCTGGCTGAATTGGCAAAGGGGAATCCAAGAGCTGAAGCTCAGGCCAACATGCACACAAGATGCCTGTTCAAATATTTCAGGCATGACCACAGTATGTTGGGTGTTTTTGTCTCATGTTGGATGTCCAGATCCTGGAAACATACCTGGAAGGCAGTAAGAACTAAGCCTTAGAGTCCACCTTTTTGCCAGTTTTCCAGGAAACATTTACTTCTGATTTCACAGTTCCAAACTCAGGCTGTCATCAGCATACAGGTCTTTATAAAATGAGGAGAAGAGGTTCTTACACTATTATGAAAATCTTTTGGGGAATCAGGGGAATGGAAGACGGGTTTTCTGGTAGATACAGACACTTCAATAGCCGAATAACCTTCTTAAAGAACCTGACTGTATCCCAGTTCCCCATTCTCCCACCTATGATGGGAGAATATTTTGCTCTCTAAGCTCTGCTGCATCGGTCTGAGGGCTCCGCAGAGGGGACGGAAAGGCAGCACTGGGGTCAGTGGCTGCAGCCTGACCATTCTCACAGTTACACCAGCACCGTGAAAGCTGGGGTGAACATTTCCTTTACCAACAAGGCTGCAGGACAGGCAATACCACCATGGAACGAAATTCCGGCTGTGCCATGGCACGTACAAAACACTTGATATGTAAGTGAAAGTCAGGAGCTCAATATTTCCTTTTATCTCAGAAGGAAAGAGGATTGCTTCCCCTGCAAATCTCACCACCTTCAGCCACCACTTTCATCTTCATATATTGACAGGGACACATTTAATGTCAAATCAATCCTCCAAGGTCACACAGAGATGTATGGCAAGGAGACGTGTCCTGACACCACAGGGTGCACAGCAAGGGCTCTCTGCATTTTCCTGCCACAGACAGCATTAGGAGCACTGATTAGCATCAGGGTAAGGCACATGGAGACAACTATGAAATAACCATGTATTTCTGTAACAAAGCAAACCTTAAACAATTCTGCGTATTGACCAGTAATATAGTGTCTATGCACACAAATAAAAAGCTCATGCCTGATAAAGTGCATTCCCCACCACACATTTAGTGAACGATGCTTCAGACAGATGAGTTAATGCATAATTAATCAAGCTTACTGGAATAGACTGACTTCTGAAAATTATTATGTTGGCAAGACAAATGTTGGGGTAGTAAAAAACATTAAACTGATTGCGAGTAAATACTTGCTTTTGCATTTGCTTCATAAACTGAGAGACATATAGACACATACTCTAAATATTGAGACATAGACACTCTAAATATCGGAAAGTTAACCTTATATTTAATTTTGTTGTCATTATTTTTTATAAATTTATGCCATCAGGTGTCTCAAGCATGGGCACAGGCAGAAGTCTCAGTACCATGGCCTTAGGATGCCTCAACATAAAGGAGGCATCAAACACCAGTTAAACACATAAATGGATTTCAGACACAATTTCATTTCACAGATAAAGAGCTAAGAGCAAATCAAGGGTCTGCTGGGCAAGATGTTACCATGCAACAGCAGTTCACATGCGCCTGGTCCCCCTAGAAATAAAAGAGAATTGAGGTGAATTACTCTTCTGTCACAAGCTAAAGATATCACACTGAGACTTACTGAAGTTCATTCTCCTGGGAAGGAAAAGAGGGGTTTTTAGTAGCCTGTCCTATAATAAATTGTCAGGTAAAGTGACAAACCTGAAACAGCAGCTAGAATTTAGATATAATTCTGTTTTTGTAAAAAAAAAAAAAAAAAAAAAAAAAAGTTTCAAAGGATGAAAACAATTAACCATTTAACTCAACCAACAAGAAAATATTAGAATTCCTTGGGAGACTCCGAGTGAAAAGAAGATTTTTCTGGATCTCAATGTGAGCCCAGTGACCAGTGGATAACTAACTCCCACAGTCACCACTAGGCAGGTATTTCAACAAAAGGCTCCCTCCATCTCTCAGGCAGAAGAAGTGACACTTGGCCAGACTTTTCTTGGAAACATCTGTGGACATTTTGTGCCCCAGCCAGCTGATAGAAACACAGGAATGACAGAACAATTGAGGTTGGAGGAGACTTCTCGAGGTGGCTGATCCAAGTCCCTGCTCAGGGCAAAGCCAGCTTAGAGCAGGTTGCTCAGGGCTTTTTTCTAGTTGAGTTTTTAATAGCTCCAAGAACTGAAATTCATGCCTGTTTTGACGTGTGATCATTTTCATGATGAAAAAAAATTTCCCTGATACAAAATCAGAATTTTCCTCATTGAAACTTGTGTCCAGAGGGAGCAACTTGAAAGTCCTAGTTTAGCATCACTATTGCTGGAGGTCACCTCAGTGGTGAAGAGCATCAGCACAGCCCCAGTTGGGTTTGTTTTCTGGTGTGGGGTGAGGGAAGGGTCTTGCAGGACCACGCCAGCATCCCTCCCGCTTCTCCCCCGGGGCTTCTCAGCCCTTTCTGCTGATCACAGCAAGCTGTTGTGTGGTCTGTGCAGGGAGGTTGCAGTCTGCCAACACTTTGCTCTTTTCAGCTGGTTTAATTATTCTCTCATAATAACTCTTCCTCTTTTTTTCTATGAAGAACAGATGATCGACATGGATCGCATGGCGTTTCAAAAGCTGCTGTGTACATCGAGGGAGCACTTTCCAGCCACCTTCCCCCACCTCTCCCCAGATCTGCAGGGGTTGAGCTCGCTCGACTGACTCCAGAGTCCTAACTTCAACAATGACAGTGTTGCCAATACAGATATTAAACTAAATGCTTTCCATGTTGGGGCACAAGTAACAATAGTCGATATTTTGGTGAGGCTGAATTACAGGCAGCAGTTGCAACAGCTGCCTTTGGTTTTGGCTCTAACACCCTGCTCCCCAGTGAGGTACAACACACCATTTGATGAATTCCACACTCTGTTCTTCAGTTACAGTTTATTAAAAGATGGATTAAAACATTGGCACAACAGTGGCCACAGGAATATTTTTCCAGCAACATCATCCCAGAAGGCTTTGGAGACGCAGTATTGTGTCTAAATTGGGACACCATTCATACACAGTTTGAACTGGTATTCAGAAAGCTAATGCTCACTATTAAAGGAGTAGTTTGCTGAAAAAAAACAATATCTATGTCCTCTATAGGCTCAATATTGACATAAGTCACTACAGATATGATAAAGTCTGAGAAGCACCTTTTGAGCTTTGAAATCAAAGTACAGAGACCAGGAAGACTTGGAAAAACATTGATTGCAAGCAGCTGTCAGACATCATGTGTGAGCAGCAAGATCTTCACTGAGTTCAACAAGTTATACTTCCCACTGTGCTGTCTGGATGCAGAATTTAATGCAAGTCGTGCAGGAGTTGAGTGGCCCTTCCAGGAGACACACTTTACCGGTCCCACATGTATAAATCCTGTATTCCATCTTATGATCCTCCAGGTCATGGCTTTTACAGAAAAAGTGAGACTCTGTGACTATAATCCAGGCTTTAACATCATGGAAAAATCCTCATGAGCAATTGAGTCAGTTCCACAAAATGCCATGACAAGTTATAATTCAGGATGAGCCAGGGAAATGGTGGGAGCTGAAGTCGACACAAGCCAAGAGGCAGCAACAAAGCCCCATTTGAGCTGAAATTCTACTTATTCACCCACTCATTTTTCCTGCTGAGCATGCAGAATTGTTCACGACATCTTAGCCAAATCGTTTGGTGTGAATGAAGACACCAGGCAGAAACTGAGCCTTCAGAGCTGCGGATTTGCTCTCTGCTGCACTGGGGAAGCCCAAGTCCAGCTGTCTACTTGCGTGCCAAGCCAATAATCTGGCCACGATCAAAGAGGTGAGTGCACTCAGCAGTGCCGCTCAGCACGTTTCCCTGCAGCTGAGATGTTCCATCCTTTGGAGCCCTTCAACAGAGGGATGGGAGACACATTCCTGCACACAGCACTAGGGCATCAACTCTTTCATAAGGGAGCTGCACCTCTCCAGCACTGTGAACCATCCAGCTGGGGTCAGAGACTGAAGGGAGAAACATTAACCCAAGTATATTCCAGATTTCAAAATAACTAGCCAGTGAGGAAAGGAACTTGACCTTCTACATGTGTTTAAAATATTCCCCATGCACCTCTATCCACCAATACTGCAGAAGGACTGCACAGAGCCGCTGCGACCAGACCTCCTAGAGAACATTTGCTGTTTCTTTTTTCCTTGGTACAACTGCCAGCTTCACCCGAGAAACAGCGCTGAAAAAGAACATTTCATGGCATTACAATGAGACGTGTCATAGTTGCTGGCAGGCAGCAGGCGTGTGCTGTGGTCAGCCACAGAAGCCATAGGCACTGATGAGGTGATGGAGGCAACAAGAGGGTTTGCAAATCACTGTGCATGCTGCAGGGACAGGCAGAGAAGGGTACCCCTGGCAGATTTGTTTCAGATGTTCCTTTTCAGGACTCAGTGCTTTATCCACTTTCTCCAACCCACCCCTCCACTACGAAGGGAGGAGTTAAGGCATCACCCTGGTACCTCTTGCCCTCCCCACTCCTACTTCCCATTTTCATCACTAACGTATACAGGCATGTGCTAACACCCTGTCCTTTGGGGAGCTGGCCTGGATGTTCCAAAGTCTGTTCTCACATCAGAGCACGTCAGAAACCACTGGCAGATGTGTGGAGGAGTGGGAGGGAAGGGGAAAATGTTTTGCATTTCATTTGTCTTTGTGCTTTTGCATTTGCTATAGGGGCATGCAAGCTGGGTTCAGTTCCACTGAGATACTCCTTCTCAAAGTGAAATTTAAAATATTTTATTTATTTTTAAGTGCACTTGGTTCCACATAGGTTACCAACCCACCATAAGAGCCCTTCTCCTGCATTTCTTTGAAAATTAGCTTGCACACAAGGGATCTTTATTTTGAAGCTGTGCATATTGTGTCCCAAATCTGGGTTGACAAAAAGATGTTACCTCGAGAAATGAGTAAATATTTTCTCCCAATGGCTACCATGGGAGTCTTTTCCACATTCCCTCTCCAAACCAGACAGATGTGCATACAGCTGTTTCAGTAGCTCAGTACCAGCTTTCATAAAAGGCAGATTCCTGAGAGCTGCTGTTGCATGTGGAAGACAAGGCATCTTGAGTACAACTGAGAGATAAACGAAGGTAAAGGCACTAACAACTTCCACGAGACCGGTCCCATCCTAAACAAGCCAATCTCATGTCATATCCATCTCAGCACTGCCAACCCTGCTCCTGCCAACAGGCCAGTCCACCAGCAGGCTCAGTTTGCTGAAATAAAATTCTGCTGGAGCCCCGGTCCCTCCCCTGGGAGCAGCCAGAACACAGACATCCCTCCCACCTGAAACAACTCCTCTTCCCTACAGATGCATGCAGCCCAGACTTCCAGATGTGTCAGGCAGAGCTCCATCATCATTCCTGCGATGGGAACAAGGGCTTTTCATTACTGTATGAGGAAATAAGTAATTTGCTTTGCTTGCTGCTTCAGCCAAATCAGGCCACACATGCAGAAGTTTGGGGTTTACATTAGTGTAACTTCACTGGCTTCTGCCAGACCGTAACAGATGTCCCCCATGTCTGTGGCAGGTTGAGTTCAAGTTGGGCCTCAAAATAGCACAGATCTCTAGCAGACAGAAGACAAAAGCTAATTCTTCCAGTCCAGTTACCATGTGTTCTACTTTGGTGCATAGCATCTTGCAGTAGAGGGGAAAAAAAAATCTTATATGTTGACATAGGCATCCATCATAAATATTTCGAGTCTGTCAGCCAACACCCTTTCATCTCACCTCTTAAGGGAGGCTTCATCCACAGAGAGCAACTCACTCAGAGCTTGATGTGAGTGTGGAACCTTCCCTGAGAAAACACCTGCAAGTGTCCACACTTTAATGCAACCTCTTCCTGGAAACTTGAACATTTGCCGTTTAAAGGTAAAAACGCTGAGAACTACTGCAGGCTTTCCAAAGATGGGAGAAGCTCCAGGAGAGAGTAGTTCTGTAATATAGAAGGTGGTATTTTGTCCTGAGAGCAGGTTACAGTTTCTATTGCACTGTCTGCATGTCCCTCATATCATAGCCATATTTAGTACTGGAGACCAGAGTGTTGTTTTTCAGAGGAAGATGCCCCATCACAATGTTCTATTGCATCTCTCCAGCCACGGTGACATTTCTCTTGTTTGAAGGGTTTACAGGGTTTTTTTCTCCATTTCAGTTCCCCCTAATTTATTAACACAAGAGACCTGACCTCTGCAGGAATTTGCTTTCATATCAGAAAGCACACTGAGGCATCCCAGCCCTTCAAAAGCCAGCTCTTCCCTTCTATCTGCAGCTTACAGCACTGACTGCACCACAAAGCAACATAGCTGGAAAATGAAACAGTGACACTCACATCAAGGAAAGGTGAAGTCTTCAGGAACACAGGCATCCAAAATCAATAGCAGCAGACCCATTTTATGTGCAGAAGTCTTCCTCCAGGCAAGCAACAAATCAATGACGGACATTTTCATTTTGCAGATCTACCCAGACCCAATCTTAAGCCTCAGCTTCACAAATCACAGCACAGCAGCAAAGTCCAGAAGCATCCCTTTAGCCAGCAGTGATACCAGAAAAGATGTGTCCCTTTACATTGACATAAATCTCAGATCATCACAGCTCATTCTCACCACACACCAGAGGAACATGCATGGGCAGCTGCCACAGCCCAGATGTGGTTTACCAAACCACATTTTTTCTCCGTCGATCATTCACGGGTAGGCAGTTTTCAAACATAGTCACTATTCAGAAGGTCTATGCAAAGCCCAAGGAAGCAGCCTTCATCCAGCAGAAGCTGTCACCAGTGTCCTGCCTTAGACTCAAACAGCTGCTGCAGAGAAAAGCTTAGAAATTAAAGATTAGCTGGGTAGAAAATAATTCAAAAAGAGTTCACCTAATCAAAAAGATCCTTCCATGTTTAATAGCTGTTATCTTACTTTTAAAAAGCTTGGTGATTTATAGCTTGTGTATCACTAAGTCAAATAAGTACTTCCTCTTGCATTTTACCATTTCTATTTTAACCATTCTTAGCATTGGCCTCCATAATAGCACCTGGCACGATGGACAGATGTTCCTTTACACCTGCAGTGATGCCAGGTTCTCTGAGGCAAGGACAGGATCGCTGTGTGAGGCCAGGAGAGGTGAACACCACTCAGCAGATGCACATCACCATGAGCAACCTATGCTACTTCTCCACCAATGCCTCTCTCTCACCTTTCTCCTGACCCCACCATCGCTTTCCTACTTCCTAGAAGAAAAGAAATCTTGGTCCCTGGCCAGGGTCCCCCATAGCAGCCTTTTCACAGACATTATTGAGTGTGACTCTCTCCGTCAGCACTTCTGGCCACTCACAGTTCCAGATCCTTGACATTTCCACTAACAAACCCCTCTTTCCAAGTGCTACAACTACCCGAAAGGAGATTGTAGTATGGAGGGTGTTTGTTTCTTCTCCCAAGCAGCAAGGGATATGATGAGAGTAAACGGCCAGGGCAGTTGTGCCAGGGCAGGTTTAGATTGGATATTGGGAACAATTTCTTCATGGAAAGGGTTGTTGGGCATTGGAACAGGCTTCCCAGGGCAGTGGTGGAGTCACTATCCCTGGAGGGGTTTAAAAGACAGAGAGATGAGGTTCTTAGGGACATGGTTTAGAGACAGAAGTAGGTTAATGCTTGGTCTCTATCTTGAGGATTTCTTCCAACTAAAATATTTCTACGATTCCAAGAGACACTCACGGGCTCTTCACTACAGACTGAAGCCTTCAACTGCAGTCCCTGTGCAGGCAGCCCTGTGAAAGGCCAAGGACTGGGACCATCACAAAGTTTGCTGACTACATCCTAAATGCACCACATGGTGTTCAAAATGCCCTTGCTCCTCTGAGTCATCTGCCTTTTACGGGAACAGCAACCACCATCCCGGGAGAAGAAGAGCTCTTCCTCATCCAGGGGTGTTGTACCTTCCTCCAAAAGGGTAATTCTCACCAAACAGGAGGTGGTATACAAAATTGGGAAAAGGTGGTTTCTCTGGCTACAGGAGATGCATGTCAGCAAGCAAGAGTCCTCTGCTGTACCTGTCCCAGCACACACGGCTACACTGGTTGCAGTCACGGCGATGTGACAGCCAGGCTGTAACGAGTATCCTCCAGTGAGATAAGGTAAATTCGTGCCACAGCCTTCCAACTGAAAAGCTGTAAATACAATAAGGTCTGGATTTCAGCCAGGGCTGTGTTCAGCTGACAACAATTTGCAGTTAGAAACGAGGCACAGTTTTGTTTTAAATGGTGGGACTGAATCCATAAGGCTGGAGGCGATTTTCCATCAGTGGCGTTATTTAAACCAAGACTGGATGTCATACAAGATGATAGAAATGATGTCGGATTTGTCAATCACTCTTGGGCTGTATAACCCACTACCTCAGATACTAAAGGCTTATGCAAAGGGCTCTCATGGGATAAAAACAGACTCTTATTTTTTAACAGTACCTTTCTAGTCCATATAACTAAACACTGGAAGAGCCTAGGTAGCAATTTGTGTAAGTGATTCATCAGCCCTCCAGCTTACCAAGAGATTTCAGCTGCGGCACATGTCTCAGGGCACCGTCAATGTTGCCATCATGGCTTTGGGCTCATCTGTGCCACCAACACCAGCCTGGTGGGACTCTGTAAGCCATAGGGGAGAAAGCACAGAGCTTTGCACACCCACATCAATAGAATCATAGAAAAGTTTCGGTTTGAAGGGACCTTCAAAGCTCATCCAGTGCCACCCCTGCCATAAGCAGGGACATCTTCACCAGCTCAAGTTGCTCAGAGCCCCGTTCAGCCTGGCCTGGGATGTCTCCAGGGATGGGGCATCCACCACCTCTCTGGCCAACCTGTTCCAGTATTTTACTACCCTTATTGTAAAAAATAGATCCTGGCTGCTTCCACATTGTCTTTTTAAGGGACCTTGTTCTACTTGCAGGAGGAGAAAGGAGCCCTCATCACTATGGGTAAGGGACGGGGCAGCACTACTAAGATGAACCAGGTCATGGGGATGAACCAGACATTGTGTTCCAAAACTCCAGGTTAGGGTTTATATCAAGGGGTGAAGAGGGAGGGAAGAGCATGGTAACCCACATAGCCCCAGTAGGTCCAAAGTTCTTATGTTTGTCTCCACAGAGTTAATAAGTTTGGCTTTCAATCACAAGCAAGTCTAACTAAAATAAAAAAAAAATAAAACAAATAACTAGTCATTTGCTTCTGGAAACATGCACCACCATCTCCTGCTCTAGCCACTAACACCCCAGCCTTGCAAAGCTCCTGCAGATGCCAGCATCCCTTCACATGCCAGCAGCCCACCAGCTCCAGGTTTGCAGCCCCTCCTGCACCACCACTGGCATTTCGGGCTGGATGTGCCAGGGAAGGTGATGAAGGTGTCCTGGAGACAGAGCATGTCCTCATCTCTCCTTCCTCAGAGATCAGGGATGGCTAAAGTCAGCAATACTGGAGGAGGCAGAGGCCCCAACTTGGCCCTGGTCCCAGCTGAAGACATGATGTAGCAAGTACATATCTATCTACAAGAGGTCAGTCAAGTACCTCCCACTTAATATTTAAAAGCTGTTTCTCTTTTCAGGCCTGGGTCTCTGGAGTACTCATGGCTCACAGAACAACAGACCACATTCACATTTTTCAGATGTGTCTAAATGTTAAAAATAACCCATCGGGTTTCTCTTTAAGCAGGGATGAGATCAAGCCTCTGAATACCCCACTGCAACTCTGCGTCAATTTGCAATGGTCCTTGGGGGAGAAGGGAAGGGCAGGGGGAAGAGAGAAAGGTATTTTATAATGGAAAAAATGATGAAACCACCCGTCTCTCACTGCTCTGCGTATCGTTGCATGATGCAGGAACAGGTCCATAAAAGACATAAGGAAATTCCCATCATTGCTGAGTGAGGTCGTCTGGTCACAAGAGGCCGAGTTTTACCAGGCTACATGGCTCGAGAGATGAGACCTGATGGATTCCTGTTGCAGAGTGGCCTGTCGGAGGGCTCTTGTTCAATATTGCTTCTTTAGCTGATTAAACAGGAATGCATTTTGCAGCAAGAGGGTTCCACTTGCAGTCCTGGAGAGAAAAAAATAATAAAAGGAAGGGGAAAGAAGAAAAAGATGTTCCTGTTGCTTGGAGAGATGCCAAGGAAGGGTGTTAAGATCATGGTTCTACCTATGCACCACTGCTGTCCATGTTGGGGTTTTGGAAACACGAGAGGGTGGATTGGATAGACATAAAACTGCAATGAGAGTCAGAGAAAACTGCAGCGGCCTCAACAAGTTGGTACCTGGGCATCCCACCTTGGGTCTGGGTGGCAGCTGGGGCTCTTGGCTCTGCACACACCCCAGGGGACAGTGCAAGGTGATAGCTGCTCTGCCAGACCTGCCTACAAGGTTACTGAACCTGCATTTGTAGGACCCACATTGTGCTGTATTCTTCGGATAACCGAGGAGCTGTTGCCCCTCCTGTTATGAAGGGGTTTCTAGAAGCTGAAAGAGGTTCAAGAATGGGTTTTTCTGGTTGTGCTGGAAAAGATTTTTGAGGGGAGCTCATCTTTCACAGTTTCCATACCATTATTTGTTCAATAAATCTTATTGCCAGCTGGATCAGGCTTTGAGATACCAGACAAAAGGCTGGATGCATTTCTGCATTGGAAGCTTGACTCCAGCGTGATGGGAGAAAGGACAGGGGAACCCTGACGGGACTCACACAAGCAACGGGAAGAGTGAGGAAGGTGCATTTCTGGGTATATTGCCTGGTGCTCAAATCAGCACGGCCTTCCTCAAAGTTCCTTCATGACCTGACACCCTTCACTCTCTATTGCAAGTCCCATGAGGTCAGCATGTGGCTGGTGGCCCGGGACCACATAGAGGGGCATGGTGCTCACAGCGGTGGTGGCAGCTGCCTGTCAGCGTGATGGATGGAGCGAGCCAGCAGGATCGACCGCAGCCAAGTTCGTGCGTGCGACAGAAAATGCTCAAAGCGGGGGCTGAGGCGAGACTGTCTGAGCATCTCAGAAGCTGTCCTCGGAGAAATAACCCCGCAGACCCATCGAGATGTACAGCCGTCGAGTGCTTGTTTGTTTAATTGGTGAGTATTGCTCTGCAAGCCAAGAGAAAGCTTAGAGGGTGTTTTCTTTGTATTGGCTGGGAAGAAGGAGAATTTGTGGGGGATCCAGAAAGAGAAAGGAAGTTTTGTGGTTTGGTTTTCTTAGTTTTTTTGCTATCCTTAGAATTTATTTTTCTTTGATTTTGGCAAGATAAATCCCCCCTCATTCCCCACCCCCAGATGGACAGAGCAAGAGCAAAGGACAACTAGCACGGAGGAAAAGGAACTCATCTCATGACAAGAAAGACAGGGGCAGGTCGGGCCCAGATTTCTCAGAAAAAAAAAATGCCCATCAGTCCTGCAGCCCAGAAAGAAACATCTCTCCCTGTCACTGCATCCCTCATCAGCAAACCCTCCCCCCAAAATGCGACAGATTGGAGAGGCCAGCCATTGCTTCATCAGCATTCAGCAGCATTGCCATGGCACGTAGGGGATGGAGGCAGCGAGCAGGGAGAAGACACGTGTCTGCCTTACGCGTGCCCCTGCAGCTCTGGCTCCATCCCCTTCCTTGTGTGCTCAAGCTGCTGGCATGAGGCACGGACCACAGATGGCCAAGAGGGTCACCAAGACATGGACAACACATGTGGTTCTGAGTTTGCATGCCAGCTCCTGCCAGCTGCAGCATTTGGGGGTTGGAAAAGAGAAGCAGGAGGATGGATGCACAGATCAGTTGAACTGTAAGAATCCTCCCCATGACTCCAAGGCCAAAGGCTTGACAAGGTTTCTTTGTCCCTTCCCATATCTGACCCAGTGTTGCCTCCTCTTCCTCACTCCTGTGCTGGGTGGGACGCTAGAGTGCCCAGAGGGGAAGGGAAGGATTAATCGCACCAAAAATACTTGCACACTGACACGAGGACACACAGAAACACGCAGACACAGGATCTGTGCACCATCAACCAGAGTGCGTTTGGCCAGGTGATTGCTCATGGTAGGTCCTGCTGACAGGGCAAAGCACTTGCTGCTTGTGCAGCGGAGGGACTGGCTAGGACACTTTTCTGTCACCCCTCATGCTGATACAGGCGGCAACTATAAAAGCCAGAGCAGGACTTCGGACAATTTCTGTGTTGCATGTTTAGGGGGACAACTAGAACCAGTCACAACGTCACCTCTCTCCTAACACCTGAACAGACGTGCCAGTCTCTTTTGCTCCCAGTCTGTCAGCAGCAAACAGGCCAGATGAGATCTCCCAGCTCAGCATATTTCTAAGGGTCAGTGATGACCCATGGGAGCCCCCATGTACACCTGCAGCACCTAGTTTTCCAGGCATCCTTCTGTTTAAGTGGATGGGACTGTGTGGCTTCAAGGTCAGAGGTCAGATACATTCAACACTGTGCAACTGGTTAAGATTTCTTCCCATCTTGTTCTGTCCCAGTCCTGGATTCTAGATTTCTTCCTCTCAGACCTCACTGAGGTGTGGGTGCCAGCTTCTTCATCTCCTTCCCTTTGTGCTTCATCCTGCATCTCCAGCTGTCATGTTGCTTTCATCTCTCTCCTGATCTCCAGCACAATCACTGACAGAGCCCCTGTCCCCCAATTTGCACCCTAGATTTTCTCCAGCCCAGTTCCTATCCTGCAGTCTCCAACTCCAGGGATGGTTCCCTGCCTTGCCAGTTCTCAGGATCAGTTTTCCAGCTGTGTCCGCCCCGTCACTTTGAAACAGCCAGCTGTGCTCTTCATTGTCAGTTCTTTCCTCCCTTGGTCCCATGACTCGGATCTCTCCCTGCTTTTTTTCCCAGCTCCTTAGTCACTCCTTGTGCTCCGCAGAATTGCACTGTGAGCAGTGTCAGCTCCCTTCTGAGACTGTCCCTTTCCAAGATGCCTACAAAAAAGCATGAATAAGGCCAGTCATGTGCTAAGAACTCTGGCCATTCAATACTTTCTCATTATTTCATTGCACTCCTCACTCTGTCTGTCATCATCTGAGGGCTCTTGTCTTGAGCTATGATGGGGCTGCTTTCTGGCACACAAATATCCTTTCATTTGGAGCAGCCCGTGACGGGGGGTCTTCAGCATGAAAAAAATTGTATATAAATAGCGCACAATACACCTTACCCTTATGATCACAGCAGGGACATAATTAGTGAACAAGCCCATGATACACAAAGGTGCATTCAGACTGCGAATATCACAATAATTTTGAAAAATATTCTGTGCTATCCTAACTCCATAGACAGGACTAGTGGTATTTACTCACTCGGGCTCTTTCCAACAGCATTGTCCATGGCCCTCCAAACATCCACCAGCCTCTTATGGTGTTCTTGGTTGTTATTACAAAGGAAAATTCTGATTCATCCGTGGATTCAGCAGTAATTTTTATGGACGTGGAGCACTGGAAACTGATTAAAAGAATCAGATTAAAAAAAAATATCAAGATTCCTCAACCACTCCTCCCCCCAGTGATAAGACATTTGGCATTCTTTTTCCCTATCCTGTGACCATCTAGGGAGGTGGCAGAATAGACCCTCTTTCCTAAAACAGCCAAACCACCATGCACAAGACTCGTCAGGGTCAGGATCAGAGCAAACGCAAATTATTGCACATTGAGAAATATTTAACATTTTATTGTAGGGAGAGGGGTCAGCCTCCCATCGCTTGATGAACCATCAAGTACATCCTGCCAGCAGCTGGAGAACTAAGTGCAGCCCCACGCCTACCCCACGGGACCTCATTCCTTTTCCCAGAAATGGGGGAGAGGTCCCTGCTCATACCAGTCTCCCCATGTAGGAATTGGGCTTGGTTTGTTTTTATGTTCTACATATACACAAACAGAGAGCTAAGACCTTGGAGTCCATCTGAAAAAAAAAAAAAAAAACAAAAAAAAAGTCAATGTGAATAAACTCTACTAAAAATTCAGTAAAAGTTTGTTCTGTCTCTTTGATAGCCTCTTTCCAGTTTTGTTTTCAGTGGATTTTTCTCCTATTTTTAAAATCTTGTTCTCCAGGACAAAGTTAAGGAGAGAAGAACCCCAGTTACACAGGTTTAAGTGGCGCCTGGGGATCATGTTACTTATCAGGTGCTGGAGACACAGACAAGAAGAAGAAGTAGGATTTGAAGATTAGAGTTTTGAGATTTGGAGGTGGAGGGGAATCTGCGAACCCTTTCTGAGGGACCTGAAAGAGATAGCTTAGGAAACCAGCAAGTGATGTGGGTAGGTCTCCTTTGGAGGTCCTCACCTTGACAAAAATGTGGCAAGTTTCTACAGAATGATAATTGCTGTCCTTTTTTCAGCTCTGATGACCCCTCAAGTGCTGCCTTCTGGCATGGTGCCATGCTATAAGCACAGACATCCCAGTTCACACACTCTCCGCTGCGAAGTTTCCACCACTGCCACACAAACACCTTGACAGCGGGCTACAGTGTGCGGGGAACTGCACACATCAACATCGCAGATGAAAGAAAATGCGGTGCCCGGTTGTGCAAGTATCCCGATTCCTGCGGTGAGGCTCACTGACTCACTGACACCGTGATGCAAGGGATTTGACTGTAAAAAAGAGCAGATCCCACTACCTTGAAGAGCAAGCAGAGGCAGGAATTATGATTGCAATAAGGCAGGCAAAATATCACCTCAGTCAAAAATTAACTGTCCTCCCTGAGAACAAGCGAAGGGCTCTGCTGCCCTTCTTAGATACCATTTGTGAATGGCAATCAGAGAACACAGTTCCTCCCACTGGGACCAGCCCCAGGAGAGGTGGTGGCTCCAGGAGAGGCCATAGCACTTCTGCAGACCAGTGAGTCCAACTCAGTCCTTGCCTCTTCATCACCACCACCGAAGAGCTCACCATGAAATGTGCAGAGCAGAACGGGTCCTTAAGGGGAGAGGGGATCTTCTCTGAGGCCTGGTGTTCATCCATGTCTGATGGAGAGCAGGAACAAGTGATCCTACCTCCCATTAGAGTCCCAATGTTTCTCTTTTCTTCCCCATTTTGTTCAGTGTGAAGACTAGAACTCCTGGAATTTCAGGTGGGGATGAGCAAAGCACTGTTCAGTATAACCAGTGTTCAATACTATCTCCCTGAAAAATGCTGGTGAACTCCATCAGCATGCAGGGTTTTATTTGTATTAGATGATTGACTCTGAGCCCACCGCACAGTAGGAATTTTTAATGTTATTGTTCTGCCTCAACGGCGTGAGATTGAATTTCTACACCTCTCTTTCTCTAAATGTTGCCCAGGCTAATATGTAGAGAGGTCTTTTTCCTTATGCATTATACACTTTTGCAGCCTGCAGTGGATGTGATCAGAGCAGGTTAAAAGCAACCCCAGACCTTCTTTGCCAAGTCTGTGCATTAGGAATTGGAAATTGTCCACCGCTGGTCATAATGGCTATTTTACACCAACACCAGAAGCTCAAATAGAAGCTATTGATAAAATATTCTGTTAGCACTACAGGGAGCTTGCTTTGATGGCCCAGCTGTGAGAACATTTGCAAATGTTATACATTGCATGCCTGTTAGAAATAGATGTGTTTTCTGAATTTTCAAAGAGCTGGCTTAACAACATGAGTATTACACAGAGACATGCCAATATGACATTATTACTGCATTGTTATTTAAGATTTTGAGCACATCAGGTTAAAAGCATAGACACTATTATTCCAAGCATATTAAGGGGATGAAATCCTGTTCATATCACCCATTCCAAGGCCCAAAGGGTACCATCGGATTACTTGGCAGCATCTGGCTCTCACATTTCCTCCTGCACTCACTGTGAGCCAAATCCCTTGTGTTTGCCAGGTAAACAGGATTCAAGAGAAAAAGAATCAAACATTTTCTTTGTTGGTTGTTTCAGTGGCTAATCACTCTGCCATGATAAATGTGTGGCTTAATTCTGGCTGTTGTCTGTCTGCCATCAGCCACAGGTCCTTGCTCTGTCCTTCTTGTGAGATACCCAGAGATTTCTCTCCAGGTAGATGCAGGGATAATAAGGTCACCTCATCATCTCCTTTCTGTGAAGAAAACAGATAGAGCCCTCTAACACTCATGGTGCAAACATATTCTCCAGTCCTCAAGTCACTTCTGTGACTCCTTTCTCCAGAGACCAATGGCCCAAGCTGGCTCTGCAGGGCAATGAAAAAGGAGCTGTGGTTTCTCCACCATAACCTGATTCAGCCCTTCTGTGCTGCAAGGCAATCTCTGTCACCATCCCCATGTCCTGGAGCATGACCACAGTGTCTCCAGTAGCTGATGACCTGTTTAGTACAAGTGACCTCTGCTTCTCTCTGGATCTGAAACAAGGTGTTCAAATGCACACTGTGTGAACAGGCCAAGGAACCCAGGTAATTTCTATTATCTTAACTACCTTTTGCCTAGTCCCACATTCCTTTCTCAAACTAAAAAAGATGCTTTGAATATCACAGGCCAGACAGATTAAGGCATCACAGTTACAGCTTTAAAAACATGTCCAGAAAACATTATCATGCCATTCATTTCTTCCTTCTGTCTCCGTTTGTCACTGCCATTTGTCTACTCTCTTCCTCTCACAGCCTCAGATCTTTCCTGCAAAAAGATAATAAGAAAGAAATGAAGGAGAGCCAGATGAGAAATGCCTGGGATACATATTGTCCACCTGTGTGGTAGATTTCCTGTGATCCAGGCACATTCTTAGCAGTTCTAAAATTTTAAAGGCAATAGGCACCTCACAGCCCCTAAGTCCAATAGAAATTGGGTGTCTTTGGCAAGGTAGGAGGTAGGCGATGCCTTGTTTTGTATGGCCAATGGAGCCTTTGGAATCAGTTCCTGTGAGTATCCTCCCCTCCAGGATGAATAACCATCCCTCCATGTGGGATGGATGTCCTCCTCTCCATCCATCCATGATGAATGTCCATTCCTCCATCCATCCACGATGAATGTTCATTCCTCCATCCATCCACCCACGAGAGATACAGATGACATGTACACACAGTAGCAGAGGAGGACCTGGGGCACCACGCAGTCACACTCAGCCTGCGTGTAAGGAGCCGGTGAGCTGGTGAGACGACGGCCAAGCAGTTCTCCTGCCACACTGCTCCGTGTGCACAGGCATGCTCTGTTGGAGGTGGTAGACAGTGTCCTTTCAGCCCTTCAGCTTCAAAGTGGAGGGATGTTTTTCTGTAAGGCTGCCATGAGGATTTTTAAACAGGCTTTCCATTCATGCAGAGGTCAATTAACGTAGGCACCTCTGGTGGTATTTTCAGAAGCCCCCAGATACCAGAGGGCTTTGAAACGATGCCTGCAATCACAGAGCTGGGCTCTGTGAATACCTGGACTCACACAGCAGCACTGAACGCCAACTAGCCCCAGGTTTTGACAAACATTCATTTTGCTCTACTCTGCGTATACCACCACCCTGAAAGAAAGGTTGGTGTAATTAGGGTCCCCTAGTTTGCTTAGTGGCTGTATTATCCGTACGCAAAAGCTCCGGGCTCTTTCTTCTCACAGTCATGGTGATGAAAGATCAACACTGTGCAAGAGAGCAGTGGTGGCTGGGGGACACGAGAACACAGTGATGTTAGTTAAATACATTTTATTTTTTTTTCTCGCAGCCCAACCCCATTCCTCTGTCCTTTGAAACATCCTTGTTCCGAGTGCAAAACAGATAGTATCAGAAAAAAACAACTGTTGCTTGAATCTTCCAGAGAAAAAGGCCAAACCTCCCATGTCCTCTGTACAGTTTACATGTTTACATGGCGGGGGTGGGGGGGAATAAGAAACCCAAAACATCACTTGGCTTGGCAGGTCTGCGAACCCAGAAGGATGTTTGACCTTCTCCAGAGAAGCACGGCAGTCGCCATGTGCTTCCAGAGAAAATCTCCACAGTTCTGGGAAGTTCAGGGGGGGATTCAGAGGCACCAATCTCTCTTGACCAGGAAACAGGAGGATGGAATGCAAAACACTTCCCTTCAGAGAAGTTTGGATGTGAAGAAAAGAAACAAAATATTGTTTTCCCACACTGAGACCAACCCCAGCTATTGGTGTCTCTGGATAATAACTTTCTGGGGGGCAACACTCTTGGTTGGGTTTTTCCAGGAAAACAAGGAAGAGCAGCTGAAACGTTAACACTCCCCTCTCTAAGAAGCTGATCAGATAATCCTCAGCACAGACGAGAGCTGCATTTCTTCTCGCAGTGCTGAGCTCTTCAAAAAGCTCCCTATGCAGATTTAGTACCAGCCATCAGGATGTTGAATGAAAGGGACATTTAGAGCGAGCTCAGACATGGGACAAATGATGCTAATGATAAATCCATCCCCCGACGCTGGACAGACATGGATGTCCACAGCTAAAATAAACAAATGGTCTGGGCAAGCTGACAGGCTTGTTTAGATTCTGCTTGGAATAAATTGCAGTGCCCTTTGATCCCGTGATGTTTTTGGCGCCTGTGTTGCTATCTAGCAGCAGGGTATATTTTTCTATCCCGAGGAGCAAGTGGATGCAGCCGCCTATAGCTGATTTATAGTAGGAAGTGATTCACAGGAAATCAAAGCTTCTCACACAGTAAAAATTGCTGTCTTTTCACCTCCACCATCAGTGCAATGATTAGAGCTCTGGGGACTTTGGTTGGGAAGATCAGCAAAGTGTTTTGTGCTTCGCATAAATCACTTTATTCCGTGACTCACAAAGGATGCTCACAGCAGGCTGCACCTGTCTGTACGTCCTGACGCACAGGCATTGACAGCATTTGCATTCAGTCCCATTTCAGGGATTTGAAATTCATGTTTCTGTGCTCTCTGCAGCAATGCAGGCAGGTTCTAGATTTGAATTTCCTCTATTAGTCATGTCATTGCTTGCTTGATTTGGGTCTCCCACAAAACTTGTAGGTCAGAATGGGTGTGAGTGCTATAGTGGAATTGTCCCTGACCGTATATCCCCACAAACTATGTCAGGCAAGACTGTCTTTTGTCAAATGTCTGAGGCATGTAGCAAAATGAGGGCTACATTTAAGAATAAGAGATGCTACCAAATCATGTTTATCACTAATAATGGCTCTGGATTACCAGGCACATGATTTAGGAGCTGGTTACTGCTTGCAGTTTCTGGTAACTGCTCACATCAGACTGAGAAGTCAACAGAACACTTGTTTATTACTGCAAAAACTTCAGACCCTGCGGGACATTCAGCAAATATCTCCATGCTGCTAAAAGAAGATTTGGCTCCTGTTGCATCCACTCTGAGTGCAAAGCTGAGTCAAACGAGGAGGATTTGCCATCAGCATAATCAGAAACATGGTGAAAAGGAAGGATGGGATTAAGACTTGGCTGCTGGCAAGGATATGCTGCTTCAATTAATTGTGCGGAAATTTCTATGCTCAAGATAGTGATAAAAATCAAATAAGAGAAGTGTGAAAACTCAGCTCTGGAGCACATGCCTGGCTAGTTAAATATAGAGGTGTGTGTACACAAACATGCAAGTCCATGCTGAATAGTCATTAATATAAATAAAGGTTGTAGTCTTAACTAGTGAGCATCAAGGGTCTGACTCAAAACATTAGAAAAGGCAGCTATACCCCCCAGCTCTTCCTTGCCTTGCCAAGATCAGACCCCCAGGGTGAGTTTTCAGCTAGTCTGTCATCTCCACGGGCAGCATTTCTCTCCATTAACCCATGACCTCGCACAGCTCACATCTCCACAGCATCCCTCATGCACAGCAGCAGAGCTGCAGATCTACTTTTCTCAAAGCTTTCTGGGTTTTTTCCCCTCTGTTTTGTCCCCCAGGAACAGGCTGTTCGTGGGGTAGTGGCTGAAACCTGGGCAAAAGCTCTGTTTTGGGGGGATTTTTCTGAAAACTGCCTTCCAGGTAAAACACTGAAGCCCTAGACTAGTTTGGGCTCATGAAGGCACCGAAGGAGAGAGCTGGAGGAGCTGGGGGGAGGCAATGCTCTCCTAACACGAAGAGAAAAGCAGGGTAGGGAACAAGTGTGTCACGCAAATGCACCCTTACAGGAACGGGACCACACACAGAAGCATTGGGGTAAGGAGTATTTGTAACCACATTCCTGCCACAGCCTTGACACCACCAAGATTCGGACCTTATCCAGCTGCTGAAGCCGTCACACCCATTTCATTTTGCAGATCAAGCTTAAGCAAAATCCCAGTCAGCAGGAGCTGATCAAGACCACAGTGGCTACAAAGCAGCAAACATAGTCCAGTGACGCACATTGCATGGGCAGACTGGGGGATGCATTTGTCCATCGCCATTAGTGCAGAGCCCCAAAAAGCACCCTGTAGATTTGGGGAGAAAAATCCAATAGCATAAGCACAGGGAAGCAGATGTGGCTTGTTTGATCTTTTTGCAGAGAAGGCAGGATCTGTCCCTACCTGGAGTCAGCAGAGGCTGCGGGAAGCACCAAGGACTACAATGTGCTCCATCTTTCCTCCAGGCATTTAGTGGTTTGCTGTAATCAAGGCAGCAAGTCTCTCTCTCTTTTATTTTAGCAAACATCTTTCTTTGTAGTGGATATTTGGTCTGGGGAAACTTTTTTTTGGTAATCATTGCAATAAGCTACATTTATTGGCAGCAGTAGGAAAGACTCAAAACAATTCAGCAAACCAGGATTATTTCTCCAGTGCAATAATGACAGGGATTTGAGAAATCTTGCCCCTGTGTTTTGTCTTTCATCAACATGAGACCAAAGATCTTTCAGCCTGGGATAATTCCAGAAGAGAAAATTGCAGCAAAAAACCTTTTTTATGTCTTATAAGAATTGCCTGTGAAAAAGGTCTTTCCTCTAGAAAGACTGCTTGGTCTTTCTTCCCTGATCTGTCCCCCTTCCACTGACAATATTGTCTTTCAAAACATACAGCATGTTTATTTGATCTTCCTTTATTTTAACTGGAGATTTGATTTCTTTCCTGATTGGGTGAGATGCATTTAATTAACAAAGAATAAAAACACCAACCTCATTCATTCTCATGACTTGGTAAGCAATGCTGTGTCAGTAGGTAGATACAGTCATCCTGTTTTTCCCTCTCCATATCTGATTAGGCCAAAGAAGGAGGAAGACAATAATGTCTTTAGGGTAGAAAAAAGAAAAAAAAGGATTTTTTTACAAACCTACACATATATCTCCTCTGAAATATAGGACAACTTTGCCAGGATGAGGCTGGGATGAGGATAGGAAATGAACAATCAGCTGCTCTTCCAGGACTCTTCTGGCCGCGTTCTGTTCAACAGATCTGGGTCCCTTTAGCCTCTTCGGCATAGCTCCAAACTTAAAGGGAACAGAACAACTGCAAAACACAGCCCTGAAACTTCATCCGGTTCTCACAAACACACACAAGCACATGTATTTACTGAGCAACTATTCAAGCACTCTGATTGTACTTTATAACACCCTTCCATGCCAGTCCTGAAGCAGACAGGCAGACAGTGCTCAGCTTTCAGAGGGAGACCTGTCTAGAACCTTCTCAAGACACAGTAGGTGGGATGTTATCTGAGATTAGGTGAACAAAATTTAGCTGTCTATATGTGAGCTAGGTGTCTAAACCTCTGGTAGCACATCTTTAGAATTTGAAAAAATCCTGGATTTATTATAGACCAACAAATATAAATATAATAAAATATAAAGTAACATCGCCAAGTGAGACAAGGATGAGGACAGCAAATCATCAATCAGCATCTCCAAACAATGAAAGAGTATCAAGACAAACAACAAGAATTGAAACCAATTCAAGAGAAGACAACTGGAGACTGTCAGGCCAAAAAGATTTTGTCTACTATTTCGATAGGTTTAAATTCACATTGCAAAAAAAACCCCTCCAACATTTGAAAGATTGCAAGAGATCTTGTATTCCAGACACAAATCCTCCTGCTGTACCTAAGAGACATGACTCTTGAAGAGGTTAAGTTCTTGGTAAGTAAAGTTCTTAGCAAGCAATCTTTTCCCACTGAGTTGGCCTCTTCAAGTTTCTATTTGTGCTGCTAATGAGGTTCCCACAATCTCCGGGAAGCTGGTCTGAGTTCTAATTAAACAAGATTTGGGGAACTACTCTGCCAAAGTAAGCGCTGGATCTGCCCACCCCATTGACTGAGTCATGCAGGCTGGATACATGCAGGCTGGAAATGTAAATCGCATATTGACATGGAGAGCTATGCTCTCCAGTGAGGCTGCTTTCTACAGCTGCAGCATTTATTAAACTTTTGCCATCATCCAAAGACAACACTCATAACTTGAACAGTCCCCAAGGCTAGAGAGTCTTCCAGGACTCTTCACCCATGTTCTGATCAGGAGATCTGTGTTCCTCTGACCTCTTGAACATGGTCCCAGGCATTAAGAAACAGGATCCTGGAAAACACAGTTCTGGGACTCCATCCAGTCCCTTACATAAAATATGCACGCATATACATTTACTGGTAGTAGAATATCCTCATGGAGCTACAATATTCCAGAAACAGCCATGGCCTAGACACAAAGACTACAAATGCCAGCTTGGTCTTAGGCGCAGCATGTCTCCATGGACTTCCCAATTATTTTTCATATTTATTATTTGTGTTTACTTATTATCTAAACCATTTTAATTGGTGAGTTCCAAAATGCTTTCATAGACTCCAAATCAAAATGCCAAGCTATCTATTCAATGGAAGTCACAACTGTGTCCTCCCCATGAGTGTCACTCTAAAAAAAGAGGCTGATTAAGAAACACAAAACCAGCTTCTGTTCCACTCCCATAAGAAACAGTTTTTCATAGCATTTTATGCCAGGTCCTGATGGGGCCAGCAGAGAACAGACTAAGTCTCCCAGGAGACATGTAGCAGAGACAAGATTAGCGTTACTTCATCCCAGGCCAATACAAACCATCCAGTCTGTGAGCACTCAGGCATGTGACAGTGTCTGCAGACTCTGACCAGACAATGCAGGTTTTCCAGCCAGTGATGTGAGAAAATCCCATAGTCCCCAACCTCTTCATCCAGACTGAGAAGAAACAATCTTCACACAGTCTGCAAGACATTTTACAATGATGGTGGTAAAACACTGGAAGAAGTTGCCCAGAGATGTGGTAGATGCCCCAGGAAGATGATTTTACTCAAGCCAACCAACACCAGTGATGGTGGAGAATATATTCAGCTACCTTTCTGTAGAGGGAACCACTTGGCCATGCCAATGTTATATGGCTGGAAGCACGTTCACCCCAGCTGGGGTTAATAGAGAGGAGCAAAGAAGAAAGTTCATGTTGCCTCTTCTTTCTTCTATACCAAACTCAGAAAGTCTGCACCTAACCCAGGCCTTGGACAAAGATAAGTGTGAGCTGTGACCTCCACACGTTTGTGATTCCATTTCCCACACTGCACAGATCTGTTCGCAGGGGAGAGCGCACTGGAGCATCTCTCTAGCCTGCACATCTGGGCACTGGGACATGGGAGGAGGAAGCACTTACTGCACACACTGAGGTCTCAGTCCCACATGAAAAGAAGCTGCTAGAAGCACCTAGGTCAAGGACTCCCTGCCAGGTATCAGCAGAGAGGCTGAGCCATCCCTTGCTGTCTGCACTAACTTCAAGCTAACTTTTCATGCTGTGTTGAATTTTGGGCCCCTCACAACAAGAAAGACATTGATGTGCTGGAGTGAGTTCAGAGGAGGGCAATGAAGCTGGTGAAGGATATAGAGAACAAGTCTTATGAGGAGCAGCTGAGGAAACTGGTGGTTTTTAGTCTCTTCTCCAAAGTGTCAAGTCGTAGAATGAGAGGAAATGGCCTTAAGTTGTACCAGGGGAGGTTTAGATTGGATATTAAGAAAAATTTCTTCACAAAAAGTGTTGTCAGGCACTGGAATGGGCTGCCCATGGAAGTGGTGGAGTCACCATCCCTGGAGGGGTTTAAATGACCCAAAGATGAGGTTCTTAGGGACATGGTTTAATGACAGTATTAGGTTAATGGCTGGATTCGATAGTCTTGACAGTTTCTTCCAACTAAAATGATTCTATGATTCTGTGATTCGTGCTTGCAGATCCGACTCAGTTCTCCTAGTCTACTACATACAATGAGTAACACGGGACAATATTAGGTGCCAGATGGCCTGTGCTTGTGTACGACTGTGTGAGCTGATTGCAGAACAGATCCCACTGAATCAAACCATTAGGGGCCATAGATACTGCAATAGAACTGTGGAAATGTCCCTTTCTCCAGCAAAATATTTCAAGGCTCTTTGTTGATAAAGCAGTGTTATCATGGGAGCTGAGTGCCTTAGAGGAAATATTAACAGTATGCGTGGCCAGATAAGCAGGAAGGCATGAGCAAGGATCTGCTCATTGCTTGCTCCTACTGCACATCAAAGCAGCTGCATGGTGAGGGACTGGGGAAAGAAATGTGAGGAATCAGTGGCAAATGTTAGCAAGACTCTGGTCTGGAAATGTCCTGCCCCATAACAGCAGCAACTGGGGACCCAAGATGCGCAATGCTGAGCACACAGAAAGGCAGACTGTTCAACCCAGTCGCTCCACAGCCTTCGTAATCCAAATCAAGGACTCGGTGGCATTGGTGGATGGACTCCCATCGACTTGGCCGGGGCTTGAATTGGGCCCTTTAGGAACAGAGACAAAAGACCAAGCGTCTGACTTAAACCGATGACTCATCCATCACCTCAGCCCAAACTTCTCTTGACAAGTAGAGGGAAAAATCCACAAATTAAGTGACCATCACCTGGCTTCTCCTTTCTTGCTGATTGTAAAGGAGAACTTTTGACCTTTCTGCCTCATACATTACAGTTTGGCAGGAGCTGGTTGCTCACCCCGGCTGAACTGTGTCATGCATGTAGCCCCATACAAGAGGTGCCTTTCACGTGCTAAATGATCTTTCCCCCCACTCCTCCTTTGCTCTGCTACAACAATATGGAGAGGCACAATGACACAGGCCCATGGCAGAAGGAGGAGGCTCTCATTAGGAACTTCTCGTTAGGGATGAAAGACTGGCTGGATCATCCCACTGTCATTTTTGCTTCATATTGATTTCCAGAACAGGCTGATTGGAAGCATAAGTCTTATCCTTAAGAGATTTTTCCCTCCAAGCAAGCTCCCCAGCAGCAAACTCACTTGCACAGGGCAAGGTTAAGATGCTGGCAATGGGACTTGGGGACAATAAAAGGCTACATGACACTGGGCATTGCATAGGTAGCCAGCAGCACCCTGCAGACAGGACAGGAATTTGGAGGGCTCTTCAAGGACTTGAGGCAGCCTTTGAAACCCTTAAGCTTTCCCTGCATTAGAGGGGTCAATTAGTAATGCCTGTGCAACAGTGTTCAGGCTGTGAGCCACCGGGTGCCTTTGAGATGCGTATGTGGAGACAGGGCTGTTGGTGCAAAAATGAGCTCTTTTTCCAGAAGTGTCCGTGACTAAGACGACACTTCTCTGCCGTTAACTGAAGAAGGCACAAGTGCTTTGAAAGCCACTGAAACAGATCTGATGACACAGGGAGCTGATAATTACCAGTGAAGGCAAAACCATGCAGCCAGCTGACTGCAAAGCTGGGCATTTGCTGTAAAATGCTTCCTACAGCCCTACACCAAAATACTGCCAAAAGCAGCTTTTTTTGTACCAGCCACATGTTCCATTGCCCCACCAGCAGCAGAAAAACTGCTGAACAGAGACTACAAGTCCTGTGTAGTTATTGTGCAGAGAAAGCTTTGCCTGGTTTGAATTCAAGGATGAACCCCTGGAGAAACAAACCCCATTGTAAAAAACAGAGATTTAACGCTACCTCGTGGTTACGACTACATCACCATGGTGCCTTCGTGTGGTTCAGAGACTGTCTCTTAGGCAAGGACCCAAATCTGATAAAAGAAAAAGCTGTGAGTGATGCTGAAAAGACATTTTAAGCTTCACTGCAGGGTATAAATTGCTAGTCTCTCTCTGAGTATAAGTTGCAGCTCTCAGAGAGAGACCAGCACCTTGGGTCACAGTCCCGCCTTGGAGTCTGGAGCTCCTGACAGATCTTTGCTTTCAAGAAGGTCACAGCTGGTCATCTCTCCTGTACATAAAAATAATCCACCACCAGAGGCTGGACATGAGCAGAAACCCTGGGCAATTTTCTCCTAGAAGGTTGTTTCCCCAACTGGGTGGCACTGGGTTGTATTGCAAGTGTGGGATTTCTGCTCCCCAGGTGAAAGCCCCTGTCAGATTTTTGTCACACATTCACTTGGTGATCTGGGCCGAGTCCCCCTCCAGTGCCCAATTCTTCACCCTTTCCTGAGGACAGCAGCCCTGCCATGCCATGGGAGTCCATGGGAGGCATTTCACTTCTGCTACAAGGGCTGTGCTGATAGTCCCTAAAATTGAAAGATCTCAGATCATCCCCAAATTGATCTTCACTCCCTGAGCTAGGTTTTTATTGTGGTAAATGAAAGCAAATGTTGCTTAAAAGACAGTGTTTGTTACATTACAGACCAATGAAATGGTGCCAAAATTTAATCCACTTGCATGGTCTTTTACCTTGAAATTGTTCTGCTTGGTATCTCGGCTTGCTCTGTACCTATAAATTCAGGACCCAAAGCCTGAAAACCCAAAGAGGACAGAATAAAGGGAACCTAAATGGATATCTCAATACTTTCAAAATGTTGAGCTATCATATTAATTGTACAAGCTAGATAAGGCTCCATTCATCACCTATTACACCCAGAGCATGATAAGATCAGCACTCTGAGATCCTCTGGAGAGCTTCATGTCCAGGCAAACCTCCTCCTCATCCCAGCTCACCACAGCCCCATGCAGCCAGTCCTGCAGAAGACCATGGCATGGATGCCTCTTCCCAACCCTGCTCCATCAGCTGCTCCACCAGCAAGAGCCAACCTTGCTTTTGAGCTGTCGTGTTCATATAAGATCCCTTCCCTTTCCCAAGAATATACGTCTTTGCAGCCTCCTCTGCAGCCCATGAAGAGAAGCAGCAGGCTGCCATGTGGAAAGGGTGTAATCCTGTTTTTTACGACCTTCCCTGCAGCTGTAGACAGTTCCTTGTATGCTTTATGCCTTGTGCTTTCCCAAAACAAGCACGTCAAACACCGGTCTGGGGTAAAAGGCAGTGGGGAAGGGAAAAGCACCCCTGAGCATGGTGAGGAAATTCAAGATTGCTGGATTTCCTCTGCAGCTTCACCTGAATAAAAAGGCAGTATGCTTAGAGAAGGAGCCCAGGGAGTGCTCCCAACCAGAGTGGCTGGGATGGGAGATGCAGCATTGCAGTGGGAAAAGGGAGAGAGATGCTGGGAGGGGGCTCCAGGAGCACCCCAGCCCCCCTCTGGGGGAGGCTATTGCTCTCACAACCACCTGAGCCTGTAAAAGAGCTTTGCTGGTTCTTAATTTTTCAGTTAATTAAGTTTGGTGTCTGTCTGCAACCCTGTAGTGTCACAGCAACTAGTTCAGGCCCTATCCCACAGCACAAGGAACCACTTCCAACACCACCAGGGCTCTATACACCCCTGCAAGAGGTCTGAACACATCCACCAGGGCACCGACCCATCTGGGCTAAATTAGTTTAAAACAGTTTTCAAACAGACGAAGATGACTCCAAATGCATCTCCAAGGCTGTCTCTTTCAGTACACCTGTTCTCTTAGTCTTCTTCCTCAGATAAGTGTTTTGAAACCAAAGAGGTCTCCAGCCAAAAGCTGTCCTGTTGATCGGGCACATGCTAAACACCATGGCCAAATCCTGCACCTTCTCCATCCAGACCTGCTGGGTTAACTCACATCTCCCTGTTTCTAAAGCCAGCACCCATCTGTGTACTCCACGGCCAGGTGGGAAGCGCTGGCAGTACTGCTGTCTGCTGTGGGGTAAATACCTGTCCTTAAACCCTGAGTGACTCACACAGCAACACCTGACTGTCTATGCAATGCTTTTTACAAGAACTTCCACTGGAGCTAATGCAGAAGGAAGATAATAAGCAAAGCAAAGGAAACCCAAATCTAGTTGCTGGCAAACATAGATTAAACATGCTTTGGTGTCAGTCATACGTAAACTTATGAGACCATTGTATCAGGCATTTTGACTGGCCAATGTCAAATTCTTATTTAAGGCCTGTAGGGAACAGTATCAGGAATGATGTTACAATAGGACAAGGGGTGATGTTCTTGAACTAAAACAGGGGAGATGCAGGCTAGACATGAGGAAGAAATTTTTTACAATGAGGGTGGTGAGAGCCTGTCCCAGGTTGGCCAGAGAGGTGGTAGATGAACCATCCCTGGAGACATCCCAGGCCAGGCTGGATGGAGCTCTGAGCAACCTGAGCTGGTGAAGATGTCCCTGCTCATGACAGGGGTTGGACTAGACCTTTGAAGGTCCCTTCCAAGCCAAAGTACTCTATGATTAAAAAAAGTAGGGGAAGAAAATGCTTATAACTAGATTTTAGTTAAGTAGGAAAACCAGAACAAGTGAATCCATTTCCCTAACTGAAAAATCAGACCAGAACCTGCTGACAACTCCCCTTATTTCTTAGATGTTCAAACCCCACTGTTAGACACAGTAGCCTGTTTCACAGCTTGGGTGATGGTGTGTTTGAAGGCAGGGGGCCAGGCAGAGCTGATGACACTGTCCCGGAGCATCACCCCCAGGAGCTGCCCATGTCCCCATGGGATCGCACCTTCCAGGCTGCAACACCGGAGCCGCAGATGAAAGAGCCAGGCTTGCAGCTGGGCAGCGAGGTTTGTGTAAACAGTCAGTGCCCTCTTCCACTGGCGGCCATTTCATCCCCCAATTTGATGAATGTGTGGAGGGAGAACCTGGGATGTTGTTCTCCAGATGAAAACTCCTTTTTCAAAACCAGAGGTGCTGGGTTGAATTCATATCAATCACTCAGGACCGGTTGTGTATGCAGGCTAAAAGGATCCACTGAGGGCAAATCCCTGGTCTGCAGCAGATCTGTGTCATGAAAACTGATACAATCCTGAATGAAACAGGGGAAAGAAAGAGGAAAAAAGTTTGATGAAAGAAGATTAAGGAATCTTCTAGCTGAGGGCTAGAGGAAGTGGGGGAGAAACACTGTGTGCAGAAATGACAACACTGAGCAGAGAAATGTCTGATGGGATCCCCTAAGCTTCATGCAAATAATTGTTCCCATCATCTTCTAGCGAGGGACCTAGGGGTGTGCGAGAAAATCAAACAGTGGTGACACTGGGATGGGTGTGCAGGGTCAGTGGAGCTATATCCATTGCAGAGAGTTTGGCACTCAGTTGTTACAAGGGGGAAAGAATCACCAGGTTTTATGGACTCAGAAAGATGCATGAAAATTTTCACTCCCCCTAAAAAGAATTGCCTGAGGAGCTCTGCTCAGTATCTCTGTGTCTGTGGCATGTCATTTTTGCAGGGGAAAAAAAAAATAATGAAAAATAAAATAAAATAAAATAAAATGACCCTGCATTACTGCATTCAGGTCCCTCTTTTGGAGCATTGCCCGGGGCTCCGTGTTACCAGCAGCTCACTGCCATGATCAAGAGAAGCAGCTCCCAGCATTGATTTTTGAAAGCCTGAAAGGTACTTGGTACCTTGTCCAACGCTCCCCTCTGGCCCCCACACTCCTTGAAAGAGAAATATGTGTTCCCTCGGGACTTTCACTCTGTGTCATATGGCCAGCGCTAAGTGCCCGTCCCCAGGCACAGCAAGGGACCCACAAATGATGAAAAGGAGAAGGGGGCTGGGAGCCCAGCTGGGGACAGAGCCCTCCTGACCACAGGGGACAGAGGCGAGATGAAAGGCGTGTGTATTTTCCCAGGTGATCCCAATAGCATCTCAAAGCCCCGGCTTTCTCACTTTGGCTTTAGCCCCAAAACAAACAAACTGGTGCCAATTTGAATATGCCGAGGGCTGACTGATTCGAGGCTCTTGTTGTGTTTTCACAGTCAGCAGCCGACTGGAATTCAAAAGGGAAGGAAAAAGAAAATAATAAGAGCAGATTGATAAGGTTCCCCAACCCTCTCTGGGAAACATGGGGCTTAAGTCCTAGCCAGGCTGTGTGAAAAACAGGGCCAGAGAAGCCAGGGCTGTTCCAGCACAAGAATTTCAAAGCAAAAAACAAGGGGGGTTGTCCCAGCAGGGATCAGTGAGATAGCGGCTCGCTTTCCCTTTACGCCTGCTGCACCAGATAAGGGCACGTTTTGGGGACATTCAGACCCCCAGAGGCTCGAGCACCATCCAGCAAACCACCAGAGCCAGCAGCACAGCTTCCAGGGCTCTGCCAACAAGCCTCAAACATCTCATGTCAGGAGGATCTTCCCATCGGACACTGGTCCCTGTGCATCTGTGTTGGTATTCTGTTTGCTCAGAGCGTGCTGAGGGCTCTCAGGCTTGCAGATAGTGCTGGAGAAAAGGGACAACTCTCTACAACTACCTGAAAGGAAGCTGTAGCAAGGAGGATGTTGGTCTCTTCTCCCAAGTAGCAAGTGATAGGATGAGAGAAAATGGCTGTAAGTTGCACCAGAGGAGGTTTAGATTGGACATTAGGAAGACTTTCCTCATGGAAAGGGTTGTCAGGCATTGGAACAGGCTGCCCAGGGACATGGTGGAGTCACCATCCCTGGAGGGTTTAAAAGATGCAAAGATGAGTTTCTTAGGGACATGGTTTAATGATAGTGTTAACAGTTGGACTCAATGATCTTAAGGGTCTCTTCCAACCAAAATAATTCTGTGATTCTACGACGTGGTGACACTCGCTTTGCCATTCTCATCTACGCAGGTGGAAGGCATGTCCATGTGTGGTTGCTCCAGGAGCTGCTCGATGCCCCGATCTTTTCCCATCATGTGAACTGAAATGCAGCAGCCTCCCCAGCCTGCTACATGGCTCAGAGATTAGTTTCTGTTTCTGACCTAAGGAAAGGCTTGTGTGCTAAAAAACTTCTCTCCCACTCCCCACCATGCAATTATGTGATCTAAGCAAAATAAAGGCTTCTCTGGCAATCCTCTCTTTAATCACAGCCTTCAGGGGTAGGAGCAAAGTGGGATTAAGCAAAAGAGAGTGGCGACATGCTGCACACCAGATCTGCAGGGAGGGAAAGGTGCTCAGAGGTAACACCGCTTTTACGCAATTAATGGTTGGACTTGATGATCTTAAAGGTCTTTTCCAAAAAAAATGATTCTATGACACACACTGGCTGCCTCCCAGAAAGGAGGTGAGACCTCCAAGGCTATCAGAGACAGACAGACAGACAGGAACGGGTCAAGGAGCTAGGGAGCAAAGAGAGAAGTGTCAAGGAGTTAAGAGGGAGGGGAAGACTTGATAAAGAAGAAGCAAAGGACCAAGTCTCCTTTCCACTTGGAAATGCCTGGCAGGCAGGAGGGGAAGGGTGTGGAAGCATAGACAGGTTGGCAAGACGAAGATATAATTAACAGGGTATCAGTTCCCCTAATAAGAACGTGCTGGGATAGCAGCACATTGGCTCCTCACTGACCTGCATAAGCTCCACGGGCTCTTTGAAGTCGGCTTCCTGCCGGGGCTGGGACACACACAGATGCACCCGCTGCATGTCCCATCCTGGTGGTGGCACACGTCGTGCTGGCTGCAGAGTGGAGGGGATTATGAAGTATTATGTATTATGATTAGTCCCTGGAAATCCCTGCGTGTGTTTTGGCTGATGGCAGCCACTCTGATAAAGTTTAAAGCAGGGGACCCGCTGGGCAAATGTGCTCGTACCATCTCCTGCTCTGGCTGCAAAGTGAATCAGCCTCAGCAGCATCTGAGGCCAGGAATTTCTGCTTGTGTCCTTGTCAGTCACTGTCTTGTCTCATCAGGCCCAGTTTTGACAGGGAGAGGGATTCAGTGCATATTCTAAATATCTAAATCATGGAGTTACGTGGGTTGTAAAGGGAAGCGAGTTGTTGGAAATAAAATCGGAAAACCTGAACCAAATCTACCTCAGAAGCCTAAAAACAAAGGGGAGTACAAAGGTCCCATGTCAATCAAAAGTCTTGTGTGACTTTTAGGCTCACCTTTGTTTTGAGGGGATGTTGCATGGCTTCAGTTCCCACCCACAGGACAGATACTGCAGGTGTCCATGCAGCTGTGCAAGCTTCTGTTATTCAGACCATGGCTACGTCCAGCTCCACTGAGCACAAGCTGATTGCAAATCCAAGCCCTGGAGACCTATGAGCTCTTTACAGAGATGGCTGAGAATCACCCAAATCTGCTATAAACAGGCAGGAAAACAGGACATTGAATCTGTCATCTCATAGCGGGTGGCAGGGCTGCTTCAGCTGAGTCCCCCATCCCCTGCCCATCAGCTCTACCTGCTGCAGGGTATCTGGTCATGCTGCTCTGCCGAGGGAATGGATGTGATTTGGGAGGAAAAGCTTCATTTAGGAGAAAAAAAAATAAAAGGATTTTGTCACCTGGATGATCTCCACAATCCACTAGCATGACAAAAAAGGAAGAAGAGAGCAGCTGCAAAGATGGTCTTTAAGAGAGTGTTAACACAGTTGTGAAACCACAGCCTAAGGGGATGTGTCCCCTCATCACAATTCATTGCCCATCAGGAACGGGACATTTCTCCTGCTCAGCACCAGGGATGGGTGGAGATTTCTGACATGTCCTTGCAAGGCAGCCTGTCCCCAGACTATCCTCCCCATCTGTCTGCACAGAGACAGTCGGGGACCAGGGACACACGCCACCCACAGCAAAGAATCATGTTTCAGATCATGCCCTATTAAAAGATCAGCAGTACAACACAGAAAACAATTAAAAAATGACAATGACAAATGAGTTTGTTCCACCCCGTCTGGAAACACTGCTTGCCCTTCCCAGGGCCAACCTTTGCCCTGGGGACCCAGCCTCCAGTTTGCAACCCACTTCCAGGGGAGACCCTCCCCTCCTGCCTGTGGTGCTCCCTTGTACGTCCCACAAACCCTGCCTGGGGTTGCGATCCTGTGTTTGGGACCGTCACTGTCCTGGGCTTTCAGCACAAGGCAGACTTGCCTTGATTTTATCGAAAGGGAACACAAATAATGGTCTGCAAATGTAGCCATCTAGGAAAAGATCCACTTTTGTTTTCTAAAAATTTGCATCCTCCAGCATCCAGTCTAATAGCAAGCGTTATTCTGCATTTTGAGCCAGCCCATAGCTAATGATTTGCAACAAAATAATTCATCTCCATTATCCTGCCCAGTAAATATTCCCAATATGTCGTCTCAGTGTCAAACTTCCCAGAGTCATTACCCTCCCCAGCATCAGACTCCTCGGCGACGTGCAGGGCAGCCCGAGCCAGAGACTCCTGCCACAGTCAGCAAACGAGCGTGTTTTTCATTAGGCACGTTAAGAGGAACAGTCCTATTGCAAAGAACACCAAATTAAAGGAAAAAAACAACAAGGGGAAGGCTTCAACCCTGGTTATACACAGAGGAACACAGGACGAGCCCTAGATTTAGAACATGTGGAAGCACATTGTAATTTCCTCAGTCTACTTGAGCTGCCTTAAGTTACAAACAGTTATGGTTGCGTTTCATAACTCTGGGGACAGATGGCAAATTCACTCTTATCTCTTCCCCTTCTTGGGACAGTCATGTTATGCCACAAAGTCCTTTACCCCATGGCTCTCAACAGGGAAATCCTCTGCGGTTGTACACTAGAGCTCAGATGAGCAACACAGCTGAAGAAGTGTATGTGTGCATGCCTGAGTGTGCATTTTTGTGTGTAGGTGTTATCTGACACATCTGCCAGCGCAGCAGCCCAGGGCTGCCAGGTTTCTTGCCTATGGCACAGCACCAGTGTTGCAAACCTTGCACTCAGACCCCAATAAATCAGAAAACCTGTCCTGGCTCCTCACCTGGGCAGACTCCAGCTGCATCACAGCCACTTACCTTCCCAAGCTATCGCCCCCCACCCAATTCTTGACGACCTTTCAAGAGGAGGAACACATATTTTTTACTTTCCCTCCAGGCCTGTCCCACCTCCTGTCAGCCTGTAGTACTCGGAAAAAATATGAGATTCCCCAGCTGGGATTTACTAATATCAATAAAAAAAAATGCAAAAACCACCTACACTTCTGCATCATTGTCTTGCCATGTAAGATGGCTCAGCCACAAGCATCACTCAGGGCTTATGCAGAGTCTGTTGGGCAAGACTCCTCACAGCCCTGAAGCAAACCAAGAAGCTGAAAGTAACACCAGGAAAAAAGGGAAGAAAAAGATTTTGAGGGTGTTGCAAAACTGAGCCCATGGAAAGAGTGGAGACGCCAGCAGAAAAACCTGCATGAGAAATACTGCTTACCACATCTGGCGTGTGAGTTTCCAGGTGAAAACATCCATGCACTGTCCCCAGGGTTCATGGTACATGCAAATAGCTGGAGATAAACACACTTGGATCCTCAAGGGGCATAGACTGGGTGAGCTCTGGGGACTCAGCAGGATCAGTGTCAAAAGTCACTGCTCCGTGGCCGAGCGCTGGTAGAGATCACACACTCTTAGTGTTCCCCGCCTGCAAAGTAAAATTAATTTATGACGACATCATTCAATATAGGTGTTTTACTTGTGCATGAAACAGGTGAAACATGCAGTTACCATTGCTCAGCTGAAGGCTGATGACTGGTTAAGGTACAGCAATGCAGCAGCATCTCATCAGGTGGCCATTTCCTATATGCAGTGTCTCCCAAAGCAAATGCTAATGTTGCTGGAGCCATTCTGCCAGGTTATCTCTCTGTATGGACATTTTGCACCATGTCTGTATTGTAAATGTAATCCAGCTCTATACCCGAGGCCACAACACTTCTCTGTTTAATCCAAGATGGCTCTACAGAACCTACAGAAGATCAGGTCTAGGAACACCCTGCACAACTGCTGTGTGTTGCATATTAACAGAGGAACACGAGATCAGAACAACTCACCAGGAGCTTGACCGGAGTTGAGGTGGACCCAGGGCTGCTGCAGATGGATTGAAATAGTTAGGAAACTATCGAAAGGCTCAGTAACACTGGACAGTAAAGATAGAGGCCAGAAGAAAACTTCAGATCCTCCTCCAGATCCAGGTTTTTCCAAAACTCGTGTGTACTTAGATCTGAAGGTCTGGTTTGGCCTTTTCCCTGCTGCTAACAGCATTCAGTGTGAAATGTGCAGCATGCCAGAGAGCGCTAATGCTTTGCAGACCCGGGTTGTGTCATTCCCCAGTGTTATTTATACAAAACTATTTAAAAACACAGGGTAAAATTTGTAGCAGTTTCTATGTGGAAGATTCCTTTTATCTAATTTTATCCACCTACGAGCTGCATGCCTTACGTTAGACACCCAACTTAGAGATGACTGAAGCCTTCAAGGCTCCTTCACAATCAAAGGGCAGAGACAAGCCTCTCTAAAAGAGAGAGTCCTAATGTGGGCACCCATTCTGGGAAGAGAAAAATCACCTTCTAGCCATGTGTGCCTCTCCACCAGCCATGCAGTCAACTTTGAGAAGTTGCTTCAGCTAAATGCTTGGCTGTTAGCTGGGTAGATTAGGTATGCTGAATCTTGTTGATGTGACTAAAGAACTTAATTCCCATTTTCAGTAGTGTCTTAGACACCCCTAGCTAGGTGGTTAGAGTCATCAGGGACCTAAAAATGCTCCAAATCAATAATGATTTACAGGCTGTTACAGCAAGGGATGCCAGGGTGTGTAGAAGGCTTTAGGTTCATTAGTCACATAGCTGCCTGAATACTTTTGAAGAAGTTTCTTCCTCTTTGGTGTCTCACATCTGAAAAGTCTTGTACACCAGCCTACATGCAGGTCCTCTGTCCAAGGCAAGGTGTAGACTCTTTGGGGCAGAGCTGCTGGTCTAATTTGTCAGAGCAATGCAGGATACACCATCCATCTCCCAGGTGTGGACTTTGAACACTACTGTGATACCAAGAATGGAAAAGAAAAAACAAGCCTGGCAGATGCCAGTGAAGACCTCAGTGTTGTGCACTTGTCAGCCCCTTTTAAGTCACATCTTCCCTTCCCTGGGGGACAGGTCTGAGGAACTTCAAGCTTTGCTGGGAGCAGGCAGAACTGCCTCTAGACCCATTCTTAATGTCTGCTCCAGCAGGATTTAATGGTTGGGCTCAATGATACAGGGGTCTCTTCCAACAAAAATGATTCTATGATTGCTGGAGATATTCCTTTTTTCACCTCCTGTCCTTCTAAGGAGAAGGAATTGAGTTAAATCCAAGCAAGCCATGGGGAAACCTGACAAGAACCTTTCATGAAGCTCCTCTCCCTCTGCAGGACTGACAGTTGTGTCCTTGGCAGAAATGAGCTAAAAATTGCAGAAAAAAGCAGCAAATCAGGCAATGGCCACAGCCATTCTTCATGCCATATGACAGCTCCTAATACCTGGCCTCGTTAGCATCAAAGACCACAGGCTCTGAAGCAGATCATCTGCCTTTCATCAGTGCTGGGATTATGTTGGGAGTGTCTCATTCGATCTCCGGTGTTGTCAAACCTGGTGCAGCAGCAGAAGTGTCATCTCCATCTGTGTTCCTGCTGCACCAGCCAGCGTGGCTGTGTGAAATCCAAGGTGGCCTGATGGTAGTTTCTTCTGTCATCAAAATCCTAAGAAAGAAAAAAAAAAGGAAACATAAAATAAGAGAAAATCAGTAGGAGGCGGAAGCATGGCAACAAGTTGGATAATCAGCTGCAATTCAAAGCAGGGAGGAATATCTGTTTGTTCTCCTGATTTACCCACTGCACCTCAGAGCTTTCCACTTTGCAACTCCCATCCTGATGCTCAGCAAGTAAATAAATACTCCCAGAAAAAAACTGCAGAAGTTGGTCACTGCTAAATATTCTTGTTTTCTGCGAGCTCTTTTCAGTCAACCTAGGAAAGCTGAAATTTTCTTTATTAAGATAATTACCTCACTGTAGACAATTTAGTCTGTCATCTGCAAAATGAAGAATGATCAAGGGAGCTGAATCTGCTCCAGGGCGGGAGCCCTCCCTGCTGCGGGGCTGCCCAAAAAGGCTGACGATGGCCCTTCAGAGGCTGCTTTCAGTGCTCCCCCACTGCTTCCGTCCCACAGCCCTCCAGCCCCCAAGGAAATATTAAGTGCGAAGTATTACAAACCAAATAAAATCTCGCTTTGAAGGCAACACATTCAGGAAGAAGGAATAAAAATAATAATCAAGGGGCACAGCCAGGCAAGCGGCTTTGAAGGGCTGGCTGGATGCCCATTGATACCCAACATTTCTGCCTCCCCTTTGGAGCAGGGAGGGACGGAACAGCTGGAAGGTCAGCACTGAGTTGAGGAATAACAGCCAAATCACTTCGTACTCGAAACAAGGCTTGGCAAAACTTTGAGAAAATCAAGCTTTTATTTTTTGTCAGACTTGGCAAACTATTTTTGTCACTGTTGTTGCTGGGCATTTGGAGACAAAATAATAGAGGTTGGGGAGAGAACGACCGCTGCAATCTAACCCAAGGACTTACGTCCTCTCTGAGGCTTAGAGGAACAGATGACCTGCAGATATTGCTTGTTGGCTTGTACACTGTGTAACATATCATCCATCGCTTCACATTTCCTCTCTGCCTTTTGTTTATTTGTTGTTTTTTAGACAGGCTCCCTAGGCTGTGTTTTTGCTCTTTTTCCCCTGTTTCAAAGATTTTCACTCTGCTGGATCTTTTCTCTTTGCTCTGAAGAGCTGCATGATACTGAGAAGGAGCCAAACACACACAAGCTAACTGAAGCAAACTGGAAGTTCTCCCATCTAGACTTGCTGACTTCAGGTGTCTGCTACTTGGACCCGATGTCAGGCACTGGCTTATTCTGCATCCATCAGGTGGGCAGGGCAGTTTGCACCATCACTCTAAAACCCACTGCAGCCACAAAAAAGCAGTTAAATAGTGGTTAAAATAGCTTGAAGATCTGGTGTTTGACACCCTGGTGGCCTAAAAGGAGATGGATACCAAGCGGCTGTGCTCAGCAAGAGCCTGCTGTCTTCTCCAACTGCGTTAGCTGAAGCTGTACAGGGGCCGTGGGTGCTGGCATTGCTCAAAAAGTCATCGTGGATCACGTTTGCAGATCAAGCTCTGATCTGCTAGGGCCAGGTGGAAATTATAGAAACATAGAATTGTTTGGGTTGGAAGGGACATCCAAAGCTCCCCCAGTGCCACCCCTGCCATGAGCAGGGACATCTTCACCAGCTCAGGTTGCTCAGAGCCCCGTCCAGCCTGGCCTGGGATGTCTCCAGGGATGGTTCATCCACCACCTCTCTGGGCAACCTGGGCCAGGCTCTCACCACCCTCAGGGGAAAAAAATTTCTTCCTTATATCTTGTCCAAATATACCCTCTTTTAGTTTAAACCTGTGGTTTCAGCTGGTGGAATTTGTCCTTTTTCTGCCTTTATGCCTGAGGACACTGATGAGGAACAGGCAGTGCTGAAGAGGGAGGCACTGAGCGCCTGCAGACTCTGGGTTAAAACTAAGGTGAACCAAGAGATCTTGCTGCAATGCACATCTATTACTTCCAAACCATCTCCACTGCTGGCTCAGTGCTCCACACAGGAACTGCTCATCATTAGACAGAAATTAATAACTAGTCCTTTTTTTGTATTTCTTGCTTGCTTTCTTTCCCCCTTTTTAAATCCATTGCACAAGCACAGTCTGAAGAACATTTTCTGAAGCTGCATGTGTGTCACCCATCTATTTTCTCCGGGCTCTGGAAACAATGGTCCCTGGTGTTTGCTGTCGGAGGCTGGGACGTAGCTCTGCAGTGTCATCTGTTCATGGTGGTTGGACAGTCACGCTCTCCTCCTCCTGCCTGGCACTTGCACAGTGGCTCTGAAAACTAAGCCAGACAAGAGCATCCTGCCATGGGCAGCGTGTGACAGATGTCCCCAGAGCCCTCGCAAGGGCGAAGGGGACCCATGGGAATGCCCTGTCCCTTGCGAAGAAGTAGATGACTTGGTATTGGCCAGGACTCAGGTACACCCACTAGAGGTCGGTCTCCAAGGCTCAGGTGGTTGACACAAACAATTTGTCAGAGAGCTAATAAAATAATCGATGGTGGGGAGAACACCCTCAAGTAATGGATAACTGGGGTCCTCCAGGTAACAGCTGGTGCTGACAAACGATCATCGCCTGGCCAAGAGAAAATTGCTGCAGTGCAGACCACTGTCAAAGATGTCTGTTGCATATGATAGATAGCACCAGTGCATCTCTCTCTATCTTCTGCTTCGCCAACAGGGAGTGAATCCATTCTATTGGAAACCCCCCGCCTGCTCCCCAATTACATCTACCGCAACTAGATAATTTTAGAGATTGCTCCCCAGCCACTACCTACCCTGAGCTTTGCAAACAAAAGTAATGATCACCACTCCTTGTTTTATTATGGGTCTGCTGAGCTCAGAGACCTCAAAATGCCGCCTTGCAAATATTAATTCATGATGGTTCACATTTGCCTCTGGTGTCAAGGCAACGTTTGCAACCATTTTCAGCTAATTATAAAAACAGAGGCTATTCCTCACTATTGTTCTCATTAAAAGCGCTCAAAGTTGGCTAAGTTGTGCTACATTCGTTGCAAATGTTGTCTTTATTTTTGAAAAGCATAACCACTCACTGATATTTTTGTGCCCACTATAAATCAGCTCTACTTGAAAACTAGACAAAAAACATCACATCAGTTTAGCCTCTGGGCTTTTCTTTTTTTTATCCACAGGTCTAGATAAACCATCGACTGCAGTGAAGGTTAAACAACAAACCAAAGTCATTCACCTGTTTAAATTAATTTACCCATAAATTCTGTTTGTGGCTCTCACAGCTGCAGGGCACCCCTGCATCACAACCTTCAGCCTGTCCCTGCACCTGCCCCTGTATCAAACACCTTGGGCAACCCTGACCCCAGCGATTTAGCCCAAATTCAAAGGGCAAAGGGGCAATTCCACCTTCTGTTGGAACATCTGGAATGCATCAATTTGCCAGCAGTCCCCTTGCACTCTTAGCCCAAACATGTAGTTAAGGCCCAGTTTAACAAAAGCCCCTAAACTTGAGACTAATTTTAAGTTAACTTTGTGCCAACTATTGTACCAGTTAGGGGTGGGTGCTGGTGTGCCCTGCTAATGGAAACGACGTGTGTGAGACAGAAGACCCTGTGACTTGCTGATTTTTCTAGCCCCTTGTCAACCACGTGTTTACCTCTCTGCAAATTCCCCAGTGACAAATCCAGCACCCAAAACACACAATATCCTCAGTCACTTATTTACGGTGCTAAGGTTCCAAATTGGTACTTGCTAAATCTCCTTTGCGAGTGAGCTGGGTCCACACTGCCAATATTATAATACAGCCCAAGCATTTATCAGTTCTCCTTTCACACCATTATTCCTTGTCTAACAGCTCCGGCTTTTGGCACTGAATACTAATGTCACAGGCTCATCAGTATGCTGGAGGGCTGCATGTGCATCTCAGCCACGCACACTGATAGCATGAAATCCATGGAGGGCGTAATGAAAATTCACATGCATAATATCATCAGCACACTTCAGAGCCTCTTACCTATCGCTGGCAGAAAGAGCTGGCCCCCAGATGTCCCATGGATTTGGCCCTGCCACGCTCATCACTACAGAAAATGCTCCTTTGTGAAATGCAAGTGAGCCACCCAGGACCAAAAGAAAAATGTCCTTTCAAGGCTGGCTCTACCTTTCCATTTTTTATGCAAACCTTTCATTTACACAGCTTCTCCTGCTGCTGCACTGAAAGCATGACCTTGAGCAAAAATGCTTTGCTCTTCTTAAGGGACCTTGCAAGCTCCTGAAAGCACAGAAAGCCATACAGGGAACCACAGGAGATCAGGAGTACTTTAGGGTGTGGGATGGGACACAAAGCAAGGCAGTGACCACCTTGTCTGAACCAGTGGGGTCCACCATGTGATCCTCCAAGAACAGCATTTGTCTGGATTTTGTATTTTCATTACTGTATTTCCACTACTTGTGGTATCTCACTGGCCATGCAAAAGGGCCATTCTGTGGTTGGGGCACCAAGTGTCACCTCCACCCAGGACCACTGGGGCCAGTGATCTCCTTTCCCTCCACTGAAATTCTGGGTTTGCTCCATAGCACTGAGTACTGACACGGTACCTCTGATGCAAATGGCAGCTGATGTTTGCCAAATCCTGTCAGAGGGGTAGGTCCTGACCACATGGAGAAGCTATCAGAACCTAACCCAACCTGCCCATTCATAACCACTAAGCAGTGAACCTCATTTGGGGTGGAGAGGCAACCTCGGGTCTCTAAGAAGGGACACTTATGGGTCTTGTCCTGTTTCTCCTTAGGCTGCTGGACCAGAATCCCATCTATCTCCAAATACCAAGTAGTAAGTGATAGGATGAGAGGAAATGGCCTCAAGTTGTGCCAGGGGCGGTTCAGATTGGATATTGGGAACAATTTCTTCCTAGAAAGGCTCATAGGGCATTGGAACAGGCTGCCCAGGGCAGTGGTGGAGTCACCATCCCTGGAGGGGTTTAAAAGATGTAGAGATTAGGTTATTAGGGACATGGTTTAACGATAGTGTTAGGCTAATGGTTGGACGCAATGATCCTGAGGGTCTCTCCCAACCAAAATGATTCTATGATTCACCTGTTTGCACAAGTCAGGACTCTCATCATTATTATGTTATGGAAATAACAGAGAGGAGAGCAAAACATCATAGTCCCAGGCACTGAGCAACCACAGAGGGACAGATGATCCCTGCCCCAAAGCACTTATGGTATGGCTGGGTGACTGAGAAAAGCTGGGACAGAAAACAAGAGGGAAAAGCTGTGCCTACAATCACCCAGCAAAGGTAGTGGCAGGACTGAGAACAGATCCAGCTCCCAACCCTGAGCTCAGCACCCTACTGACCTGCACATGTCACCTCCCATTTCAGGGGCATTCAGAAAAGAAATCAAATGTAACACAGAAATAAAACACACAAGGCTAGTTAGCCATCTCCATACTCTGTCTCTCTGTACTGTCTGCTCCAGCGTCAGGGCTCTCTCTTTTCATCCATACATACAATATACCCACTGTTATCCCCTCTGACTCCAGAGTCGCATGACCCAGCCATGAAAAAATGGTTCTGATTCATTTACATTAAAGATGTGGATATTTTAAGGGGCATAGAAGACCTTCTCTCGCTATTGTTAAATGTCTACAGTGAAGCACACAGAGCATAAGCCACTGGGTCATGAAATGTAGCATTTCTTTCATTCTTATCTCCTTTCTCCAGCTTGCCAGAGCACTGCAAGCCATCATATTGATATATAAGCAGAAAAATCTCCCTCCCAGAGCAGAAAAAATAATTCATCTTTAAACAACGTTGGCTTTTGCCAGTGAAATGCACTGCTACAACCACAGGAAACACAACACAGGTTATTACAAATACTAAATACGAGCAACCAAAGTATAACAAGAAAGTGCAGCTGTGAGCATCGTCTCGATAATTTGCAACAACCTGTGTGGTGCCATAGGGAAGCAAACATAGCTGGCACATGGATGCACAGATCTGAGTTTTCCGGGCAAGCTGAATTGAAATCAAATAGGATGGAGAAAATGGGTTGTTCTGCAACCAGACTTCAGCCTCGGTTCCTCAATTAGCTCTCTGATGAAGCATTGCCTTTAATTTGAACCCACTCCTGGGGGAACCAGCACACAGCTGATGGATCTGATGTGCAGACCACTCTCATGTGCTGGAAATGCCTATTTATAAGCAAGGCAGATCAGAGAAGGAAAACTATGGTCTCAGCCTCCTGCTCCCAGCCCTACCAGCTCCCCTCTGCCTCCCACTCACTGTGCAAGGGCTCTGGCCCCACTTCTCTTGTACTACACCCCAGGGGTCAGCAAGGGTTTCACTGCCACAAGTGTTGTCTGGGTCAAGGGATTGCTCCTCTCCAACACACTCGCACATCCCACAGACCTTGTAGAAAACAGGCATCTGGTCTTGAAAGTCAGTGTCAAGGCACTAAAAGACCTTCAGGGAGGGGCATTCAGCTGATGGCAGAACCGGCAGCTGCAGGAGACACAGCGAATAACAGCAGTGGAGGGACCTGTCCCCAGGCTGGGACATGAGGGACCTCAGGGACTCATTATTGAGACCTAATAATATAATATCCATGCATGAAGTGATCAGTCGTGTTCTGTCGGCCGTCACACACTGCAGTCTACAAATTAACCTCTATTTCCCCTTTTGTAAGGGAGGAGAAGGAGGAGGAGGGTCTCCAGCCCATTCCCACATCTTAGAGAAGAAATCCTTTATTATTAGTATGGTCATCTGTCACGCTGCCTGCTCTGTAAGAAATGCACTCCTTTTAACACAGAAATCAATCCTTTCCTATGGAAAGGAAATAAATGTAATCACTACTAAGTATCACTCGTCCTTCTTGGCTTTTGTATCTGGGGCACTGAACAGCTTGATATTCTTTATGGATTTTCAGTGCTGACCAAAAGTTCAACTCGCTGCAAGTGAAATTTCTGGAGGAAGCTGGGAGTGTCCCATCTGAAAGCCATAAAGAGCTCCATGAAAAACAACAGAAAACACTCACACGTCTGCAACAGATTTATTTGTTGGATTAAAGAAGTCTTCCATAAAGTTGCATTTTATGTCCCAAACTCTGAAAAGCATCCCCAATCAGGATATCACTCAAACATATGATTAATTTTAAAGCAGACAAGCCAAATACGCAATCTGTTGGCCAAATCCAACCTGCACAATACATTCACTGTGCGCTATGTATCATATTCTCCAGAACAATATTTTCATTCCTTAAATGATTTTTCTGACTGCAAAGACCAGCAACCTGGTGCAACCAGCCCCACAGCAACTGTCTGGCTGTGTGGGCAACCAGCAGCAATCATAGAGTCACAGAATAGTTTGGGTTGGAGGGGACTTTCAAAGGTCATCCAGTCCAACCTCCTTGCAATGAGCAGGGACATCTTCAACTAGACCAGGTTGCTCAGAGTTCCATTTCATTGAAGATGTCCCTGGTCATGCAACGATGCTAAGAAGCAAATAACATGGCCACCCTCCTTTCAGATGAAAGTCAGAAATAATTCTTCCCATACCACACAGTGAATCTGGATCAGCACTCCCGAATTCCTGCTTGGTCTCCCCATGATTCCTCTGGATCTCAAAGTGAGATTTCACTCCTGACAACCTCTTAGTTCACCAGAAAGTGTCCCGCTCAATGGAAGCACCCCAGTCCATGCACTGGAATTTGGCTGCAAATTCTCCATCTGCAGCATAGCTCAAATGTCTTTCCTGAATGAAGACCCTCCTCCTCCCGCCCAAAAAGAAGAGTTTAACCACCTATCTAAAGAAAGAAAGGAGGAATGCAGAGAATGAACCCACCAACATCAAAACCCAGGAAGCTGCCTTTTAGTCACCGAAACAATCTCACTGATAGACTTGATTTTTCTCACCCCAGGAGGGAGTAATGTTTTCTTTCCTTTTTTTCTTTTTTTTTTTTTTTTCCCCATTTGCTGAATGTGTTAATTCTACAGAGTTTTGGAGGTTTCATGTTTTCGGTTTGTTTTTTTTTTTAAAAAAAAAAAAAAAAGAAGAACAACAGGCATTCATGGCTCCCAGCTGTCAAAAGCCACAAAATGCCTGAGGCTGTCTGTCTTCTTGCAAATGCCAAAGCCATTTTCCCGTAGCGTACGTTCTCATTAATCAAGTTTCAGACTTGACTTAGTCTATACCATTGCCCATAAGCCAAGAGAGACACTTTAGGGTCAGTAATGCAACACAGCATCGCTGAACCTACCAGGGCATTGTCAGACATGAATGTGTCATCTGGGCTTTTCTCCCGCTGAAATCAGTGGGAGGTTTTTCTTTTAATAAGGCTCAATTCAAAGCCAGGATCAACTATCATGGAATAGAGGTAATATCTACAGAATGGAGGACTGTTTCTTTGAATATCATCACCAGAAAGAAGCAAAGCCCCAGGCCCATAAAAATTGAATAGTTGCGGTGGGTTGACCTAACTCCATCCTAGCCAAACCTAATACAATAGTGTTTAATTTCCACTGAACCACTAGACATGGGTTTGGCTGGTGACTGGTGGTGTCCCTCAAGCTCCTCTTGCTGAAGTCCAGAGGGCGAACAGCATCCTGAGACATGGATACATGTGGGGTGCCAGGAGGAAGTACAGTCCATTCACCATCTGCTGCTGGAAAAACATACCCACGCCTGGGGTTCTCACTTCAAAAAGAAAGTTGACAAGCTGTAAATGGTTCAGGGAAGAGCTCTAATAAAGAGGGAAAGCTGGTCTTGGGTTGGACATTAGAAAGTCAATCTGCTCAGCTAATGCAACATAAAGCTCACAGGTGCTGAATTGGGAGCCAAAAGTATTGCAAGAAGAGACATTTTCCAGTATCAGAGCCTTTCCCGAGTGGCAGAATGACATCACACAGCTGCAGGTTTGGGCTGAAGACATTAAAACTGGAAATCTGGTGCTACAGAAATGGAATGGTGGCAATCAAAAGAAATGGAAGGCTCTCACCAGCATCACGGTGTGCTGGTAGGAAGCTTGTACGCTCCCTCTCAGCCCCGGCCTGGGCAGAGGCGGCGCAGCTCTGGCTGCCTGTGCTGTGCCCACAAAACCCTCTCATCTCGCTCGCGGCCATGGGGATTGAACAAGTCAAAACCAAGGAAAGCGAAGAGCAAGCAGAGACGTGACCCACCGCACACTGCCAGCTCAGCAACATTGCCCACAGGCCCAACCTGGCCAACACAGGCTGGAGCAATTGGATGTAATTGCCCCTTCTTGACATTTTCACATCCAGAGAAGCCGCAAAAGGGCCTCCCACGTCTCCAGCAGTGGTGGAGGACTTGGACCTCATGTGGGAGAAGGCAGGCTGCTCATAAGGCTCTTCTCAGCCAACATTCAGTCTGGTAACGAGATATTTCATGTTTTGCGCTCCTCTCCTTTAACTTAGGTGGAGGATCAAGGCAGGACAGCTTCACCAGGAAGCATTTACCATATGTCAATATTAAATTAATGGCTGTGAAAATGTCCATCAGGAGTCTGGTGGCAGCCAAGCAATCTGAGGGTCACCATGGGAAGACAAGCAACAGCAAAAGAGAGGAACAAGAAATATGAGCAGAGTCCTGCATGTGCTCCTGGGAGAAAAACAAGACCTTGCTCTATCTCATTTCATTCACAAAAATGCTTTTGCTTAGAAGGTTTTATCTTATCTCATCATTCAGGTCATCTGTTGATAATTTTAATTTCAGCAGGCAGTTAATGCGCTAATCAAAACTGATGGGTCTCAGCAGGATAGAAAATCCCAAGCATGGACACCATTATTGGGCTTCTAAAGGAAAACATTGGCATGTAAAGAAAAACAAAACAAAACAAAAAAGACTTTTATAGGGATTATTTACTGCTCTCTTCACTCCACATGCTAATTCACACACATTGGTCTGTTCTACACCCCGATTTAACCAGACACACATTACTTTGCCTGCTGCATCCCGGAACAGCAGGAGAGACAAAGCATGGGGCAAAGGGTAATGGGAATCCCTGGTTTCTTTTACCATTGACCACAGTGCTTCTGCTTCTCAGATGATGACAGCCAGACCAAAATCCCACATCTACAATGCCATGGGGTGCTCACAAAGACTGCACACCTATTCCCTTCAGGAGCAGGGCTTGACAGTGGGAGAGGGTACAGATGCAGCCCAGACATTCAGGGCAGTGCAGGCACCTTGGGCACAGATTTCCTCTCCTCACATTCCCATGCCAGCCCTGGGAATGGAGATCCAGCTGAGGAGGTGCCTGCAGCATGGGATCCAACTCCTCTGCCCCTGTCTTGCTATGGGCTCCTGTGGGTGGGCTCACAAATAGGGAGAGGAGAAATTTCTCCTCCCTTTTCCCTGATCCAGGCTTGTAAAATACGGCCTCTTGGAGAGACCAGCATGCTAATAAATCCTAACCTGCCTGGTTGACACATGGTTGCATGATATGATCAGTCCCAGAGGGAGGCAATCACTGCCTGAAAAGATTAAACTGATGGGCCGCAGTGGGTGGGCAGGGTGGGGAAACTCCTGAGCGATGGTCCAAACCTTCCTCTAGCCCCCTCATGTGCAGTGGTGCTCCCCACGCTGCCCAGTGTCTGACAGAAGAGGAGGCTGTAGCAAAGTCCACAATCAACTTACCCAAAGCAAAGTCACATCTTCTCCAGACAGGAGCAGATTTCAGGATTGATCCCAAGGCCAAGGGTGGTGGTTTTTTGCTCCCTTATAACCTGGACCTGCAGCATCCTCTGATCAGCAAAGTCTGGACTCCAGGAACTGCGCCACAATCACCCAGGATGGTTCGGATAAGAGAAGCATGGATAAAAGTCAGAAAATTTCTCCCAGATCCCAAGATAGCTTTTGCAGCGATGATGTCTCTGCATGGCTTCCCTCCCCAATATCATCAGTCCTGTCAACAGCCAGACCACTGTGCCAAGGCAGCTCACACCTGAAAGTCACACAGCCTCAAGGCACTCAGGAGAAAGAGCATCCCAAAATCAGACGGTAGAACAAGACACCTCACAGCCAGTTACACTCCAAACTACCCTGGATCCCAACAGGCCCATGCAAACTTCATGTTGGAGGTGGCTCAGAAGGTCCAGGGGCTCAGTGCAGAGCCCAAGGCATGTGTCTGTGCAAGGTGAAGAACTGGAGCAGCACAGCTTGAGCAGCCAGGTCTGGTGGTCCAGGAGTTGAAAACACTGAGGGGACAGCATTAATCCAGGTGACATGGACCTGGATTGTTGTCTACCAAGCAGGACATAGTCCAGTAGCACTGACAAGCTCATTACAATAGTAAACACATAAAGGTATGAATCTGTTCCTATAGCCAACCCTTTATACCCTGCCTGCTCCTGCTCAGCCTCAGGTCAGCTATGCAGCTATCCTTGGGAGGGTCCCCCAGCCTCCTCTGAGATAGTTTTCATGGAGATATTCAAAGAAAAACAGCCACTTTTGCAGCATTTTCCTTTTCTTTGTCTACCTGCCAACAACAAATTGGGAACATAGTACTCAGGCAGCAGTGCACAAGGGTATCTGTGGGGTGAGTTTTGAGATGCTCTGCTGACAGCCTCTTTGTGGAAATACTGCAATTCCTTATCAGCCTGGGTGCTCTTGTGTTTCACCTTTCAAATAGATTCAATTAACCTGCTTCCCTTTGTGCTTAGCACTTCTACTGTCAAAGAGCATCACCTGGAAGACCTTTTATAGGCACAGTAAACACCATGGCAACTGCAAAGATATTTCCAAGAAATCCCAGCTGCAGCCTTTGGACTGCAAGTCCAGAAGACATTTCCCATATCATCATTTCTCTCTTTCAGTATCCTCCATTTCTGGGGAAGTATTGACTAAGTGTTAAGCCTCCAGACTGAATTTCTGATCCGACCTCTTGAAAGAGCAAGAACCCATCATTTCATTTTATCTGGAAATGCTTGTACAGAAACACTGATCACTGTGATTAATTGTGACATCTGCAGGAGCATTCGGTTCAGGGAAAAATTAGACTCAGTTCTACATGGGTTATTTACGACACAGCTGCTCCAGCCATTAAAAATCACCCTGAATATCTGTTTTCCCTGCCACAGTTTGAACAAGTGGATCAGTCCCTGAAATCACAAGCCTCCGTGTTTTCCAGCTCCACACAGCTCATCACAAAATAAAGGCCTTGCCTCAATAAATAGCACTGTTAAGGGCACTCCTGCTGTAACGAGCCTTCCTTAGTAATGCTTCAACTCCGGAAAGAGCCTGTACTGAGCGCTAAAGAAATCCATCAGAAGTAACCTTGGAATGCGTATGTTTATATCCACGTAGCTGTGGAAACATTGTAGAAGAGGGTTGGTTTTATGTTTTGTGAAGCAAATTGAAAATCTATTATATTCTTCTGTATTCCAAAGCTCCCTTCCCCTCCTGTTTCAAGCAAAGGGCTCTTGCCCAAGCTGGTTTTTTTTATAAACGCCTCCCCTGTCCCAGCACAGAGCAATCCCGTGTTGAGCACATTCCTTGGCATCCTCCCCCCTAATTGCTCTCAGGCTGTCGCAACACTTCTTGTGTTCGGAGCTGGATACAGTGAGACAAGGGTTGATTTGGCTTTGGAGGAGGCTGGGCTGACCCCTGGGTCTTGCTGAATCCACACTCCTGGTGCTGGGAGACACAAAAGGAACCTGGTTGAGAGGCAAATCACCTGTTGCTTGGGATGAAATAGATTCTCATCTCTACAGCTTGCAGGAGATATGGATGAGATGGGTGCATCCAGCAGAGAGGCTGGAGAGCACAGTGCAAAGCCTCTGCCCAGGCATATTTCTGGTTGGATCTTCATGCAGACAAGTGCCCTAAAACTATTCACAGGAATAACTTCTTCATTTTCACTGCTTCCCTCTTTTCTCCTCACTGTTCCTGCTCTTGTCCCCACCTCCTTTGCATCACTGCTTGGAGGGTTCCCTGGTGCCTCCTTCTATCTGATTTCATTTCAAACCTGCAGCCCAGCCTCAAAGCAGCTGAGCTATCCTGCCCAACAAGTCACCATAGTGTCCATCACCAAAAAGATCTCTTCCCAGGAGAGCAAGTCATCTTGGCACCTCTGCTTTTTCCCTCCTTCCCAGCCCATTGAGGGGAGTCAAGACCTCTGAAATGGGAGCAGAGACCTCATCCTGCTGCCAACTCAAGCATTTCATAGAATCATAGAATCGTAGAATCATTTTGGTTGGAAGACACCCTCAAGATCATTGAGTCCAACCTTTAAACTGACGCTGTCATTAAACCATGTCCCTAAAAACCTCATCTACACATCTTTTAAACACCTCCAGGGACAGTGACTCAACCTCTTCCCTGGACAGCCTATTCCAATGCCTGACCACCCTTTTCTGGGAATAAATTTTTCCTCATACCCATCTAAGCCTGCCCTGGTACAGTTTGAGGCCATTTCCTCTCATCCTATCACTTGTTACTTGGGAGAAGAGACCAACACCCTCTATGTTCCAAGCTCCTTTCAGGCAGTTCAGAGATCAGAAGGTCTCCCCTCAGCTCCTGTTCTCCAGCTGAAGCCCCCAGGTCCCTCAGCCGCTCCCATCGCACTTGTGCTTCAGACCCTTCCCCAGCTCTGTTCCCTTCTGTCAGCTCACTCCAGCACCTCAATGTCTTTCCTGTAGTGAGAGGTCTAAAACTGAATACAGTGTTCAAGGTCCAGCCTTACCAGTGGCCAATACATTTGCGTAACCTCCTTCCTACACAGGAAGACCTCAAGCCAGATCTCTGTTGGGCAGCGATCAGTTCAAAGACATGCCACAAATCCCTCGCAAATTCTACCTACCACTTAAATCACTTAAAAAATTATTTCCCAGACACCTGCGTGGCACCAAGCACGCCAGTGTCAGCCAGAGCCTCAAGTACCACTGCAATGTTTGTTAATAATAGGCACAACCTACTAATGCAACCCAGCTACTGCACCTTGCCGTGCACATGAGCTTGTCTTTCATGATGTCTGCGTGCACAAGGTGTTATTCCCTCCAGCAACACTAGTGAACAGGGTAACCTGGGGCAGTACAACACAGTTGTCTAAGGTAGGGTTAAGCAGCTGATGATAAACTATCACCACCATAATTGAAACCCACGCACGCAGCACCAGATGTATTCAGCATCCTGCAAACAAAGGCTCCAGGCCAGCACTGAGCGACGTGCGAGCCAAAGGTTTTTCCCAGAACTAGGCTGAGCCTGGCACAAGGCTTGGGAAGGGAACTGCTCCTTGTGGTAAGATCGCCCTCTGAGCAAGTGCATGGGACACCACTAGAAAAGGGCATGAGACTGGCATCATCCTCCATTGATAACGCAGGAGCAGAGGCTCCCTGCTGCAAAAACGTCCAAGCAAGTTGTAGAGAGAAGATGTTGCTCCATCAAAGGGGATTTTCCAGACCATCTGTTGTAGCCATGCTGTCAGCCTCACCCATGAAAGAGGCAAGCCCCAAGCTGGAGGCTTCCTGCTGCTCTTGTGTTTGTTAGGAGGAGAAGTGTTGTTAAGTGGTGGTTAGTGATGAGCTGGGAGGTGAGGGGCCGCCCAGAGAAAGGCTTCCCAGCCTTGCAGGGGTGCGACCACATTGAGGGCTCTGGATTCCTGCCATTGCTACTTCGCACGAGTCCCTTTCCCGTCAGACACCAGACCCCAGTGCTCACCAGGGGCATTTATAGCCACAACTTTTGCATGTGGCTTCTGACCCTGGTTGCAACATGAGTGAGTAAAGGAATAACCTTGGGAGCAGGGAGCTTCAGACCCCTTGCATAGTTCAAGGCCAGCAGCATTTTCTTGATGCATAATAAACTGATTAATTCTTGCAAGGAGTAGAGATAGCATGCTATTGATGTCCTTCTCTATGGGTGCCTTCAGGAACATACATCCTCTTTTCTGCATTAAAAAACAAAACCAAAGCACTTATGGAAAAATCTCTTGCAGAGCAATAAGACCAGCTCCCTTTGCAGTCATGCATTTCCTTCCCCTTCCCATCTTCAGTTTGCGAACTATTTGAATACTGATGGTTTTTAAATAGCTCCCAATGAGGATTTTACATACAGGGAATGGCACAGACAAAAAAAAACCTCTCTGTGGGCTGGAGATTTATGTAAACACAAATTCCCTGCAACAGCAAGTTCCTCACTGCATGTCGCTCCTTTTATACAAACACACCATCAGATAAAGGAATGTACGTGATTCATTCGCTGCCCTCTGATGTGGTGGAGCTCTTGAATGAAATGTTTAAGCTATCCTGCTTTACTCTGCTGCTTTAAATCAGACTCATAGGACTTACAGACTGGCATGGCAAAATGCAGGCTGCGTTTCTAGCAGATGAGGGGTTGTGTAAAATGGATTGCTCCATGGGTGCTAAAAACAATCGGGGGTCTAGCAAAGAGATTTTTTTTAGCTGTGCCAAGCTGTTGGTGTGTGGAAACTAGGAAGTCATATTTATATCTGCTGGCCTGCTCTGGAAGCTGTTACAGGCTCGACATTCATTGCCAGGGGATGCTTTATCTTTCCGTGCTTATGCTAGAAATACCGTGGGACCACAATGATGGCAGTCTGCTAGATAGCGCATTCATTATTAGACCAAAATAGACAGGGTCTGTCATTCAAAAATGCTGCCAATACTGCTAAACTCTCAGTCGCATTTGCTTCTTTCCAAGAAATGGGCCAAAGCTGGTAAAAATGCTGAGCATTTTGGGAAAGAGCTGTGAGCACACGTGCTGCATGGAGGACTGGGGTGAGCCCAGATGGCTCCCTGAGACCTGAGATAAAAAGCACTTTGGTGGTGGAGGTCCATGACTCTCTGCAGACAAGTCCAGTTTCCCCATTTCTCCAAGGGAAAATGGTGGAATTGCTCCCAGTTCCACAGGACTGGGGCTGCGGTGACACTTCAACCCTGTCTCCAGATACCACCCAACTGACCCCATCAGCTGTGATGCACCAAAGAGTGCGTTGCTGAAGGAAAAATTTGACCTACAAGCCCACAGCTTCTCTTCAGCCACTGTCTGCCTTGTCACAGTGGTTACTCATACCCATATGAAACAGGGAGCCCAGAATTCTGTTTTTTTCCCCTAAGTCTGTGTAGGAAACATGGGCAAATGGCCAGTTCCTCCTTCATGCTACCAGCAGCCCCATTATGGGTGCACCAGGGAACTATTCTCACATCAATAGATCTCACTCTTCATCACTACTCCAGGTGATAATACACCAGGGTGAGACTTGTGCAGAGAAAGGAAACCCTGGCCCTTGGTCTCCCCTCAGTAAAACTCTTTCATCCTCCCCAAAAACCCAGACCAGCTCTTCTGGCCACAGTGATGCTCTGGCACTAACTGATCCCCCCAGCCTGTATTTCAGACCTCTCAGGCAAAGACAACGTCCTTGCACAGGCCTGATGATTTTTTGGGGGGTTGTGGGCAGGTCTGCTCTAGAGAGCAGGCTGAGGTTGGTGCACAGGGCAGGTGGACCTTCCTACCTTTCTCTGAGTATGAAGGATCATCACCCTTGACAAGAGGCAATGCATCCTTGGTCAACAATCCAAGCAATGATGGGGAAGGAGTAGAGCAAAACTGTGTCTTCAGCAGCTACTACAAGCACTTACCAAATGAGCTGAAAACCAGACACATCAGAAGAAAACTCAAAAAAACCCAGGGTTTAGATGGTCCTGAGCCCTGGCACTGCCTCCACAGATTGTCTGCTGAGAGCTCTGTCTCCTTTCCTATGGGATGTGTTATTCCCAGTTACCGTCCAAGGACTAGGGAGGAAATTCTCCTGTTTGAACACAACAGTTTCTGGTTTGTGTAGGGTGTCAGTAAACATTGGAGTTTCCCTGCAGAAGCCTGCCCCCATTTTGCTCCTGATCACAAAGCATTTGCTTTGCATTTAGCAGGAACAACCAGTTTAGTGGTTGAATGAACGATCGGTGTTAATTAGTAGCATTCAAAATTAAAATGAAGGTCAAAAGAGGGTAGGCATTATCAAAGAGCCTTGTTTGTTCAAAGGAAACATTAATGACACTTGTTCAGTGCTTCAAGATAAACTAGTTCAGGCACCAAGTTAATGAAGAAATAAATCCTCTTCTCCTTGGAACGTCACTACTCCTCAAACACAAACCACACGCCTTTCATCTCAAGGTGTGCCCTGCCCTATCTCTCATCTCTCCTCACTGTTTCATTTCTCCTCACTCTCAAGGTACCAGATCCCTTCCCTGAGTGGCTGCAAGATGGGCCCATTACCAGCCCATTGGACTTAGGCTGACAGGTTCTTGCTGCAGAAGTGTCACCCCAGCGCCATCTACAAAGGTATCTCACTGCCCTTCTCCCAACTCTCATTTGCCCTGAAGCAAGGGACAAGGAGGTATCGCAGGGTTAGGTACACAGGGAGTACAAAGCAGGTACTTCCAGGACCTCAGTCTTCTCCAGCTGGTCCAGACAAGCATGAGGTCCTCTGCCTCTGCCCTAGCCTGACCTGATGCTCCTGGTTTTGCCAATGTTTGGGTAGATGCACCACCAGATCACAAGCTCCCCTGGGCGGGTCCACTTTCGTGCCCCGTGTCTGGCACAGTGGGGCCCAGCCAAGGCTCCCAACCACAGAGGACATGTAGGTGCAGACTCTTCACAGCTGCCTGCAGGTTCTTTGCTGGCACAGAATAAGCCAGAAGCAATTTAACCAAACCACGCACTTGAGCACTAGGTCACGTTCTGCAGGTGCTTTGTTCCATTGACAACAGAGGGAGCCCAAGGATGATCATGTGCCAGAGTCAGGCATCTCAGGCAAATTTAGGGTGGGATGAATCCAGGGCTAAACAAATATTAAAACATTCAGAAGCCAGCAGTAGCAGCATTCAAATATATTTATATACACACAGAGAGAAAGAGGGAGGCAAAGTGCGTGCGCACCCTTTGGCTTCTCCATGACCCCCAAAATGCCATAAATCTCTTTCAAGAGAGCAAGATGCAGTAAGATTTGCCTCCTGCTCTGGCTTTCATAATTACAGCAAACCCTGCCTGGCCATTGGCATCACAGTGAGGAGGCTGCGAGGCCAGTGGGAGGAAACTGGGGTGCAGGAGATTTCGGGCTGTACCGCAGTCCCTGCGCCAAGAGCGCAGCGCTCCAGCTCCCACTGCTGAAACCACTGAAGGTCAAGAAAGATGATATTTCCATCTTTTGGAAACAAAACGCTGGGAACACGCCTACACAGTCTTTGTCATAATCTCCCAAATTCAGCTAGAAGTAAAGAACAGGCAGAGGTCAGACTTTTCCTGGCTTAATAGAAATGCTATCAAAATTTAACCTCTTCCCTGCTGGCAGTGCACGGATGTCCCATTCCCAACACAGACAGGGCCACAGCATTCACGTGCATGATGAATACGTGTTTGCCTCTGCAGCCATGTCATTTTTCTTCTCCCCCTTCCATGCATGCACAGCCAACACAGACAACAACATTTGCAACACTGGCAAGGATGAGAAGACTCAGTTACATGACAAACGTCTGTGGAGAGAAGCAATATTGCATCCTGCATCCCATTCCGTGCAGAGACCCGGTGGAGCTGCTCCACTGTGCCATGAGCACAGGCACCAGCCTGACGCTGCTTCGCCCCATCTCACGTGCTAGAGGAGGAGAGGTATGAAAGACGGGCTTCCAGGAGACCAGATGGGCACCTGTCAGCATCCATACATCAAGAGATCAGTGCTTTGGATTGTGCATTTAAAAAAAAGGGGGGGAGGGGAACCCACCTTCTGCAAGATTTTCAAACACATGATTCTCAGATGCTGTGTGAAAAAAACAAATTGGCAGCTCTCCCTTTTCTTCGGAACAGGAATGAAACAGACTGGTATCCCACATTTATGGCAGCACCCCTCTCCATTTTGGAAAAGCAGCAAAGAAGGGTCTGTTTCTCTGAGTTATTTCCCTCTGACATGTCACTGGAGCGGCGGGCAGCTGCATACAGATGGTCAACCTGGAGAGCAGGAGCAGCGAATTAGTGAAAAGTTGAACTCTGCAGCTCAGCACCGCCACTTCATAAAAGGCTGGGAGTTAATTCTGATCTGCAGGGTGGTGGCAATAAGGATCCCAAGCCTTAGAAATCGATAGTGGACTCCAAATGTGACACATTAGACAGAGATGAGGTGAAGATGCTCAAGTAACTTTATCCTGCTTAGCAGACCTCTGTGTCAAGGCTGTTTGCTCCAGCCCAGCTGTCTCGGAGCTCAGGAGCCATACGTCTGGTAGGACTTCGGAGAGGGAGATCAAATTCAGAGGCTGCAAAGCATGTGGTTGTCTGCTTTCCATGTCCCCGCTCAGCTTTTGGCTTCCTACTTTTGTAATGAATTTCTCAGAGGTTCTCAGCCTTGTTTGCTCTTTTGCAGACTGCACTTCCAGCTACAAAAATAGCACAGACACTAAAACAATCTTCAGGAATCAGATAAGAGCTCCTCCCAGGAGGAAGAGAAAGATTTCTTCCTTCTTTTTTGTTCTCTGTGCTTAAGAAGGCTGATGTGTTACAATTATAGATTGTGATTTCCATCCCGAAGTGCTTCACAAAAGCTCTGCCAGCACCTCTGCGCAGAGATGGTGCTGCTGGGAAGAGCTGTACAGCTTCGCAGAGGGGCACAGCCCACCCAAAATCCTCACACAAACTGTCCAAATACCTGCATAGGACAACTGCAACAGGCCTTGTGGTGTAGAAATAGCCAAAGATGACAGACAACATTTTTCTGACATTACTTACTCCTAAAACACAACTCAGACAGGAAAATGCAGAGGGAAAAGTGCCATCACATCACAGGTTTCTGTGGTCTTGGGCAAGTCTTTTTTGCCACTGAGGTTTGCCAAGGAAAGCCTTAGAAAGCCTCCCACATGTCCCCAGTTTCCAGCTGGCTACCCCACTCCTCCCTCCCTGGGTTTGATGCTCACCAGACTCCTCCCCAAGACACCTCAGCTCATTAAGTTGGGACAGGTGCCTGGGCGCTGGCTGAGCTGGTGTTCTCCCATCCTTGCGAGTTATATCATCTCTCAGAGGGGTCCCACCAGAGATGGGGTGAGATAAGCCCTGGGAACACGAGGATGGGAGAGGGGAGGGATTTCCACAGGTCCTTCTCCTCACTCACTGCTTTCCATGGAAACACATTTGAAACCTTTTTCTTCTCTAAAATGAGAGTTTTATAACTCCCTTATCTGCATATCATTGCTGATAAGCACTTTGATGTATGTCCGGTCACACTGTGAACTCCCTGCCCACTGCTCATATGCATGTGCACAGAAACAGATACCCACGCCCCACCCCCCAAAAATAGCCTTTAAATGCTACATAAACACAAATAAATAAATACAATATAGCAAATGGGGCCATAAGGGACCTTGAGTGGTCTCTCAGTTCATCCCCAAAGGCAGGGTCAAATTACTGTTTATTGCCCAACACAGTGCTAAAAATATCCATGGGCTGAAATTCCAGTCTTTCTGGGCAACTGCTTCCTGCTACTCTCTCTTTTTCACTCTTCAAAGCTTTTCCTGAACTTAGATGTCCCTCATTGCACTTTATACCTGGGCACTTTCCTGTCCCCAGCAGACATTGCAAACAGTTCATTCCCATCCCACTCACGATGCACATCTAGAGATGGTTACGCCTCCCACTCGGGCTCTGCTATGTTTGCATCTCTTTTCTAGACAACCAGTAGCAGTTTGTTCAGGAAAAATATTTTTTAAAAAAAGTCAGTGCTTGGCCATAACACAAGAAATCAGAGCTGGTGATGGTGCTGGAAGGAGAGGACAATATGGCTCATTTTTTGGTGAAATGGTGATAGCAAGAAAATAATGCAGGTCTCAGCAGGGGTGCCAGGGCCAGGCACTAAGGGACCCCAGGGGTATTTTGCAGCATTACTTGTCTGCTGTTAACGGTCCCAGCATCCCATACAATCATACAGTAGTTTGGTTTGGAAGGGACCTTCAAAGCTCATCCAGTGCCACTCATGACATGAGCAGGGACATCTTCACCAGCTCAGGTTGCTCAGAGCCCTGTCCAGCCTGGCCTTGAATGCTTCCAGGGTGGCACACCTGGAAGTGTTTTGCAAGTGTTTTGCAGCATTTTTCCATTTCTAATGCACTTTCAAAGATTTTCCTTGCAGGAGGCCAGAAAGAGAGACATAGTTTTAAAAACAGCCCAAGCACATGGTGGACCAAAACTACATGCTCCAGCATCAGCCTGAAGATATAACTGGTCTGAACATGGCCTTGTTTCATCATTTGCTGTGGTCCTCACTCAGTGTTCCCCCTTGTCCTCGTTTTGTTAAAAAACAAGTTTCTCTTTTAGTGAATTAGCCTGTCAGCTAAAGCTTCATATGAGCTGCATGTTCCTGGAGAACCAGATACATGTTTTGGTAAACATAGCAATGGAATGCGAAGTTATTGATAAGCATGGATGGACATCTCTTGAGAGGGGCAACGAGAAACAGGTGACCAAGAAACTGACCAACTGTGTACAACATTCCATTCACGTGAATACTTCATATAAAAGTGGGAGATCACAAGGATCTCGTCCCTTTTTTCCCTTCTGCTTATGGCCGACATTATGAGAGGACCTTGCTAGTCATCCCTGCGAACTGAAGCCTAGTGACAGACTGAATCCAGCTCCGGTTGGCTGCAGAGTCCAATCCAGGACTTTGGATGCCGGCTCTGCAGTTGCTGAGACTTTCAAGATTGTTTTCGTATTTGTATATTTTGTATTATTTTTTCTATTCTTATTAATAACATTAGTAAAACATTTTTAATTTTTTCAACTCTGTTCTCTCTGTCCTTCTTTCCCTCCCAATCGCCTGTCCTGAGTGGGAAGGGGGGAGAGGGAGGGGCAAAAAGGGGGAGGCGGGGGAAGAGAGGAGGTTAACAATACATCTGCCACAGTTTTATTGTCACTCCGCAATCAAAACCCTCGACACCCCTCCAACATGGAGCATGACCTCTGTGTACAACAGCACCTTGCAACATGACTCAGCTGCACCAAGCAAAGAAGATTTTCCACCCACATAGCAGCAGCTCCTTTGCTGGCGGTCACCACCGTGGCTGCACACAGGAACACACATCCACCCCACAGCTGCTGCACCCACTGAGCAAACGTGGCAGTGGTTTGCACTGATACACCAGTACCATGCACGGGAGCCCCTGATGGGTGGGTTCGTGATCCCATCCTTCACTGTATCTCCTCACTGCATCTCCTCTCACAGAGCCCTTAAAATGCCAGAGAAGAACAAAAGCATGCAAGAAGTTGCATAGCAAGGATAGCAGAAGACAAAATATGCTGCATAAATTCCTGGACGTAGCATCCTGATACTGTCTTTTCCCTTTAACACCAGCAAAGACTCGTTGAGTCTTTGTTGTAAAGCTGCCGTCACCAACATGCGAGAATTTTTTGGGTCCTAACTGAAAGGGAAAATATTGCAACACCCACAGTTCAGCCTGCCTGTCCCTTACAGAAACTAAATTTCACCCAGCTCAGAGCTGATGAAATCCCATCTGAAGGTGTCAGGGCCTCAGGTCAGTCTAAACACTCTTCTTGGAGCATCCTGAATCCTCTTCCCTCCCCCAGCTGCAGAGACATTGCTCCACATTTTTGCATTACTGTTTTTCTTGGCAGCTGTTTTCTTTCAAGTCAAGCTATGGCTGTGTTGCTTTTAGGTACTTAAATTCATATTCTTGATTCATTTCTTCCCTAATCACTTGGGATACTGGGTTTTACAAAAGGGAGTATAATTAATCTTCCAGGTTTGTGCACGTGTGATGAAGAAGATGTGATCTGTGACAATTTAATGCCCTAGCTAGCTGCTAGACAATGGAAATTTCTGAGTTATACCCAAAAAAAGCCACACCCAGGCTGACAAAGACTGCAGCAGCTGACAAGCATCTTTTCCAAACTCTTAAATAGGAACATTTTTGAGGGCTTTTTTTATTTTAAACTTGGCCCCAAACATCAGTTGCAGAAGAGCAAAGCTGTCAACTTATTCAGGGGTTCTAGGAATTCCAGAAGTTGTTGAATTTATCACAATGTTATCAGCAATCTGAGAGACCCACCAAGGTGCAGTTTGTGTGGTGATTATTGTTAACGTGCTCCTGCTCCCCTGTAACATGCATTCCTCGTATCAGCATCGGTCTGACAGTCAGCATTGCTGGCAAACAGCTCCATCCCATCTCAATCACTCTCTTAGATGTTAACAACCCTGCAATGGATAGGTTGATATTGGCTGCCCATAACAAAGCTATTAGAGTGACATTTTGGTAGGAAATGGTGGGAATGCTGCAGTAATCAGACAGAGTTATAAAAGGTTAATGAAGATGAAAGGACAGAAAATACAGAGGAAAAGCCCAGGCAGCCAGAGAGGTTTTGGCAAGATTTGCTCAGCTGCTGCCCAGCCACACACTAATACATTTCCTGCATTTCCCAATCGAGCTGCTCGTTTCCAGTAGCCTCAGCAAATCTGTATCGCTGGGAGGAACACTGAGCTACTGTGTGGCTGGTAACATTTGTAGAGATTCTTTCACATTATTGAACAAAATGGTCAAGTTTCCAACAGGAATTTGGGAAGGAAGTTCATTTCATCTAGATACAGCATCCCTGAGGAGGCTGAAGTCACAAGTGCTCCAGCTCAGCCAGAACACACGTAACCGAAGCATTATTGATATGTCGCTCGCCGAGTAGAAATCTCTTTCCAAATTACTATAGTATTTTTAGAAGGAAAATTTTTCACCCAGTGTTATCAGAGAGCTGCTAAGAACAGGCAATCCTGGGTACCGCTGGTTAGGGCAGGATGGTGCAAGACATTCTTTCAAAGCAGACGCAGGAGGAAACTTCTTCATTTCTTTCCATCCTCATCACGGGACAACTCCTGACAGTACACTTGTACTTTAGTATCCAGATTTCACACTATGGGACTCCAGCCATTCCCTTTAGAAAGCTATTTAATGCCTTAATAGATGTCCTTATCACACTTTTCATTTTTTGCTACCACACCATTGTTTTCTTCATTATCTCTCTCACCACCTAAAATATCCCTTCTTCCTCACCAGCACTTCAGGCTTTCAAATGACTGGAGGCTCTTACCTAATCTCTCTCTTACTCCTCATCCCATGTCGAGACTGGTGCTTAGCTAAACTATGCACATAGCTCACTGTCAGCATCGCCACATCAATCAGTCTCTCCAGCTCCAGCACGTTGCCGGGGCTATTCTCTGAATTCCTGCCACTCGTCACCATGTCCCCACGGGAGGGTGCCAAGAAAGGGACACGGACCCGCTGGGTGGGATCAGACAAGCTCAGCAGAGAAGAACTTGCAGTTTATGTTCTCCCCAGCACAGGGCATCTGGACATACAACCTAGCCCATTACCCAGCAGTTCTGCTACGGTCTCCTAAAACTCATCCTTTGTATGATCTTCCACTGAAATTTCTCCATTCTTTTTCCAGCTTCCCCATCTCATTAAAGAGAAGGTTATTTGTAGCCTTCTTATTTAGGTTAAGTATTTCCAAAGCAAGCCTTCATCTCCTTTGTTGCTTGTTTCTCTCGGTTCCTCCCAGTTCCACAGCAACTGCAGGTTTGACTGCGCTGCATTTAGCACTGAGATCATTTACAAAGGCAGTATGTTCAGCCAGATTTACCACTAATGCTGCCTGTAACCCAAGAGGCACCTCTTTCATCCCAGCCCCACATCCTCCTTAAATTCTGGCTGTCAATACTGATATCAAGGGTACATGGAGGCAAAAAGAGTTGAGTCACTTTTAACTCAGTCTTGATACATCTCACCCTTTGGGGAACTGGGGCAATCGCTGCCTCTTTTCCCATTCCCCATGACAACACAGACTTTGGTGTTTCATCAGTGGTATGACTACAGTCACGGTGCACAACAATGGCCACCTTGTTTGCAACTTTGGCCATCCTGGAGGCTGCCCGGGCAGCAGAGACCCTGTGCAGGGCAATACCCATGACTAGCAGCATCAACCTTGTCAGCCTCAGGACTTTTGTGGCCATGACAAACTTTGAGCTGGCTTTCAGTTTATGTGAGCTGCCGTATCCGTGCCACTTTGAACTGCCTGCATGAGTAAAACACCCTGTCAAGCAGGAATTCACGGGGATTGCAGTCAGTCATATTACAGCCCATGACAGATTTAATTGCAGATTAGAAATTCTGTAGCAGCAATATTACAGGAGGCTTGAAATCCTAATTGTTTCCTGTGTAAGGTAGGAGCTTAATTTTATTTTTAAACTCCTAAGTGCTGACAGCCAATATTTTGGTATGAAAAAGCTAAGGAAGCAACTGCTACCTCACTGTGAACAGGTAACAACTTCCAGAGTTTAATCTTACACCTTAATTTGTTCTTAATATTCGGATCGTGGCAGCAGCCAGGAGGCATTATCAAGCTAAGTGCTCCTTTGTGTCAATACACAGCAGTAGAAAAATTCTCCGCCCAAATGAGCTGTGATTGTTGTATCTGCTGGAAGAAAGCCACGCTCTCTCTTGTGCCATACTAATGCACTTTTAGCAACAGAACTGATTAGGATTCCTCGTTTGGATTTGCTCAGATCTAGCTTGGTTGGTTTTTTAATCTTCGAGATAAGCTGTGGATAGGGAATTAGCCATTTAGATATAAATGCATCGCTGGGAAACAGTTTGCCAGCACCCGCTATGAAATGACTTCAGTGTCTGATCTGGCGAGCGGCTGATAGATAATGAAGTGATAATGAGGGATCTGGGGGTAGAGGGGGGATTTTTGGCTTTCAAGAAGCACCAGACATCTTTGCCTGATTGTGTCTTCACTAGCACAGAAATTGAGAGTGCTGAAGAACGTGTGCTAGGAGTTAAAATAAGCACCCTCCACTCTTCTCAGATATAAAATTATGCTTGAGAGGGAAATTACAGAGCCAACACAGGCACAGGGAGCATTGCTCGGGCTGTTTGAATCTCACGGCTCTCCTGTGCTGTATTTTGATACAGCTGCCTAATGAAGTCTGGCAGGCCGTGTGTCCTTTCCATCTCGGCGAGGCTGACAAGCAGCGTCACACAGGCGAGAGACACCAAGTCTCAGGTTTAATCTGACAGCAAGCTTCTCCCATCTGAGTCTGCAGCACCTGACAAGGGGAAATGCTCCCCAGCATGTTCTCATCTTGCAGACAGCAAGAAGGTCAGGTGTGCACCTTCCAGAAGGCTTTTTCCTCCAAAATAATTATTTTTTTCCCAGTCCTAAAAAAGTCTGGCTTAGCCACCTGCGGCCGGTTGCCCACCACGTGGTGGCAAAGCCTCTCAAGGCTGAGTAGGAGCCAGAAGTGACACAACATGACGATGCACCCAAGATGCCACAAAATGCTGTGACCCCTCTCCCACACAATGATCACCCCACTTTCTCCAGGGATGGCTTCAAACTGGGGAGCACCACAGACACACAGACCGCAGCCTAAAGGTCTCGGATCCAGAAGCACTGGCCACACTCCACCTGGAATCGATGTCCTTTCTAATTCTCATGGATGTCAGAAAGATTTATCCAGAGAGATCTTATTTTACAGCCTGTGTCTTTTGGTGTGTTTCCTCTTTCAGCACTCCAGGTTCACAAGCTACTGCACCCTCCCCAAACCCTCTCTCACCCAGGCTGGAGGGCTATAAATTATAACAACCTGCCATGCATTCGTCTATGGTCCTGTCCATCATCTGTGCGTGGCATTAACCCTGTGAAACTTGGTCACACAGATCTGCATTTCCCAAGCTTTGAATCCTTATCCCTCAGACAGCCAAAGAATGAAGCACAGAGAGCAGCCGGCATTTCTAAAGAAAACTTGATGGCTTTCTGACACCCGACACATGCAATTCCCAACAGAGTTAATTGAAGCTAATTCCTCAAAGGCTGAGATGAGAATATCCCCATAAATTATGTTCCTGCTTCATTCCAGGCAAGGACAGCATAAATGCATTACACGCAATCCCCCAATTTACAGTGTTAAAACTGTCAAGTCAATCAAGGAAACAGCATAAAGTCACTTGAAAGCTGAAATTCCTTTTCAGCCTCACTCCATCTGTACTGTAACCTGAAAGGTTGATTTTTAAGGGCATCTTTCATATTTCCATGCACAGCAGGACTCATTCAGCAAGAGAAGAGCCTTCTCCATGGGCGTGACATGTTTGGGACAGCAGAGCCCCTGCTTGGGCAATGTTGCTGGGGTGCAAGTTTTCAAGATCATTATTGAGGCAGCTTTTAGACCCTTGGGTTTCCAAGACACAGAGAAAAACAGCAGGTCCGAGGACACTATGTCTCTGCTGCCATTGCAGAAAGCCAGCACTGAGTATGGGAGAGGGCACACATGCACAAAATCTAACCTATGACACTGCTACTGTCAATCTGCTCTCATTAATAGAGAGTTATTTTTAAATCCTGTGGTTTTTGGACATGGTCCTAATGACAATTTATTTTTAAATGGCATTTTAAAGAAATAAACACGTTTTATGTTCATATCACTCTTTTAAAGACTGAAATATCACTGAATTGTACTGTAGGGATTATGCAAATTAAAGCCAGATTGAATAAAAACTGCCCAGCTTCTGTGCTGCTCAAAATCAGGACTGAAAATATGATTATGGGAACTTTTACTGCCTTGCAGAAGGTCTGGAGATGTAAAAGTTGGAAATGGTATGAGCTGTGGTCTATACTCAGCTAGTTATCTGTTGCAAGATGCATGAGTGCCTCATGTTGCATGTTGGGAAAATAAATACCCATGTGAAGCAAAGGTGAAAAGCTTAGCGCAGATCAAATAGAAAACCTGTGACAGAACCGGGATCTTGTGAGTCCCACCATGGCTTAACCCCAAAGACATGCTATAACCTGACACAGAATAAAGAATAAGACTTCAGTGTCTTATGCCACATTATAAATGTTTTTTAGGGCAACACTGCTATCTCACTTTTTCATTTATAAGGTATCTGAGACATGCACTATTTGGCAATTAATGTTTGCACCAAGTCCAAGTCCCGCTATGGTGAATCTGCAATAATTCTCACTGGAATTCATAGACTTTAGGGGGCCAGGGAGACCTTAACAACTGTCTCACCTGACCTTCTGCACAACGTATAACAGTTTCTGCCTCAAGCCCATAACTCCTGACTGAGCTGTGACCCATCCTCAGGGAAATATGCAGACTCGACATAAAGACTTAGAAGATGGAAAATCCAACTTGTCCTTGAATCACTGTTCCAAGGTTAGTTGCCTTCCTTGCTCCGAGTCCTCCAGCTCTAATTAAGCTGACTCTCATTTCCATTGTAACCTCTTCTGCTAGAATGAAGCTTCACCTCCTATTAGAAATTTCTTCCATAAACAGGTACTCGGAAACCACAATCAAGCCATCTCCTAACCTCTTTGATCGGTTAAACCATGGGGGTTACTGTGTAATAATATATTCACCACCGGCTGCATCGTAGGTCTGTACGTGCAGTGATGTTGCTGGTCTCTAATGAGCAGCAGTTGCCACAGGTCAGCTGAGGTTCAGTAAACGTCCACGCAAATGCCCTGAGCTAACACAGGATTATCTTTATATCTATAAGACAGCTCAAGAACAGCAATGAGCTCATATAAATTCTTATACTTTCCTCTGATTGTTTTGGAGAGAATAATTCATGACTGAAACGCTCAAGTCAAGAAGTGTTAAATGCATTGACATAGCATCCCAAATATATTTAAATAAAGCAGTATTTACCTCTAAGAAAATATAGTGGCGATTTAAACACAGTTTTTAAAGATTCAATGGTAATCACTGTGTTACCAGTTCAAATTCACAGAAAACAATCCACTTTAAGAAAACACTTTTTCATTTTCACAAACGAAAGGTTGGGAAAATATTGTTCATCAATGATACTTAAGCAATATAATGTTCCATTCCTCCATTCTACCTGAGAGATAATGTTAATCCTTTTGATTTATTCACCGCTCCTTAACTAATACAGTAATAAATGGTATTGACAATTGAACTCCCTTCTGTAAGAAATTCATTGAATTTACAGCACCTACAGTAAGAAATGCCTTCACACTCCTGACAGGAGATCTAAATAAAATTAAAGAGCTGAGAACAAAGGCTGCAGAAAAATCAGATAGGCATAGCTGATTAGGAAATGTGACTTGCTTATATGGGGGTAATTTTTGTATACATCTAAGGCAGCATACTGCTCATAAAAATGTGAGGGGGGGGTTCTTCAGTTTTAACACACGAATCTTCAGTTCTTTAGCTTCCTGACATAGAGATGGCTGAGCTACTGACCACTGCACAGCACTGGCTTTGAAAAGGCTGGCAAAGACCTGAATCAATTTAATCTTATTAAAATCCAGAGCAGCTTAAAGATATTATCCCCAGCGACTTACTGATGGCTCAATTGCTGCTACAATCTATGCAAGGCTTCGAGTGATGAAACTCTATTAGTTCCTGCCTGTCTCTCCTTTTAAAAACGGTTTCAGAGGTTACTGCTATCACCGGCCCATCAGTGCTCAAAGGAAATACTTTCAAATGCAGAACTAGAAATGTCTCCTCTTGCACTACCAGTATGTAATTAGGGGAAAGCTGCATTCCTTTCAGCTGTACACACAAAGTCACACAAAGCGTTTTCTAGAAATGGACTTCGCCAGGGTCAGACAGCAGTAATCAGCTATAACTCAAGAGCATTCAAAGGAATTAATATCGATTGCAGGTTATGAGCTAATTTAGTCATTCTTCTAAAAAAAATAAAAAGAAAGAAAAAGATTAAAACCCCGCTCCTGTTAAAAACAGAGCACCTGGCCCAGCAGAGCGCTGCCAGCCTGCCACAAAGAGCCGCCTATTACACCCCTGCGGTGCGTACGCAGCAAATCCACAGAATCAGCAATAGCTCAGGATGAGGCACCAACCCAGAACCAAGTTCATACTATTTAAACACTGACCTATGATTATTCTCAGGCAACAGCAGCAAAAAGCAGCCGAGGGTTTGATTACTCAAAGAACATAATGTCACGCAATTGCACGAGGATAATTATAATGGCCCTGAACTGCCAGGGCTGTGTCAACCTCCCTCTAAGCTACATGCTTTAGGAAGGGAGAAGATATGGACTATCAGGATGAAATCCTCTCCTCGGTGGGGAGAGGTGCCTGTGTAATTTAGCACCGCCGCCTTTCACTTGGTCCAGCAATGCTAAGCACACACAGCGGCCACAATCAGCAGGGTAAATTGTCAGCTTTAATAATTTTGAAGTGTGTCCCAAGCAAACTACCTTGTAATGAAACCATGTTCGCTCTCAGCTAAACTCACAATCCCACACAATGTGACCACCAGGAGCGACAGCACAACCAAAACCTGTTGGCTTTTTACAGGCACTTATTCAGTTGTCTTTCAACAAGCACTAAGCAGTTTGTGTTTGTACCCTGTTATTTATTAAATCTCGTTCAGGAAGGAGCAGGATACAATGTCTGATTCAAATTATTCCCCCTAGAAATGCTCAGTTTTTACCCATAATGAAAACAGAGGATTCCCGGTGCCAGGAGGGCATAGCTCAAGTCAGAGTAATCCCTCTGAAATCTCCCTGCAAGGTGATGAAAGAACAGGAGTTTTTCTGATAAAAGGTGCGATTCCCAGCACAGTCATCATCTCTCTGCTCTGTGGAAGGCTTTTTAGTCTGCAAGGAGAGGAATAACATGTCACAAACAGCAAGACATGGAGATATTCGCTCCCAGCGCAACATGACATTGTCTGGAAAACTTACAGAGGAAAGTCCTGTTACAGAAAATGTGAATATTTTAGATGGGAGAAAGAAAATGCAAGCCATAGTGTTACAAATGAAGAGCTGCCCAAAACATTTCAGTTCATCAATTTGTTTCTTAAAAGGACTCAGTTGCTGAAGAAGGCATGTTGCTGCTTCTACGGAATGTTACCCATTCTGCAGAGATGTAAATCAAAATTAAAAAGGGGAGTGATGCAATATTTTCAGCCACCCATGAGGTTTCTCCCATTGAATTTCTTTGGAGCTCAGTAGTCAGAGAGGGAACAAACGTGGAGAGAGAAATTTGGGACATATTTTATCAGGAAAGGTAAGCGCCAGAAGCGTATGGCGGGGAAATAGATGGTCTGAGGTGTGAAAAATGACTCTGCGAAGCTAAGGACCTCTGTGCTGGGGTCTGCTGCTCAGCCTGCAGGATGTGACACTCCCAAGTGAGGGGGAATGGCAGGAAATTAAAGCCAAAGAGTTTTCTGGCCACGCCACTGTCACCTCCACAGTCAGAGCATGACCAGACCCAGTTATCTTGGGATAATGTCCTGAGTTACCAGTGACACACAATGGCAAATAGAAGCAAAACCATCCTTGTGACTCATAAAATTTACAAAGGGGGTTTCTCATCTTGTTATTTTCCAGACAACTTAACCCATCCTCTTTGCTTATTTTCATTTGTATCTCAAGGCCAGAGCCAGCCTTTTCAAGTCCTATGCTGCACCACTCACCATATAGCAAATAGTTTCACTCCCACTCTACCAAGCCTGCAACCATCTCACTTTCATCTTCTAGAAAGGAGATAATTTCACAGCCAGCATTCTGACTGCTTTACAGTCCCTAACAAGATTTAGACTGTTCCATGCTTTACCTCTCTGACGACATGGCAGGCTCTGCCAAGAGGAAATCTTCAAAGGACTTTGCATAATGTCATAGCAAAGTTGCAGCAGCCAGCCAGATCTGGACTCAGGATCTCCCCTGATGTTATTCCTCCCCTCTGCTGCTGCCCAGGGAAGGTTTTGCACTCCTGATATTGTTTTTTGCTAAGGAAGAGTGCTTGAGAAAACAAGCTGCAGGGTGTCCCAGACCTCCCAGCTCCCAGCCCCATGCCTTCCACAAAAATCTGGAATTTCCAGATACGTTGTGAAGCTGCTGCAACATCCTTTTGCAAGACGAGCAATCTGAGGCAGATCAAGGAATCACCCTACACAGATGCTTCTTTCCAAATACCTAGTGCTATCGTCCAAGTCTTTTAACTGAGTCCAGCGTCCTCTTGGTGATTACCCAAGGCTTTGTTAGACATGCAAATGAGACACTCATCTTGGATCTTCTTAGATGAGGACTTCATGATGCGTTCCCTGCCTTACAGTGACAATGGAAGATATTTTCTTGCTTATACTGGAGACTTGCTGAGTGTGCATAGGAGAGCAAGCCCTCAGAAACCAAGGTTTTGAGGAGCTGACAGCATTCCCGACTGACAGCACTCCAGCTCGCCTGTTCAGCGAAACCACTGTGAGCAGTAGTGAAAAGCAGGCAGGCGGCCAACAGAGATTGCTGCCTCCTGTGCTTGTCTTCACCTTCCTTTCCTCCTGCAACCTCACTTACCCTTCCAACCAAAGCTGTAGGCTTCAGGCTGGGGTTTGTTGCCTCTTCATACATTGTTAATCTGACCTCCTAAAAGAGGTTTTGGACACGGGTACATTGCCAAGTAAGACAGAAAGTGCAGTCGCCACTTCAGAATCAGCATCTAGCATACCCAGTAGCATCTGAAACACTGGATTATCCCAACACTCCTGCTAAGAACTAGTTTTCCAGCTAACTACTGAGAAATGCTGACATTGCGAAACATATTCCCTGGTGGATTATTGCAATCAAGTTATGGGTATGGCACTATTTAGTAGCATTTATTAGGTGATGCAGTTTCAAATAGTTTAAACATTATCAATGAACAAAGCAGGCAGTTACTAGGTAATAACCAGGACCCACTAAATATTCACTCTCTCCCTGTATTATTCATCTCCCTACACCAACATTTTGTGATTCTAAACCATTTTGTTAGGATGAAGGTATTCTGCAGCTGTAGGAATGGGAAAATCAGGGATCGAGAGATGGAAAGGGGGTAGTAAAGAAGGAGCAAGTATTCAGGTAACTCATGGGCAACTGGTAGCTCAAAGGCTGAAAATACCAAATCCATCGTGGAAGTGTTTGCAAAACACCTTCCTGGGATGGAGCCTTTGCCCAGGCAAACCACACTGGAGAATCCACTGACCTGCCAGCAGCCAAGGAGATGCAGCTCTGGCCCAAAGTGATGAGACAGCCTCAAATCCCAGTTGCTCTGCGTGGGCAGCAGGATCCACACACCCAGTATCGTGCAGAGGAGATAATTCCAGCCCCCAAAGCAACACAGCCTGGCCAGCACACACACTAACAAAACTTGCTCAATGCTGCTAAATTCTGCTCATTCCAGAGCCAACATCAGCTCTCCACTGCACAGCATCTATTTGCTAAAAAAAAACAAGACTTAAATGCCAACAGTTATATGTTTTGAGTCTGGGATGGGGTCCCCCATGCTGCATTTGAGCATTATTTGCACATGCTGTTGTGTTTTGCTAAACCATTGTGCTCATTTCCAAGAGGATCCCACGGGGTAAGGAATTAGCCTGGGGCATGGGAAAGCTGAGCTTCATTCCTTGATCTGCCACAGAAACCCCAAGTGCCACTGGGCATATCACTCAGCCCTTGCACTTGGGTCTCCTAACTGTAAAATAGGGATAGGAACCCTGTGAGGATGTTGGCAAGAAGATAAAACATATTACCATCTGGGAGGTGCTGCGATGCTGTGATAAGAGGGGCCATGCAAGAAACTTGGATAAACAGTTTCAAAACTGTCAGCTTTTTGGTGCTTTCTCATCCTACACTCGATGTACTCTGTGATTTCACACTGCCAGCTTCAGTCTTGTTTGCTCACAGCTTCCTAAGCATTAGAGGCTTCCAGCCCAAATAACAGGTCTTGCCTCAAATTGCAGAAGGTTGCGAGCTTTACAATGGCAGTTTGCACCCTACGTTTTAAAGAGGGCAAGCAGAAATCTCCATAATGTTTTGAGGCCAATGAACCCAAGGCTTTGCACTTGAAGCACAAGAACATCTGTGTCTTTTCCCAGCTCTGTCTCATCCACCACAACATTCATCCTCAGAACACACCACCAACTGAAGCCTTTTCCAGGAATGCCACATCTCTAATGATTTGCAAGCTTTGTTTTGCCCACCAGCACTCCAGCAGACTTTTTAGGAGCTGGAGTGAGAATTATACATAGTCATTCCTCAAAAGACCTAGAAAAAGAAACCAAATCCTGTAAATACTTTCTAGGATTGGTGGTTTAAGCTTTCATAGACACTGAAGAACTATGAGATTACATGAAGTCACTGCAGGAAGACATAAACACAAAAAAAAAAACCCATTGCATTTCAAAAGATAGAGTACTTCTAAGGCCACAGCATTCTAAACAGGATTATCTGATGCCAGCACTGTTTATTTGGTGTCTGAGGTCTCACATGCAGGGTAGCCACAGCTTATCAGAGAAGAGTTGTCACCCATTTAGAGAGAAGCTTTAAGCTAACAAATTCCTGCACTATGGAGATACCAGCCACATGTGAGAATGGGGATGACCATACTCATTTTCCACCAGGGAAAGCAGTTGCCAACATCCCTACCTCCTTCCTCAGGATTAATGCCAATCAAACAGCACAAGGAACAAATAGGTGAGCCAAGCAGGAGTCCTAACATCAGTATTCCAGCTATCCAATGTGCATATATACACAGCTAAACACTTAATAGATTCAGTAACTTCAAAGCACCACATTACCTGGCTCAATTAACCTCCACTTCCACCCTATTAGAGGATGCTTAAGAAATAAGAAGCTTTCAGTCATGCTCTGCAATACAGTTTTCATGCACACTGGGGTACACCACGCAGAAATTCAGCAAGAAAATGGTGTGAACGATTTTTACAGTTTCTTAAATGACTCTGCTGATGGGCCAGTGTCATTCTGCAGACTCATATAACATCAAATACCCTTCTGTCCCTTTCAGAATATGTGAATCACGGTTAAATAAGCCCTCATAGCTTGTTCCTTGATATTAACCACGGAATTGTGTTGACATACGAAGAGTCAACTCACGTTGTGTTTCTCAGCATTTACCCTGTGCCAGCTGGGTGCATACTTGGATAATTCCGTATAAGTAGTTGCAAAAACAGCAGAACTCAGGAGAAAAGGCTCCTGTGAAATCTGGCACCGTTCCAGTTCACCAGCTAAATGCTTCCATCTGATATTCAGAACAGGCAGGTGGAAAATTATCCAGAGACACACCATAATGTTCTGCCTGAACAAATGCAAGAGGGACTAAAATACCGCTTTGGACAGTAAGTCAATTTAAATTTAAGTGTTTTCCCATCGTTCCTCCAGTTTTTCTGGAAGATGCACAGGCTGTTGTGCTGTGGAAGAGACCTGTGTGTCTAAGGGTTTGGAAGGGGGGTGTTAATGTGTTTCTTCCTCACTCAGGAGGATTCAAAGGGAGTCCAGCTTGTTTGACCATGCCAGCCTGTCATTTTATTCCGCCAGGCCTCCAATACAAATAAAAAATCACCCAGTGGGTTCCTAAGGTCTGCTCACAACTGCATTATAACTAACTACTCACAAAGCCATGATGATACTAAGCAGAGCCTGCCCAGAACTGCGTCTCACCTGATATCCACAAAGTAAACACATCTTACAAACACTGATCCCCAAAGTCAACTCCTCTCATGATGAGATGGGTTTTGCTCTCACTTAACAGGAGACATATCAGATGTAGTTCTTACAAGGTATGATCTCCACACTCAATACACTACCAGCCTCACAAGTTGCAAAGAGTCAGCAATCATGTCAGTGCTTCTGACATTGCAATGTGCATTAGAAAGACGTATTAGGCTATATTATAAACAAACAGGCTTTGGTACAAGGAGCCGTATTTCAATTACTTAAGCCCTAATGCCAATCTTGGTCTGTTTCAGAAGCAAGATAATACAGCGCTCACATAGTATGTTATCCTTGCTTTTCAGTAGCCATAGATAAGTATCATTATGTCACTGTGAAAAAATGCACTCAATTATCCTACGTTGTTATTACTTAATCTGCGTTTCAAAAAAAGCTTTAGACTGAAAAGATGTTAGATAAAGGATAAGTATTGCAGATAAAGGCATTGCTTCACTGAATACATGCTGTAAAAGCATGAGCTGTGGTTGCACACATTTAAATGAACGAGGTTCCTCTCAGCACATTCCCATATTGGCAGAATCACAGCCACAACAGGCTGCTTGCACAAGAAGGTGGTTGGAGTGTTAAAAGCAAAATGCAGAGGTGGGCTGGGGAAGGAGCCTGCTTCATGTAGGAGAGAGGCTTCTGCAGCACTTGGCATGAATCTCCTCCCCAACACATGGAGACTGAGTCCTTGCTAATATATATCACCACACATATAACCAAGCTGCATATGGCACGACTGGAGGTGATAGTCCAGCCCAAGGCTTTCTCAACTGGGAAAAGGATCTGTATTCAGAAGAGCATGGTCACCAGACTCCCATTCTTTGCACAGTCATCATCGAGAGGTAGCAGGACTCTTTGGACACTCGTGTTTGAATTACAGCTGCAACCCCGTGTCACTGCCATGTACTTTAATGGTCCCAGAAAATGAGTCTCGCACTCTGAATTGACGACAAATTGATTGAAACCAGATGTTGCAAAAAATGCCTTTTCCAAGTTCAGTGGCACATGAATGGTCTTAGCATGCCCCTGGATAATCTGACTTCTGTGCCCCAGTCTGCTGCAATAAACTAATTGGGAGGATAATATTTTGTCTCCACATTGTGAACTCCTTGGGGAAAGAAGCTTTTTAATTGCATACACAGCCCATGACCTGCTAGGCTCTAAATCTCACTGGATGATGTGCAAAGTTATAGCAGGACCTCAGCTGAACACCCTGAGCTCATGTTTCTGTCTGGATTAGCAAAACTTCAGACTACTAAATTGTCTGTATTCTTCAGGCATTGCTGGGAGTTTGGTTTCCCCACTGAACTAAGCTCCTTTTTTTGGCATAGTCAAGAGAAGACAAACAACATACCATAGGTGCAAAAGCACAAAAGTAAAAGCAGCATCAAGCTATTGTTTGGCCAAACCAGCAGACGCACTGTGGCAATATTGGCTTTGTAGGAGAGCAGAGATGGCCAGAGTTTGCACTCATCACTTTGCAGTCCTCATTATAACAGATATATTTACACTGGCTTCACCTAATTAACACACCCTGTCAGAGCCAGCCTTGCACTCTTCAGACTGCACATGCAGAGCAAGACCCCAATTTGGTCAGCTTGTACTCCACAAGGCAGATAAAAATGACCTCAAAAGCCAAGCTTGATTCATGAACTGACATTAGACGTTCCCTGGCTGGATAATTGATTGATCCTGTTTACCTTTGGCACTGCAAGGCATTTAACATCAGGTTGGGAGAAGCACAGCTTTGTAGTTGTTATTCTAATGGGCTTCAAGACAGAGCTATTTGTTTAGGAGCATGATAAGACTTTTCAGACCACTGGGTCCCCGGGCAAGGCTCTGCAAGTCTATAGGAGCACACACAAAGTCACAGCATTAAGTAATGCTCTGCACAGTATTACTAAGAAAACCTGTTCCTGTTATATTTCCCTGTCAAAATTGCAAAAAGCCCAACAAATCCTATAGCATTCAGCTCACATCTGTCCCAAAAACTGGGGGAAGAAGGCTGCAGCTAAGGTATAGAAAAGGTTGGGAGCAGACTCTCCTGGTGACTAATGCATCCAAGATAAACATCTAGATGCCCGCTAAAACACACAGTATCACACGGTAGATTAAAGGCTCGTTCAGAGATTTTGCAAGCAGCCGGTGACTCCTACCCAGCCATCTGCCCAGAAAAGGCCTCCGACGTGTCAACCAATCCATTTCCCGCCAGTGCCACAGGCTGGGTGATACTGATCTCTGCTGCGTTTTGTTATGAGAGCTTTGATGTAGGAGTCTCCTCCGCAGCCGCAGCCCCCTTTAGGGAACAAAGCTGTGGTCTAGTTGGGTTTTTCACCAGTTGTCCAGGTATTAGGTTCTTTTTCCCAGCTTTGGGGCAATCCAATCACTAACCTTTTCCTGTGACCTTTTGCAGGGAACCTTCTGCTCATGGCCATCTGCCTCCTCCCCTCTTTTCTTTTAAAGCATTCACCTGAGCTTCACAGCAAGCAATTACACACACACTCTGGTTTGCATCAGTCACAAAAGCTGTAAGCCTCCAATTAACCACCTCATGCCTTTTAATGATCCAACGCTAAACAAGGAAGTGAATTAGAGGGAACATCCTCAGAAGTGGTTTGCAGCAGGACAGAGCAGTCTTTATTACTGTTTATATAAGGGTAGCACCTAGGAAACTCAGCTAGAGGCTGTGAAAACAAATACAGAACATGGGGAAATGATTTAATATGGAGAATTCATAGTCTATAGGACAAGGCAGAGTAGGTGGATGAGGTTTAGTGTAATGAGGAGAACACAACAATTTTCTAAGAATCAAAATAACCTGCCAGCATCCTTCATTTGTCACCACCTCCTTGACACTACTTTAAGAGTGGAAATGCTGCAGAGGGCTGAAATAGCAAAGAAAAATGCATCTTTGACTCCCAGAAGACCCATGCGGCAAAATGCAGGGAACATGTTGTCCCTGTCTTCAAAAGATAGCTGAAGATACTGCACCTGCTCAGAAGGTTTCAGGCAAAACAGCATTTCAGATTAATTCACCAATTCAGCAAAATCTCAACAAGGTGAGTCAATTTTGCCCAGGTTCCCATGGAACTCTCACAGGGCTCCAAACATCAGAAACCTGCTGAGTTTCCTGCCTGGTCACCCATCTGGTTCCTCCACCGTTCAGGTTTCCAGGGCCCTGAGGCACCCGGCTGCCAAATAGGCTGCTTCATGAGAGGGGATTTCACAGCTCCCACACCTCTCAGTTTGGGGCGTCCCAGATGTTCGACCATTTCAGGGAGGAAACACAAGAGCACACACAGATGGATAGACCATGATACCCAGCGGAGAGGCTCAGTGCTCCAGAGATCGGCTCTTGAGACAACCCACAGCACAAGCTGCTATACTATCCGCTTTTGCAGAAGTTCTCCCTGGCTGTGTTTTGCTCCACTTTGGAGCTAATTTGGTCTAATTTCATCAAAACTAAGCTTCTTCCCAAAACAGAATCAAAGTTTTAAACCCATTCCTCGCAGACACCTTCACATGGCAGCTGCAGCCGTTTCCCTCTCAACAGCAGCCTCTGCACATCAGTCCTGTTCCAGCAGCTCTCAGGTCAGAAGCAGAGAGCTGTATATACTGTACAGCCCACCAGAAACACTGCGGGGATATACAAATCAGTCAAATCTAAATTGCCTGATCTGGAAGGCAGATAATACAAACTACCTTACAGTCCCACGAGCTCCCCAAGGGAGGAGAACAAGGTAAAATCTCTGTAATTTATCCATCGGCTTCTAATGGAAGTACTTGATCTGCATGAGGACCACACGCTTTATATTGTGAGTGACTACAGCATCGTGTACTGAGCCCAGGGCTCAGAGCGGTTCATCAGACTCACAGCAATTAGGAGAAGAGTTTCACTTGGAAAAAATACTGCCTAAATGACATTTTCTAGAAAATGTGGGGGGAAAAGGACAGATTTTGGAAAGATTTGGACAAGGCAATACCAAAATAAAAGGAACTGAAGGATACTTAAAGTACATGAGAGGTTTCTTGTTCTGCTTAGTATAACACTAGACATATCTCACTGCTCACAGACCAAGAGGTAGCAGCAGCAGCTGCTGTGCACAAACACCTTTGCTTACCTTCTTCAGTCAACAATAGGCTCCATTGGGAGCCTAATTCTATCTATGCCATGAGAAACATGTTTCCAGAAGTCTGAGTTGTTCCCAAAGACATACCTGCAATGTGTCAAGCAAGCGCCGAGGCTTCTCCTTGGGATGCTGCGAAAGCTGAGAGTTCCTGATCACACTGTGGGGAAGTTCTCCTGGGAAACATCTGTGTGAGACACTGACACCAGCTGTAGGGATATGTGGGGCTTGAGCAACAAACCATCTGTCAAGACCTGCTTATTAGGGTGTTTACTCACAAAATTGGCCTTTTCATCAGTGCACCATAAGTGGTTTCTGAAAGCGGTTCTGACCACCAAGAAAACAGTCTCCGAATCAACAGGAATGAGACTGGATCCAGCAGCCAGAGGAATGAGTTTCTAGCACAACGACCGGCTACATTTTGCCCAGCTTCACAGCTCCCATTTGTCCATTTTGCTACCCCTCTTAACTGTAGATCAGTAAATTATCTGGGGTTTTAGATTAATATCAATGAGGATCCTTCAGCAGGACAAAGGGCCTTTTGTTTCCTTCCACCATGCAAAAGAATTGACTCTCTGCTATACAGTAGTTGATTTATTATTTTTACAACTTTTGTTATGTTTCCTGTCCATATCATTACACTTGTGCTGAGAAGTTAATAAAGGAGGGAAACACATCAGAAAGAAAAACCAGCTCTCCGCTCACCTTTTTTATAAAATATGAAATTAATTGCTTACTTTATATTTTTGTAAGGGATCCACAAAGTTTACTTAGACCAAACAAGTCCTCACAGCTGGACGACTTCAGATGAGAGTCAACCGGACAGAGGACAAAAGTTAAATAATCTCACTTTAGTGGCAAAGAGAGAAGGGAGGAAGGCTCAGAGCACCCACATTACCATGTACATGAGCCCAAGGGACTTGCCCAAGGGACTTACCCAAGGGTGACAATGGGCATCTGAAACAGGCCCAGGGGATGACACACGATCTGAATTAAAGGTCAATGGCTCAGCAGGAAAAGCCTCTCTCAGAGCTAGGACCATATTTCAAGAGCAGCAAGTCTTACCGTAGATCAACACAGGAAGAAGAAAGCAGCAGGGACCACAGCAGAGATCACTATCTCTGTGACAGGGAAGGAGTGGGGATTTAACAGTAATAACAAACATTTCTGAGAGTGCTTCCTCCTCTCCCAGCAGGACCATCTTCACCCTAAGCACTGATGGGCTTCAGGTGCGATGAGTCAGATCCAAACCTCCCAGTCCTGATATCCTTGTCAGAAAAATCTTTCGGGGTAGCTGGAATTGTGCAGATACAAGGCTCCTCCAGGGTGTCCTGCACAGTGTTGAAGAGAGTGGTGTGTTGCCTTGATGCGTTGTTCCACACAAGCCCCTCAGAAGACATCTGTGAAAAATGGGTATGTTGCAGATGAGAAGGGGATAGGTCCCCTCCCTTCCAAGCAACTGAACATCAAGGAAAACATTATCATGAGGTGTTTGACAGGAGACACAAGCCAGAACTTCAGTTTCATTCAGCGCTTGTGCTTTAATGCCAAGCCACAATTTATTTCATTAAGAAGAAGAAAAAAGCAGTAACGGAAACACTTACCAGGATGAACAAGCTGTCTGCTGTGGCCTGGAGGCATGAAGGTGGATTAAGCAATAGCAGAGCTCGGGATATGCAGGTCAACGGCCAGCACTCCCCTTGACCTCAATGGCCACTGGGTGAGATGGCTGCTTGTGTCATGCAGCCAGTTGCTGCTCCGGTGGTTGGTTCTACGGCCTTTGTAAGCTGCTCCGACAGGATTTACCAACTGTTCTCTTATCAAACCTGATGGATTTCCTCTCCCACTCCTTTCCCAGCCCTTGCCCTGCACTGGGAGATACGGAGCACAACACAACATTGAGGAGTGTCTAAAAAGGAAAGGTCATCACCATGATTTTGCCTTCCGAGGCTCTGGAATTTTAGCAAACTCCTACCCTTTCCTGATTTCACCTTCCCAAGAGAAGAGCGACCTCAGGAAATCATGTCAGTCAAGAGTACAGGAAAGAAAACTGTAATGAGATATAGGTCTAACCCGCAGAAACGCTGGGAACGTCTCATTTTACAGTGGGCACTTCCAAAAGGAAACCAACCCACTGTAAATAATGTGTCTGGGAAGAGAAGACAAACTTTTAACCCTTTATGTGCCCCTACTGTTTGTGCAGGCAAACCATGGCTTTCCTTGAAGCCAGGCAAAGTCTACTTCTCTATGCTTCCTAGTTCTCCAGTGCCAGGTAGCCCAGAGATCCCTCTGTTTTGCTAATCCCACTGCTTGAAACTGGCATTTAAGTAAGATTAGCCAGGTACATTAATGGGTGATGCTTCAGGCCCTACAGGTCTGGTGTCTGCGGCTGGCTCTCCCTGCCTGCATCATTCTCCCAGCTCCACCTGGACATCCAAGGGAAGGGTCATTCTGCCTCTTCCCAAATGTCATTCCCAGGACTTACACAAAGTCCTGCTGTTGATACAGAGCACAAGCACATTCACTCTTACATAGCTCTTAAGTGTTTCCAGCTCAGTGTCCTCAAATACAACAAATAACAAATGCAGCTCTTCCTTTAAAAGCACTTTTTTCTATCACTGCTTGAAGCACGGACTAAAGATGCTGCTTCTCCCAAGTTGAGATTAGCAGCTTGAATCAAGTTTCACCATTCAGCGTCTGGCTCCTAAGGGAGAGCAGGGAGTCCTTCCAACATCAGCCAAGGGAAGTCACTGGGACGGGTTGTACAAACAGACACAGGACGCTTGCAAAGACAAGCTTGGAGACCTTGATCCACCAGCATTCCTGAGCATGTGCTTAATTCACCCCAACCGCCACGTACCCAGAGCGTGCGCTGAAATGCTTCGCTGAGTAAGAATGGGCTTAATCACATGCTTAAACACTTACTGCATGAGTACTTCAGAGATTAAGATTGATTAGGTCCTTCTCCTCCCTGTACCTCATGCTTCCCCTCCTCCTCATGAAAATCTCATTTCTGAAGGCACAGGGCTCACAGAGTGTAGTGAGACACAAGGAACGCATTTTTCAACAGGTTCAAAGTTTTCCAGCTTCCTGCCCTTGACCACAGAAGACTTGAACATTTTTTGGGAGGAAAACACTTCATTTGCTTACAAAGCCATTACATCATGAGGTCAGACTCCAAATCATACAGATTTTCCTTCAGTATTGTCACGAAAATCTTAGTTCCCAGGACTTTCAACTCCAACTCCTTTAAAAAGAACAAAAGCCAGAGTTTAAGAGCTTGGCTCAGTGAAATCAGGTTATTAATGTTAATATACTTTATTGATCTTAAAGGAATACAGTATGGAAACAAAGGCCATTAACTGAGAGGCTCTGTTTACATTAACAAGTCATTCAGCATAAAAGGAGCAGATCCAAACTCAGGTCCCCACCAGCAGAATACACACAGTTCAAGCATTCACTTCAGACTAGATTTAGTCTGGTCCCCAATGTCATTTGGACCAAACCTGTGCACATATTTTGACTACTCTGGGGGGTCATCATGGGTTCAGATCCCCATGTCCAGGTAGAAGCACATTTTCTGTGCCGCTGGTGTGGACCATCTGGGTTAATGATCCAAAGGCATCTAGCTAGTGTGCACCAAAACTGCTCTGCTGTCCAAACCACTATGCAGTAAGTGGAGACAACCGTGGAATTCGCTTCCGTGCTGCTCTGTTACTCCAAAAAAAAGGAGGAATGTAGGCACGGTCAGAGGGAGAGACACACTCTCCAAGGACAGCAAAGTCCCAAGGCAGGGTGCAGTAGATACCTAGCACCCTGTCACTAGGATGGTTCGTTCAGTTTGGAGGTCATCAACTTTTCCTTCAGTTTAGAAGCAACTGTAGGATGTAAAAATTCTGCCCAACAGTGACTCCCACCATAAGCTAATATATGACTATGTCCATAACAGCGCTTGCATTACAGGGGGACAATGTTCACCGTAACAGAGGATGCTGGCACAGACTGCCCGTGTGAAAGGGTGGATGAAATTATTCTGCCATAGGACAAGAGTGACCAGAAACACATGTCCACAGTTTGAATAAATGCATACCACTGTCAGCCAAGCATGCAAACTGAACTTCTTTGCAAGGTGAAATCCTTTGCAAAGCAACACAAAACTCATCTTCGGCAGCAGCTGGGGGGGACAAAAGACTAATAAAGAGTGAGGAAATCCAATTGCATAGACAACTCCCACCAGCTACATCAAGATCATAGGAACACAGGAACTGGTCTGCTGGGTCGACAGGATGGTACATCTTCTCCAGCTAACAATGCTTCAACAGTGACAGGAAAAGACAATTTCTAGGGGGACCACGCAAGCCTGGCCCATATCTCCAGTCTATTCACCTCACACTCGTCCTAGCACCCACAGTTGCTGACTGGGATGGTAGAGCACACATCCTTTCCTACCTTCTCTAACCCCTTTGAACTTGCTGGTATTATATCTGCTTCACTATTTCCTGTGGCAGCAAATCCCTTGCCATGTAAAAGAGCACTTTCTATTATCTCTTTTCAATGGATTTCCCACTTGTTTCCTTATATCTCCCCTCATTCCAGCATTGTGGGAATTTTTTAAACCCCAGAGCAATTGTGTCTCACCACAGTGCTCCATTTATAATGTTTAGGTAGAGAAAGAAACGTACCGTGCAAGGAACCTCAATACAATTCCTTGGAGGTTCAGAGAAATTCGGGAGAAAAGCCAGTTTGAAGGATAGACCTGGGGTTTATGAATTGTCTCTGCTGGTTTGCAGTCTTTGTATCTCCTCTGCACTTTGCACAGGACATTGCAGAGTTGCGAATAGTTCGGGGTTTTTTTATACTAGCAGCTCAGCTGGATGTATTATTGTTGGCTACTCCAAAGGTACATACTAGATGCTGAAGTTAGCTATAAAAAAATGTCTTTAGCTGTTTCAGCTTCCTCAAAATGTTCACGTCCTCATTCCCTCCTGTGTCAAAAATCTCATGCTGAGGGTGAGCCATGCCCAGTGTGGCCACTCATCTGCCAAGTGATGATCACAGGTAATAAAAGCCTTTGCTGCCCTTTGTGGCTAAAAAAAGGATGCAGGTCCCTCAGGGATTGCTTTGCTGGCTGCCACCTGAAGAGCGTCTAACCTTTCTCAGAGCCCACAGAGATTTGGGATTAGTCAAGGCTCTGTTGTGGAGAACAACTCTGTTGTGGAGAATCTGCTGTCAGTCCTTATCCAGGATGAACCCCAAATCAGAAGAAAACTTGAAAGGGATGGACAGGTTCCCTCTGAAGCCCCAGGACAGGCAAAGCTGAAGAGTTGGGACCTACAGGCTCTCTGCTAGCAGAGGTTGTGCTATGGGAAGTCAAAAAGAGACCTGGGGGACCGGAGCTTGTCCCTTGTCCCAGTAAGGCGCTTGCAGGACTTGGCCAGAAGGCTACAGCACCTCAGCAACTCACAATGCTGATAATGGCCTTGATCATTTAAAGAGCACTGGAAGAAATGAGGCATAGTCCCTCAGACAACTCTGTTTCGCCCAGTCCAACTTATTGAAACACCTCCTCTTCCAGCCTCTCCTGGACATACAGATGAATCAGGATCAGACCACCCCATTCACGGGACTCTCCATTGCCACCTTCCCTCAGACCCAGCTGTCCAAATCCTTGCACCACATGGAATTTTTCACGACAAGCGTGATATCCACAACAGGAGGCCCCACGCAGTTGGGACGTCTGGGCGCAACGCCAGGGCCTCTGTCTGACCCTGCGCACACCAGACACAGCTCAATTCACAATCCACTGACCCACAGCTGGTGGCTGGGGTTGGGGAGCAGAAGGCAGACCCAAAAAAAGCCTGCTGGAAGCCAGACAGCCCCTACAGAACCATGGAATCACCCCTTTCAGCTGACAGCGCCTCACAGCTTGCATGATGCTGATTCCCTGCACTGGGAGAGAGATGGCAATTTAGAGATGCCCAGCCACAATATTTCACACGAATTGCAAGGAATCCAGCTAAAGGGGTCTGCTCTTGTGCTTTATGTTAAGCATATGCTTCTGTACTTTCTTGCACTTGAGTTATATATGGAGCACAGGTGTAACTAATCCCAAACCTCCCCGCCACAGCCTGCCCCCACCTTGAAACAGGCCCCAGTGCACTGAGGGCAAATGTTGCCACCTCAAAATTCCACAGACTACCATAAACACTGGGGATAATTAAAATGTGAACATTATGAAAAATACACTGGCAAGGACTCAAGGCTGTGGAGCTGGAAAGCCAGGTAGCTTAAAGAAGTGCCAGATATGCAACTGGTCTCCAAGACTAGCAGATGTTTTTCAACCTAACGTTGCAAAAACTTAGTAACTTACATGTGTTTCTCAAATCAGAACCAGAAAAGAGAATGCGTGCTGTGTATTGGGACTATATTGAGTACATTTCCAGCACTGTAAGGTCTTTAATTTAAAAAAAGAAAAAAGAAAGAAAGGGAGGAGGTGGGATGTAGAGAGAAGAAAAACTGGGCTTGTTTAAAGGATTCTGGATGTGTACCTAAATCTTGTAAGAAAAGGAAAATTGCTTCCCCAAACTGAAAAGACTTGGATGCAATTAAGATGGAGATAGCATCAGCCCATTTCCCCATCTGGTATTAAGCTATTCAACAGGAATACGGAAGAATACGGTGGTCGCAGCTGATACAGTCTTAATGATATTTAGGTGGTTATTTCCTTTTTACACAATTATCACAAAAGAAACTATTCGGCAGATAATTTTTGAAAGCCAGCCTCCCTCGCCTGGTATGAGACAACTTGCTGTAGCACCACAATTAAAAACTCACCATTCCAAAGCCACTCGTTGGTTTGTCCTCCCACCAGCAGCTCCACTACAGCCAGAGACAGAGTGCATGTCTGAAGATCCTCTCTGCTATTCTCCTGCACCTTTGAGATTTACAGGGATTTGCATGTGTTTTTCTCACTCAAAGAGAGATTATGTGGAATGATTAAGAGATATTCTAGTAAAGAAACTACTAGCTTCGACAAGCTTCTTGACATTCCCTTTGTTTGATGTAACACACATCAGTTATTAATGGGAATGCATTAAACTGCTGCTTAGCCTTAGTAGTGCCATGTTTAATAATGAATATTACTTCTCTCCCCTCTCTCCAGTGGCAGCCATTGACCAGTAATTTCTGGATGAATCATTCTACATCAATATATTTTATATATATATATATATATATATATATATATATATATATACACACAAATAGGTGCCTTTCGATGAGTAAAGCAATGGGAGAGTTATGACCAGATAAGGCGCATTAGAGCTTTTCCTGTATCATGGGAGATAGAAGTGCAAGGACTCTCTGGGTCAGTGAATCCAGATCCTTGTGACCATACTGCAAGAATCCTTACAGAAATTGACATTCCCCTATTAAGAAAAGGAAAAAAAAAATGCGAGAGACATTTTATAGGTAGGTATTTTCAACACTGCAGCTTAAAAAACCAAAACTGCTGCTTAGAAAAAGTGTTACTACTGTCTCAGAAGCTGCTCCCAGAGACATTTAATTCTGTGTGGATCTCTCCTTCTTACATTTGCAATGCAAGGAAACCTGAGAAAAAAAACTGTTCTGCCTTTCAGGTGGGTGACGACAGCAGGAAGGACACAGAGAAGCCGCAAAGAAGGTGTCTGCTCAGCAGATCTTGCCATGGAATGGACAGGCTGCACACATATCCCTGAAATTCATACCAGTCACAGCATCCACGGCAGGTGTGTGCCCACCACTTCAAGGACGCCAGAGCAGATGATGAACCTGCAGAAACCAGCTCATCTCCTGGTTTTGCTCCGTCAGACATGCATAGACCACAAACCTCCAGCCTTTCCACCAGGCAGCTCCAAAGCTGTTGCTGCAAAGGGGAGCAGTGCCGTCTACAGTGAGCTCCTGTCTCCTTTGCTAGCAGAGACTCACCTCCAGTCCTATGGGGAGAAAGAGGCTGAGAACAGACACCAGTGGGTAACAAAATTGTCACTTCTTCCCATAACCTTCATCAGCACTGTGATACAGTCAGCTACCATACCTAACGAGGGCACCAGGGACAGCAGGTCTGTGGTCACCTCCACCCAGCCCAGCTCCCAGAGCACAGAGCTTTTGGGGATTCATTTACTGGACATTTTACAGGGACACCTGTTGCATTACACAAATCTATTTAGTTACAGAAAACTACCATCTGCCCCCGTGTTGTACCAAGCAAAGTCTGCAAGAACCTTGACAGCGAGGAGGATTAATATTACATTTCCATCTGCTCCGCAACATGAGATGCCCATAAGCAACAACCTGAAGATGCCTCTGAGCTCCTAAACCCCAGCTTGCCCTTAAAAAAAATGCAAGTTATGGGAAGAACAAGAGGAGCCATGACAATCCAGTTCCCTCAAAACACAAGTCATACCCACAGCAACATTTTAAACTTGCTCCAATTCCTGCATGGCTAAATGCAGGGAACATGAATAGGTCATATCAAAGAGACATCTAAGTGGTGACAATGCCAATATAAAACCATTCACTGGGTGTCCACCAATGTAACAAACTTTTTAAAAGTATTAAAACAGACTGTTTATTACAGCATATGATGTGTTATATTAATTTACACAATGATATATATATATAAAAACAACCATTGATGATGTACAGTAAATTGGACATCAACAGGAATATTAAAACTACTGATACTCATGCACGTGACATGCATATGTTTTTCTTTTCCAAAAGCAGTTTTACACAATATACTGAAGTTACTAAGCCTTGGTCAGCTGCTCCAACGGTTTACTCTGAACACCACCGCCATCCGCAGTGGGACTCCCAGGAGCCGGGAGCAGAGCGCTCTCCAGAGAAGGCGACTTAACTTTGGAGACAGATAGAACAGGAGCCCTTTCTGGTGGGGGAAGGCTGGGGGAGGACAGGGGTGAGTTTCAAGAAGAGAATCATCAAGAAAAGAAAGAAACACAGGCCAGACGGCCAGGAGGAAGAAGTTCAAGATGTGGCAACAGGAGCAGCAGAAAGGGACGACCAAAAACACGAACACCACCCACACTCCCCCACGCTTATTCCCTAAAACCTTATGACTCTAAGCTGTCAATAGCCTCTAAAAGACCCAGAGTTGGAAAAACTAGGCAAGGATGATCCATTTCCAGAAACATTAGCCTTTTTTCATAGCCTTCTGATAGCATGCACTGGAGGCTGCTCACCACTGAAACGGCAGTGTCATGCTTGTTTTTTGTGTTTTTTTAAATGAGTATAATGGTCTTTTATTTCCACATAAAAGGCACTAGTATCCACCCAAGTTCTGAAGACAAGTGACATAATTTACCTTAAGTTTTAAATATTTGTATAAAAACAACAACAACAAAAAAATCTGTGGAAATATGTACACAAAAGCACCTTGCTTCCGAAAGCAGAAGCAGATACATTCCACCAAGTCACCTCACTAGACCGTTGTCATGAGCTTCAAGGAGCCCGACCGAAAGCGGAGGATTTTCTTCTTGAGGTTATGGGAGGCTTTGATTTTGACAAAGGCCTTCGCCGCATTTTCATGCAGCTCCGGTGCCGTCACCGTTTGGATGGGGAGCGTCTGGACAAACTGAGACCAAATAAGGCCCCCGCTCTCATCAGAGTCACTGGTGGTCGTGCTCTCCCCTACAAACTCCACCTCGCTCAAGCTCGACTCGCTGTCTCCAAAGCAGTTCGTCGTGTAGTTGCTCTGCTCGTCCTCACTCGTGTCCACCACGGTGGAATGGAACAAGGACTCGCACTCTGCCGAGTACTCCGAGTCGCTGGCCACGTAGGCGTACGGGCTGACGTAGGGCAGGGGGACCTGTGAGTAGACCCCCACACCTTCCCGCCGGTTCCTCCTCGCCCTCCGCAGGGCTTCCTCGTAGGAGATCTCCGCCGATGACTTCCACCGGCGGTAGTCGGCCCGCTTGTGTTTGGGCTTGGCCACCACAACCTCTCGGCCATGCCCATGGGATCGGACGGCGGATTTGTGCAGGCCAGCCTGCCGGCCCTGGAGACCTGACTCGGGCTGCAAGCCGCTGCCTCTCTTCCCCCGCGAGGAGGGTTTTTTCAGTTTCTTATTTGTATCCAACTCATCGGGAAAGCGGCACTTCTTGCCAACCGGCTTGGTTTTCTCCCGCAAGGTCTGTGAATTGTTTTCCAGACCGTTGGCGAGGTGGGGCCTGTGTTTCAGCGCGGAGCTTTTCAAAATCTTGACGTTTCGGGTGCCTTTGTGAAGTTTCACGCTTTGCTGCTGGGCCGGTATGTACTGGGCGTTCACCAGCAACCCATCATCCAGGCTTTGAGAGGAAGATCCCTCGCTTTTGAAATCCAGCGAGGGCCTCTCCTCAATGGCAGGCGATGAGGAGCGAGCTGCCTGCAAGCTGCTCTTCAATAGGACCTTTTTGGGAGGTTGGCTGACCCTGTTTTCCTGCTGCAGCACCATGGGCTTCCCCGGGCTCTCTTTGGGAGATGCAGCAAAGACTTGGCCGTTCTCCTTGGGGACATCACCCACCGCAGCCACTGCATTGCGGTTGAGCTCCAGAGGTGCTGGTTTGACGCCCCTCGGCAGATGCTTGCTCTGAGTTTCGCTCGCCGCGCTGGGTGGGAAAGCCGCCGGCAAAGGTGCCTTCCTACTATCCAGCTGCTCACTCGCCGGCTCCCTCGGCCTCTGCTTTAACGGAGAGGGTGCCACATGGTCCAGAGCGGTGGTCCCACCAGAAGGCAAGCACGCTTGCTTGGAGCTCTTCAAGTTCACGACATTACCATGAGCCACCACGCCCGCAGGCTGCCTGACACACATGCTTCCATGCCTCAAGATCCCTTTGGAGGGATCAGCGTTGAGACTTGTCCTGGGTTTGTTAGTCCTTACTGCATGAGTCTTTTTCTGAACCAGGCTTAAGATGTAACCGTCTATCCTCTTGCTGGTGGAAGGGCACGGAGCCGGCCAGGAGCCCTGTGGGAGAAAAGCGTTGGTGGATTTTCCCGAGTCCGTTTCAGATCCGGCACAAACGTCGCTAATATCACAACCAAGCCTCTCCTCTTCTCGTTGGGGGTTTTCAGTCACGGGGAGAAGAAACATGGGACTCTGCACAGCTACGGCATGGAGTGGGCTGGGGTACCGGTAGACGTCGTTCCCGTTTTTAGACACCAGATCACACTGGTACTTTGGATGTACATCTGCAACGACATCGAGGGAATTTGAGTGCGGTGTGGACAAAGAGCGACAGACAGAGCCTGCAGTCTGGTCCTCATGCTGGCCTTCCTTATTATAGTCCATCCAGCCTATGAGATCTGAAAGGCATTTTAGAAGAGTTTAGAGAGCCTGCCAGGGACAGTTCTGCTACGTTTTTCACGTGTTGTCAAGGACTCTGGTCCCATCTACACGTACGATGCAATGTCAATACAACAGCAGCGCTGTTCAAAGAGGAGAAACCTTGCAACCAGGGATGGCAGTTAAGCAATATAAAGCAGCACTATTCTTATGTAGGTCTCCCTATAACTGCATCTATGCAGGATTTGCCACAATATGACTACATAGTTAATAAAATAGAAAATACAGCCCTGATGAGAACATTTATTTTGGTTCCAAACCTGTGCCTATGTTGCCTAAGAGCTTTCTATTTTACTCCCAAGCCACCCAGAAGTCCTTAAGGGTGTCTTCTGCTTATATGCTACACAGGCACCTCTAAATCTCACTGTGGGCCTCAACACATATGTATTTCATATTTTACTTTGCTAAATCCAAAGGGAAACATAAAAAAATACAGACAACAGTCTGATTAATTTTTTTAGCTTATTGACAAATTTCACTTCCAGATTTTTCCAAGCATATCTTGGGTAAAAAAAAATCTAGATTTAATTTTGTTGTTGTTATTATTATCATTGCTACTACTGCTATCAACATAATTGTTTAATATAAAATAATGCTAATAACAAATGCTCCTTTTGAGCAATGAGGGGCTAAAGAATGAGAAACAAGCTCATCTTTCCACACAAGTACAAGGAGTGCAGGTCAATCCAGCTGACATCCTAGCCTTGGCTCTGCAAAGAGAGTTCTGTAAGAGAAATCCAGTGCGTTTCAAGATGCATGAGTCAGATTTAATGGCTCTTATTTAGGAGGTAAGCAACCTTACGAGCAGGCCTTCAATCCAAGCACCTAAGACTATTATTTTCTTAAGCTTATGTGCCCTTTTCTTGGGTAGGGGTACAATCTAAATGATCCTTCCAGCTCGCTGTCAGTCCTGTTTCCTACCCTTGGGCTAGAAACTTCAGCCAGGGTACTCAAATTTGACTGCTCAGTGCCCATCACTTATCTATGGCTTATTTCCAAAGAGGTCTCATGAACGCTGATGAAATTAGCTGATAGAGATGATGTTCCTGTGTGAGCAGGAGAGGAAGAACAGGAAAGTTAGGAGCATGAACTTCCTCCAGATCGTCTCACAGTTTTCCCATGTTTACTAAATTCTATGTCAGAGTCAGGAAATTTTGCCAGAAAGACTTCTTTGAAGCACACCAGCTTGCGAAATTTCAGCTCTAAAAGTGAGGTAGCATGATTAACGAGAGTTTTAGGGTTTCATGATGTATCCCCCAAAAAAATCAGCAATGCAATCTGCTGGTAATCCTTGTGTATGTTTTTCTTTTTATGTACGGCTGATGAATTTCACATATACCTTACAACATGGGGCATTAAATTACCTCAAGCTGCTCAAAGGATAACTTAGAGGACTTCTCAGCATCTCACAATGAATGTATCCCAGGCTGTGTTTGCCCATTTCAGAGTCAGAAAAGCATTAATTATTTTGTCCGTGATTCACAACAAATCACTGTAAGTTAACCTTAAAGAGCAGAATAGAGATCGGAAATACTATTGTTAGAACCATCCTCCACAACCCAGAGTAAACTAAGGCTTTTCAATATGCAAGTAATAATGCTTGATCACAAAAGCCCTACTGAAGTATCTTTCCTGGACAACAGACAGAAGCTGCCCTCCTGTTTAACCATCCCACACATTAAGGCTTGCATCTTCAGCCTAGTGTCCAAGGGAATTCAACAGCTCTCTGCCTAAGAGACAAAGTATTTTTTTCCCTGTTTGTGATGTCTATTTGCCTATACTACACTAAAGCGGGACACACCTCGGCATGGTCACCTGGGGGTTGAGGACCATAAGAACTGACAAAATAACAGATGGACATGTACCCTGACCTCCTCAAACCTGTACCTAGCTCCTTAAAGGTGTTGAAAAGGTGTAGAGACAAGGTTCTTAAGGACACGGTTTAGTGCTAGAGTTAGGTTATGGTTGGACTCAATGATTTTGAAGGTCTCTTCCAACCAAAATGATTCTATGATTCTACTCTGCCACTTTAATGAAGACATGGCGGTTGAGGTATCTTTGATAGCTGCTATTTAATAAAAAAGATTCTCTAAAGGAAACCACGAGAAATTAGCTGATTAATGTTTTTATGTGTGTAGGTACCACTGCCCTCTACTGGGTAGAGCAGCTGTCGTATTTTCACATGTTCTTTTCATGTGTTTCGAGTGACATATTCACATGTCAGGCTGGACAAGTGGAGGGCAAACAGTCCTTCCTTGTGACCCATGTATGTGTCAGGCACTGGAATCTTTTCAGAGCATAATATGTCAAATGAAAGGAAGAAGGGTTAATCCAACCCGGATACTCCTGAGGCAGTATTTCCAAAGCCAAAGCCACCTCCTGGAGTACGATGTATTCGACCTGCTTTTACTATACCTGCAGATTTAGGGCGTCCATCTGAGATATTCAGTGTTGCCTCCAAAGGGCTGCAAAAGCAAGTGCTAGAATGGCAACTGGATAAACACTCACTGAAGACAGAGTTAGATGAATTGGAGAGCGATCCAGAAGCTCCATCACTCAGCTCATAAAATCCTATAAAAATAAGAGTTTGGATTTATATTAGTTATGACTACACAAAGTTACCATTTGTGTCCCTAGAAAGGCAGTCGAGCTCGTGTTTATGTTGGCTTACTCTATTGCAATTAGTTTATTCAGTCGCCCAAAAAACAGTGCACAATTTAGTAATATCCTGATTGCTATGAAGGATTTAGTTTAAAAGTGAAGTACTTAAAATTAAAAAAGCAGAACTTTACTTAGTGTATGAAATTTTGAACTTTCTTTTTTTAACACTTACAGGGTTTGGGGGTTTTAACCTTTACATGAGTTTTCAGATTTCAGTGAGAAGAATCCAGGCTGCGTTTTGTAGTCCACTCATTTAATAGTATATTATACTTCCAAGACAGACTCTCCATCTAAACTTAACTACAGATTTTTTACCAAGTGTTTGGCCCAATGTTATCCATTATTTTCATTAAAGTTCTGGAGATAAATATGGTATTTATGGATGGCACAAAAGAAGGAAAATGGTAAATAATGTGCAGACACAGAAAATTTAATTTCCTGGTAAACTGGGTCTACTCAAGAAAAATATGACATACCATAATCAAAATTCAAATTGTACTCATAGGAATAAGGAATGCAGGGCATGTGTACAGAATGGGAATGCATCCTGGAAAACAATAATCCTGAAAAGGGCTTAGTCAGCATGGAAAAGCAGCTCAATCAAACTTAATGATATGGCAAAAAAAGCTAATGAGATTGTTGGATGTACAAAGAGACTAATGAGCAGTGGTAGGGAACTCACTTCAGCAGTCTATATAGTACTGGTAAGAAAGACATTGGAACAATGTGCCTAGTCCTTGACTCCAGCACGTTTAAAACAAAAGCTGAAAAATTGGAAAGGGGCCATAAAGCTATTTAAGAGCTTGGAAAAATGCCTTAAAACAAATGACTTCATGAACTTGACCTGTTTAACTCATCACAAAAAGTCAGGAATTACACTGTATTGCACCTCCAAGCGGAGAAAAAGCTGTGTATTAGAAAAGACCTTGTTCTATGGGAGAAAAGCATCACAAAAAAAGTGCTGGAACAAGACAAATTCCAGTTAGAAATTAGCAATGGTTTTAACAATTGCAAGCTGGTGGATTTTCCACTCTTTAGTGCCTTCAGAAAAAGTCTGGTTGCCTCCAGGAAAGGTTCCCCATAGTTAAATACCACTTACTGGCTTCAATACAGTTAGAATGGGATAAAATTCAATATATGGGGGATCAGATTGTTTGATTTAATGTTCCCTTCTGGCTGTCAAATCAATTTAGACATCTTCCTCCTGCTGGTTGTGCTTCCTCTCACCATTTTTTCCTGCAGCCTCCTTCCTAATATGCAGAAGAACTAGAAATTTATGAACTAAATTGTGGGTGGCCTTGAAAAAAAAAATGTCCCAAACACTAAAAATCTAATTAAGCTTGAAATCCTCCCCTGACTATGTTGTCTACAAACAATAACCTTTCCAGTGGTAGGTGAAATTTGCTAGTAGGCATTAATTATCAGAGTGTGAACATGCTATAGACATTTACTGCTGTAGTACTGCAACCTACAGCCAGTTTAATTCCAGGTACCAAGGGAGGCTCCATTTCACTGAATATTGACCTCACCTGAACTTGGACGACTGTCTGTCTCAAGGTGTTCATCCGTCGTTTTTTCCACGTCCAGGCGGAGATCACTTATTTGCTTATCTAACTCCTGTAACTGATTTAGTAGGCCAGCGTCCCTCCTCCTCAAGCAGTTCTGGAAAATAGGAGGACAAACAAAAAATGATGCTCCTTCAGTGCAGCAGAAATGAAGGGGCTCCAAAGACAATCAGCCTTCTCCATCTGGTCATTACGGAAATACCCTGCCAATACACTTTTATTGAAAAAAAAAAGGGAACAAAGCCCTGAAATTTCAGATAGATACTCTGGATAAATACTTAACTGAAGAATTATGCAGGCACTTCATTCCAGCCTCTTCCAGCCGGTTCTACATAAGGAGCACGCTCCATAATTTAGGAAGACCAACACACTATGTTGGCAGAGCGCAACTTTGCAGGGCCACAGCTGTAACAACAAAGCTGTGTTGTACGGTATGGCCAAACCAGACCTGTGCACATGAAACGGGCCACTTCAGTGAAAGGACAGCTTTGCCAGTGTAATAGGGGATGTTCACCATCTCAGCATCGTTAGCCAAAGATCACATCTGTTCACACAATGGGACGAAACAGTTCTGCCAACAAGTGCCTGTAATGTGGGACCCGCCTTGTTCTGCTGGACATTATGTGCTTATAGTTTACCATATAGACAGCGAGATTCCCAGGGCTGGGATCACAGCCCTTTTATTAGTTTTGCAGTGCAGCAAGAAGGAAGAGCAATTCTTCCTCTTCCCCCATTATAATGGTATAAAATTGCTGTGAGATGAATTTTAAGGCTATTTATGAAGGTAATTTGATGGCATAAAATGTGCAGTAAGAAATGATTTTGTAAGGCACTCATTAACCCACGGTCATCGCAATCAGTTTCTCTGTGTGTATTATAATGTTGCTTATCCATCATCTGTTCAGCTTCATACCCTTTAATTGTTCTGGCTTTGGGGAAAGTGAGGGAGGCAGGAGGAAGGTTTATCTCTCTTTTTTTAGTGCATCATTTGATGAGTGCCCAGCGGTGCTCTGCTACACTCATTGCAAAAAGTTTCGATGCTCAGAACTGGACTAGTTCTAAACCCATTAAATCCAGGACAACCTTTCCTGCGGGGTGGGCCAGTCCTCAGGCAAAGGGAAAGCAAACGCTAATAGTATTAGGGAGGATGTTTGAAGATGTGTTGGCATTTAACACCATCCTTGGAGAACCAAAGGGGCGATCCCAGGTCTTCTCCCAAATTTCTGATGGAAGCAGGGAGCTGGCTGCCAGCCAGGCTGGCAGAGGTGATGGGTTCAAGCAGTAACGAAGTGAACCACCGATTGCCACCAGTGTCCCCCCTCCCCCAGCAAGCACCGCATCTGGTTCCAATCTGCAATGTCAAGTGCACAAATTAAAAGTGCTACCACAAATCCACCCCCGCCCCCTCCCTCTTTTTTTTTGAGTAATGACTCCTTGGTCCTTCACTACAGCTCTTCAGCAGCCAGTCCCTTCTCAGCAGCAAAATCATTTCTCTTTTAAAGAAGGAAATAATCCTAAATTAGCTGCGTTAAAAGGCTAACAAGGCAAAAAGGAAGAAAAAAAAAGAGAGGTTGAGGAAAAGAAGAAATCAGGCAAATAAATTACATAGTCCAACTTCTCCCTGGGTGAAAGCAAATGCTGAGCCGTGCACAAAGACCGCCAGGCACAGCTGTACGCTATTTTCATTGAAAAATGATCTGCTGCTTCATGCCGCCCTCCATCTCTTCCCACACCAGCTACATAGCGCGTCTTTCAACAAAAGCATCCCTTATTTTAAGGGGCCTGATCCTGCACTCGTTGCCTCCTCTCAGGGTAGCAACCCAGGAGCTCGCTCCCAACTTCCATTCAAGGCAACGGCAGCGCCTCTTTTGCCTTGAATGGAAGTTGGACCGCCGGCCTGGCTCGGGAAACCGACAGGGAACTGTGCAGCCACGAGCAAAACGCCGGTAAAGTCCCATCGCCACCGACTTGTCACCCACGGAGGCTCCGTCCCCGGCAGCCGCTGCTCCCTCACCTGAGGGCTGGGGACGCTGTGCCGGCGTGACAACGGCGCGGGCATGTACCCCTGGGGACCGCGGCCGCCCCCGGCCCCTTCCTCGCCCCTCCGCGGGTCACACCGCCCTGAGGGGACCGCGGCAGGCGCGCATCCCCCGGCGACACACGCCCGCATTCCCGGCGACACACTCCCGCATCCCCCGGTGACACACGCCCCCATTCCTGGCGACACACTCCCGCATCCCCGGTGACACGCTCCCGCATCCACCGGTGACATACTCCCGCATCCCCGGTGACACGCTCCCGCATCCCCCCGGCGACACACGCCCCGCATCCACCGGTGACACACTCCCGCGTCCCCGGCAACACACGCCCGCATCCCCCGGTGACACACTCCTGCATCCCCGGCGACACATTCCCGCATGCCCGGCGCCCCCCGGCGCCCCCGCTCACCAGCTGCCTCCGCAGGAGGAGGATGTTCTCCTCCAGGAACTTCTCCTCCAGGCTGCGCGGCGGCTGTTGTCCCTCTCCCGGCGGCTCCCCGCGGCCACCCTGCGCCCCGGGCCCCGCTCCCGCCGGCCGCCGCAGCAGGAGGCTCTTCACCAGCAGCTCCTGCCGCTGCCTCAGGTACTCCAGCTCGCCCAGCCCGGCCAGCGTGGCCTCCAGCCGCTCCCGGGTGCGCTGCCGTTCCGCCTCCGCTTCGCCCTTCTCCCGCCAGCGCGCATCGGGCTCCCGCGGCCCCCCCGCCTGCCCCGGCCCCGCCGCCGCGGTGGCGGCTGCCGCGGGGTTCGCCTTCATCGCCGGGGAGGGGGGCGGCAGCCGCTGACAGGCCCTGCCCGCGGGGGGCCAAGCGCTGCCGAGCGCCGCCGAGCGCCGCGCTGCCGCCGCCGCCGCCGGTCGCGAATGGGCCGCGGGGCGCCCGGTTCCCTCCCCGGCTGCCACCGCCCCGCGCCCGCCCACCGCCGCCCCGCGCCCGCCTCCCTACCCTCCTTCCCTCCCTCCTTCCCTCCACGCCCGGTCGCCCTCCTTCTCCTTCTCCTTCTCCTTCTCCTTCTCCTTCTCCTTCTCCTTCTCCTTCTCCTTCTCCTTCTCCTTCTCCTTCTCCTTCTTCTCCCACCCCGCGTCTCCATCGTCCCCCGCCGCCGCGCCTTGCGGGGTGTGGGAAGGTGGGGTACGCGGGCGTGGTACCCACTGACCTCTCCAAAAACTCCAGCGATGACCTCTGGAGCCCCCGCACGGTGTAGTCACGGGATATCAGCAACACGTTGTGGTGCCATGCAGCTTATACAGCCGGATACATCTGAAACAGGAGCATAAATGATGTAGCTGGCGACAAAACATCCTGGCATGAGGGTGTAAGGACCTTCCAAGTTCATTCAGTGCCCCCCCTGCCATGAGCAGGGACATCTTCACCAGCTCAGGTTGTTCAGAGCCCAGTCCAGCCTGGCCTGGGATGTCTCCAGGGATGGTTCAGCCACCACCTCTCTGGCCAACCTGGGCCAGGCTCTCACCACCCTCGGGGCCAACAATTTCTTCTTCATGTATAGTCTGAATCTCCCCTCCTTCCGTTTAAAAGGAAAAGGAGTGGGTAGAGAAAGGTGGGAAGCAGAGGAGAACATGGCAGTCCTTACGCCAGGGTGCTGACCGTGGCGTAGGCACAAGGATCAAAGTACCAGCGAAGGTGTTGCTTCAAAGCCAGCTTGAGTCAACTAGCCAAGAAAGCCATAATGAACGGAACTTTATAACAGCATGTAGACTAATTGCAGCAAGGGATCTGCAATTAGGTTTTCAATGGGCACACAGCAAAAAGAGGGAGGGGTGGAAATGCAGATGCCAAAGAAAAAAGGGAAAATGTTAGCATCAAAATAGAGCAAAAACTGAGTTGCAGACATTTGCTCGGGGGGGGGGGGGGGGGGGGCGGGAATGGAAGAGGAAGAAGAAAGCATTGAGGGAGCCCTTCACAATATGGGGTTTGTTTAGAAAGATGTGAGCCTGCCATACAGCCGCTCTCATGGACATTATGAGCATAATGAAATGTCCTTTCTTGCTCTCCCTCTGTTCCTCAGAAGATTATGAGTGTTTGTGATATTGAAAGGTCTCAGATGAAATTCGTCTCCCCACTCCCATCCTGTTTGCAGCACACAATACCTTGCAGTGTGCCATACACCTACTTCATCTGTTGTAGGTGCTGGTCCTTGTTCCAAGAGCTTGTATTGACATAGATCATTATTTCACAGTCATTTTAAATCAATGTAAAATGCTTTCTAAAAAGGAGACCCATTTTCCTCCTGCAGTTTATACAAAGCCTGCTCCCTCCTAAATGCTGGTCCAAATATAAATGAGGCCACACGCATCAGTTCAGAGGATGGTCGAAGCTAAAACTAGCTCAATTTCTTTTTGATCTCCTCCCAGAGCTGGGTCACCACACAGCTGTGTCAGCACAGTGCATCTACGTTAATATTTTAGTTTGGATTACACGTGCCTTTATGAACCAACTCTATAGATTGTTCCTTTTTACCGTGCTGCGATTCACATTGCAGAGGGATTTGGGAACAAATGAACTGAGTTGCTTTGGGGTAAAACAAAAGCGGAAGAAGGGAGCACACCTAAAGCAGTCCAGCCACTGACGGATGTTCATTCATGGACACCTGGTCTGTGGGACAAGAACACAACTAGCCCAAAGTAGCACCCGTGAAATATGTACAGCATGGATGGCAGTTCCTTGGTACATCCATACAACTCGGTAAATCCATGCCTGCTCTGCTGTCCTGGTTGCTAATGTAGACATAGGTGTATGTGCCAGCAAAAGGGGGGGAAATGAGGCAGCGCAGGAATAAGCAGCCAGAGAAGGCAGGGCCACTTCTTTGGGGAACAATTTCACTCCTGCCAGATTCAAGAGACCATGAAATTGCTGCCACAGAGAGAACTGACAAACACTGAAAGGACAAGGGATTGCCCCAAGAGCAAAGGATTGATTGAGGTTGCCAAGCAAAACTGGAAATAAAAACCAAGTCCCATACCAGACCACTCTCTCTCCACTTATTTTATGTGCCTGGGCTATAAAAGGCTGAAAAGTAGGTTCAGTCCCTGTCCCACAATCTATAGGCCACCACTGCTGACCTAAAAACCTGCTCCATGGCTTTCTCTCCCGCATGGAGCTTGGCACGCAGCACCCTTCAGCATGTTTATGCTGAAAGCTCCATTGCAATGCAGAGCCG